>NC_044032.1:462629671-463290215 GCF_901765095.1 Microcaecilia unicolor | reverse complement strand
TGGCTGATGCCCTTTATGATTGGTCAGAGCTTTGGCTAAGCAGATGTGTGTGGCGGTTTCTGCCCGCCATCTTCTTTGGCTGCGGCATTGGGCGGCTGACATGGCCTCTAAGCAAAGGCTGGTGAGGTTACCCTTTCGGCGCCTTGTGTTATTTGGAGAGGAATTGGAGAAGATTGTTAAAGACCTAGGGGACTCAAGTCCCAACTTACCTGAGAATGGGCCGAGGCCTTCTTCCAAAAGTCCTGTTTTTCCCTCCTCTTCCAGGCCACGTTTCCGCGAAGCTCACAGGTATTGCCCTTTGGCGCTGTGCTGGGGTTTCTCAAAGTGCCCGTTTTCAGCAGGGGAACTCCTTTCGCTTGGACAAGCGTTCTGAGGGGCCGGTTTAAGGCCAGGAGTTCAAGGGCGTCCTCCACAATGACGGGACGCGTCCACTCGTCGATTCCGTCAGTAGGGGGTCGTCTTTCCCTCTTCCTTGAGGAGTGGACCAAGATTTCTTCGGATCAGTGGGTCCTGGACCTGATCAGAGAAGGCTACCATTTGGAATTCGGTGCCCTGGTGAGAGACACTTTTATGGAGTCCCGATGCAGCACTGTTGTCAAACGGGCGGCGGTAGAGGAGACCTTGCAAGTCTTGCTGCAGCTCGGAGCGGTGGTTCCGGTGCTTCCCGCTGAACGTCGCTAATCTATTTACTTTGTGGTCCCTCGAAAAGACGGGTCTTTCAGACCGATCCTCGACTTATGAAGAGTCAACGAGGCTCTAAGAGTGCGACACTTTTGCATGGAAACCCTGCGCTCCGTCATTGCGGCGGTACAGCCAGGAGAGTTTCTCACGTCTCTGGACCTCAAGGAAGCTTACTTGCACATTCCTATTTGGCCGCCTCATCAGCGGTTTCTCCGGTTTGCAGTTTTGGTCTAACATTTCCAGTTTTGGTCCTTGCCTTTCGGCCTAGCCACAGCTCCCCGTACCTTTTCCAAGGTGATGGTGGTAGCTGCCTTTCTCAGGCGAGAGGGTATCGAGTTCACCCGTATCTCGACGACTGGCTCATCAGGGCGGATTCGGCAGACGAGAGCCGAGTCGCCACGACCAGAGTTATAACGGTTCTTCAGACTCTGGCCTGGGTGATCAATTTGCTCAAAGGTCACCTGACCCCCTCTGTCTTTCGAGTATTTGGGGGTCCGGTTCGACACAGCCTCGGGGTTCGTCTTTCTCCCTGACCACAGGCGATGTAAGCTTCAGAATCAGGTCCATCTGCTCCTGCGGATGCCTCGCCCTCGAGCTTGGGACTTCGTTCAGCTCCTGGGGTCAATGACGGCCACCATGGAGGTGGTTCCCTGGTCGAGAGCTCACATGAGGCCGCTGCAGATTGCTCTGCTTCAGCAATGGTCTCCACTATCCCAGGAATACCAAAGCAGACTAACGTGGCTCCCTGCGATCCGGCACAGTATGGATTGGTGGCTCTCCGACAGGATGCTGCAACGGGGAATGCCGCTCGCGCTTTGTTCTTGGTGCCTTGTGATAACGGATGCCAGCCTTTCGGGCTGGGGAGCTCATTGCCAGGGCAGTTATGCTCAGAGTCATTGGAAGCAGGGAGGAAGTCACCCATGGAAGCAGGGTGGTCCATCAATCGCTTGGAACTGAGAGCGATATTCCAGGCTCTTTTGGCCTCCCACAAGACTCTGAAGGGGCTTCCTGTCCAAGTTCTGTCGGATAACACAACAGTGGTGGCCTACATCAATTGTCAGGGTGGCACGCAGTGCAGGGCCCTGGCCGCAGAGGCTGCTCAGATTTTTCTCTGGGCCGAGTTCCACTTTCATCTGCTGTCCGCAGCTCACATAGCAGGTCAGAGCAACGTGCAAGCCAATTTCCTCAGCAGACATCAAATCGACCCGGCAGAATGAGAACTGGCAGAAGGTTTTTCTTCAGATTTGTGCCAAATGGGGGACTCCTGGATTGGATCTAATGGCGTCAAGTGCAAACGCCAAAGTCCCTCGCTTTTTAAGCAGAAGGAGAGATCCTCACTCGGCAGGGTTGGATGCACTGGCTCAACCCTGGCCCTCGGGCCTCCTGTATGTGTTCCCTCCTTGGCCCTTGATAGGGCAAGTCCTCCTGCGTATTCGACTTCACCGAGGATTGGTGATTCTCATCGCTCCGGATTGGCCAAGGCGTCCGTGGTACACGGATCTCCGTCGGATGCTGGTGGAGGCTCCAATTCCTTTGCCTCTGGTGCAGAATCTGTTGGTTCAGGGTCCGGTGACCATGGAGGATCCCTGCCGATTTGGTCTTACGACCTGGCTCTTGAGAGGGCGCAATTGAGAGACAAGGGCTACTCTAATAAGGCCATCTCCACTCTCTTGCAGGCCCGCAAGCGGTCTACCTCCGCAGCTTATGCTCAGATCTGGCGCAAGTTTGAGGCGTGGTGTGCTTCAAAAGCAGTTACACCCAAGCGGGCTTCAGTCTCGCCGGTTCTGGACTTTTTGCAGGACGGCTTACAAAAAGGCCCGGCTTACAATTCCGTTTGGGTTCAAGTGGCAGCATTGGCATGCTTCTGAGGGGAAGTCTCTGGCTTGTCCCTTACTGCTCATCTGGACATTGTCCGATTTTCTCAGAGGGGCGCTTCGGCTCCGTCCTCCCGTGCGGTCACCGTGTCCGGCCTGGAACCTGGGACTGGTGTTGAAGGCTCTTCAGTGTTCGCCTTTCGAGCCGCTTAGGCGAGCTTCTGAGAAGGATGTGACTCTCAAAACAGTCTTTTTGGTGGCCATGACATCGGCTAGACAAGTATCTGAGCTTCAGGCGCTTTCCTGTTGGGATCCTTTTCTACAGTTCTCGGAGTCCGGGGTAACGGTATGTACAGTGCCTTCCTTCATCCCTAAGGTAGTTTCAGCGTTTCACCTGAACCAGCCCATTTTTCTACCTTACTTTTCTAGGGAGGACTTTCCAGATTCCTTTGGGCAATTGCGTCTTTTGGATGTCCGCAGGGCTCTGTTGCAATATCTACAGATGTCAAATAACTTCAGGACTTCTGATCACCTTTTTGTAGTGTTGACAGGTCCTCGACGCGGGTGTATGGCATCTAAAACCACTATAGCCCGTTGGCTCAGGGAAGTCATTTTTTTTGCGTATCTGCTTTCAGGACGGTCTCCGCCTGAAGCGTTTAAAGCGCATTCCACGAGAGCGATTTCCTCCTCGTGGGCTGAAACGGTGTCCTTTCTCTTCAAGAGATGTGTCGTGTGGCTACTTGGGCTTCTTGGCTCTCGTTTGTACGGCATTACAGACTGGATGTTGCAGCGAAGCAGGACACGCATTTTGGAGCGCAGGTGCTTGCTCGCGGAGTTGCCTGTTCCCACCCTGTGTAGGGAGTGCTTTTGTACATCCCGTCAGTTAATGGATTCATCTGCTGCTGATGACAAGGAAGGGAAAATTAGGTTCTTTTTTTTATTTTTTATTTTTATTTATTTATTTATTATCTTTATTATTTTAACTATAATTCACAAGGATACCCTTGTATTGGAAATACAGGCAAGAAAAATAATACAAGAATATAACCATATCTTCAAAATTATGTACAATACAATCAACTATCTAAAACAGCAAGTAAAGGAAGAAAATTCAATATACAGCTATAATAATTTTAGCCTTTCTTAGACCCCTTGTCTTGAAGAGGGGGAAAAGAATTTTAAGAGAAGTTATCAGGTATAATTTATTAAGCAAACAAGGCCGTCTATACTCCAAGTCTATTATTATATTATCTCAGTTGTTTCAGTTCTAGAAACGATTTCAGATGTTCCGGGTGAAAATAAGTATATTTTGTTTGACCCAGCTTGATTACACATTTGCATGGGTATGCCAAAAAGAAAGAAGCCCCAATATCAATTGTCTTTTGTTTTAGAGCCAGAAAAGCTTTCCTTCTTTGTTGAGTTTGTTTAGTTACGTCTGGATAAATCCAGACTTTAGAACCACAAAATTGAGCTTTAGTATTTCTGAAATATAATCTTAAGATGGTATTATAGTCTTGCTCAAAAACCAGTGATACAATCAATGTAGCTCTGTCAATTATTGTGTCAGTAGATTGTTCCAATATATCAGATATATTCTGTAAATCAGGAGTAATTTTTTCTTCAGCACCTTTTAATTCTCCTTTTGGTCTTGGAATAAAGTAAAGCTTATTAACCGGGGGGATGGCTTCAAGAGGAATTTTTAAGGTTTCATTTAAATATCTCCGAAGTGTATCCATCGGAGTCACCCCAGTTAAAATAGGAAAACTTAAAAAACGGAGATTAAGGCGTCTATTATAATTTTCAATCTGTTCCACTCTCCTCCTTATGTCAGAATTATCTTTGACAACCACATTTTTAAAGTCTTTAATTGAATCCATTTCTTTTTGGAGTGTTGCCACTTGATTTAAGAAATCTAATTTCACAGAGTCTACAGTTAACTTTAAGTCTTCCAATTTAGCATCAAGATTTCTTACATCACCTGAAGTCTTCTGTATTGTTGAGTCAATCCGAATTAACATCGCCCATACCGTTTCTAGAGTCACCTCCGTTTTCTTTGCTGAAGGGGTCCCAACTCCCTCAGCATTCCGCGTCGTCTGTTGCGTGCCTGGGTCCTCTCTGGTCGCCCCTACCGACACACTTCCGGAGTCGGTGGGGTTTCCCTCCAGGGCCGCCCTCGACGCTGGACACGGAGGTGCCATCGAAAAAGATGGTGGAGACAGGGAGGTTTCTTCTCCCAGCGGGGACGTCGCTTCTCCCGAAGTCCCCGCTAAGGGGTCTCCCTGTAAAATCCTGGAGAGACCGGGGTAGTATCGCTCCAATGTCGGCTGGAGCGGTGAAGAAGCTGAGGTAGGTAGAGGAACCGATTTCAGCGTTCCCTTTCTTTTAGAGTGTGGCATTTTGAGGAAATAAATTGTTGTAGCTCAAAACCGAACTGAGCGTCTGCTAACCAAACCGGTCAGGCAGCCATCTTGGATCCCCCCCTCCAATTAGGTTCTTATCTTGGTAATTTTCTTTCCTTTAGTCACAGCAGATGAATCCATGATCCCTCCCTGTCAGGTTTGTTTTTTGTTTAGATCTTTCATGCAGATATTGTATCTCATCGGGAGGAGTTGAAGACCAGTTCTCAGAGTTTCTACATGCTGTTCTATTGCAGGAGGTTGAGATCGTCCCTCCTTTGTTTGGTTATTGCTCCGGTTCTGGGGCGTTTGTTCACTGCAGGAAAGTTTACGTTGTTTTACCTTTCTTAGTCACTCTGCTTTGGAAGTTTCATATACTGAAGGCAGAAGGAGCTAGCCATCCAGGGTCACTGTGTCTTTTCAGTGTTGTTTATTTCCACCTGCTGGTAGGCGGATACAACCCATCAGTTAATGGATTCATCTGCTGTGACTAAAGGAAAGAAAATTACCAAGGTAAGAATCTTAATTTTCCTGTCTCAGCACAGACCCCTGGGGAACCCCACTATCTACCCTTTTTCCTTTGAGCATACTGACCATTTAACTCATTTTTTTCCCTTCTAACCAGTTTTTTTTTTTTATTTTTTTTTTTATTTGCTTTTTAAAACTTACATTTCAAGTGATAACACTTGTAAAGAAATACAGATAGGCATGAGTAATGCAGATAAATAACAACCAAAAAAATTTTTGTATATAATCTTCTTTAGACCACAATATGAAGAGGGGGGTAGTTTAAGCAATTCTTCTAGGAGAAAGAAAACCACATAACACAAATTAAACATATATATAGCTTAACACGCCTATCCAGACATCAACTTAAATTAGCCCAATATCAGATACCAAGTTACTGACTTATTTTTTTTAAATCTATAAATGCTTTCAAATGTTCAGGATTGAAGAAGATATATTTAAGCCCTAAATATTTTATCACACATCTACAGGGATAATTCAGATAAAAGGAGGCTCCTATTTCTAGGGCCTCCTTTCTAATTGCTAAAAATGCCCTTCTTCTTTCCTGTGTATGCTTGGCAACATCGGAGTACATCCATATTTTCGCCCCACAAAATAGGGACTGTATATGTCTAAAGAATAGTCTTTTGACTGCTTCCAAATCTTGTTTAAAGATAAAGGATACAATTAAAGTATTTCTTTCAGAATCCTCATTTAATGAGGACTCTAAAAGTTCCGTTAGGTTCACGTTTTGTCCATTTTTTTTCTTTTGTGACTCTATGTCCATTCCTGGTTCACTTTTCTTCTTTTGTGGAATATAATAAATTCAATTAATTGGAGGAATATGTTCTGGCCCTTCTAACCAGTTTTTAATCCACAATAGGAAACTACCTCCTTTCTCATGACTTTCTAATTTCCATAGGAGTTGTTCATGAGGTACTTTGTCAAATGCCTTTTGAAATTCAGATACACGATATTGACCTAACATAACATATAGTAACATAGTAGATGACGGCAGAAAAAGACCTGCACGGTCCATCCAGTCTGCCTAACAAGATAAACTCATATGTGCTACTTTTTGTGTATACCCTACTTTGATTTGTACCTGTCCTCTTCAGGGCACAGACTGTATAAGTCTGCCCAGCACTATCCCTGCCTCCCAACCACCTGCCCCGCCTCCTACCGGCTCTGGCACAGACCGTATAAGTCTGCCCAGCACTGTCCCCTGCTCACCTTTATCCACATGTTTATTCACCCCTTCAAAGAAATGTAGTAGATTGGTGAGACAAGATTTCCCTTCACTAAATCCATGTTGGGTTTCCCATTTTGCCTGTGACTGATGTTGGACTCACTGGTAAATAATTTCCCAGATCACCTCTGGAACCCTTTTTAAAAGTTGAAATTATATTGGCCACCCTCCAGTCTTCCCATACCATGCTTGGTTTAAAGATAAATGACATATTAGCCATTGCTCTGCAAATTCATTTTGTAGTACTCTCAGTACTCTGGGGTGTATTGCATCTAGCCCAGGTGGTATGCTACTCTTTAATTTATCAAATTGCCCCATTACAGCTTTCAGGTTTACAGAGATTTGTTTATTTCTTTGACTCATCAGCATTGAATACCATTTTTGGAACTGGTATCTCCCCCATATCTTTCTTTGTGAATACTGAAGTAAAGAATTAATTTAGGATGTCCACTTTGGCCTTGTCTTCTCAGAATGCCACTTTTATTCCTCAGTCATCTATCGGTGCAACCAATTCTTTTAGTGACTACTTCTACTATAATTATACCTAACCTTTATACCTTTCAGGAAATCTAGACTGCCCCTATTTGACTGACTGTACATTTGTCCTTTAGATTGTAAGCTCCTTTGAGCAGGGACTGTCCTTCTATGTTAAATTGTACAGCGCTGCGTAACCCTAGTAGCGCTTTAGAAATGTCAAGTAGTAGTAGTACTATACTTAAAAATGTTTTTATTGTGTGTGTTGCCTCCAACAAATCTTCTTTTCAAAGTCTCATAGCTCTTCTTTTCAGCACTTTGCATTTGACTTGCCGTTTCTTATGCTGTTTCTTATTATTTCACTTCCATAAGCTGAACATTTACATAGTGCTACTCCAGTATTTGAAGATGACCAATCCTCTTTCATCTCTCAAATCAGCTCTTTTTGTGGGGTCCTCACTGAGGGGCAGGCAGCTTCCAAGTCCTCTGTAGCGTGCTGGATCAAGGCGTATGTTGAAGCTGCCTATATTGTTTGTGAGAAAGTGGTTCCTTTGGGTCTCTTTGCCTATACCACTTGTGCCCAGATAGTATCCTGGGCAGAAACCAGAGCGGTCATATCTGAAGAAGTCTACAAGGTGGCAACTTAGTCAGTGCTAACTTTGTGAGGTATAAGGTCAATGTTTCAGGCAGTGGCAAAATTGCCTTTGGCAGAACAGTGATTCAGGGGGTCTCTGTCATACTCTGACATACTGCTTTTGTACGTTCCATTTGTGGGACTGGTTTAGTTGGATGAAAAGGAAGGTGAAATTTTTCATACTTGTTAATCTTCTATCCTTGTAATCTGCTAGACCAGACCAGCTCCTGAATAAAACTGCTGCAAGTGAGACTTTTTCACTGGGATGTTGTGTGGGTTCAGCTTGGCTTTTCTCTCTCTGTTTTTTCCCCCCCTGTATTACAAATTGCATAATTTTAATTTGATGTGCTAATACTGAATGTTGAAGGGATTAATGGGGTGCTAATATGGTGGGTAGCAAGGTAAACCTATTTCTGCTGTGGTATTGGCATACTAGTGTTTTTTTCCAGTATGCTCCAGCTCACATATTGGTGGTGTGGCTAAAAAGAAAAATTGAGTATCTCTACCCATCAGTATGGACTGATCAACAGGATTAAAGTAAAGAAAATGCACATTTTGAATAATGTCGCTTTTTATTTTGCTTACATGTTTGTCTTTTTGTAGGTCCCAGCTGCTCTATTCCTGTACCTGCTAATCAGTCATTTTGGGTACGTGAGGAGTATGTTGACTTGATGCTTGCTCGAGCATCTCACAAAGCAGTGGTCAGTGGAGATATTATGTGGGTTGTTGGAGGCTATGTGTTTAATCGGTCCAACTACCAGATGGTTTTGGCGTGAGTATAATTAATTTAATGAAATAGAGCCAGTTCTCATCAATAATATTGTAACATGATTATATTTTTTGTGCTGGATAAATAGCTTGGTTGGAGTATTTTGTTCTAAATGAAAATCTCTATTAACCGGAAACCTTAGAACCTTGAAGAGTATAGTGGTAACTTGTGTGACTGAGTACCAGCAAATGAATTAAGGTAGACAATGCTTTAGTTTTAAGAATGCAACAAAGTAAACAAATCAACTCCTTGTAATATCTATATATATAAAAGGCACCTCCAACGTTCCATTGAAGCCTCAAGCCGGAAACTTGAGGCGCCCGAGATATCCGGTTTGGCCTGCAGGCTGCAGTCACTGTAGCTCCGCCCTCGCGTCAAAATGCGATGACGTTGAGGGCGAGACGGGCCTGCAGTCACTGTACCTACGCCCTCGCGTCAAAACGCGATGACGCAGAGGGCAGGGCAGCGAACACACAACGCACGGCTTCCACACGTTCTCTGACAGCTGCTGGGAGAGCGCTCCGAACTTCACAAACTCGCAACCACGTCACTGAGGGGACGAAGGGAGGAAGAGGAGAGGTGTGGAACTCGGAAGGGAGGCATGGAGGGGGTGTCTGGAACTCAGGAGGGAGGGACGGAGGGAGGACGGTGGGGGGTATTACCCTGCTAGCGCCCGTTTCATTTTTTCCCGAAACTGGCATTTCCATATCATCATGCTGATCAATCCATAGACTGGTGGGTTGTGTCCATCTACCAGCAGGTGGAGATAGAGAGCAATCCTTTTGCCTCCCTATATGTGGTCATGTGCTGCCGGAAACTCCTCAGTACGTTCTCTATCTCAGCAGGTGGTGGTCACACACAGCAGCAGCTCTGGCTAGGTCTCCAAGCCTAATTTTTAGGTTTTGTTGAGTACCTGGGGTTGAGGGCTCTTCTTGAGCAAGTGCAAACCTGGTGGTGCCAGGTCCCTCCTTTTCTCCCCCCTCCCGCTTGTTCCGTTAAAAAAAAAAAAAAAAATTGGATGTCTTTAAGGGCGTTTATTTCAACGTTTATTTCAACGTTTATTGCAGCTGCTCACTGGGACACCAGTTCGTTACAGCTCAGAGCGAGAAGCAGGTAATTTTACCTTTTTATAGCGGGCAGGGGGTTCCCCGTTCAGTCTCCACGTGGCTTATGGCGTCGGAGGGCGAGGGCGCGAGGATTTGCTCCTCGGACCGCGTGGGTGCGTCTAGCATGGATGCGGGGATTTCAAAACCTGAATCGCCTTTGTTAAGCATCAGTTTGGAGGCCGGTCAGTGTCCCGGTTCTTCCTCCGGTGCGGCGGTTTTTCCCGCCATAAGCGCCCATCCCCCGCTGCTCGCCCACTCCATGTTGGCCGGCCACTCTGCTCGGATGGCTTCTTCTTGGGCTGCCCTCGAGCTGGGAGACGTTAATACTATGGTCGCCCTTGATTCGGGCGACGGTAAGAAAGCGGCCAAAATTAAGCGCCGTTCTTCCCGCGCGGCTCCTTCTCGGAGTTTTGCGCCGGACGCCATTTTGGATGCGCAGCACGTTTCTCCCCCTACTCTTGCGAGCGCCGGTTGAGGGTGCGGCTAGGATCGTGGCCCAAGCTGCAGAAGTGCACTGTTCGGGGGGTTTCTCCCCTGAGTTCATTTTGCTGCTGCATCAGGCTTTTCTTATGCAAAACGCTGCCCCTGCCCCCCCTGTCTGATAAAGGGGTTGAGGCCTCCAGAAGCAAACGCCCTCGGGTGGATTTCCGGGACCTAGAGGACTCTGTCTCCTCTGATGTAGATGAGGGCAGCGTATCTGAGTTCTCCCAACGGTCCTTTGGGGATTCCTTGGAGGAGACGGATTCCCGCTCGGATGGAGCGAATGACCCCTCTGCAGCGCGGATCTTTCGCTCAGAGGATTTGCCCAACCTGTTAATGCAGGCCATGAGCATTTTGAAGATTTCCTCTCCGGAGGACGTCTCTCCCTCAGCCTCTGTTGGCTCCGCCATTATGCTGGGGACGAAGCGCCCTCCTAGAACCTTCCACGTGCATGAGGCCATGCGCACCTTGATTTCGGCTCAATGGGATGTCCCAGAAGCGAGCCTCAAAGTGGCTAGGGCTATGTCCCGCCTCTATCCTCTGCCTGAAGGTGAACGGGAGGCCTTTCTTTGGCCTACCGTGGATTCTTTAATCACTGCGGTGACTAAGAAAACGGCGTTGCCGGTGGAAGGTGGCACGGCCCTAAAAGACGCCCAAGACAGAAGTTTGGAGGCGGCCTTAAGGTCGTCCTTTGAGGCGGCTGCTTGAAGTTTGCAGGCCTCAGTTTGCGGCTCCTATGTGGCCAGGGCGTGCCTGACGATTGTGCAGCGGGCTTCCCCCTCGGATCCTTCCTTGAAGGCTGATTGGCCGGCCCTGGAATCGGGCTTGGCTTATTTGGCAGACTTGCTGCATGATGTCTTGAGAGCCTCAGCTAAAGGTATGGCTCAGACAGTCTCTGGGCGGCGGTGGCTTTGGCTGAAGCATTGGTCTGCGGACCACGCCTCTAAGTCTCGCCTGGCTAAGTTGCCTTTTAAAGGCAAGCTGCTTTTTGGGGTCGAGCTGGACAAAATTGTGACCGATCTCGGCACGTCTAAGGGCAAGAAGTTACCAGAGGTCAGGGCTCGGGCCAGTGCTCGCCCCGGTAACTCCAAAGGACGGTTTCAGGAAGCCCGTCGGTATCGCCCGGGCAAGTCGGGCTCCTCTGCCCCCTCTTCCTTCAAGAAGAACTTCTCCCCCAAGCAGCATTCCTTTCGCAGAGACCGCCGTCCCGGAGGTGCTTCCTCCGGTCCTCCCCCAGGGTCTCGTACCCAATGACGGGGCCCTGGTCCATGGGCTAGTGCAGATTGGAGGACGCCTGTCCTCGTTTCTGGGCGAGTGGACCAGGGTAACTTCAGACGCTTGGGTGCTGGAAGTCATCAGAGACGGCTACAAGCTAGAGTTCTGCCGACCCTTAAGAGACGGGTTTGTACACTCTCCCTGCAAGTCTCCGGTCAAAGCTGTGGCAGTGCAGCAGACTTTGGACAATCTGATCCGCCTGGGTGCGGTCGTTCCGGTGCCAGAAGATCAGCTTGGCAAGGGACGTTACTCCATTTACTTTGTGGTACCAAAGAAAGGAGGTTCTGTACGGCCTATCCTCGACCTCAAAGGGGTCAATCGGGCCTTGAAAGTTCGGCACTTCCGAATGGAGATTCTCCTCTCTGTTATAGCGGCAGTGAAGGCAGGGGAGTTCCTGGCATCCTTGGACATCAAGGAAGCTTACCTGCATATTCCCATCTGGCCTCCTCATCAACGCTTTCTGCGTTTTGCAGTCCTGGGCCGACACTTCCAGTTTAGAGCCCTCCCGTTCAGGTTGGCTACTGCTCCGCGGACCTTCTCCAAAGTAATGGTGGTCATCGCGGCCTTCCTACGAAAGGAAGGAGTACAAGTCCATCCTTATCTGGACGACTGGTTGATCCGAGCCCCCTCTTATGCAGAGTGCGGCAGAGCTGTAGACTGGGTGATTGCTCTTCTGAGCTCCCTGGGGTGGATCATCAACTGGGAGAAAAGCCAGCTGCGCCCGACTCAGTCCCTGGAATATCTGGGAGTTCGTTTCGACACACAAGTGGGCAGAGTGTTCCTGCCGGACAATCGAATTGTTAAGCTTCAGGCTCAGGTGGACCAGTTCCTAGTAGCCTCTCCTCTTCGGGCTTGGGACTATGTGCAGCTGTTGGGCTCTATGACGGCCACGATGGAAGTAGTGCCCTGGGCCAGGGCTCATATGAGACCACTACAACTCTCTCTGCTGCAGCGCTGGACTCCAGTGTCGGAGGATTACGCTGTGCGCCTTCCTTTGGATCTAGCGGTGCGCAAGGCGCTGAGCTGGTGGCTGAGGACAGACAAGTTGTCCGCAGGGATGCCTCTTTTGACCCCGGAGTGGGTTGTCGTCACGACGGACGCCTCTTTGACGGGCTGGGGAGCCCATTGCTTGGGAAGGACAGCGCAGGGGCTCTGGTCTCTTGCAGAGGCAAAGTGGTCTATCAACCTCCTGGAACTCAGAGCCATTCGGTTGGCGCTTTTGGAGTTTCTCCCGGTACTGGCGTTGAAGCCAGTATGGGTCCTGTCGGACAATGCCACGGCTGTGGCCTATGTCAATCGCCAGGGAGGTACCAAGAGCGCCCCTCTAGCCAAGGAGGCCATGAATCTATGCCAGTGGGCGGAAGCGAACCTGGAACAGCTGTCGGCGGCCCACATTGCTGGAGTCATGAATGTCAAGGCGGACTTTCTCAGTCGCCATACCTTGGATCCCGGAGAGTGGCAGCTATCGGCTCAGGCGTTCTTGGACATTGCGAAGCGCTGGGGCCAGCCGAGCCTAGACCTGATGGCGTCATCGGCCAATTGCCAAGTGCCGCACTTTTTCAGCAGAGGACGGGACCCTCGATCTCTGGGAGTAGATGCTCTTCTCCAACAGTGGCCGACACAAGAGCTTCTCTATGTGTTCCTGCCCTGGCCCATGTTGGGCAGGGTACTAGACCGGGTGGCAAAGCATCCGGGCCGGGTAATCCTGGTGGGTCTGGACTGGCCCAGACGTCCCTGGTATGCGGACTTGATCAGGCTCTCAGTGGACGGACCTCTGCGACTGCCAGTGGAGCAGGGCCTGTTGCAAACAGGTCCCGTGGTGATGGAGGATCCCTCCCCCTTTGGTCTTACGGCCTGGCTATTGAGCGGCAGCGTCTGAGGAAGAAAGGCTTCTCAGACAAGGTCATCGCCACTATGCTGAGAGCGAGGAAGCGCTCTACTTCTACTGCTTACGTCAGGGTTTGGCGTACCTTTGCATCGTGGTGTGAAGCAGGCTCTCTTTCTCCCTTCACTGCTCCAATTTCTTCAGTGTTGGCGTTCCTGCAAGAAGGTCTGGAGAAAGGCCTGTCGCTCAGTTCCCTTAAAGTCCAGGTAGCGGCTCTGGCTTGCTTCAGGGGCCGCCTGAAGGGTGCTTACCTGGCTTCGCAGCCAGATGTGGTGCGCTTTCTCAAGGGAGTTAATCACCTACGCCCTCCTCTGCACTCAGTGGTACCTGCGTGGAATCTCAATTTAGTGCTAAGAGCCTTGCAGAAGCCGCCCTTTGAACCCTTGTCGAGGGCATCTCTGAAAGACCTGACGTTGAAAGCAGTCTTTTTGGTGGCTATCACTTCAGCCAGAAGAGTTTCCGAGCTCCAGGCGCTATCATGTCGAGAGCCCTTTCTGCAGTTCACTGAGGCAGGAGTGTCTATTTGCACAATGCCTTCCTTCCTGCCCAAGATTGTTTCTCGCTTCCATGTGAATCAGCAGCTCTGTCTCCCATCCTTTCGTAGGGAGGACTACCCAGAGGAGTACTCTGCTCTCAAATATCTAGATGTGAGACGAGTCATCATCAGATACTTGGAAGTGACCAATGATTTCCGGAAGTCGGATCATCTGTTTGTCCTGTTTGCAGGTCCTCGTAAGGGTCTGCAGGCTGCTAAGCCTACAATGGCAAGATGGGTCAAGGAAGCCATTGCAGTGGCTTATGTGGCCGCGGGGAAGGTGCCGCCTATCCGGCTGAAGGCTCACTCCACTAGAGCTCAGGCGACCTCGATGGCGGAGGCCGGGTCCGTCTCCTTGGAAGAGATTTGCAAGGCGGCAACTTGGGCATCGGCTCATACCTTCTCCAGTCATTACCGCTTGACTGGCTGCTCGGGCGGAGGCCCGGTTTGGAGCTTGTGTTGTGGTCAGGGATTTCTATGTCCCGCCCTGGGTGAGTACTGCTTCGGTACATCCCACCAGTCTATGGATTGATCAGCATGATGATATGGAAGGTAAAATTATGTATCATACCTGATAATTTTCTTTCCATTAATCATAGCTGATCAATCCATAGCCCCTCCCAGATATCTGTACTGTTTTTATTCTGGTTGCATTTCAGGTTCAAGTTTAGTCTTCAGTTCCTGTTCAGGAGGACTTCGTGTTCAAGTTTTTTCAATTGGATTCTTCAGGAGTTGAGACGATTTTGTGTTAGTGAGCTGCTGCATTCCTCTCCCCTCCGTTTTACGGGGCTGGATTGAGACCTAAATTCTGCCGGCGCTCCCTCCCGCTTCGTGCGGCTGTAGGGCAGCTTTGTACCCCTCCCGCTTCGGCGGTGTTAGGGTCAGTCAGCTCCTCCTGTGATTGCGGTTGCAGGATAAGCCAGATCCCCCCGCATCGGCGGGGTGGTGTCCCTCGACGGATTTCCTTCCCCCATTTGTGTGGGGATGAGCTGGGTTAATTCCCCTCCCCCGTTTTGGCGGTGGTGAGCTGGGCAGAGTGTCCCTTTGTGGGTGTAAGTGCTGAGTCCTGCGGATGGAGCTTTGATATCGACATACTGAGGAGTTTCCGGCAGCACATGACCACATATAGGGAGGCAAAAGGATTGCTCTCTATCTCCACCTGCTGGTAGATGGACACAACCCACCAGTCTATGGATTGATCAGCTATGATTAATGGAAAGAAAATTATCAGGTATGATACATAATTTTCTCCGAGGACACTGGGTGCACTTCTTGAAGCCGCTGGAAGACTTCGATGACATGGGCGGAAAAATCACGCCGGCGAAATCAAAATTCGTAATGGCGGTAAAGGCACCAAAAATAGGGAGAGAAAAAAACCCGAACCGAGGCCTCAAAAGGGCCTACCCCGAAAACGAAAGGAAACTTAACGGGGCAAAAACTGGAAACACGGGAAAAAGGGGAAAAGACCGTAAAGGTCTTCTTCCAAGTTCTTGTCTTTTTTTTAAGCAAAACTCAAAGATGCGCGAGGGTCAACTTGAAGGGCGCGAAACGGCGCAAACACGACCGTCCCGAGCGCGGACAAAAGAAGACTGACGAACACGAGCCGGTTCGGGCGGGAAGACAGCCGCGCATGCGCGGTGCGCATCGGCGCGCAAGGACTAGCGAAGGCCTTTGCTAGTAAAGTGTTCCGATTGGAGGGGCTGCCGTGGACGTCACCCATCAGTGAGAACAATCAGCCTGCTGTTCTCGGAGAATACCTTCTACAGGTATGTAGCATTCGCTTTACCTTCTTACTAGTTTCTTTATAAAATGAGAAGTTTGTTGGAAATATATTCTTCATCTACAATTTCACCAATAATTGTAATTAACATTATATTTGAGTGTTAAGCCACAGATCTGCAGTGCATTGAAACAAAGATACATCATCATTCCTAGAAAACAAATCCTTCAATCTTTCTGGTTTATTTCTTTTAAGCAATTCACAATTGTATTTAGTTTATTGGTAAGAATCAAAATATTTCACATGCTACTAGGTATGTCTGAAGCAGCTAATAAATAAAAGAGTGAGTTTGAAGTGGCTGTGTCAGGTTTTCAGGTTCAGAGCCCGCGGGGCTGGGCTCTGGAGCAAACGTGAGCCTTTGGGCTGCTGACGAGGAGCGACAGCAGCAGGCAAAACCCACCAACCAACGCTGGGCAAGCGCACCGGCAGGGACTGCAGTCACCGCCCAGTGAGCCGGAACGCACGGACTGGGACACACCGGACTGGAGCACCCTGGACTGGCGCATACTGGACTGGTCTGTACAGCTTCACCTGCACTTAGCCACTCCCCCCAAGGGTTGAGCCCCTGGGTTTGAGTGGCCAGCAGGACTTACCGGATACCGCATGACACAGGGACCAGGACTAGAACAAGCTGGAAACAGCAGTACTCCTAAATCCTAAACTGACATAAGTGCTCCCAAGCCCTAACCAACAGAAGAATGCCAAACAGAAGCCAACGAAAGTGTTCCTAACAATAACCAACAAAAGGATTTCCTAAGCCCTATACTAACGGAAGTGCTACCAATAGCACCACTAGGAAAAGCAGGGGAGCCACAGGGAAAGAGCAGGGAACCTAAACACATAAACTAGTACAGGTGCTCCTAAGCACCAAGCACAACAGCTCTACAACCCAAAACTAACTACGGTGCTCCTAAGCACCAAACTACCAGCAGAGCTCCTAGCACTAAAAGGGAAGACGGGAGCCAAAAGGGAAAGAAACAGGGAAGCTAAACACAGAAGACAGCAGTGCTTACAAAGCACTAAACACAACAGAGCTTCCAAAGCCCCAAACCCAGAAGTGCTTCTAAAGCACTAATCACAGAAGTGCTTCCAAAGCACCAAAAGGGAAAGCAGGGGAGCCACAAGGGAAAAGCAGGGAAGCTAACACAGATCAAAAGTGCACACTGCACTACCACTAACCTGGACTTAAAGCAAGCAAAGGCCCTGAAGGGAAGAACACCACTTCCTTATCAAGGCCCTGCCTGATGATGACACCACTACCAGACACAGGCAGGCAGCATACTGAAACAGAGCTAGAGCTAACTCAGGCTTAATCTCCACAGCTGCAGTATAGCAGAGAAATTAGAGCCACGCTAGAAGCAACCAGCACACAGAGGCAGCTAGCTCAGGTAACACACACAGCTGCAGTATAGTAAAGCAATTAGACTCATGCTGGGAGCAGCCAGCCCACAGACACAGAGCCAGCTCTAGCAACACACAAAGAAGAAACAGAAGCCAGCACAGAAGCTGACCACCAGAATAAGGTAAGTCTGGGAGAGGTCACGGCCACAATCGTAACAGGCTAAAGGAGACACATATACTAAAAAGAAAAGGAGGAACACTGCTGCACAAGGTGTGATTGGAAGAGACTGACTTCTGCCAGTGTACTGTAAACCACTTATTCTTTCCAAAAATGATTTAAACCAGTCTGATTGTGCCCTGCAGACAAATTTCCTGCAATCTGTATAGCAGTAATCAAAGCTAGCATACAAGTTGAGAGAAGTAAAACCATATTTACCCTCATCCAAATAGATTTAAATTGAATTATTCAAGTCAGTAAGAGTAGTTGTAGTGGGCCCAAAAGTCTGTCTTTGTTAGATGGAAGGTGGTTCTTTTTTCCCAAAATGATCTTGAAGGAAACAGCCACCAACTATTTGTTTTTTTTTGTAATTTTGGAAAGAAATGACAAATTAGAAATAGGATGATAATTTGACACAGAAGAGGAGTTCATATGTGTAGTAGCGCTATAGAAATGATTAGTAGTATCTTGTCTTTCTATTTTTCAAAAGTGGATGGTCACACAGATTTCATATCTCAGGGGCAATGCCATAACACCCACCATTCATCACCTTGCACTTGTTCACATTAAACGTCATCTGCCATTTAGCCACCCAGTCTCCCAGTCTCATAAGGTCCTTCTGTAATTTTTCATAATCCTCTCGCTAGTTAACGACTTTGAATAACTTTGTGTCATCAGCAAACTTAATTACCTCGCTGGTTACTCCCATCTCTAAATCATTTATAAATATATTAAAAAGCAGCGGTCCTAGCACTGACCCCTGAGGAACCCCCACTAACTACCCTTCTCCATTGTGAATACTGCCCATTTAACCCCACTCTCTGTTTCCTATAGAAATGATTAGTAGTAGTAGTACATGTTTTTATCCTTTGCATTTTATTTGTTATCTGAGGACAAATAGGCTGCTTGTTCTCATATGTGGGTCGACGTCCGCGTCAGCCTGGGAATCGGCGTTTTGCAAAGCAAAATATAAAAACGTTTTGCCAAAGTCTTCTTTCACGCGTGCAGCATGCACGGACTGACTTTCCGCCTGCCACGCAAGTGCGTGTCCTTTGTTTCTTTTCGCAATGAGGTGTGGCAGGTTCCTCCTGTGCTCCTTGTTTAGGCATGGGAAAAAATCTTCGTTTTCGTGAGGTTTTTCGCGTTTTTTTATTTACCTTTTTTTTTTTTTTTTTTTTTTTAACAGTTTTTTCCTTTATTTTTTGGTTAGTATTACTTTTCTACAATTTTAAAATTTTATTTCTTTTTTTGATGCGGCCAGCCTTTAGGCTGCGTGGTCGGGTTTCTCCCCTTTTGTGCCTATCTTTTTTGTCACAATCGCGTCATTTGATTTCACCGAAGCCATTTTTCCCCTCATGTCATCCAAGACACCCAGCGGCTTCAAATGTTGTACTCTGTGCAATCAGATCGTCTCAGGTACTGACACTTTCGTGGTGTATCTAGTGCCTCGGGCCCCACCATAGCCCAGCCGCTTGTAGTCTGTGCCTTTGTATGAAGAAATGGACTCGGGTGTCTTGAGAAGCCCAGCGAGAAAAACATTTTGGGGCTTGGTCCAGTCCTTCAAGATCAACATTGGTACCAAGGTCGTCGGCGTCGACACCGAGGGAGGCATTGACGTCGGGAGGAGAGGGTAATGGCTGCTGAGAGACCAACTTGCACTGGGAGCATTGAGGCATCGAGTGGTTCTCCACCTGTCTGAAGGCCGCCTTGTTATGTAGCCCCCCCCACCGAGACCGACCGTCGGACCCAGCCCGAAGGGGTTTCCATGTCCTCATCAGTACCAAACAGTCTCGATGACGGGGGTCGAGTGAAAGCGAAGAAGCACAGTCATCGATCTCCAACACACAGTACCGTCGGCGCCGAGAGGACCGCTCCCTCTCTATACAGGAGGTGCTGAGGCGTCAGTCTCCTGACAGCCTGGTACCTGCTCCCGAACCTCGGCAAATTCTGCCACCGGTTGTTCCACCAACCCCGCAGTCTTCTCCGATGGTGGCTCTCGACAAGCGCATCTGGGCCCTGCTTCCACAGCTTTTGGAAAGATTGCTGTGTCAGTCTTCTTCGGTGTCGGGGGTGCTTGCGCCTTCCGTACCGTGTGCTGCAGCGGCGTCTGGCCCTTCACCTGCGGTGAGGTCCCCGGCCTTGTTGCTGTCTGCCACCCAGGTCTACTCCCCTTCGATGTCGGTGGTGGAAGCTTCGCCACAGTTTAGGCAGGCATAGGCCGCTCAACATTGTCATCGAGGACGTCCATGAGGCAGGCTGTCAGAGTGCCCTGAGAGAGGTCTTGTCCGATACTGAAGAGGAGCATTTGTGGGAGTCGGAGGAAGATCCCAGGTACTTTTCTTTTGACGAGTTCTATGGGATTCCCTCTGAAACGTCCCCTCCACCAGAAAGGAGACTATCTCCCCCGAAGAGTCTGTCCTTTACATTTTTGGTCCGGGAAATGGCTACGGCTATTCCTTTCCCTATGGAGGTTGAGGATGAGCCCAGGGCTGAGATGCTCGATGTCCTGGACTATCCTTCACCTAGAGAGACTGTGACGGCTCCTCTGCATAAGGTACTAGTCATTCCCTCTGTTTGGCCCCGTGATCCCAAAGAAAGCTGAATTTCTGTATCAAATCCACGGTGAACCTGGGTTGATGAGGTCTCAGTTATCCCACAATTCAATGGTGGTAGACTCCGCCCTCAACAGAGCCAAGCGTACTAGGGACTATGCCTCGGCGCCCCCAGGCAGAGAAGCTAGGACCTTGGACTCTTTTGGGAGGAAAATGTATCAGGCTGCTATGCTCGCCGCCCGAATTCACGAGAAAGTAAAGATACTTACCTGTAGCAGGTATTCTCTGAAGACAGCAGGCTGATTGTTCTCACAAACCCTCCCACCTCCCCTTTGGAGTTATGTTATTTCATTTGCTTTTTGATTTAACTGAGAAGATGCGCTCGCGTGGCGGGCAGGAAGTCAGTCCGCGCATGCACACTGGACGCGCGTCAGACTCTGGCAAAACCTTTTTACATTTTGCTTTGCAAAATGCTGATTCCCGGGCCGACGTGGACGTCGACCCACATGTGAGAACTATCAGCCTGCTGTCCTCGGAGAGTATCTGCTACAGGTAAAGTATCTTTGCTATATGTCTTCATTACCTTTTAAAATTTATTTTGAGTTGCATTATCCATTCATTAAGTATCTTTATAATTTGTAAAGTTTAGTAATAAGTATTTGAGGCTTTGACTTTATTGATTTGATTTACATGTTGAATTTATTTGTGTTTTTGTTAGACTCTTGACACAGACCAGTTTGACTGAAACACGATTCATGTTGAGTCTTGAATGTTATGAAATAAAGGTGTTGATCGCTGGCACATTGTCTTTGAATTTTCAAGTTACCATCACTGTTTTTTTTTTTTTTTTTTGTTCAATGACAGGTTTCATAAGTCTGCTGTAAAGTGTGATAGTGCAGAGAATCTTTTGGTTAATAGTTTAAAATTGATTTTTTTTAATGTGGTTTTCTGAGCACAGTTTTATGACACAGAAGTAATTGGCACATATAATGTAGCAGGTTAAAATGAAAAACTCTGTTCCATCTTTTTGCAGGTATAATCTGATTTCGCATATATGGCTACCTTTGAACAATACTGTGAATAATGTAATAGAAAGATATGGGCATTCTCTAGCCTTACATCAGGTAATAAAATGATTTTACTTTTAGTAAGAAAACGTGCTTTACCACTGTTTGTTGTATTACTAGCTACTAGTTCTGTTGATTGTATTCTATAGAGAATCTCTACAATTAAACAGGGATTTTCAAACTTAATCAACACATAATCCAAATACTCTAAGAAGTTTGAAAAAATTAGTTTGTGTGTGTCTCCCCCTTGTACTGGAAAGATTTCAATCAGGAAGTCCTTAATTGGAATTTACACAACCGGAACCTCAAAGCTCCAGATAGGGACAATACAAACAGTATTACAAAACCACTATCAAATTTAGGAATGAGTTGTTATCATTGGTTCCAAAAAGGAGACAAAGAGAAGAATCATCCGCAAAAACTCGTATTTACACGAGAAAATCGGATGATTAAAAAAAAAAAAACAAACAAACCTCTTTTACTCCTAAAACCCAAAAACAAGTGAGAGACACCATACAACAAACCGACTATCACGGGAAAACCCCCGATCTAGACTATACACTTTCAATTCTATAAGCAGGGACACCACCCCGATATACACACAAGTCTAACAAACTCAAAACCCGGACAGAACCACCTAATATCAACTACCAACAAATTTTCTACAGGTTAATGTTATTATCCAGTTATTCAGTTACTGAACCTGTACATCCGTGTGTCGTAGCCAGAAAAAACTTCACATGCTTCAATTGTCCCGTGTTTTACAGAGATGAGCTGCATGAGTGTATCCCTCAGGTTTCCCCCACATTAGAGTTTGAGGAGGACCCCCTAGGATGCACTGTGCATGATCCACTGCTTAAGGGTGTGCGGAAGTCTGTGCTTTTTTTCCGATGCATCAGGTTATTTGGGAGGTGATTCAGACACAGTGGATTGCCCTTTACGCGCTCCTTAGAATGACTCGGATGGTGAACATAAGCGTTGCCACTCTGGGACAGATTGAAGGTCCATCAAACCCAGTATCCTGTTTTCAACAGTGGCCAATCCAGGTTACAAGTACGTGGCAAGATTTCAAAACAGTACAATACATTTTATGCTTATCCAAGAAATAAGCACTGGATTTTCCATCTTAATGGCTTACGGACTTTTAGGAAATTATCCAAACCTTTTTAAAACCCTGCTAAGCTAACTGCTTTTACCACATTGGCAATGAATTCCAGAGTTTAATTTTAGTCTTTCATCATAGGGAAGTTGTCCCATCCCCTTTATCGTTTTCGGCACCCTTCTCAGTGCCTTTTCTAATTCCGCTATATCTTTTTTGAGATATAATGACCAGAATTGCACACAGTATTCAAGATAAAAGGCATTATAACGTCATCATTTTTGTTTTCCATTCCTTTCCTAAAACCTAACATTCTGTTTGCTTTCTTAGCCGTCACTGCACACTGAACAGAGGATTTCAACGTTTCATCAACGTTGACACCTAGATCCCTTTTCTGGTCAGTGGCTCCTAATGTGGAACCTTGCATCACGTATTTAAGGTTTGGATTCCTCTTTCCCACATGCATCACTTTACACTTGCTCACATTAAACGTCATCTACCGTTTCGATGCCCAGTCTCATAAGTTGCTCTTGTAATTTTTCACAATCCTCTAGCGATTTCATCTCTAGATTATTCATAAATATGTTAAAGAGCAGCGGTCCCAGCACAGACCCCTGCGGAACCCCACTATCTACCCTTCTCTATTGTGAATACTGACCATTTAACCCTACTTTCTGTTTTCTATCTTTTAACCAGTTTTTAATCCACAATAGAACACTACTTCCTGTGCAATGTCTCTCCAGTTTCCTCTGGAGTCTTTCATGAGGTACTTTGTCAAACGCCTTTTCAAAATCCAGATACACAGTATCCAGCGGCACACCTTTATCCACATGTTTGTTCACCCCTTCAAAGAAATGTGATAGATTGGTGATGCAAGGTTTCCCTTCACTAAATCCATGTTGGGTTTGTCTTATTAGTCTGTTCTTTTGAATATGCTTTGTAATTTTGTTCTTTATAATAGTCTAGCATTTTGCCTTGCACAGAGGTCAGGCTTACCATTTCCCAGATCACCTCTGGAACCTTTTTTAAAAATCTGCGCTACATATGCCTCCCTCCAATCTTCAGGTACCATGCTTGATTTATAAGATAAACTACTAAAAAAGGCCCGTTTCTGTCAGAAATGAAACGGGCGCTAGCAAGGTTTTCCTCGGAGTGTATGTTTGAGAGAGAGAGTGTGTGTGAGAGATGGAGTGTGTGTGTGTCAGAGAATGAGAGAGAAAGAGACGGAGTGTGTGTGTGTGTGTTTGTGTGAGACAGAGTGTCTGCGTGTGTGAGACTGTGTGTGTGTGACAGAGAGATAGTGTGATAGACAGAGAGTGTGTCAGAGAGAGAGTATGTGAGAGTGAGTGTGTGCCTCCACGCCCCCTCTCTCAGGACCCCCTTCCACCCCCACCTCTCTGGTCTGAGGACCCCCCTCCCTCTCCCCTATCCCCCCTGCAGCCACCCATGTCCAGCGACCCTTCTCTCTCCCCTGCCCCCCCTGCAGCCACCCATGTCCAGCGACCCTCGTCTCTTACCTGCCTCCCCTCCAGCCACCCAGGTTGTGTAGCGAATTCTTCGGGGCAGGCAGGAAAGATCCCTGGTCCTGCCTGCCCGCTGATGGCTCTGGCCCTCCCCCGCTGCCGGATCGCTGTTCAAAATGGCCACCAACACTTCCAATGGCGGACTCGTGAGACTTCTGCTGTAGTCTTGGAGGCCGCCCTTGTAAGTGTCGGTGGCCATTTTGAACAGCGATCCAGCAGTGGGGGAGGGTCAGCGCCAGCAGCGGGCAGGCAGGACCGGGGATATTTCCTGCCTGCTCTGAAGAATTCGCTACACAACCTGGGTGGCTGGAGGGGAGGCAGGGGAGAGGAGGGTCGCTGGACATGGGTGGCTGCAGGGGAGGCAGGGGAGAGGAGGGTCGCTGGACATGGGTGGCTGCAGGGGAGGCAGGGGAGAGGAGGGTCGCTGGACATGGGTGGCTGCAGGGGAGAGAGGAGGGTCACTGGACATGGATCGGCTGTGAGGCATGGAATGTTTTTATTTTTTTTTTGCGGGTTCTGAAGTTCACGGCATAATTGCAACGGTGACGTCAGCCTGATCACGGAGCCTAGCTCAGCAACTCCGAAGGAGCCATGGACACAGGCAGCAAGATTAGAACGTTGGAGGTGAGAATTATTATATAGGATGACATCTTGGTAATGTCCTGGTGGATTGCATGTTTCGTAGCAGTTTTCCTTTTGTTATGCTACTGACCGAAAAGCATCACAAAATGTAAATACGTTTGTAATGCAGTTGTGGCTTTAAGATGTTTTATTTCAGCATGAATTGAATTGTGTTTATTGTTTTAGAAATATCACTCAAGCTATAGATCCTCAAGGGTACATTGGTTTGTAATGTTCATTGTATTGGTTCTTTTCTGATTAAATTAAGACTAAATAAAATGTGATTGTCTTGTTTTGATAATTCATATTTTGTTTTTATTAATATTATTGCCACCTTTGCCATTTTGTTTTTCTCTTTTATTTCAGGATAAAATCTATATGTATGGAGGAAAAATAGATGTCACAGGGAATGTCACAAATGACCTGTGGGTGTTCCACATCCAGAATCAATCATGGGCTCAAGTGATAGTGAATGCCAAGGAGCAGTATGCTGTTGTTGGGCACTCGGCACACATTGTGACTCTGAACGATGGAAGTGTTGTCATGCTTGTCATTTTTGGTCACTGCCCCCTATACGGGTATATCAGCAGTATTCAAGAGTATAATCTAGGTAGGTGTATGCACTAATGTTTAGCAACAAGTTCTGAACTGTGCAATATCTGATCTACAGTAAAATCCCAAATTTTAGTGCTCCAATATAGACCTAGTTCATATACTGGGCATTGGTTCCTTGGACTTGCATAAGAATTCGGTACTGAAAAGATAAAATATTAACTTGGTCAATTTGATTGGCTGTTGAGACTTAGCCTAGCAGGTAGGTTATCTGTGTGGGATATACACATTGAAACTGGATCCTGGTACACTTTCCAGTTTAACTTATAATGTTACAATATTACTATGTGCTTTCTTTAATTTAAGAACTACTTTTTGTTTAGTAGTAAAATGAGAGACTGGGCTAACTTGTTGACTCAGTTGATAAGAGCTGTGTGCTGCCTTCCAGAAGGTCTCTTCTATCTCAATAGCCATTTTGGGCCTTCTTTTCCCTGATTGTCTTGGAAATGCTGTGAAGGTATCCAGGTTTCTTCCAAGTTCCAGATAGGCTGGAGGTAATAGAGCCTCAGAAGCAAGAAGCTGAACAGGAGTTGCAGGAGACAGATGAGAAAGAGGAGATGCTGCCTGAAGAGAACCAAATAGTGAGGAGAAGCCCATACAGTCTGTATCAGTTATGTCAGTACCATCACAAGGAAAAGGTGTTTTGTAGAGCCTGTGTGGTTGTTCTGCGACTCTGAGTCATTGTGTGAGAGAGGGAAGAGATCCTTTTTTGCTGCACAAAGCAACTGCTGGAGCAAAACAGTCTGCTGTGGCAGGTTGGTGCAGGCATTCAAATGGATCTGCAAGCTTTCCACCATAGTGGGGAATCTAGTTAAGCAGGTACTGGATATCCACTTGTCTCTTAGCTTTTCTTCTGCTGCTTTTCTCCCCTGTTTTCTCACCCTCAATCCACTTAGGTGGCTCCCCTCCCCATCCAGGTATATAGAATGCTTAATATTACAAGTGTTGTTGACGCAGGTAAGTTATCCTCAGAGGTGGTTGGAAAAGGAGGGGGGTTCCCTCTTAGGGCCAGCATAGTACTCAAATGGACCTCACTGAAGTTCAGCACTCTTAGTGGATGCAGCACCCTTCCAAAGCAGAGCAAGGCCATGGTTTTGTTTTGTTATTATTATTGTCAAACTTGTCAGTTGCTGGTTTGAACAGTATTTCAAGAAAATAGAAACTTGAACTTGATGGGTGCCCCTGCAAACAAATACATATATATTCACTGTAAATAAAATGAGCACTTACCCAGTGGAAATGTGTATGAGGTCACCGCAGCCAACACTCGTTTGCCAACACTGGCTGCCACCCAGGTCGACTCCCCGTCGACATCGATGGAGGGAGCTTTATCAGCCGCTGGCACGGGAGTCGACTTCTCGGCATCACCATCGGGGACATGTTCCTCGGCGTCGAGATGGGCCCGGTTTCGGACTGAAGTTCAGGAACTCTTGTCCGATACCGAGGAGGATGCCTCATGGGATGAGGGAGAAGATCCCAGTATTTCTCTTCCAAGGAGTTTTGTGGTCTTCCCTCTGATCCTACTCCTTCACCAGAGAGAAAGCTTTCTCCTCTGGAGAGTCTGTCTTTCTCTTCATTTGTCCGGGAAACGCCTGTGGCTATTCCCTTCCCTGTGGTATCTGAGGAGGAGCCCAGGACTGAGATGCTTGAGGTCCTTGACTATCCTCGCCACCTATGGAATCATCCACTGTTCTCTGCATAATGTCTTTAAAGAGACATTGCTGAAGAACTGGAAAGAAACCACTAACTAACCCCACCATCCCCCCAAAAGCTGAGTCCCATTATCGGATTCATGGAGAACCTGAGTTGAGGCTATTATTAAAACAAAATTACAGAGCACATCCGAGGACATGGATTACTGAGACAGCATGGCTTTTGTGTGGGGAAATCTTGCCTGACCAATTTACTTCAATTCTTTGAAGGAGTAAACAAACGTGGACAAAGGGGAGCCGGTTGATATATATTTTTTTGTTGCATTTGTACCCCGCGCTTACCCACTCATGGCAGGCTCAATGCGGCTTACATGGGGCAATGGAGGGTTAAGTGACTTGCCCAGAGTCACAAGGAGCTGCCTGTGCCTGAAGTGGGAATCGAACTCAGTTTCTCAGTTCCCCAGGACCAAAGTCCACCACCCTAACCACTAGGCCACTCTTCCACTCCGTGTGTATCTGGATTTTCAAAAGGTGTTTGACAAGGTACCTCATGAAAGGCTACAGAGGAAATTGGAGGGTCATGGGATAGGAGGAAAAGTCCTATTGTGGATTAAAAACTGGTTGAAGGATAGGAAACAGAGAGTGGGGTTAAATGGGCAGTATTCACAATGGAGAAGGGTAGTTGGGTTTCTCAGGGGTCTGTTATAGGACCGCTGCTTTTTAATATATTTATAAATGATTTAGAGATGGGAGTAACTAGCGAGGTAATTAAATTTGCTGATGACACAAAGTTATTCAAAGTCGTTAACTCTCGACAGGATTGTGAAAAATTACAGAAGTATCTTACGAGGACTGGGAGACTGGGCGGCTAAATGGCAGATAACGTTTAATGTGAGCAAGTGCAAGGTGATGCATGTGGGAAAAAAAAGAACCCGAATTATATCTACGTCATGCAAGGTTCCACGTTAGGAGTTACGGACAAGAAAGGGATCTGGGTGTCATCGATAATACACTGAAACCTTCTGCTCAGTGTGCTGCTGCGGCTAGGAAAGCGAATAGAATGTTGGGTATTATTAGGAAAGGTATGGAAAATAGGTGTGAGGATGTTATAAAGCCATTATATCGCTCCGTGGTGCGACCGCACCTTGAGAATTGTGTTCAATTCTGGTCGCCGCATCTTAAGAAAGATATAGTAGAATTGGAAAAGGTGCAGCGAAGGGCGACTAAAATGATAGCGGGGATGGAAACGACTTCCCTATGAAGAAAGACTAAGGAGGCTAGGGCTTTTCAGCTTGGAGAGAGACGGCTGAGGGGAGACATGATAGAGGTATATAAAATAATGAGTGGAGTGTAATAGGTGGATGTGAAGCGTCTGTTTACGCTTTCCAAAAATACTAGGACTTGGGGGCATGCGATGAAACTACAGGTATAGTAAATTTATTGATAAGATCACATCAGAGAATGATAGCAATGATAGTAAACCACAATGTACTACTAAGACTCCTAGACCACTTCGGGATTGGTGGAAATATACTCAGCTGGATCAAGGGTTTTCTAACCACCAGAACATAACAAGTAAAGTCAAACATACAAGTTCAAATTGATAATTAAAATCTGAGGGCTAGATTTGCTAAAAGTTGCTACCGTTTTACTGTGTGCTAACATTTTATGCTATGGGACCTATTTACTAATGTCAGGGCCGCCAAGAGACTAAGCCGGGCCCGGGGCAAGGCTGTGTCGCCGCCTCCTGCCTCTGCTGCAGTCCCAGTCTCGCCTGCCTGTCCTCGGCTCTGTCCGCATCTGGGCCCCCTGCATTAAGATCGGCAGCGCCCCGGCTCTGTTTGGAAACGCAGATCGCCTCCCTTCGAGCCCTCCCTTTGTCCCGCCCTCGTCTGATGTAACTTCCGGTTTCCGCGAGGGCGGGACAAAGGGAGGGCCCGAATGGAGGCGATCTGCATTTCCAAACGGAGCTGAGGCACTGCCGATCTTAACGCAGGGGGGCCCGGTGGCGGACGGAGCTGAGGGCAGGTGAGACCGGGGACTGCAGCGCCGGTGGCCCGACTCCGACGCCGGGCCTTCTCTGGAGGTCCTGGCCCGGGGAATTTTGTCCCCCATGCCCCCCCCCCCTCTCGGCGGCCCTGACTAATGTGCATTAACTGCATTAGCATACACTAACATGGTAACACATTTCAGTAAATCTAGCCTTCATTTTGGTAAGAAACATTACTATCTGAAAACCATATATGGCTAAATTCAATATAGGCTTAGGTGCCAAAAATTGGGTGCTAAGCTAGTATTCTATAAGGGCAGAGTTGGATGCCAAAATCTATTATGCAATACTAACGTAAGTCCGCATCTACATGCCAAACTGTAGGTGAGACCACTACGACATGTCCATGACTGTTGTAAATGGTAGTGTCTAAATGCAGCATTTGGGCAAGTAAATGCAACTGTTCTGCAAAGTGTATTGAAGAATAGTCGGAATGCCCCTGACATGCTTTTGCCCCTCCCACATTAATAACGTCTTGTTTTTGCACACGCGATGTTAGGTGTGCTGTTATTAAAATAGCTGCATCTGTTATGTACACAATGGCAAATTAACACCAGTTAGTGCTTTATAATACCAATTATTGATATTTATTACCAATTTAGTGCCAGTTATCTTCGTGCATCTGTTCCTATTCTGTAACTGCTTGCCTAACGTTTGATGCCATTTATAGAATTTGGGGGATAATATGTGTAGTATAAGTAATTGCATTATTTAATAAGTGCTTTTGGGGAGATGTTTGAATCACTTCATTATTGATAAAGGATGAATATTCTTGCTTTAGTTAGAAGATGCTCAGAAGGCATGTTTTTCAAATATTATACAGTACATTCTGAATATTTCTAAATCTTACTCCTGTCTTTTGTATCCGCACAACAGCTTTTTTTTATTTTAAAGCTTAAACTGTGTATTAATATACAGAGCTTTCTGTAATGCAAATTTAATTCATGAATGCAGTTTGATGAAAATGCATTTAAGTTTAAGGTAGCCTCAAAAGAAGCTCTAAAAAAGAATCTCCTATAATATTTTCCTGTGAGTTTTTGTGTAGTGGTTATTTTTCCTTTTTTTTTTTCCTTCAAGATACATACACATGGAGTACTTTACAAACAAGAGGAGCCCTTGTGCAGGGGAGATACGGCCACAGCAGTGCATATGATTCTAGAACAAAGTCTATTTACATCCATGGAGGTTATAAGGCTTTTAGTGCCAATAAATACAGGCTAGCAGACGACTTGTACAAGTACGAGGTTGAAGCTCATGAGTGGTATGTATTCTTTTAGATATCAAGATAAATACAATGCCTTTCTGCAATGAAGTGTAGAGATTTAATTGTCAAATGTTTGGATTTCCCTTTAGTACCTAAAGCTATTCAGTTTTCAGTGTGGTATGTCCGGGATAACATTGTAAATGGTTTCTGGCTTAAATCCTTGAGATCAAATAATAGAAGGCTTAGTAATTTGGAATATTTTAAGGCGGCTCTGTTCACATGTAACAAAGACTCAAATTTATATTTAGAAAATTGTTTATAAAACACACTACTTGAATGAAATGGTATGGTTGCCATGTTAGTCCATTTAGTTATGCTAGAAATAAAGATTAACAAAGATGATGTGGGTGATGCCTGAATGAACTTGCAATGCTCTTTTTCTTTGATGGATTTTGTTCCAAAACCTTAATTTGTATATATCAGTAGAAACACCCAACTCCCATCATCTCTTCTTTTCAGAAACCTCTAATAATGTAATACTACTGGATCTGTCAGATGCGCACACCGCATTGGTAGTTCACTTAAGCCAAAACATTGATCAGGGTGGGCATGTAATTATCATGAGTGCCTCAGGGATCGGTGCTGGGGCCGATTCTGTTCAATATATTTGTGAATGACATTGCCGAAGGGTTAGAATGTAAAGTTTGCCTATTTGGGGATGATACAAAGATCTGTAAGAGAGTGGACACCCGGGAGGGAGTGGAAAACATGAAAAAGGATCTGAGGAAGCTAGAAGAATGGTCTAAGGTTTGGCAATTAAAATTCAATGCGAAGAAATGCAAAGTGATGCAATTAGGGAATAGAAATCCACGGGAGACGTATGTGTTAGGCGGTGAGAGTCTGCTAGGTACGGACGGGGAGAGGGATCTTGGGGTGATAGTATCTGAGGATTTGAAGGCGACGAAAGTGTGACAAGGCGGTGGCCGTAGCTAGAAGGTTGTTAGGCTGTGTAGAGAGAGGTGTGACCAGCAGAAGAAAGGGAGTGTTGATGCCCCTGTATAAGTCATTGGTGAGGCCCCACCTGGAGTATTGTGTTCAGTTTTGGAGGCTGTATCTGGCTAAGGATGTTAAAAAAAATGGAAGCGGTGCAAAGAAAAGCTACGAGAATGGTATGGGATTTGCGTTGCAGGACGTATGAGGGGAGACTTGTTGACCTGAACATGTATACCCTGGAGGAAAGGAGAAACAGGGGTGATATGATAAAGACGTTCAAATATTTGAAAGGTATTAATCCGCAAATGAATCTTTTCCGGAGATGGGAAGGTGGTAGAACTAGAGGACATGAAATGAGATTGAAGGGGGGCAGACTGAAGAAAAATGTCAGGAAGTATTTTTTCATGGAGTGAGTAGTGGATGCTTGGAATGCCCTCCCGCGGGAGGTGGTGGAAATGAAAACGGTAACGGAATTCAAACATGCTTGGGATAAACATAAAGGAATCCTGTTAAGAAGGAATGGATCCTCAGGAGCTTAGCCGAGATTGGGTGGCAGGGCTGGTGGTTGGGAGGCGGGGATAGTGCTGAGCAGACTTATACAGTCTGTGCCAGAGCCGGTGGTGGGAGGCGGGACTGGTGGTTGGGAGGCAGGGATAATGCTGGGCGGACTTGTACGATCTGTGCCGGAGCCGGTGGTGGGAGGCGGGTATAGTGCTAGGCAGACTTATACGGTCTGTGCCCTGAAGAGGACAGGTACAAATCAAAGTAGAGTATACACAAAAAGTAGCACATATGAGTTTATCTTGTTGGGCAGACTGGATGGGGACCGGGCAGGTCTTTTTCTGCTGTCATCTACTATGTTACTATGTATTACATTTGATATTTTTTGTATGCTTTTTTTAAAAATCTTTTTTTACAGTTCATTTATATTGTGACCCATTCCTGAATAGATATGTTTAAAAAGTACTTAGCTTAATATAATTTTCATTAGGAGTTTTCCAATAATACACTCCATTATCATTAAGGAGAGCTATCATGCCGACATGAAATCCATGTTGTGCCGTAGGATGTGTCAAGGTCCGTCTCCTGAAACAAATTTATTAGAGATTCTAAACCGTAGAAATTAAATTGTTGTTTATAACTAGTATTTTCAATTCAATAGCAACAATACACACGAAACAAGTTCTCTTCTCGCGATTTTAAAATGGTTGCTTCATTTTCTGTATTTATACTCCAATGATATCTGCTATTCAAAGGAGCACCAATCACGTTCGAGGATCGGGGTTAGCCAATCAGAATCAGTCTCTAGATTAAAGTCATTCACTCCCATCTCCCGGTTTAAACCCCCAGGGATCATAGCCTTTAAATTAAAAATCCAATATTGTTCCCTATAGTTGAGTAATTTTTCTGCAAGTGCAAGTAAACTGTTCCCTATGGTAGTCATCATGTGTGGACACACCCCTGACCTGGATACCCCCCCCCCTGAAACCAAGCAAATAGCCCTGTCCTCTCGACTCCCAGAACACCTGATGGACCCTTAGCAACCCAATCTGGCAGGCCGGACCCCTTAGTGGCAAACCCTAGTGGTCTAGTGGAATTCCTTCCTTCCACTCCCCACCCGAAAGACCCCTTCACATACTATAAAAGTTGGAGGCAGGAGGACCACCTCCTCCCTTCTGTCTCTGACCCGCCAGAACAAAATGGTGATGCTTAGCCCTTTTCTGGTGCATCCTGGGAATGCACTGGGAGAGAGGCCTTAGCATGCATTTGTGGCAAAGTATCAAGGATGCAGTGGGAAGGGGCTGGGCGCCACCATTTTGTTCCGGGCGGGTCAGAGGCAGGAGAGAGGAGATGGTCCTTCCTCCAACTTTTATAGTATATGGAGGAGTCTGGGGGGTGGAGGGAAGGAATCTCACTAGATGACCAGGGCTTGCCACTAGGTGGTTTGACCCAGCCCAGAGGGTGGGAGGGCAGGGATTTTTGTTTGGTTCCGAAGGGAGGGGGGAGTCAGAAGGGAGTCCTTTAGTCTTTGGGGGAGGGGGGTTCGGGTATGTTTTGGTTGAGTGTGTATCTGTGCACTGTCGCCATAGTGGTCTAGTGACAGGAGGTGTCTGCGCATGTGCAAGTTTGAGTTGCAAATAATGACCCGTGCACAAAGGTGGATCCTTGCATTTCATTTGCATGTGATGCCTTTTGTTGGTTGCTGTTTGCGACTTGATAACTTTTCCTGTGGCACCTGCATTTAAGGGTGCCTTTGTGTGTTGGCCCCTGAGTGGCTGTTGGGGAGTGGAAGTGCAATGTCTAGTAGTTGGGTTGTGTAGAATTGTCAATTTTGGCTCCTTAGTCATCCAGCTTATTATACAAATGGGTCACTCCACCTTGTGCACCCAGAAAGTCGGAGCTTGCTGTTGGACAGATGAATGTCAACTTGAGTACCTGGAAAGCATGGTAAAAATTATGCAAATCACACTAGTAAAATTGCTGTTCTACATACTTTTCCTAGGAGATAATCTGTCATGGCTGGGGTAAATTAGGCTATGTAAAAGCATCTTTTACTGTGTGACAGACTTAATAAGTCAAACACAAACCTCCATTACCATAGTAAATTTACTGCTGGACATTAAATCTGAAACCTCCCTTTCCATGATCATGAATGAGATGCAGTCCCTAATGCAGGGGTTTTCCACCGAACATTCAGGGTACACTGTTTGTCAGGTTTTCAGCAAGCCAGAAATAAATACGTATGAGAGAGATTGGTACACAATGGAGGTAGTGCATGCAGTTTTTTCTCATGCATATTTATTATGGGTATCCTGAAAACCTGGCTAAGTATATCTCAAGAACAATTGCTAAAGATACTAATGAAGGATAAACATGGTGCCGATACAGAAACTGAAATGATAGTGGCTTTTGTTAATGCATAATTCTGTTTCAAAAGAAATTGGATGAAATGGTTAGTGTAAAAGGTATTCTGATTAGAAGATGCAATGGCATTGCTTGAGAACAAATTGAAAATCATTGTGGAACTGAGAAGGGAATTTGATGATAAAATGAGAGAGAAAAATGGAAAAAAAAATTTCATTGTGAATTGATGGCAATGATGTAATAAGCAGACAAAAATAGTGGAGATATGGCTAGAGATATTTTATTAACAGTTCTTCAGTGTGACTCGACACGGACCATGTTTCAGCATCATGTCCTGCGTGAGGATATAGATACACACAGATACAGCAAAGTGGAATACATTAAAACTAAAAAATGCATAAAATAACATATAGATCTGCATAAACTTAAAAGGGCATAACTTGCAAACCGAATCAAAAAGTTGAGAGAGATGTTAACCAACAAAATTGAATATCAAGTGAAAAAAGAACCGTATACACAAAGTGCATATGACTTATTCTTTTGCATACGCTATTTTTTCACTTGATTTTCAATTTTGTTGGTTAATATCTCTCTGTTTTGCAACTATTTATTACATTTTAATGTATTTCTTTTTACTGTGTCTCTTGTTTTTAGTGGAGTCTGTTCTTACATGGCCCCCTCTGACAACCTAGTATCAGTGAGGGCTGTAATTATGTGGGGATTATTTCTCTGATATACCTACTTACCATAAGAAATACAATTTGGAAATGTGGGGCAAATAGGGTTTCTACCTCCTTACACCCACCCAAGATACAATGCAGCCATCTCCGAGATATGGGGTGACAGCAAAGACAGAGGCTATTTTCCTTCCAAAGGGATAGTCTTTATTCCAACATAGATACTAACAAAGCAATTAGATGATAAGGCAATTAGACAATAAACTAATTAGGCAATAAAACAATTAGACAAAGTAATTGGACAGGGTGATCAGGCAAGGTAATCAGAAAAAGTTAGCAGGTAAAGTAATTAGGGAGTTAGGTAAAGTAATTAAGGAATTAGGTAGAGCAATTAGAGTAAGAAATCAGGCAGTAGCAATTTGTTATGAGAGGGAGAGACCGACCTCCGTGATAGTCACTCCGTTGGCAATCTCACCCCTCTAATACAACACAACAGTGCCTTATATACAGTGGATTGAGCATCATTCCCCCTCCCATCCAGTCTACAACTTGCAATGTCTGCTACTTTCTGTCTCACCCCATTGTTTACATAGAATGAAACACAGTATCTGAATGTTCTGGAACACAGAACATATCTACTACTACTATTAAACATTTCTATAGGTCTACTAGACTTATGCAGCGCTGTACAAATTAACATGAAAAGACAGTCCCTGCTCAACAGAGTTTACAATCTAAATTGGACAGACGAACAGACAGCTAGGGGTGGGGAAATTGCAGTGGTAGGGGTGATAAGTGAGGGTGTTGAGTAAGAGAGTCATGGTTTGGAGTCGAAAGCAGTAGTTTATATCTGTTTATAAAACACAGCATCTTATAAGTACTGAAGATCACAGTGCTATTTCGTTACAAGAATTTCCCTAAGGCCCGGGTCTTATCATTGTGCTGACTCAACACGTCTTCGCTTCCAAACTATGTATGTCCTTGTTAGTGTAGAATCAGCGGCACCATTTCTGTCAGGGGAGGGGGAAGAGCACTCTTTGCTGGTACAGTGTGACCTTGCATGTACAGCTCTCAGCAATAATACAGAGAACACAGAAAAAATGCAGCTTTCAGGCAGTTTTAAGATTTAAGCCTTTAGCTTTGTAGATCATGGATCATGCCTGTCAGTAGTCAGAAAAGTGCAAATCAATTCACTCTGTAGTTATAGACTCCTGACACAGGCCCTGTTGCCAAAACATGGTCCATATCGAATTGTATTGAAGAACTGTTAATAAAGATCTCCAACCATTTTCATCTACTCCATTTATTTGCTGTTTGTTTGCCCTGTGTGGACTGTGTGCTCTTGTTTGTTTTTCGGAAATAATCTAATGACATTTGTGGCAAAGTATCTGAAGTATTCTTTTTTAAGTACTTAGACGCTGAAAACACAAAGCTTGCCTTCCCTTAATGTCTTCAAACATAAAATATTCAGTCCAGTCATACCTTAGATACCTTTACCTAGATAATTAGGAAACCAAAAGAATTTGAGATAAGCAATATTGTAGGAAGCAAGGTAATCTATAGCCATATTTTTCTGGGAATGCATGAACAACAAAAATATATTAAAAGTGAGGTTTGAATGTTTTATCTAACCAGGATGTGAAAGAGTAAGATTAAGATGTGTAAGGATGTTGAGAAACTACAGTGTTAGATTGAATTGTTGAGGCAAAGTGGGAATTGGTGTTGGGTTACATACTGATATATATATTTAGGCAGATTGTGTAAGCCAGTCTCATCTTTCTGCCATCATTGCTATGCCAGTGTGTGTTAGACTTTGTATTTAAATTTTTCTTTTGTAATAATTCTGATTTAGGTGTCATAATTCACATGGGGGTCATCGGGAACCTCATATAGTGGGCAGGGCTCAGTCGAGTTCTCACAATATACTTCCTTTAAGCATGCGTATTAGTTCGTCATCATTTGGAAAGTCTAATTTAGCTATTGAAACAGTTAAACTTCTACATTTATTTATATTTTTAATGTAGATTCATGTCGTAAAGTTTGAGTTACAAGGTTGAGTCTTGGCTGCCCAAGTGTAATGCGCTTTCCCTTCTAACCACCTAAAGGATATTGGGATAATGATTAAAGAATTGTGAATGTTCACTTTTTTTTAAATTTCTATGTTGATAATAATGCATGCTGCTTAAAATATCTGTTTTCTGAAGGAAGATTCTTAAAGACAGGTCAGTTTTTCCGATATTTGCACACGGCAGTGATCATCGGTGGAAACTATTGCTGGTGTTGGTGGAAATACCCATAATGACACATCAATGAGTCATGGTGCCAAATGCTTCTCTTCAGACTTCATGGCTTTGACATTGGTGAGTTGACAATTTTATTTGTCATGGGATTTCAGAGTCCTACATGTGTGTGGTTTTTATTTATAGTGCTTATTTTAGATGTTTATTTTCTTTACTGAGAGGAAGATCTTTATCTGCATTCGTCAAACCCAATTCTGATAACTGTTAGCTAGACAAGTCAAACCAACCATTGTAACGACTTCATATCTATATGTGGCATGCTTATAAGCTGGCTGCTTTTTCCTAGGTCAAATGAATGAGCTGCTTGAGGGCCCAATCTTGCATGTGCTATCTGGACAGAACCAGAGTTGATAGATGCCCAGCAACATGTGTACCTCAGACAGGGGCCTGGTGTAGACGACCCCCCCCCCCCTCCTTTACTTACTGGGACCCGTCATTGACCTCAGGCTCCCCTTATTCCCGTGCCTTTAGGCCATTTAGGTGAAATCCTTGAGGAGTGAACTTGAAAGAATTCTCCGAGGACATGCAGGCTGAAATAATCCTCACAAATAGGTCTGTGATCTGCGCCGGCCCGGGAACAGGCATTTGAAATAGCAAAAAGTTTTGTAGAGCCTTTTGAGTGTGCTGCGTGTCCAACTGCGCATGCGCCGAGTGCTTTCCTGCCCGCTGCAGTTACTTTTTTTTTTTCCACATAAGGAGGTGGCATTTGTTTTTCTGGCTCAGCTTCAGCGCCTGGGAGAGCCTTCAGTGCCTTGTTTTTGCGTGTTTACCTGTATTTTTTCCTTCTTCTTTACAGTATTGTTAAAAAAAAAGTTCCTTCTTAATTTCTTAGTTTTTTATTTGACCCGTGTTAAGTTTGCTTTTATTTTTAGTCGCAGCCGGCTTTAGGCCTGCATGGCTGGTTTTCCTCCTTTTTGTGCTTTATTTTTCAGCACAACCGAATTTTTGATTTGGCTAGGGCAGTCCTTCCCTTCCATGTCATCAAAGACTCCCGTGGACTTACATAAGTATTGCCATACTGGGAAAGACCAAAGGTCCATTGAGCCCAGCATCCTGTTTCCAACAGTGGCAATCAGGTCACAAATACCCGCAGATCCAAAAGTATACAAAACATTTTAACTGCTTATCACAGAATAGTGGATTTTCCCAAGTCCATTTAATAACGGTCTATGACTTTTCCTTTAGGAAGCCGGCCAAACCTTTTTTAAACTCCACTAAGCTAACCGCCTTTACCACATTCTCTGGCAACGATTCCAGAGTTTAATTACACGTTGAGTGAAGAAATAGTTTCTCCACATTCGTTTTAAATTTACTACATTGTAGCTTCATCGCTTGCCCCCTAGTCCGAGTATTTTTGAAAGCGTGAACAGACGCTTCACATCTACCCGTTCACTCCACTCATTATTTTATAGACCTCTATCATATCTCCCCTCAGCCGCCTTTTCCTCCAAGCTGAAGAGCCCTAGCCACTTTAGCCTTTGCTCATAGAGAAGTCGTCCCATCCCCTTTATCATTTTGTCGCCCTTCTCTGCACCTTTTCTAATTGCAACTATATCTTTGTTGAGATATGGCGACCAGAATTGAACACAATATTAGAGGTGCGGTCGCACCATGGAGCGATACAAAGGCATTATAACATCCCTCATTTTTGTTTTCCATTCCTTTCCCTAATAATACCTAACATTCTATTGCTTTCTTAGCCGCAGCAGCACACTGAGCAGAAGGTTTCAACATATCATCAACGAGGACACCTAGATCCCTTTCTTGGTCCGTAACTCCTAATGTGGGAAGCTTGCATGACATAGCTATAATTCAGGTTCCTCTTTCCAAATGCAATCACTTGCACTTGCTCACATTAAACTTCATCTGCCATTTAGATGCCATTTAAAACGCTGTTCTCGGTGCAACCGGACCATCTCAGCAGTGATACCCATTCGTGGTGTATTCAGTGCCTCGCCAGACTATAGCCCAGCCCACTGTGGTCTTGTATGAAGAAAAGGACTCAACTGGCTCGAGAAGCCCAGAGAGAAAAGCTTTTGGGGCTCAGTCTGGTCCTTCGACGTTGGCATCGGCATCGAGGGAGGCATTGACATTGGGAGTGAGAGAGGCATGGCTACTGAGAGACCGTTACACACTGGGAGCAGCGAGGCATTGAGTGGGTCTCTGCCTGCTTCGAGGCCTACTGCTATGCAGGCGCCCCGGGACCGTCCATCGTCGGACCTGACCCCGAGGAGATGTAGGGATTCAACGCCATCCTTGTCGGCTCCGAGGAGCCTCGATGAGGTTCTTCGAGCGAAGGCTAAGAAGGCACAGACACCATTGTCCCTCGCCACATGGTGCCGGGTAGCTCCAGGGTGCCGAGGACATCAGCACCTGAGAAGCGTTGATGCCGGGAGGACCGCTCCCCCTCCATACAAGAGGTGCAGATGCGTTGGTCTCCCAGCAGTCCGGTTCCTGCTTCCCAAACCCCAGGCACCTCTGCCACCGACTGCTTCCACTGACCCCATAGCCTTTCCGATGGCGACTCTTGACGAGCAGATTTGGGCCTTGCTTCCGGAAGGACTGCTCCATCATACTGCATTGGCGTTGGGGTGCATGCGCCTGCCGTTCTGTCTGCTGCTATGTCTGGCCCTCCACCCGCAGTGAGGTATCTGAGCTTGCCGCTCCTGTATTAGCTGCCACCCAGGTTGACTCCCCATCGACGTCGATGGAGGGAGCTTTGCGCAGTCCATTCGGTGTGGCTCTTGTGGACATTGCAGTCAAGACCATGAGTCTTCGACGTTGGGGTGGGTTCGGTCTCGGAAGTCACTGAGGGAAGTGCTCCCTCGACACTGAGAAGAAAGCGCGTGAGGAAGATCCCAGCTACATCTCGATGAGTCCTTTGGAATTCCCTCTAAACCGTTTCCCTCCATCTGAACGGAGGTTGTCTCCTCCTGAGAGCCTCTCCTCATCTTTTGTGCGGGAAATGGCTCAGGCCATTCCATTCCCCTTAGACGTGGAGGATGAGCCCAGGGCTGAGATGCTCGAGGTCCTAGACTACACCTCTCTATCCAGAGAGTCAGTGACAGCTCCTTTGCATAAGGTAGTCAGGTATGTCCTTATGTGAAACTGGTTTCGCTTTTGTCTGGCCCCATAGTCCTGAAAAAGACTTATCAGTATTGGATCCATGGGGAGCCTGGGTTGACGAGGTCTGAGTTACCCCACAACTACATGGTGGTGGACTCTGCCCTCAAAAGAGCCAAGAGTTCTAGAGACTATTCTTCGGCGCCCCCAGGCAGAGAAGCTAGGACCTTGGACTCTTTTGGGAGGAAAATGTTTCAGGCCGCCATGCTTGCTGCCCATATACAGTCATACCAGCTGTTCACGAGAATCCACTTGCGGAACTCGGTGTGGCAGCTGCCTAGTTTGGTCGATGCCCTCCCTCTGGAGCAGGCCAAAACTTTTTACCAGCTGGTCAAACAGCAGAAGGCGTGTTGTAAATTTTTGGCCAGGGACGCTTACGACACTTTTGATGTAGCATCCAGGATCTCTGCTCAAGGTATAGCAACACACAGACTCTCATGGCTGCGTGTTTCTGACTTGCACCATTTGGTACAGCAGAGGTAGTGGATGTTCCTTGCTGGGGGGATAATCTTTTCAGAAAGAAGATGGAAGATCTAGTTGACCAGATCAAGAAGCACACAGATGCTATGGCTTCTCTCTCCTGCCGGGCGCCTTCTGCTACCACCTCCTCAACTAGGAGGTACGGTGGTGGGTCACGGAGTGCTTCGTATTCCAGGTGTAGGTAGACTCCAGCATCTCGCCAGCGTATTCAGGCTCAGCCCCAGCGCGCTCGTTCCCGTCATCAGCGTGCGGTCAAGGCCCCTGCTGCTCCCTAGCAAAAGCAAGGGACCGGCTTTTGACTGGCTCCAGGAGAGCATAGCCTCTGTAAAAGTGTTCGTGACGGTTGACTTGCCGGTTGGAGGGAGGTCGTTTTTTTTCACCAAGGTGGCCTCTCGTAACCTCCGACCGGTGGGTTCTTCAAATAGGTTAGGATACACCCTCAATCTGGGACTACAAATCTCCAAATTAACCACTGAGAGCTCATTCGTTCAGCTCTCCACACAAGCAGGTGTTTGCAGAGGAACACTCTGCCCTTCTAAAGGCCCATGCTTTCAAACCCATTCCACCAGTGGAAGAAGGGCTGGGATTCTATTCCAGGTACTTCCTTGTGCAGAAGAAAACAGGGGACACGTCCCATTCTAGACTTAAGGGCCCTGAACAAATTCTTGGTTTGAGAAATGTTCAGGATGGTTTCCCTGGGCACTCTTCTTCCCATGATTCAGGAAAACGATTGGCTATGTTCTCTGGACTTGAACGATGCATATATGCACATCCCGATACTTCCAGCTCACAGGAAGTATCTTTGATTTCGGCTGGGAATGCAGCACTTTCAGTACCGTATGCTGCCCTTTGGCCTAGTTTCAGCTCCCAGAGCATTCACGAATTGCCTAGCGGTAGTTGCGTCGCTAGGCAGACTATCAGTGCATATGTTCCCTTATCTCGATGATTGGCTGGTGAAGAGCACCTCGGAGGAAGGTGCTCGGGAGTCAGTGTGGAAGACTATTCAGGTGCTGGAACTCCTAGGGTTTTGTAATAAATTAGCCCAAGTCACATCTCACTCCAGTTCAGACATTGGAATTCATTTGAGCATTGCTCCTTATGAGAACTGTTTGAGGCTACTTTCACGAGACGCGGGCAGACAAACTTCTGTCCTTAGTGTTCAAGTTTCGAGTGTGTCAGCAGGTCACGGCTCAGCAGATGTTGAGATTCTTGGGGCACATGGCCTCCACAGTTCGTTACGACATTGGCCCATCTGCATATGAGATCCGTTCAATGGAGCCTAGCTTCTCAGTGGTATCAGGTCACGGGCAATCTAGAAGATGTCATCCATGTGTCCACAGATTTTGTACATTCTCTTCAGTGGTGGACGATTCGATTCAATTTGACCATGGGACGTCTATTCCAAATTCCTCAGTTGCAATAAGTGCTGATGACGGATGCATCTCTCTTGGGGTGGGGAGCTTATGTAGATGGACTTCATACCCAGGTAGCCTGGTTCCCCTAGGAGACAGATCTTATCCGAGTGATCTGGAACGCTTTAAAGGCTTTCAGAGATTGGCTGTCCAAATGAATTATCTTAATTCAAACATACAGTCAGGTTGTGATGAACTACACGAATAAGCAGAAGGTCACCAGATCTCATCTTCTGTGTCAGGAAGCCGTCCAGATGTGGCTTTGGGTGCGCCGCCACGGCATGTTTCTCCAAGCTACTTATCTCGTAGGTGTAAAAAACAGTCCGGCCGACAGGCTGAGCAAGATAAAGCAACATCACGAATGGTCGCTGAATATGAGTGTAGCCTGAGAGGTCTTCCGAGCGTGGGCCGTCCCCTCGGTGGATCTCTTTACCACTCAGTTAAACCACAAGGTCCCTCAGTTCTGTTCCTGGTTTCAGGCCCACTGAGACTAGCGTCGGATGCTTTTCTCCTACTTTGGGGAACAGGCCTTCTGTATGCGTATAGTATGGGAAAAACTGCTGAAATTCAAGCAAGACCGTGGAACCATTATCCTGATTGCACCCTACTGGCCGCGTCAGATATGGTTCCCTCTTCTTCTGGAATTATTCCCCGAAGAACTATGGGAAAAACTGCTGAAATTCAAACAAGACCACGGATCCATGATCCTGATTGCACCTTACTGGCTGCGTCAGATATGGTTCCCTCTTCTATTGGAATTGTTCCCTGAAGAAGTGTGGAGATTGGAGTGTTTTCTGACCCTTATCACTCAGAACAAGTGGTTGCTTCTACATCCCAACCTCCAGTCTCAGGCTCTCAGGCTCTCACAGCCTGGATGTTGGGAGCCTAGAATTCGCTTCCTTGGGTTTTTTGGAGGGTATTTCACGGGTCTTGCTGGCTTTCAGGAAAGATTCCACTAAGGGATGTTATTCTTTTAAATGGAGGAGGTTTACTGTCTGATAAATATAGAAGGTATTCAAGCAGGGTCTGTGTAGGACAAGAAAGAGGATCTACGGCCTTGCTGTCACACCAGAGTCTGATCTCAAGACCAACTCCGTAAGGGTTCACCTTAGTGCAATTAATGCTTATCAGCATGTAGAAGGTAAGCCTATCTCTGACAGCCTTTAATTGTTCGCTTCATGAGAGGTTTGCTTTTGTCAAAGCGCCCAGTCAAACCTCTGCCAGTGTCGTTTGATCTCAACATCGTTCTCACCCAGCTGATGAAAGCTTCTTTTGAGCCACTGAATTCCTGCCATCTAAAGTTCTTGACCTGGAAGGTCGTTTTCTTGGTGGCTGTTACTTTAGTTCGTAGGGTCAGTGACCTTCAGGCCTTAGTAGTGGATGCACCTTATACTAAATGTCATCACAACAGAGTAGTCCTCCGTACGCACCCTAAATTCCTGCCGAAGGTGTTGTCGGAGTTCTATCTAAACCAGTCAATTGTTTTGCCAACATTTTTTCCCCGTCCTCATGCCCACCCTGGCGAAAGCATCTTGCACACCTTGAACTGCAAGAGAGAATTGGCCTTTTACATGGAGCAGATGAAGCCATTCAGACAATATGCCCAGTTGTTTGTTTCTTTTGATCCCAACAGGAGGGGAGTCCCCATCGGAAAGCGCACAATCTCTAATTGGCTAGCAGATTGCATTTCCTTCGCTTATGCCCAAGCTGGGCTGACTCTAGAAGGCCATGTCATAGCTCATAATGTCAGAGCCATGGCTGCGTTGGTGGCTTACTTAAAGTCTTCCTCCATTGAAGAGATTTGCAAGGCTGCAACTTGGTCTTCAGTCCACACATTCACGTCACATTACTGCCTTGAGCAAGACACCCGACGCGACAGTCGGTTTGAGCAGTCTGTGCTGCAGAATCTGTTTGTGGTTTAGAATCCAACTCCACCCCCCTAGTCCCATTTGTTCTGTTCCAGGCTGCACACTCAACTAATTGTATATGGTTGCAGGTTAATTTACGTTGTTTCCTTACCATAAGTACATAATGCCATACTGGGAAAAGACCAAGGGTCCATCGAGCCCAGCATCCTGTCCACGACAGCGGCCAATCCAGGCCAAGGGCACTTGGCAAGCTTCCCAACGTACAGACATTCTATACATGTTATTCCTGGAATTGTGGATTTTTCCCGTCCATTTAGTAGCGGTTTATGGACTTGTCCTTTAGGAAACCGTCCAACCCCTTTTTAAACTCTGCTAAGCTAACCGCCTTCACCACTTTCTCCGGCAACGAATTCGAGTTTAATTATACGTTGGGTGAAGAAAAATTGTCTCCAATTTGTTTTAAATTTACTACATTGTAGTTTCATCGCATGCCCCCTAGTCCTAGTATTTTGGAAAGCGTGAACAGACGCTTCACATCCACCTGTTCCACTCCACTCATTATTTTATATACCTCTATCATGTCTCCCCTCAGCCGTCTCTTCTCCAAGCTGAATAGCCCTAACCTCCTTAATCTTTCTTCATAGGGACGTCGTCCCATCCCCGCTATCATTTTAGTCACCCTTCGCTGCACCTTTTCCAATTCTACTATATCTTTCTTGAGATGCGGCGACCAGAATTGAACACAATACTCAAGGTGCGGTCACACCATGGAGCGATACAACGGCATTATAACATCCTCACACCTGTTTTCCATACCTTTCCTAATAATACCCAACATTCTATTTGCTTTCCTAGCCGCAGCAGCACACTGAGCAGAAGGTTTCAGTGTATTATCGACGTCGATACCCAGATCCCTTCTTGGTCCGTAACTCCTAACGTGGAACCTTGCATGACGTAGCTATAATTTGGGTTCTTTTTTCCCACATGCATCACCTTGCAGTTGCTCCCATTAAACGTCATCTGCCATTTAGCTGCCCAGTCTCCCAGTCTCGTAAGGTCCTCTTGTAATTTTTCACAATCCTGTCGCGATTTAACAACTTTGAAAAACTTTGTGTCATCAGCAAATTTAATTACCTCGCTAGTTACTCCTGTCTCCAAATCGTTTATAAATATATTAAAAAGAAGCGGTCCTAGCACAGACCCCTGAGGAACCCCACTAACTACCCTTCTCCATTGTAAATACTGCCCATTTAACCCCACTCTCTGTTTCCTATCCTTCAACCAGTTTTTAATCCACAATAGGACATTTCCTCCTATCCCATGACCCTCCAATTTCCTCTGTAGCCTTTCATGAGGTACCTTGTCAAACGCCTTTTGAAAATCCAGATACACAATATCAACTGGTTCCCCTTTGTCCACATGTTTGTTTACTCCTTCAAAGAATTGAAGTAAATTGGTTAGGCAAGATTTCCCCACACAAAAGCCGTGCTGACTTGGTCTCAGTAATTCTTGTCCTCGGATGTGCTCTGTAATTTGTTTTTAATAATAGCCACTACCATTTTCCCCGGCACCGACGTCAGACTCACTGGTCTATAATTTCCCGGATCTCCCCTGGAGCCTTTTTAAAAAATGGGCATTACATTGGCCACCCTCCAATCTTCCGGTACCACGCTCGATTTTAAGGATAAGTTGCATATCACTAGCAGTAGCTCCGCAAGCTCATTTGTCAGTTCTATCAGTACTCTAGGATGAATACCATCCGGTCCAGGAGATTTGCTACTCTTCAGTTTGCTGAACTGCCCCATTACGTCCTGCAGGTTTACCGTGAAGTCAGTAAGTTTCTCCAACTCGTCTGCTTGAAATACCATTTCCGACACCGGTATCCCACCCAAATCTTCCTCGGTGAAGACCGAAGCAAAGAATTCATTCAGTTTCTCTGATACGTCTTTGTCTTCCTTGATCGCCCCTTTTACCCCTCTGTCATCCAGCGGCCCAACAGATTCTTTTGCCGGCTTCCTGCTTTTAATATACCGAAAATTTTTTTTACTATGTTTTTTTTGCCTCTAATGCTATCTTTTTTTCGTAATCCCTCTTGGCCTTCTTTATCTGCGCCCTGCATTTGCTTTGACACTCCTTATGCTGCTGCTTGTTATTTTCAGACGGTTCCTTCTTCCATTTTCTGAAGGCGTTTCTTTTAGCCCTAATAGTTTCCTTCACCTCACTTTTCAACCAGGCCGGCTGTCTTTTGGACTTCCGTCTTTCTTTTCTAATTCACGGAATATGTATGGCCTGGGCCTCCAGGATGGTATTTTTGAACAGCGTCCATGCCTGTTGTACAGTTTTTACTCTCTCAGTTGCCCCCCTAAGTTTTTTTTTTTTTTACCGTTCTTCTCATTTTATCATAGTCTCCTTTTTTAAAGTTAAACACTAACGTATTTGACTTTCTGTGTACAGTTACTTCAAGGTTGATGTCAAAACTGATCATATTATGGTCACTGTTATCAAGCGGCCCCAATACCATAATGTCCCTCACCAGATCATGCGCTCCACTAAGGACCAAGTCTAGAATTTTTCCTTCTCTCGTCGGCTCCTGCACCAGCTGCTCCATAAAGCTGTCCTTGATTTCATCAAGGAATTGTACCTCTCTAGCGTGTCCCGATGTTACATTTACCCAGTTTATATTTGGATAATTGGTCACCCATTATTGTCACATTGCCCATTTTGTTTGCGTCTCTGATTTCTTTTATCATTTCTGCGTCTACCTGCTCATCCTGGCGAGGCGGACGGTAGTACACTCCTATCACCGTTTTTTTCCCTTTTATACATGGAATTTCAACCCACAATGATTCAAAGGTGTGATTTGTGTCCTGCTGAATTTGTAATCTGTCTAAGTCAAGGCTCTCGTTAATATACAATGCTACCCCTCCACCAGTCTGGTCCACCCGGTCCACCCTATCACTACGATATACTTTGTACCATTGCAAGGCCCAGTTGATCGTTTGTTGTTTTGAGTGAGCCTGGATGCCAGGGGTACCCCTCTTGTGAGGATTATTTCATCCTGCTTGTCCTCGGAGAAAGAGAGGATACTTGCCTGTAGCAGATATTTTCCGAGGACAGCAGGCTGATAATCCTCACAAACCCGCCCACCTTCCCTTGGAGCTGTCTCCTCTATCTCTCTCTTACTTGTGATTGAACTGAGGAGCGCGGTGGGTGGGAAGGCACTTGGCAAATGCACAGTCGGACATGTGGCACACTCAGAAGGCTCTAGCAAACATTTTGCTAGTTCAAATGCTGGTTCCCATGCCGGCGCGGATCGCCTGCCCACTTGTGAGGATTATTAGCCTGCTGTCCTTGGAGAATACCTGCTACAGGTAAGTATCTTTGCTTTATCAGAATATATAAGTAAAACACAAAAGTATTCCAATGGCAGCCTCACAGGAAGACGATTTTGTGGGTTAGGTTAGAAACAAGGAAAACTGGGTGGGTAAGAGATAGGGAGAAATGGATGTGTGGTCAGCAGTATAATTTTATGATTTATAGTTGGATAAAAAATCCAGATCTTTAAGTCCTTTTTGGAGGGTGTCGAAACATTTCATCATTTTGACTTCAAAGGTTTTATGTTCCTGGATTGTCTTAACATTTTCTTGTAGTACTCTTAATAATAATAATAATGACACAATTTACATAGACAGACCTAATATTAAGCATCACAGTGCCAACCAGGATGTCACCTCTGTATGATAGCATTTTGCTACTACTATTTACTACTACTACTATTTAGCATTTCTATAGCGCTACAAGGCATACGCAGCGCTGCACAAACATAGAAGAAAGACAGTCCCTGCTCAAAGAGCTTACAATCTAATAGACAAAAAATAAATAAAGTAAGCAAATCAAATCAATTAATGTGAACGGGAAGGAAGAGAGGAGGGTAGGTGGAGGCGAGTGGTTACAAGTGGTTACGAGTCAAAAGCAATGTTAGAGGTGGGTTTTCAGTCTAGATTTAAAGGTGGCCAAGGATGGGGCAAGACGTAGGGGCTCAGGAAGTTTATTCCAGGCGTAGGGTGCAGCGAGACAGAAGGCGCGAAGTCTGGAGTTGGCAGTAGTGGAGAAGGGAACAGATAAGAAGGATTTATCCATGGAGCGGAGTGCACGGGAAGGGGTGTAGGGAAGGATGAGTTTGGAGAGATACTGGGGAGCAGCAGAGTGAATACATTTATAGGTTAGTAGAAGAAGTTTGAACAGGATGCGAAATCGGATAGGGAGCCAGTGAAGGGTCTTGAGGAGAGGGGTAGTATGAGTAAAGCGACCCTGGCGGAAGATGAGACGGGCAGCAGAGTTTTGAACCGACTGGAGAGGGGAGAGGTGACTAAGTGGGAGGCCAGCAAGATGCAGATTGCAGTAGTCTAAACGAGAGGTGACAAGGGTGTGGATGAGGGTTTTGGTAGAGTGCTCGGAAAGAAAGGGGCGGATTTTACGGATGTTGTAAAGAAAGAAACGACAGGTCTTGGCGGTCTGCTGGATATGAGCAGAGAAGGAGAGAGAAGAGTCAAAGATGACCCCAAGGTTTCGAGCTGAGGAGACAGGGAGAATGAGAGAGCCATCAACAGAAATAGAAAACGGGGGGAGCGGGGAGGTGGGTTTGGGGGGGAAAATGAGAAGCTCGGTTTTGGTCATATTTAATTTCAGGTGGCGTTGAGACATCCAGGCAGCAATGTCAGACAAGCACGCTGAAACTTTGGTTTGGATGCAAGGTGAGATATCAGGGGTAGAAAGGTAGATTTGGGAGTCATCAGCATAGAGATGGTAGGAAAAGCCATGGGATGAGATTAATGAACCAAGGGAAGAAGTGTAGATAGAAAAGAGGAGGGGACCAAGAACAGAACCCTGAGGTACGCCGACAGGCAGAGGGATAGAAGTAGAAGAGGATCCACCAGAGTGAACACTAAAGGTGCGGAGGGAGAGGTAGGAAGAGAACCAGGAAAGGACAGAGCCCTGGAATCCAAGTGAGGACGGTATCGAGAAGTATGTTGTGATCGACAGTGTCAAAAGCAGCGGAAAGATCAAGAAGAATGAGGATGGAATATTGACCTCTGGATTTAGCCAGTAATAGGTCATTGGAGACTTTAGTAAGCGCAGTTTCGGTTGAGTGGAGAGGGCGAAAACCAGATTGTAATGGGTCAAGAATAGCATGTGAGGAGAGAAAATCAAGGCAGCGGCGGTGAACAGCACGCTCAAGTAATTTGGAGAGAAAAGGAAGGAGGGAGATGGGTCGGTAATTAGAGGGACAAGTAGGGTCAAGTGAAGGCTTCTTAAGGAGAGGTGTGACCACAGCATGTTTAAAGGAAGCAGGGACAGTCGCAGTGGAAAGTGAGAGGTTGAGAATGTGACAGATAAAAGGAATAAGAGTAGGAGAGATGGCATTAAGAAGGTGGGTGGGAATGGGATCAGAGGAACAGGTGGTACATTTTGAGGAAGAAAGGAGAAGTGTAGTTTCCTCAATAGTAACTTCAGGAAAGGAGGAAAGGGAATGAGGGGAAGGAGAGAGAGGGGAACGGACTAGTGGAGGGAGAGCTGGTGAGGTAGAGAAAGCAAGGTTTATCTTTTGAACCTTGTTTTGCAAAACCAGAACACTGCGTCAATGATTTTAGGGTGAGAATACTAAAAGGAAACGTTAAGATAATCCAGGAACATAAGACCTTTGAAGTTAAAATAAGAACATAAGTTGCCGCACTGGGACAGACCAAAGTCCATCAAGCCCAGCAAGATCCCAGAACAGTAAAACAGGTTATTGTTGGGCAGACTAGATGGACCGTGCAGGTCTTCTTCTGCCGTCATCTACTATGTTACTATGCCGCTTATCTTAAAAATAAGCAGGGGATTTTCCCAAGTCCATCCTAATATTGGCTTATTGACTTTTTTTTAGGAAATTATCCAAACCTTTTTTTAAAACCTGCAATGGTAACTGCTTTTACCACATTCTCTGGCAATGAATTCCAGAGTTAAATTACCCATTGATTGAAGACATATTTTTTTTCAGTTTGTTTTAATTTGCTTCTTAGTAGCTTCATTGCGTGCCCCCTTTTATTGCGTGGAAAGAGTAAACGTGCAATTCACATGTACCTGTTCCATTCCATTCATTATTTTATACCTCAGTCATATCTCCGCTTAGCCATCTCTTCTCCAAGCTGAAGAGTCCTTGCCGCTTTAGCGTTTCCTCATAGGGAAGTTGTCCCATCCCCTTTATCTTTTTCGTTGCCCTTTGTACCTTTTCTAATTCCACTACTTTTTTTTTTTAGTTGCAGTGATCAGAATTGCACACAGTATTCAAGGTGCAATAAAAGACGTTATAACATTATCATTTTTGTTTTCTTCCTTTTCTAATAATTTCTAATGTTCTATTTGCATTTTTAGCCACTGCTGCACATTGAGCTGAGGGTTTCAACGCATGATCAACGATGACCCCTAGATCCTTTTCCTGGACAATGACTCCTAATGTGGAACTTGCATCATGTAGCTATAGCTTGGGTTCCTCTTTCCCATATGTATCACTTTGCACTTGCTCACATTAAACATGATCTGCCATTTGGTTGCCCAGTCTCCCAGTCTTTAAGGTCCTCTTGCAATTTTTCACAGTCTTTTTGTGGTTTAACAACTTTGAATAACTTTTGGGATCATTTTCAATAGAAATCAAACAAAATAAAACATGGAAAAGCAAATAAGACGATACCTTTTTTTATTGGACATAACTTAATACATTTCTTGATTAGCTTTCGAAGGTTGCCCTTCTTCGTCAGATCGGAAATAAGCAAATGTGCTAGCTGACAGTGTATATAAGTGAAAACCTTCAAGCATTACTATGACAGTCTGACAGGGTGAGAGGATGGGGGTATGCATGGGGACATCAAAGCATATCATTGATATTCTAACAGGATGGGTGTGGATAGGTGAGGGGTGGGGTGATCAATAGAGACTTACAGCTTTATGGTTTATAATGGGCTAGGAACCCCAGGTCCTTGTTAAGTCCTTTCTGTTGGGTGTTAAAATATTCAATCATTCTGACTTCAAAGGTCTTACGTTCTTGTATGGTTTTAAAGTTACCTTTCAGGATTCTCACTGTGAAATCACTGGTACAGTGTCCTGGTTCTGTGAAGTGCTGTCCCACCGGGGTGGGGGCCCTACTGGCTGTATTGTTCATATGATGTCAAAACAGAAAAACTTCTAAAAAGTGGCATAAGCAGATGTTTTTCTTTGAAGTCCATCAGAAGTGCTTCCAAATCTCAAGGGAGTGTATCAGGGGCATGTTCAGGGCGAGACTTGGGTGTTCCTGAGACTTAGACGTTTTTCAGCCATAATGGAAGAATACAAAAACGTCTAGGACTAAAACTAAGGCGTTTTGAGCTAGACCTGTTTTTATAACGAATAAGGCACAAAAAGGTGTCCTTAACCAGATGGCCACTGGAGGGAATCAGGGATGACCTCCCCTTATTCACCCAGTTATCACTAACCTTCCACCCCTCAAAAATGTGATGAAAAACATTACTTGCCATCCTCTGTGCCAGCCTCAGGTGTTAGAACATCATGCAGGTCCCTGGAGTAGTCTAGTGCTTAAGTACATAAGTATTTCCATACTGTGACAGTTCAAAGGTCCATCAAGCCCAGCTAACTGTTTCCAACAGTGGCCAATCCAGATCACAAATACCTGGCAAGATCCCAAAAAAGTACAAAAGATTTTATGCTACTTATCCCAGAAATAAGCAGTGGATTTTCCCCAAGTACATTTCAATAATGGTCTATGGATTTTTCCTTTAGAAAGCCGCCCAAACCTTTTTTAAACCCCACCAAGCTAACCACCTTTACCACATTCTCTGGCAACGAATTCCAGAGTTTAATTATACGTTGAGTGAAGAAATATTTTCTCCGATTTGTTTTAAATTTACTACTTTGTAGCTTCATTGAATGTCTCCTAGTCCTAGTATTTTTGGAAAGAGTAAACAAACAATTCCTGTCTACCCTTTCCACTCCACTCATTATTTTATAGACCTCTATCATATCTCCCCTCAGCTGTCTTTTCTTCAAGCTGAAGAGCTCTAGCCGCTTTAGCCGTACTCCTTTTTTTTTTTTTTCCCCTCCCCAGTTTTAAAACTTGAACTTTGTACCACAGCATTAACAGCCTCTATCAGGCACTGCAGGACCTAGTTTTAATATTAAAAGGGGGGGGGGGGGGGGGAGAGAAAAGAGCAAGCATTATTAACTAGTTTCCATAGTGTACAATCCTTTTACCATAGTTTTAAACTGAAATTTTCTCTAGAAGTAGTCATTTTCCCATAGTTTTCAACTGAAACCTTTTTCTAGAGGTAGAAACTTAACAGCCAAAAAACTTTAAAAGATAGAGGGAAGTTTAGTTTCTGTTCTTTGGTTGCTGGAGAGGTAGCACGGCCACTGACCTCACTTCAGTTAGGTGTTAAGATGTGAGGAAGTAGAATATCTGCCTACTATGGGCACCCTCATTCCTGAGTTAGCTTGAAAGAGCCTCTTTTGAAAAAGTCCCCTTAAATTCAAAACTATATAAAGAGGAAAGGAACCACTGAACTTTCTTTCTGAGATGTTCTGAGAGAAGCTGACATTTCTCTGGTAAGTGAACACTATTTTTCTTTGTGCTTTGGGAACTTAAAGATTGGGGTTTAATGGAGGAATTGTAGGCTAGTGATAGGCAGTGGTGGGTGCAGTGCACTGCAGACAGGTGGACCTAGGCTTCTACTTCCCCCTACCTGTTACACTTGTGGAGGAAACTGTGAGCCCTCCAAAACTCACCAGAAACCCACTGTACCCACATATAGGTGCCCCCTTCACCCATAAGGGCTATGGTAGTGGTGTACAGTTGGAGGTAGTTGGTTTTGGGGGGCTCAGCAGACAAGGTAAGGGAGCAGTGGTCAGATGTGTACTTGGGAGCATTTTATGAAGTCCACTACAGTGCCCCCTAGTTTGCCCTATTGCTTTCCTGGGATTTCAGGTGGACCAGTGTACTAAAAATGCTGGTTCCTCCTACAACCCAATGGCTTGATTTTGTGCGTTAAGCACTTGGATTTTTTTTTTTGAAAATGGACCAAAAAATAAAATGTTCAAATCACAGAGCCTTCTATTTTTGGAAACAAAGGATAGACAGTTTTCTTTTTTGAAAATGACCTTCTTTGCTACTCAGGTTTTGGTCGTTTTTTGCAAAATGTCCAAAGTCGGACTTAGATGTCATATCAAAAATGCCCCTCTCTGTGTCATCATTTATTTTAATTCACTAGTTATTCTTTTTTTTTTTTGGTTACATTTGTACCCCCGCGCTTTCCCACTCATGGCAGGCTCAATGCGACTTACATGGGGCAATGGAGGGTTAAGTGACTTGTCCAGAGTCACAAGTTGCTGCCTGTGCCTGAAGTGGGAATCGAACTCAGTTCCCCAGGACCAAAGTCCACCACCCTAACCACTAGGCCACTCCTCCACTCCCATCTTTAGATCATCATTTATAAATATGTTAAAAGCAGTGGTCCCAGCACAGACCCCTGGGGAACCCCACTATCTACTCTTTCCCTTTGTGAATACTGATTGTTTAATCCTACTCTCTGTTTTTTTCTTTTAACCAGTTTTTAATCTACAATACAACACTACCTCCTATCCCATGATTCTCCAATTTCCTCTGGAGTCTTTCATGAGGTACTTTGTCAATTGCTTTTTGAACATCCAGATACACAATATCGTTCGGCTCACCTTTATCCTTATGTTCGCTCCTTCAAAGAAATGTAGTAGATTGATGAGGCAAGATTTCCCTTAACTAAATCCATATTGGCTTTGTCTCCTTAACCCTTATGTATGTGTTCTGTAATGTTCTCTACCATTTTTTCCGGCACCGACGTCAGGCTCTCAAGTCTATGATTTCCCTGATACCCTCTGGAAACCTTTTTAAAAATTGGTGTTACATTGGCCACCCTCCAATCTTCAGGTACCATGCTTGGTTTTAAACATAAATTAAATATTACTAACAGTAGCTCTGCAAGATAATTTTTTAGTTCTCAGTACTCTGGGATGTATACCGTCTGGTCCAGATGATTTGCTACTCTTCAATTTGTCAAATTGCCTGATTACATCAAGGTTTACAGAGATTTGTATCAGTTTCTCAGACTGTTCAGCATTGAATGCCATTTCTGGCACTGGTGTCTCTCCCATATTGTCCTCAGTGAAAACCTAAGTAAAGAATTTATTTAATCTCTCCTCTATGGCCTTGTCTTCCCTGAGTGTCCCTTTTACCCCTCAGTCATCTAGTGGTCCAACTGGTTCTTTTACTGACTTCTAAAAAAAAGTTTACTATGAGGCATATTTTCAAAGCACTTAGCCTCCCAAAGTTCCATAGAAACCTATGGAACTTAGCCTCCCAAAGTGCTTTGAAAATATGCCTCTATGTGTTTTTGCTTCCGACGCAGTCTTCTTTTCAGAGTCTCTCTGCGCCTTCCTTATGAGTGCTTTGTATTTGACTTGCCATTTCTTCTGCTGTTTCCTATTATTTTTAGGCAGCAAACAGTAGAGGAAAGTAGAAAAACCTCTCGCAGATGGTGTTTAGGAAAAACTTTAACAGTATTCAATAATAAAAGAAGACCTGACATGACTCGTGTTTTATCCCTACCGGCCTGCATCAGGGGTCTAAAATATTATGAACAAAGAAATAATAAAAATATACAAAAAAACTTATATGAATGGATCATTCTAAAAAAATAAATAAAAGTATATTACATACCTAGGAATTTATCGTGCCAAACATATTCCCAGGGAAGTCATGTAAATCAAGTCTCCTATTGGCAATCTAAATATTTTGCACAAAAATCAGTAAATGAAAATCAAGAGATAATGTAACAAACAGCAAATGTATGCAGATTTACATGGAAGACACACATGGAAAAAAGGAATCTATGGCCAGTATAAATATATAGAGAGTCATCCAAATCATAAATGTGCTTACATATAAACAAACAGTAGCAATACAAATGCATACATTGAGATTTAATATCATTGAAAAAACTAAGAAAATTTATATATCTACAGTAATATAAATGTATAATTGTATAAAACCATATAAAACAAAGCATGGATTGTGACATAATTGAAAAAAGTGCATAATCATAAGTGATAAATTAATAGAATATAATCATAAATAATTTTAATTGAACGGAACCTAATCAGAATTGTTAATTATAGTCTTCATTACATAGGATCCCTTAGAGCCATCACAGATAATTATACACGCAGATGCCCCAATCTACATGCTAAACCTTGTGGACCTGCCTCCCAGAAACGCTGTAAGATCATCCCGCAAATATCTCAATCTGCACTTCCCCAGCTGCAAAGGACTGAAATACAAACTGACACACGCCACCACCTTCTCTTACTTGAGCACGCAGCTGTGGAATGATCTACCTACAGACCTGAAAGCTATTGACGAATTAACTAACTTCCGCAAATCTCTGAAAACTCATCTCTTCCAAAAGGCCTACAAGGAAAATACATAGCCTACAAACTACTTCAACAAATCACACAATTACCACAGCTCACCTCTAATACCTAACACTTCCCGTCTATCCTCCCCTACCCAATCTATAAACAGCAAGAATTGTACTTTTCATCATGAAACGACTATGCTTATCTTTTCTTACCAACATTCAAACTATAAGAAACGTACCTGTTAACACAAAATGATTGTCATAACCACACTCTAAGCCACTTTGAGCCTACAAATAGGTGGGAAAAGGTGGGATACAAATGCAATAAATAAAAATAATCACAAAAGCCAAATATATTTTTAAAAGAGGGGATTAAAAATGATGGCAAGTATACATTTATATTACTGTAGATAATTTTTATTTTATTAGCTTTTTCTATGATATTGAAGTCATTTATTGATTTTTGTGCACAATATTTTGCCAATAGGAGACTTGATTTACATGACTTGTCTGGGAATATGTTTGATATGATAAATTCCTAGGTATGTAATGTACTTCTATTTAATTTTTAGAATGATGCATGCATATATTTTTTTTGTATATTTTTATTTATTAATTTGTTTATAATATTTTAGACCCCTGATGCAGGCTGGTAGGGCCAAAACACGAGTCATGTCGGGTCCTATTTTTTTATTGAAGACTGTTGTTAATAAAGTTTTTCTTTAACACCATCTGCAACAGGTTTTTCCACTTTGTTTGCTGCCTGTTGTTTTCCTTCAGTGGAGCTTTTTCTTCTGTTTGTTTGTCCTATTATTTTTAGTCATCTGTTTTCTGAAGGATTTTCTTTTAGCTCTTACTTCACCAATATAGTGCATCTAGTCAAAAGATTATTGTGATCATAAAGGTCTTTCTAAAGACCAGTCTCACATTCACTAAAGTGAGTCATCAAGTGCTTGATTCAAACTTTCTTTTGGATACAACACTTTATGACCCCTGTGGCAAGCACTTAGTGACGAAACATAGTGCCGTGTCGAGCCTTGCATGTATCAGCAATAAAGTGTTTTTATCATTGATGATCATTCTGTGTCCCTGGTCTTTCTCAAACCTTCTCCAACTTCCTGCTTTTGTCTGCTGACTACATTCAACGTGGGATTTCTTTTGGTTCTTTATTTTTCCTTCTGTGTATATATTATGACATTTCTCAAATCCATGAGACACAGGCCCCTTTCTGTTATTAATCCCATGCTACTCATTCAGATTTTTCCTGAAAGCTTTTAGATGCAGGGTTCTCAATGTCTGTCCTCAAGATCCACAACCTAGTTGGGTTTCAGGATTTCCACAATGAAATATGCATAATATATATTTGCATACAATAAAGGCAGTGCATATAAGTACATCTCTGGCATATTCATTGGGAAAATCCTGAAAACCCGATTGTGTTGCAGACCTTGAGGACACATTGAACACCTCTGTTCTAGATGTTTCCCTGCAGTGTGAACTGCGGAGACAAACGTCATATGTCATTGAAATGCTGAGAGAGTATTTGAGATTCTGAGAAGAAATATTAGATTAAAATCACTTGATTTTGCCATATGTGATGTGATCGTAGATTAAGGATAAGTTTGATAAATATTTACATGTAAATCTTTCATTAGTTTTTGAGTGGAGGAGTAGCCTAATGGTTAGTGCAGTGGCCTAAGAACCAAGGGCACTGGGTTTGATTCCTATTTCAGGTACTTGTGACTCTGGGCAAGTCACTTAAGCCCCCATTGATTCAGGTACACAGTAAGTACCTGTATATAATATGAAAACCGCTTTGATTGTAACTACTGAAAGGCGGTATATCCAATCCTATACCCCTTTCCTTTCCCCTTCCCCTGTTAGTCCTTAGTTTCCGAAGTGAAACAGCAAAAGCCTAGTGTTAATTTGTATCTATCTGTGGTCTCAGAGGATGTGGTAGGTGGTGAGGTTTGTTGAATGTGGTAGGTATGTTCATTTGTTCTTCTGAGGTTCCAGGATCAGGACCTTGCATTGTATTAATCTGTATATGCGTTTAAAAGGTTTATTGTACACTAAACACAGTATTTTGTGTTAAATATGTAAGTTGCAGAAGAAAATGAACACCTGCTGTACCTGCAGGAGAAAGACTAGATATCTGCTGTACAGTGTCTGTGTAAACAGTCACACTGATATTATTGTATTCCTAGTGGAAGGACGTATCAATTTCTGTTTTAGTGTACTTAATGTTGTTGCTTTTAAAAAAGGGAAGACTGATAAAACTTGGTTTTCTTTTCCCTCAATTCTAGCTTGTGATCATTGGTCAGTGCTTCCAAAACCTGATTTCTATAATGATGTCAACAGATTTGGTCATTCTGCTGTATTAAGGAATAGGTAAGAGGAGAAATGCTTGTGGTATTTTTTTTAAATTTGTTTTATCTAATCTAGCTTAGTGGCAATCTAAAATATCAAAATGCATGATGTATAGTGTTACTCACTAGATAATCAAATTTCCAAAGTCTCAAGTGTCTTCAATTCATTATGGAAATTGAGGAAACTAAGACCATTCTTCGCAAAATCAGTGTTCCGTACTCCAGTTCAATCCCTAGTCCTATCAAAATTTGATTACTGCAACTCTATTTACGCAGGACTTACAGGGGATCTCCTAAAAAAACCCTACAAACTGCTCAAAACACTGCCGCACGTCTATATAAAGACTGCCATTCTTCACCAAAGCAAACCCCCCTTCTGTATGATTTGCATTGGCTGCCAATAAAAGATAGAATATCATTCAAGCTGTGATTTATAAAATTTGTATGGTTCGGCTCCAATATACATGAACAACCTCATTGAATAATCCTCACGTAATGCCTCTAAATCATCTAGAGAATATCTTATCCTCCATTTCCCGAATTGTAATAAAGTAACCTACCAAACAATCCATACTGCTACCTTTTCATATCAAGGCACTAAAATTTGGAACTGCTTTCCTAAAACTCATTTCTTCACTCTAGCCTTTAAGGAAATAAGCACTCTTCTCAAATAAACTTATGGCATTAATTTTTACCTCATCCCACCTCCCACTACTCCTGTGTATCGCAGCTAATACTAGCCCTTACCTTTTCCCCTCCATATTTCAATTATCTAGCTTAAATCACTAATTGTTTAATTACGTCCGTTTCTAACTCAGGTTTTACTAGTCTAACATTATATGATGTATTTTTCTTTGTTAATATATTTTGAACACGTTCATGCTTTTCAAATTATGTAAGCCATATTGAACATGAGTTCGTAAATATACGAAGGAATGTACGAGCAAGTAGTCTGCACAAGTCATGAACTTCACTACTAGCCTACAGACTTTAAAACTGTACCATTTGTATGGATGTTATGCACTGTGCAGCATGTCTTAAACCTAACATTTGATATTTATACCTTATACTTTCTGGTGGGCAAATAGCAAACAAAAAAAATAAAATAGCTGTTTGCAGCTATGTTAACATTTCACTGTTGGTGCCAGGATTTCTCCGAGAACAGGCAGTCTTATTCATTCTCATGTGAGTAATGCAGGCCGCAATGCCTGGTCTGGATCTTATGACAAACATAAGAAGAGCTTTGTGGAGTGCGAGACATGCTCCACTGCGCTTGCGTGAGTGCCTTTCCGACTGCAGTCACATTAGTTCAGTGGCGTAGCCAGACTGCCAATTTTGGGTGGGCCTGAACCCAAAGTGGGTGGGCACAAAATTTTCTCTCTAGCCCACCCCCACCCCCAGCAAAATTTAGTCACACTCAGATGCATTTGTCACACAGGGTAAAGTGCTGCTTTTCAGTGCATCATAAGTACATAAGTAGTGCCATACTGGGAAAGACCAAAGGTCCATCTAGCCCAGCATCCTGTCACCGACAGTGGCCAATCCAGGTCAAGGGCACCTGGCACGCTCCCCAAACGTAAAAACATTCCAGACAAGTTATACCTAAAAATGCGGAATTTTTCCAAGTCCATTTAATAGCGGTCTATGGACTTGTCCTTTAGGAATCTATCTAACCCCTTTTTAAACTCCGTCAAGCTAACCGCCCGTACCACGTTCTCCGGCAATGAATTCCAGAGTCTAATTACACGTTGGGTGAAGAAAAATTTTCTCCGATTCGTTTTAAATTTACCACACTGTAGCTTCAACTCATGCCCTCTAGTCCTAGTATTTTTGGATAGCGTGAACAGTCGCTTCACATCCACCCGATCCATTCCACTCATTATTTTATACACTTCTATCATATCTCCCCTCAGCCGTCTCTTCTCCAAGCTGAAAAGCCCTAGCCTTCTCAGCCTCTCTTCATAGGAAAGTCGTCCCATCCCCACTATCATTTTCGTCGCCCTTCGCTGTACCTTTTCCAATTCTACTATATCTTTTTTGAGATACGGAGACCAGTACTGAACACAATACTCCAGGTGCGGTCGCACCATGGAGCGATACAACGGCATTATAACATCCGCACACCTGGACTCCATACCCTTCCTAATAACACCCAACATTCTATTCGCTTTCCTAGCCGCAGCAGCACACTGAGCAGAAGGTTTCAGCGTATCATCGACGACGACACCCAGATCCCTTTCTTGATCCGTAACTCCTAACGCGGAACCTTGCAAGACGTAGCTATAATTCGGGTTCCTCTTACCCACATGCATCACTTTGCACTTGTCAACATTGAACTTCATCTGCCACTTGCACGCCCATTCTCCCAGTCTCGCAAGGTCCTCCTGTAATCGTTCACATTCCTCCTGCGACTTGACGACCCTGAATAATTTTGTGTCATCGGCGAATTTAATTACCTCACTAGTTATTCCCATCTCTAGGTCATTTATAAATACATTAAAAAGCAACGGACCCAGCACAGACCCCTGCGGGACCCCACTAACTACCCTCCTCCACTGAGAATACTGGCCACGCAATCCTACTCTCTGCTTCCTATCTTTCAACCAGTTCTTAATCCATAATAATACCCTACCTCCGATTCCATGACTCTGCAATTTCTTCAGGAGTCTTTCGTGCGGCACTTTGTCAAACGCCTTCTGAAAATCCAGATATACAATATCAACCGGCTCCCCATTGTCCACATGTTTGCTTACCCCCTCAAAAAAATGCATTAGATTGGTGAGGCAAGACTTCCCTTCACTAAATCCGTGCTGACTTTGTCTCATCAGTCCATGTTTTTGTATATGCTCTGCAATTTTATTCTTAATAATAGCCTCCACCATCTTGCCCGGCACCGACGTCAGACTCACCGGTCTATAATTTCCCGGATCTCCTCTGGAACCTTTCTTAAAAATCGGAGTAACATTGGCTACCCTCCAGTCTTCCGGTATTACACTCGATTTTAGGGACAGATTGCATATTTCTAACAGTAGCTCCGCAAGTTCATTTTTTAGTTCTATTAATACTCTGGGATGAATACCATCAGGTCCCGGTGATTTACTACTCTTCAGCTTGCTGAACTGACCCATTACATCCTCCAAGGTTACAGAGAATTTGTTTAGTTTCTCCGACTCCCCCGCTTCAAATATTCTTTCCGGCACCGGTGTCCCCCCCAAATCCTCCTCGGTGAAGACCGAAGCAAAGAATTCATTTAATTTCTCCGCTACGGCTTTGTCCTCCTTGATCGCCCCTTTAACACCATTTTCGTCCAGCGGCCCAACCGACTCTTTGGCCGGTTTCCTGCTTTTAATGTATCTAAAAAATTTGTCAGATTTCAGACAATTTATTTAATAGCCTAATCCTTTTCAGTGAGCTTTCAGAGGCCAAAACCTCCTGCCTCAGGTCAGTATAATGCTGTTACGGTATCCTCTCCTGACCTAAGGAAGGCAGTATTGGTCTCTGAAACTTTATTAACACCATATTACTTTATCCTAAATTAAAAATAAAATTATTTTCTTTACCTTTGTTGTATGGCCATTTACTTTTTCTCATTGTGTTGCTCCCAGCCTTTAGATTCTGCTTTCTTTCGTTTTCGCTTAACTCTTCTGCCAGGGTTTCCTGGCCATTTGTCATTTTTCTCTCCTTTTTCTTTGCTTTCTTCAATATTTTTCTGCCTCTCTCTGTGTCCAGATTTAATTCATTCTTACTATCCATTCTTTAATTTCCTTCATCTACTTATGGCTTTTCATCTTTTTCTCACCCTTGTTCTCCCCATGCCCCTTCCTCTTATTCTCCAATCTTTCACTACTCCCCCTTTCCATGCAGCAGCTCTCCTCTTTCTATCCCCATCCTTCCAATAGTCTCCTCTCTTTCTTTCTGCATCCTTCCGTCGTGTCACCTCTTTCTCCCTACCCTTCCATCCAGCGTCTTCCCTCTTTCTCTCCCCATCCTTCTACCCATCTACCCTCTCTCCTGATCCTTCCATCTAATGTCTCTCTCCCTCCTTCTAACCAATGTCTATCTCTCTACCCTTTTCTGTTCAGTGTCCCTTCTCTCTCCACTTCCTTCCAGTCTCTCCCCTTTTTCTCTGCATCTTTTCATCCATCTCCCCTCTTTCTCTTCCCATCCTTCCATCCAGTGTCTCTCTCCCCATCCTTCCGTCTGTTTCCCCTCTTTGTCTCCCCATCCTTCCGTCTGTTTCCCCTCTTTGTCTCCCCATCCTCCCGTCTGTTTTCCCTCTCCCGATTCAGGCCCACCAGCCCAGCTCCCATTGCCGGCCACTGCTGCTTTTCCTGATGAGCAGCAGGGCCGGCGCTACAAAAGAAGCGCTCAGCTGACTGAGCTGAGCGCCAATGCTAACACGACGAGAAAAAATGTTTAAAAAAAAAAAGTGGCACCACAGGCAGCCTCGAAGCATTGGCTGCTGGCTCTGCAGGCTCCTCCCGTCTCTTACGTCACTGCCCCTGGTTTGCTCCAGGGGCAGTGACGTAAGAGATGGGAGGAGCCTGCAGAGCCAGCAGCCAATGCTTCGAGGCTGCCTGCGGTGCCGCGTTTTTTAAAAAACATTTTTTCTCGTCGCGTTGGCACTCAGCTCAGTCAGCTGAGCGCATCTTCTTTTTGTAGCGCCGGCCCTGCTGCTCATCAGGAAAAGCAGCAGTGGCCGGCAATGGGAGCTGGGGCTGGCCGCGGGCCTTGAGGAAGAGTGGGTGGGCGGGCCAGAGCTGAAATTGGGTGGGCCTGGGCCCACCCAGGCCCACCCGTAGCTACGCCCCTGCATTAGTTGCTTTTTTACCATCGTCTAAGAGGTTCTTTGTTGTCTTTTGGCGTGTTTTTTGGCGTGCTTCCATTCTCAAAACTTTGTTTTCCCCTTTTTTTTTTTTTTTTGAAAAATTTTAAGTTTTCTTATTTTTTTTTGTAGGCACAAAGTCACTTTTGGGCCTTGACCTCAGTCAGGTTCACTTCCTTTTTTTCGTGTGCCTCGCTCCTTTTTCAGGCATGACCGCTTCCTTTAATTTAGCTGACAAAGTTCCCCCATCCATGTCCACTAAAGTTCCCAGTGGCTTCAAGCGCTGTACCCAGTGCAGTCGGACGATCTCTGGAACATTCTTGCCATCTCCAGTGTTTAGGGCTCGAGCATATCTGTGCAAACTGCATCCTTTGTCTTTGTATGAAGGAAAGGACCCGACTTTCCAGAAAGGCTCAGCGTGAGAAATTTTTTGTAGCCAAATTTGGTTCCTCGTTGTCAACATTGGCATAGAGGTCGGAGGCGTCCGCATCGACGTTGAGCATCGCATCGGAGTTGGGAGCATCATTAAGCATAGTTGTTGCTAGACCTGCAGACATGGAGCAGTGATGCATTGAATGGGTCTCCATCTGTCTCAAGGCCTACTGCTGTGCAGAGCCCCCCGGGACTGTCCATTGTCGGACCCAACCTCGAGGCAAGGTGAGGATTTGACATTGTCCTTGTCGACACTGAGTAACCTTGGTGATGAGCTTCGGGCTAAGGCCAAGAAGCATCGTCATCGATCCCCCTAGACACATGGTTCTGGGCATTCTGGGGCATCAAGGGATTTGGCATCTGAGAAGCGTCTGTACTGGGAGGACCGCTCTCCGTCCGTACAGGGAGGTAAGGGAGGTACCAATGCGCACTTCTCCCAGCAGCCACCAGATGGCTCCAGTATTGACCCTGACAGTCTTGCAACCTGTTTCTCAACTGGAGCTCCAGCTTTGAATGTAGTTGTAAACCACTTTGAATGTAGTTGCAGAAAACCTCAGAAAGGCGATATATAAGTCCCATTTCCCCTTTTCCCGATGTCAGCCTTTGATGGGCGCATCTGGGTCTTGCTTCCTGAGCTGCTTCATGACCTTATGCAGCGGTGTGCATCGGCACTGGGAGAGCTTGCACCTACCCTGCCTCCTGTTTTGGCTTCGCTTGGCTCTCACCCTGCAGTGCGGCCTCTGACATCAGAACCGCATGCGGTCCCGGTGTCAACTGCCACCCAAGCTGGGACTCCCTCGATGTCGGTGGAGGAAGATTCGCTGGAGTTGAGACAAGAGCCAACTCCTTGATGCCATTCTTGTGGACATGGCTCCTCTGTATCGAGGCAGGCTCGGTCTCAACCCTCCCATAGAGAAGTTTTGTCTCACACCGATGAGGAGCACTCGAGTCAGGGGAAGATCGCAGGTACTTTTCCTCAGATGAGTCCTATCAGATACTCTCTGAACCCTCCCCTTAACAATTCCATGGTGGTTGAATCCGCTTTCAAAAGAGCCAGGAGTTCCAAAGTCTATGCCTCGGCTCCCCCAGGTAGAGAAGCTAGAATTGTGGATTCTTTTGGAAGAAAGATGTTCCAGGCCTAAATGCTCATCTCCCGAATACAATTCTACCCAGCTCTTCACGAGCATCTACTTGTAAAATTTGGTGCTCAAGTTGATGCACCAGGCAGAGGTGCTCCCTCCGGAGCAGGCAGAGTCACTTTGCCAGTTGGCCAAGTAGCAGAAGGCATGTCAAAAGTACTTGGGGGGGGGGGGGGGGGGGGGGGGGGAGGGAATGTCCCATCCTAGAACTAAGGCCTTGAACTATTTCCTAGTCCGAGAAAAGTTCATGATGGTCTCCGTCGGCACCTTTCTTTAAATGATTCAGGAAAAGATTGGCTATGCTTTCTGGACTTAAAGGATGCATATACTTGCATCCTGATACTTCTAGCCCACCGTAAGTATCTTTGATTTAGGGAGCACTTCACTTGCGTTGCGTCAGCTCCCATGGTCTTCACCAAATGTTTAGTGGTATGCAGTGTTAAACTGGGAATCCATGTTTTCCAATATTTAGAAGATTTGCCGGTAAAGAGCACCTCTGAGGACGGTGCTCAGGAGTCCATGTGGAGGACTATTTGGGTGCTAGAGCTACTAGGGTTCGTTTTAAACTACCCCAAGTCCTATCTTCTCCCTGCCTAGTGATTGGAGTTCATAGGAGCCCTGTTCGAGACAAAGAAGGTTCGATCCTACCTTCCAGAGATGAAAGCAGACACTCTTGTCACACTCGCTTCCAGAGTTCAAGCATCTCAGCAGATCAAAGTTCAGCAGATGTTGAGATATTGGGCCGCTTGACTTCCACAGAGTAAGTTAAACCCATGACACATCTTTACATGAGATCAGCTCAATGGACTTTGGCTTCTCAATGGTGTCAGGCCACGGGGAGCCAGGAAAATGTCATTCAAGTGTCCCCGGAGTTTGTATGCTCCCTTCAGCGATGGACCATTTGATCCAGTTTGACTCTGGGACTTCCATTCCAAATTCCTTGGCCATAAAAGGTGCTGATGATGGATGCATCTCTCCTGAGTTGGGGAGCTCATGTAGATGGTGTTTGGTCCACCAAGGAAACGAATCTTCAGCTCAATCTCCTGGTGCGCCGGGTGATCTGGAACATTCCAAAGACTTTCAGAGATCGGTTATCTCATCAAATTCTTCTCATTCAAATGGACAATCTGGTTGCCATGTATTATACCAACAAGCAGGAGGGCACCGGATCACTCCCTCTGTGTCAGGAGGCGATCTGGATGTAGCATTGGGCTCGCCAGCATGGCATGTTCCTTTGAGCCACTCATGGTGAGCAAAAACAGCAGCCTGGCTGACAGACTGAGCAACATAATGCAACCACACAAGTGGTCTCTCAGTATGGGCATTCTTCATGGGATCTCTTTGCCACACACATCAACCACAAGGTCCCTCAGTTCTGTTCCAGGCTTCAGGCCCATGATAGACTAGCATCAGATGCCTTCCTCCTCAGTTGGAGGATAGGTCTTCTGTATGCGTATCCTTCCATACTTCTAATGGGGAAAACTTTGTTGAAACACAGGGAAGACAGCGGAACCATAATTCTGATTGTGCTGTATTGGCCATGGCAGATATGGTTCCATCTACTTCTGGAGTTATCCTCAGAAGAACCGTGGAGATGGGATTGTTTTCAACACTCATCATGCTAAATGAGGGATCTCTTCTACATCTCAACTTTGTCTCTGGCTCTCACAGCTTGGATTTTGAGAGCTTAGAATGTGCTTCCTTGGGTCTTTCGGAGGGTGTCTCCTGGGTCTTGCTGGCATCCAGGAAAGACTCCAGAAGCAGGTGTTATTCTTTCAAATGGAAGATGTTTGCTGTCTGGTGTGAGAGCAAGACCATAGATCCACTTTCTTGCCCTACACAGACCCTGCTTGAATACCTTCTACACCTATCAGAGTCTGGTCTCAAGTCCAAGTCTGTAAGGGTTCACCTTAGTGTAATTAGTGCTTATCACTGTGTAGAAGGTAGGTCCATCTTTGGACAGTCTCTAGTTCATTTTATGAGAGGTTTGCTTTTGTCAAACCCACCTGGCAAACCTCCGCCTGTGTCATGTAGGGATATATTAGAAGTATAAACTTCTAATATATATCCATATGTACTTTTTATATCAGATAATCACCACAAAAGCAATTATTCTGGAGTCATTTGCACAGGGATGACTGACTATACCTAATAGACCCTTGGCTAGCTAGCTGTACCAATGAAAGGAACAATGCCACAGATGGAATATATTATTATTTATTATGAATAGAAAAATAAGTTATCTATGGCAAATGCAAAGCAAGATTACAAAAATAGCTTGTACCAAAAATAGATTATCATCAAAATATATACACATATATATGATTATCCAAATGGACTATCTAAATGAGTGATCACACACTAATCACAAAACTGATATCCTGCTGATTATGAAAACATACACCACTAACTTGACTTGTGCAAAACACTTAGCAGCTAATGATTCACTGACCCCCAATCCTGACAACCGATCTATCACAGATAAAACTGTGGACTAACTAAACCCTGACCATAGGTAGTACACCTTGCCGTCTTGCAGACTTCCAATGGTAAAGAAGCAGATTCCTCCTCTGAGACTCAAGCTGAAGCCCCCAGCGAGTCTCTTAGTCCAGGAATACAATCCAAGGTTTGTATTCTGGATACAGATGGCACAATCTTTCGGGGTGGCCGTGTATTGTAGCTGAGTTAACCTTGTCAGTTACAAGGTACACAGTTCACAGGTGTAGGTAATCAGTCTCTTGCTCTCTCTCTGAGCCTTCTATCCTCCAGCAAGTCTTCTGGTCTTCTCCTTCTCTTCAGTCCAACGTTGGCATCCAGCTGGGTAAGATGATACCTGTGGACCAATCACAACTGGCGTAATAATGTCCATCCAAATTCATGGTCATGAATAGAGGTTTTGTAATTAGAAAAGAAACTGTTGTCAGACGGCAAGCAAACTTCCCTGATGGATCGGTGTAGGCACCACTAAAAAGAGTCTTATGCCCGACTCACAAATGCTCACCTTGGTTTTCTCCAGAACTTAGGATCTTTATGTGAAGGACGGAAACTGGAAAAGAGATGGTGTAAATCTCGCCTGGATGAAGACAGGCTAAACTGTAGGAAGCACACAAAGTACCGCCAAGACTTAAAAGCAACCAAAAAACAGAATTTCTCCCAATGCATGGCACAGGCTGCCAATTCAACCAACTAGTTAAGTATAGTAAACAGCCTACTGCAACCCCCACAACAGAACCAGCCTGCCCAGTCTAAACTGAACTGCAATGTTTTTGCTGCATACTTTGCCAACAAAATTAAAAGTCTCCGCCAGGATTTACAGGCAATCCCACCCAGTCCCCAACCAGTTAACCAGGGGTACACAACATTGCCCCCTCCTGTCAGAGATAGATGGGACACCATTAACATAATGACAGAGGAGAGCCTTGATAAAATCCTAAGACACTTTCAACCAACTACCTGCTTCCTCGACCCCTGCCCATCAAAGATAGTGCAGCAGGCCTCATAGAAAGCATCACAAGAATTGTGAATACCTCTTTCTAATGAGCAACTACCAACATCATTAAAAAGGGCAGTGGTTTGCTCTTTGCAAAAGAAAAACCACCTTGACCAGGACAAACGTGAAAGTTGCCAACCAGTATGTAACATCACATTTCTAGGGAAACTCAGAAAAAACAGTGTTCAACTTAATGATTGGCTAGAAGAGAGAAGTTGGCTAGATCCATGTCAATCTGGATTCAGTCCCGGTTATGGAACAGAAACAGTCCTTGTATCCCTACTAGATGATCTTCACAGAAACCAACAGGGGATTCGCCTCGGTGTTAGTACTGCTACATTTCTCAGCAGCTTTTGACACTCTGGATCATAATATCATGCTAGCATGACTGACAAAAACAGGTATCAATGGAAGAGGAATTGCCTGGTTCAGATCCTATCTATCAGACCAGCAACAATCCATAATGTTTGCCAGCAACTCATCACCAACATGGACACTGTCCTGCGGGGTACCACAAGAATCGACACTGTCACCTATTCACTCAGTTCTACATCTATTTGTAGCGCTCTAGAAATGTTAAATAGTAGTAGTAGTATGTGGATGCTGTGCAGCTACTCATACCCATTGAACCTGACTTACCCACAGCCTTGAATAAACTGATTTCCTAACAGCAATTCAAGAATGGGTTAAACACAACAAACGTTGCCTGAACCCAAGTAAAACTGAGCTTCTCTGGGTCCCTAACACAACTGGATATATACCCGACATCAAAATCCCTTTTGGGAAGTACAAAACTCCCCCTCAAATCACAAAAGAGAAACCTTGAAATACAGTTAGATTCAACACTTACTCTGATTCACCAAATCCAAGCAACCTTCAAAAGCTGCTTCTATTTTTTTTTTAACATTTAAATTTGTATTGAAAATTGAAAAACCAAAGATTGGAAACAGAATGTATCCAGTACAAAATATCGTAGAAAACCTCCCCTCCACCTTACCAAAGGTATAACAAAGTACAATCCAAGGTACTAATTACCCCTTACCCCAACTAAACTCCCTCCTAGCCACTCCCCATCTCCCTGTACCCACCCTCTCACAACCTTTAAGACTTCTGGGTTAAAGTACCAAAATGAATCCAAAGTTCAGAAGCTACTGGCCCAGTCTCTTGTCCGTGAGTTGTTTCATTACTCCAGTCAAGGATAATTTCAAAGTCCAATCCAATTCAGGTGGTTCCGCTGATTGCTTCCAGTGACTTGCTATAACGCTTTTAGCAGCTGTTAAACACATTCTCTTGAGACGTCATTGCCACTTCAAACCATGTCTATTACCCAATCCCAACAAGCACCATTGTGGTTCACAAGGAAAAGGATTGCCGGTATGAGCAGCTATCTGAGACACCACTCTCTCCCAGAAGGGCTTTATCCGCTCACAAGACCACCAGATATGTATAAAGGTTCCAATCTCTACCCCACAACGCCAACACGTTTGGGACACTGCTGGATACATGGCGTGAAGTTGCACAGGCGTATAATACCATGGTGTCAGAACTTTAAAAGCATTTTAATTCAAACGTACACATATTGAGGCTTTTTTAACCTCCAAAATTATTGCTTTCCGTTCATTCATAGTGAACTCAATATTCAAATCCTGTTCCCATTGAGACATATATGCATATTTCTGAAAATCTGTGCCCCTAATAAACTTATAAAGAATGGGAACAGTACCCCTTATTTTCCCTATAGACTCACACAGATTTTCAAAGTGTTCATAATCATCTGGATCATCTCTCAACCATCCCTGTTTATACATATAATGTTTAACCTGTAACTAGAAAAAGCCATAAGACTCAGGTAAATTATATTGCTCTCTAAGCTCCCCAAAGGAGTGCAGTTCGCCCACATCCAGCAGATCCCTAAAGCAAACCAGCCCCCCAGTGGCCCATCTATCAGCAACAGGGTGCCCAAATCCTGCCGAAAACCTCTGGTCCCTACCAATGGAGAGGCCCACAGTGTTAGCAGATGTTGGAAAAAGTGGTTAACAGTTAACTGACCATACACCCTGGAGGGGAGAGAGGCCCACAGAACTACCTTCAAATTATAATCCCACACAAAGACTTGATCTGTAAGTGCCAGAACTGTCGAATGTTCCTGACTCCAGGCTGAAATAAGCTTCAACTGAGCTGGCCAAAAGTACCATTCCAAGTTGGGAACTCCCCGCCCGCCTAGACCCACCTAGTGCCAACTCACCTTTCTGCTTCATCGCGTTGCACTACCCCCCAAAGGAAACTCGAGATATGTCTGTGTATCTTTCTGAATTCCACCGGGGAAACTAGAATTGGCAACGTCTGGAACAAAGTAAGATGTTCATTCTAACCGCCGTGATCTGACCCCACCAAGACAACCATCTGCCTCTCCATCCCACCGTATCTCTACGAAGTCACCGAAACAAGGGGGTATAATTCAAATTAAACAGCTTAGAGATCTTGCTGGGTATCTGGACCCCTGGATATTTGATACTGCCCTGAGCAAATCGGAAGGGAAAGGCCCAAGCTAACGATTCCTGCCTCTGCCGTGTAAGTGAAACACCCATTAATTCTGATTTATCATAATTTATCTTAAATCCTGACAGTTTACTAAAATTGTCCAATTCACCCAACAGCACTGGCAAGGTCAGGCTAGGTGCCTGTACATAAAACAATACACCTCCGCAAAAAGCATCAATTTATGTTCTGTATTACCAATTCGGACTCCCTTTATATCCACCAACATCCTAATCCTCTCAGCCAGAGGCTCAATGAAGAGGGCAAAGAGCAGTGGGGATAAAGGGCACCCTTACTGAGGGCCCCTCTCAATCGGGAAAACAGAGGAGTAACCCCCATTAATCTTAAGCCTTGCAACCAGATGTTCATACAGCTGCTTCATCCAACCCAGGAGGCAGGGTCCCACTCCCGTACATTGCAGCACTTCCTACAAGTAGGTCCACTCTATGCTGTCAAATGCTTTTTTGGCATCTGTGCTCAAAAGAGCCACAGAAACTTCCCTCTGTTGGGCTTCCCAAAGAACATGTAGCATATGGCAAATATTATCTGCCACTTGGCCTGTGAGCTACAAACCTCGATTGATCTGTATGTATCAGTTTGGGTAGTACCCAGCCCAACCTATCAGCCAATACCTTGAACGAGATTTTAACATCTAAATTTATCAGAGAGATTGGGCAGTAGGATCCACAAAGTGCCGGATATCACCCTGGTTTCAGTAACACAGATATCCCTGCTTCATGCATGCTGATTGGGAGAGATTGACCATTGAAACATTCATTCCCCCGAGATTCGATCCAAGATGGCTGCCTGAACAGACGTGCAAGAACGAGCTCCAGACATCCTCCGAAAGTTTGCTAATTGAGAAACCGAGGTCCCGTAATGGGAAAGCGGAAGGGTAAACTCGGAGTACCTACCTCCACAGGTAGAGTTGATCCCCCTCTCTTGCGGCAACTAACGCTGGTAGAATCTGGACTCCGAATGCCGGGAACCGGAGAAAATGCTTTGGGTGGTCCGGGAGAACATGTGGACCTAAGCGCTGAAGGAGCGTCTTTGAGCCCTCCGTCGATAACGGTACCCCCGAGACCAGGAAGGGAAACCGCGGGAGCGACTGCACAGCCAGCTGAACCCGGAAGTCGGTTCTCAGAGGCCGTGCGTGGAGACCCCGTTGCCGCGTCGACGCCAGTGAGAACATCATCTCAGGCATTGCTACCGAGAAACCCTGATGAACCCTCCCTTGGCCTCGGAGTTTTGATCAAACCATCAACCGTCACTTTGGATTCCTTATGGGAAGCACTACAGGGACTAACTACCAACCTGCAGCAAATAACAGGTACTTTGAGGGGCGAAGTAGCGGAGATAAAACAATCACAAAATGACCTTGTAGCAAAAACTGTTGAACAAGTTTCTAAGATGGAACATTTTGATGAAGAATTTAAAACTGTGAACTCCATCACACAGACACTGATGAGGGATAATAATCTTCAAAAACGGAAGAGTATTTGGAAAATCAGATTAGGGGAAATAATTTGCGTTTTTTGAATTTCCCGAAGTCTCCTCTTATGCCAGCTCTAGATATGTTAAAAAAGTATTTTAATGAAGTATTAGGTATTCCCCCTGAGGGGTATCCACCTATTACAAAAGCATTATATATCTCTGGAGCTGGAGAGACTGGTTTGATTAACCCCCAGTCTGATTTAAACTTAACAGAATTTTTAGAGTCCTCATTAGATGTTGTGACCAAGAGAACTACACTTTTGGTTACCTTTGCATTGCAATTAGATCGGAATAATGTTTTTAAACTATATTTCCGTCACTCGAAATCCCCGTTCTTGGGTTCGAAAATTCAAATATTTCCTGATTTTGCACGAGAGACTCAAAGAAAAAGAAAGAAATTTTTGTTGTTAAAGGAAAGAGTATTGCGTATAGGTGCAACCTTTATGTTAAGGTTTCCCTGTAAATGTTATATTTCTTTGAACTCTGTTAATTATATATTTTTTGAACCTGAGAAATTATTAGAATTTGTATCTTCTAAAGAAAGTACTGCAGTAGTTCCTGAGTGATAGCGTGAAGCCCAGCTGCAATTTTTCTGGCTCTGTCTGTTTCAAAAAGTATTGTTAGTTTACCTACATTTATATTTCCTAGTTCTTGGATCAATATTATGTGGACTAAATTGTTGTTTATTTTGCCTTTATTAAGGGAATTAATTCCCAATATAGAAGTTTTGTTTTATTTCTAGAATGTGAATTTATGTGGATAGCATAAATGTATTTGAATAAATGTAAAATAAAAAAAAAAAAAAAAAGAAACATTCATTCCCCCACACTAACCAGTAGTGGGCCTACTTCTCCTACAAATATTTTATAAAATTTCGCTGAGAACCCATCTGAGCCTGGAGCCTTTCCCCCCTTAAGACCCTTTATTATTGACATAATTTCCTCTAGGTGGAAGAGGGCCTCCAGCTCCGCATATTCCTCATTGGTTAATTTTGGTAACTCCAGCCCGTGCAGAAAATCTTGGATCAATGTTATCTCTTCCTCCACTTCTCTACTATATAGAAATTGGTAAAACTGGGTAAACTGTTCTTGAATGTCTCTATCCCGGTAATACAACTTGTCCCCTGGACCTTTTATTTTCATTATAGTAGATAACTGTTGTCGATGGCGAAGGTAATTAGCTAACATTTTGCCTGATTTATTGCCAAATTCAAAAAAACCTTTGTTGGACCAATCTTCTCATGTATTCTACTCGCTCAACCTGTAACTTATTAAGCTCCATACGACATTGTCACAGCTCCCGAAATACCTTAACTGACTCTCCCCACTGATGTAGTCTCTCCAAGTACACCAATCGCGATCTCAACTCCAATTCCTTTCTCTCTCGGTCTCGTTTCCTACGTGCCCCCCCATTTGATGAAGTGGCCCTGAACCACTGTTTTTAAGGCATCCCAGAAGATCCCATCTGACATCTCACCCCCCCCCCCACATCCCCCTAGCTGAGCAGCATTATTGCCTGCCAGCGAATGTTCCCGTCCCCCTCCTCCACCCACTGATTTTCCAAGCCAACCTCACTCATACTCCCGATCCACAACAGAACCTATTCATACTAAATAATCATTCATCCCCTAACACACAGGATCAACCCCAGTCTCTGTGTAACCAGAAAGGTGAGAAGCCAAAGGCAATAAACCTTAAACAGCTTGTACCAAGAGAGACAGATAAGTTTTAAGTAAACCAAATGTTTCAAATCATCTGTTTCAATGCCCCAAATTGGGGCTGTGCCAAGGGTCCCCAACCGGAGCGCACTTTCTGCCATGTGGACCCTTTCCTTGCCTGCATTGCTGCAGGAGGGGGACCCTGTAAGTGCTCCTGTCGGCAGGTCCTTACAACCCATCTCCAGGAGTATTTTTCAAGCCTCAACCACAGTGGTAACTTCCCTGGATTGTCTCGCCACTGTAAACTGTAATCCAAACAGATAGAGCCAACGGTAGCAGATGTTAGACTGTTGAAGATATCTGGTAAGATCTCGAAATTCCTTCTGCCTCTGGAGCATTCCTCTCGCCAAATCCTGGAACACCAAAACTTTATGGTTTTCCCAAGGGACCTCCCCCAAGGATCTCGCCGCCTTCCATATTGTTTCTTTAACAGTGAAATCATGGAAACAAACAACAATGTCTCTAGGCTGCGATTCACGTCGAGACCCCAGGCTTCTATGAACCCGGTCAAGCTTAATCTCGGGCAAGGGTTCCCCGGACAACTCTCCAGTTGCCGAAGCCAATAGCTTGGTACAGATCTCTTGAATTATTTGAGCACAGTTATTATTCTGTTCCAATTTGGGGATTCCCTTAAAACGCAAATTACATCGCCTGGAGCGGTTCTCCAAATTCTCAAGTGCCAACTTCATATTTTCTCGTTCTTCTTTTACAAGGTGAAGTTCAGAACGCAGCTCCTGCACATCTCCATCCATGTTTTCAAGCTTTTCCTCCACCTGTTTAACTAGATTCCCATTCTCACGCATTTCTCTCTGCATGTCAGCCACCGCTGACTGGATCGTTTTTCGCACTTCCAACATTTCTGCTTTCAGTGCCTTAAACCATCTAGCCACATCTTGTTTAGTAAGTTCTCCATCGCTTTCTTGGAGCTCGGCTGGATCTTCTGTATCTGACCCCGAGTCAATGGGCACCATTTTGGCACGCAGCTTTGCTGGTGTCCGGCCTGAACCAGCTGTGTGATCTCGTTGATCTGCAGTGAATTTGTATTTTTCTAACCGCTTTCGTGTCAACATCTCGTAGTCCACAACTGGGCAACCACTCCGAAGTTGGTGGGGTCAGGGAGCTGGGAACAAAGCAAATTTATACACTGCTCCGATGGAGCTTAAGACTCAGGCGTCCATTTCCAACGATGACATCACTTCCTCCAAAAGCTGCTTCTGTTATTTGTGACAGCTACGCTGCCTCTCTCCTTACATTGAGAAGGGAAATCTTATTTCAGTTGTGCATGCCATAATAACATCAAGACTGGATTACTGCAATGCACTATACAATGGTCTGACTACAATGGTCTGATGCAGCACACTGAGCAGAGGGTTTCAAAGTATCGTCAACGATGACTCCTAGATCCTTTTCCTGGTCGTTGACCCTTTTCCCCTTTATTTATTCAAAAATTTTATGATATACTTTAAACCTAGCTATTTACAAATTAACAAATAATAGCTGATGCTTCCCCTGTAGAAGAACCCTGCTTATTGCGATAAAGAATCTGCCAATATTAATGGTGTAACAGTAGATAATTTTCCTTTTAAGCTTTCTACATATACAGATAACGTTGTATTGTATGTCACAGATCCTCAATCATCTTTACCACACCTATTTTCATTACTAGAAATGTTTAGTGAAGATACTTAACTGTAGCAGGTATTCTCCGAAGACAGCAGGCCATTCACTCTCACATGTGGATGACATCATCCAAGTCACCGGAAACGGAGCTTAACCCATTAGTGCCCAATGTTCCCATAATAAGCCATATGGTGGGAATGTTGGGCACTAATGGGTTAAACAAGCTAATACACCTTCAAGAGCACACACTGTGACCCCACCTCGCATGCACAAGTGCCTTTCCGCACAGTTCAAGACCATTAGTACAATACTATGCCATAACAAAAAAGTGAAGATACTTACCTGTAGCAGGTACTCTCCAAGTACAGCAGGCTTCATATTCTCACAAGTGGGTTGACGCTGATCCACGTCGGGTCTGACATTTTTGCCAAAGTAAAAAAAAAAAAAAAAGAAAAATGTACAGCTTTGTGGAGCAGGAGCCGCGCTCCACTACGTATGTGTGAGTACATTCCCGTCCATTGCACGAACGCAGTCTTCTCAGTTTAATACTAAAGCTAAAAATAAAATAACCAAGGGATAACACAAAGGGGAGGTGGGCAGGATTGTGAGAATATGAAGTCTGCTTTCCTTGGAGAATACTTGCTACAGGTAAGTATCTTCACTTTCTCTGAGGACAAATGGGCTCCAATATGCTCACAATTGGGGTATCCCTAACATTCAGGCTTACCAAAAACAACAAACATTGGTTAATTGGGCCTTGGAACGCCGAGGACATAATCACAGATTAACCTGAAACTATATACAAAATGAGTGAGAGTGCAGCCTGGAACTACGTAAAATGAGTCTAGGAGGGTGGAGTTGGCTTCTACACATCAAACAGATTCTGCAACACTTGACTGCCCAAACCAACTGTTGCGTCGGGTATCCTGCTCAAGGCAGTAGTGAGATGTGAATGTGCGGACTGAAGACCACATTGCAGCCTTGCAAATTTCTTCAATGGAGGCTGACCTCAAGTGGGCTACTGAAGCAGCCATGGCTCAGACATCATGAGCCGTGACATTACTCTCTAGGGCCAGCTCAGACTAGGCATAAGTGAAGGAAATGCAATCGGATCAAAACAAACAAAAAGCTAGACGGAGCACCTGTTGGACCTTGTCCGCTCTATGTAATAGGCCAATGCTCTCTTGCCATCCAAGGTGTGCAAGCTGCTTTCGCCAGGATGGGCATGATGGGGAAAGAATGTTGGCAAGAAAATCAGCTGATTCTGATGGAACTCCAAAACATCCTTTGACAGGAACTTAGGGTACATGCAGGAGGACTACTCTGTTGTGTTGTCAGGCGACCCTCGGGGAGGAATGCTGGCTTCGGCCTAACCCCTGGTAAGACTTTTCCTCAGCTGAGAGGTGCCTAGCTCTACCACCGGCTGCCTTTCAGGTGCTGTGGAGGACTTGCAGCTCATCTGCATATCATTTACAGCTTTCTCCGAGGTGACTCCCAGGTCCACAATGATCCACTCAGGGCCTCCGCTCTAGGTGCCCAGCGCTCCCACCAGGTGCTGTGGACGACTTGCAGCCCTTTTGAATTTCCTCACAGCTGTATCAGGGGTGACTCCCAGGTCCACCCCGATCTTCCCAGGGCCCTCGCTCCAAGTGCCAGGGTTTCCAGGTGCTTTTTGGCTAGGATCAGGCGTCCCTCAGGGGGAGGAATGCTGACTTTGGCCTAACCCCTGATAAGCCTTTTCTTCAGCTGAGAGGTACCCAGCTCTACCACAGGCTGCCTTTCTGGTGCTGTGGAGGACTTGCAGCTCATCTGCATATCATTTATAGCCTTCTCCAGGGTGACTCCCAGGTCCACTTAGGGCCTCCGCTCTAGGTGCCGCTCGCCTAACGGCGCGCAGGGCTTTTTTCTCTTTACATCTACTTTTCTCTCAGTTACTACTTATGGCTGCAGTACACTTTTTCTTCTTGGTACTGTCCCTTCCTAATTTGTTTCTCCATCTTAAACCACTGTACACTGCAGGAACACATTGTCCACCATCTGTATTCATCATCTCACCATCTCTTTTTTTCCTCTTCCTTTTTCTCAGCTCTCAACCTTAAATATTTCCTACCTTCTATTCATCCATCTCCTTTCTGTCTGAGTACATCTCGCCTTCGTCGCTGTCGTCGTACCTCTCCTACTCTTCTCCGTACTCTTACTCCTTCTCCTGCTCTCCGCTGGGGACATTAATCCCAATCCTGGTCCTCCACATTAGCTCTCGTCCTATCCATGCAAACACCTGTTCTCATCCTATTCATGCAAATGATTCCGGGATGTCTCCAATCTCATCTCTATTCCCCTCCTCCCCCCTCTTCCCTCCCCTTCTCGTGTGCCCTGTGGAATGCCCGCTCGGTCTGCAACAAACTTTCCATGATCTCTTCATCTCCCGTGCCCTTCAACTGCTCGCCCTAACTGAAACCTGGCTCACCCCCAACGACTCTGCCTCAGTTGCGGCCCTATGCCGTTGAGGTTATCTTTTCTCCCACACTCCCCGCCCAGCTGGCTGCGGAGGAGGCGTCGGGTTTTTACTTTTGCCCTCCTGTAGTTTTCAACCCCTCCTCCTCCTGCAGTCTCATTGCTTCTCATCCTTTGAAGTTCACTCCATCCGTCTATTCTACCCGCTGCCACTCAGAGTTGCAGTCATTTACCGCCCCCCTGATAAGTCCCCCTCTTCCTTCCTTATTGACTTCGATGCCTGACTGTCTGTCTTTCTTGAACCCTCATCTCCATCCCTCATTCTTGGAGACTTTAACATACACGCTGACGACCCATCCGACTCTTACGCTTCTCAGTTCCTTACTCTGACATCCTCCTTCAACTTCCAGCTGAGCTCTACCACCCCTACTCACCAAACTGGCCATTGTCTTGACCTCGTCCTCTACCTGCTCACCCTCCAATTTCTGTGGCTCTGCTCTTCCTCTCTCAGATCATCACCTGATCACCTTCACACTTCATCACCCTCCCCCTCAGTCCCACCCAACACTAACCACTACTTTCAGGAATCTCCCACCTTATCCTCTAGTATCTCTAATCTCCTCTCCTCCATCATGTCCTCCGAGTCTGTTGATAAGGCTGTCTCCGCTTACAATGCTGTCTCATCTGCTCTGGACACCCTTGCACCATCCATCTCCCGTCCCACAAGGTGAACTAATCTCCAGCCCTGGCTAAGCCCCTGCATCCGATACCTTCGCTCCTGCGCCCGATCTGCTGAACGCCTCTGGAGGAAATCTCACACCCATAGCGACTTCATTCATTACAAATTCATGCTATCCTCCTTCCAGTCCTCCCTATTCCTTGCCAAACAGGACTATTACACCCAATTGACTAATTCTCTCGGCTCCAACCCTCGTCGTCTCTTCGCCACCCTTAACTCCCTCCTCAAAGTGCCCTCCGCTCCCACCCCCCCCCCCCCCCACTCTCTCCTCAATCACTGGCTGACTACTTCCGCGACAAGGTGCAGAAGCGAATTCACTACCAAGCCACCTCTTCCTCTTCACCCTTTAACCCACTCCCTCAACCAACCAACCCAGGCCGCCTTCTCCTCTTTTCCTGATATCACTGAGGAGGAAACCGCCCACCTTCTTTCCTCCTCGAAATGCACCACCTGTTCCTCTGATCCCATCCCCACTAACTTACTAAACACCATCTCTCCTACTGTCACCCCCCCCCCCCCCAATCTGTCATATCCTCAACCTCTCTCTCTCCACTGCAACTGTCCCTGACTCCTTCAAGCATGCTGTAGTCACACTACTCCTCAGAAAACCATCACTAGACCCTACCTGCCCTTCCAACTACCGCCCCATCTCCCTCCTACCCTTCCTCTCCAAGATATTTCAACACGCACTAGGAAGGTAGGGCTCTGTGGGCAGTGCAATTTTTGTTTCATAGACCTTGGATTGGGAGTGGTATTTTACTAGGAAGTTTCCTTGTAAATGCATTACATATAGTAACATAGTAAATGACGGCAGATAAAGACCTGTACGGTCCATCCAGTCTGCCCAACAAGATATACTCATTTTACATGGTATGTGATACTTTCTACCTGAGTTTGATTTGTCCTTGCCATTCTCAGAGCACAGACCGTAGAGGTCTGCCCAACACTGTTCTTGTACTAAGTTCTGAAGCTAATGTCGAAACCCCTTAAAATTTACACTCCAGCCCATCCATATCTATTCAGTCACTATCAGGGCGTAGACTGTAGAAGTCTGCTTGGCACCGGTTTCGCTTCCCAATTACTGGTGTCATCACCTAATCCCCGCTAAGATTCCGTGGATCCATTCCTTCTAAACAGCATTCCTTTGTGTTTATCCCACACATGTTTGAATTCCATTATTGTGAAAAAATACTTCCTGACATTACTCCAGAGTCTGCCCCCCCCTTCAACCTCAATTCATGTCCTCTAGTTCTACCGTCTTCCTGTCTCCAAAAAAATGTTTGTTTGTAGATTAACACCTTTCAAATATTTGAACGTCTGTATCATGTCATCCCTGTTTCTCCTTTTCTCCATATTAAGTATGGGGGAGTAAAATGTTCAATTTTCTTTGGATCTAGCTCATTTTCTTATTTGGTGAATAGCAAGAGACAGCAGCCTCTCAGAATAATGTACTTTTCCCAAGCTCTCTTGAATTCAGGTACTGTTTTCATCTCACCACTTGCACTGGAAAGCCGTTCCAGGAATTCACCACTTTTTCAGTGACGAAGTATTTCCTCAGGTTATATCTCATCTTCATTCTCCCTTGTTCCAGTTCTTCCTTTGAATTGAAAGACTCACCTCCTGTGCATTTATGTTGCGTAGGTATTTAAATGTCTCTATCATATCTCCCTTCTGTCTCCATTCTTCCAAAGTACACATATTGAGATTTTTGTTCATCCTGGTACGCTTTATGACTAAGACCACCGGCCATTTTAATAGCTGCCCTCTAGACCGACTCCATCCTGTTCTATATCTTTTTAAAGGTGCGTTCTCCAGAATTGAACACAATATTCTAATGAGGTCTTACCAGACTCTTATAGAGGGGCATCGTCACTTCCTTTTTTTTTCTACTAGCTATTCCTCTCCCTTTGCACCTAAGCATCGTTCTAGTTTCTCACTGCCACTTTTTCTACCTGTTCGGCCACCTTAAGACTATCACGTATGATCACATCCAAGTCCTGCTGCTCTTTCGTGCACAAAGGTTCTTCATCCCCTAAACCAGTGGTTCCCAAATCTGGCCGTGGAGGCATCCCAGCCAGTCAGGTTTTCAGTATATCCACAATGAATATACATGAGACAGATTTGCATGGCAGTGGAGTCAGTGCATGCAAATCTCTCATGAATATTCATTATGGAGTATTCTGAAAACCTGACTGGCTGGGGTGCCTCCAGGACTGGGAACCACTTTCCTAAACTGTACTGTTCCCTTGGGTTTTTTTGCAGTTGAAATGCATGACCCTGCATTTTTTAGCATTGAATCTAAGCCGCTAAATTCCAGACCAGTCCTCTAGCTTTGCTAAGTCCTTCCTCATGTTATCCACACCAGCAGGTGTGTCTACCCTATTCCAGATTTTGGTGGTATCTGCAGAGGCAAACCTTACCAGAAAGCCCTTCAGCAATATCGCTTACAAAAATGTTAGAAAGAACCAGCCCATGAACTGAACCTTGCGGCACACCACTGCTAACAACCTTTTTCTCAGAATGAGCTCCATTTACCTCTATCTTCTGTCACCTTCCACTCAGCTGATTTCTAAACCAGGGCCTGATGCACAGAACTTACCAGGCCAGCACCGTGCATTTTTTACCATCTCCATCTGGTTTACTGACCACAGTATTCAGCAGGTGATGCATGATGGAGTTCTCCTGCTGTTTTCCATCTGTGGTGTCAGCCAACAGGAATTTATTTTTGTTGCATTTGTATCCCACATTTTCCCACCTATTTGCAGGCTCTCAATGTGGAATCACATGCAAATGAGCTGATTAGTATTTAGATGTGCATTCTGTGGGGTGCACAGCCTTTTACTTGCGATGTACAACAAGGACTGCCTACATTTAGTGAGCAGCATTTACTGGGAGGTCTGGAGCAGTCGTAAGCAGTGGAATCTTTGTTTTTGTCCAACTGGGCTCTCTTGCAGCTCCACAGAGCACAGCCAACTCTCTGGTCCTGGCCCATTTCAGTGTTATGTATTTAGGAATTTTGGATCAACTGTAGCCCTTTCAGAAGTCTGGGTCATCACTTCCCTAGATTAGTTCCCCATAAAACCAGCCTCTTTCGAAGTATTACAAAAAAAAAAAAAATCTAAAAAGTTCTATTGTCTGACCAGCAGAAAACAATATGTTTCAAATTATGCTCTTTAGGGGGAGGCTTTGGTGGTCAGCAGGGAGGAAAGCAGCTCCCTCCTGCTAGTTCTGCTTCTTGGTCTCTTGCAGCGGCCCTCCCGGCTCCAGACTGGCAAAATAATTTAAAATTGTGTTTTGGAAATATGGCTTTCATACACGCAGCTTGTATGCATGTAGGAAAGCAGTGAAATGCTTCAGAGGGCTGTTGTGGGCATGTGCAGCTTTGTGAATGAATGCCGTGCACATGCCCTGGCAGCCTTTCCTATGAGCTGCACAGTAAAAGTCCGTGCAGCTCATTTGCATGCAATTTCTTCTGAGTTGGAAATAGCGATTCTTTCTGGGGACTTGGTCCTCCCCAGTCTTCTACCTTAGGACCCCTTACCAAGGGCACTCAGTTTTCTATTGAACGCTGGGTCAGAGGCTTTGCTAAAATCTAAATACATCCAGTGCTCTCCCTCAATCCAACTCTTAGGTTACCCAGTCAAACAGATTAATCAGATTTGTCTGATAAGACCTACCTCTAGTGAAACTATGTCCAGTTGATCTAATTGTATTTCTGTATGCATATTTAATGACTATTTGTAAACTTGTGTAAGGATATGTATGTATGAAAAAGGGTTTGTACTCATGTGTAGGTAAGAGGGGGTGTGCCTGAAACTGAGAAGGGATATAAAGTTGTGAATGAAATTAGGCTTAAAATATAGCATGATAGATGCAATGCATATTAAATAACACTAGTAAAAAAGGCCCGTTTCCGAAACCAATGAAACGGGCGCTAGCATGTGGTTTTTTTTGTGTGTGTGTGTGTGAGTGAGGGTGTGAGGGTGCGGTGTGTGTGCAGGTTGTTATGTGTGTCTTTTTTTTTGTTTTGTTTTTTGCTTGGGGGTTGGGGGATGTGCTGTGCTGGCAAAGTGGGTTGGATTGGTGTGTGGCTTTGAGGGTGTGTTTCTGTTGTATTGTGTTTGTGTGGTTTTGTCTGTCAAGGAGGTTTGTGGAGGGGGTCTTTCTGTTGGTGAAATGTAAATGTGGTTGTAGGGGGGTCAGCCTTTGTTGAGTGTTGTTTTTTTTTTCCATGTTTTTTTTTTTGTGTTGTGCTGAGGCAGCAGTGTTGTTTTAGATGGGCGGAAGGTAGAGGAGCACGTTCTTTGTCGGTATTTTTTGGCCATTTCAGGGCTGCTGTAGGGGAATGCTGGAAGAGAAATGTGCTGTTGGAAACAGCGCCATCTTTTTCCATTGGGCTGGGGTTCTGGGCATCCTGGAGGTGGGTGACGGCTTGCGTGAGAACGGGGATGGTTGTTTTAAGTTGGCGGAAGGGAGAAGAGCACAGTCTTGGGCCGTCGGGGGGTGATCCGGTATGTTTGGTCCATTTCAGGCCGGCTGCAGGGGGATGCTGGAACATTTATGCGCTGCAGGAATCTGCGCCGTCTTTTTCCGGGTGCTCGGGGAATCCCCGAGGTGGGAGACAGCTTGCCTGAGGCTGGGGATGGTTGGGCACGTCCTTGGCCGCTTCGGCAAAAGGGGAAGAGGAAGGGGGTGGGGAGTTACCTGCAGCCGCCTGAGAAACCATGTATTCTTTGTTTGTTTTGTATTATTAGTTTGCATTTCTGTTGAAGAAAGAGTGGATGCCTTTGGAATGATGGAGGTGGTGCGTCGGTGTGCTGTTATTTCGTTAGTTTGGCAGCCAGTCTCCAGCGATTCCTAGGCAGGGAAGGAGTACTCCTCCCCCTTCCTTGGTCGCTGTTTGCTGCTGGCTGGGTCGCGGGTAATCCTTCCAGCTGGGCCGCAGCTTGTCCTGTTTGCCCACGTCCCAGATGGTGACGGGCACGTTGTTTTCCGGCTCCTCTGACTCCATGTCAAGTGATCCCAAATATAGTCTGTGCTATAGGCCCTCTGGCACTCTTCAGTACTGGCATTAGGCATTTAAAAATTTCTCCCCCCCCCCCCCCCCCCCCCCCCCCGGTCTATTTTTGCACATACCCACAGCAGGAATATTCTTCTCTCGTTCCAGCGGTGGTTCTGTGCTCTCCGTGCTGCACAGATAATGAGCCATTCTGCTGGGGAATGCTCCTCCCTTATTGTCACGTAGTTTCCTCTGATTGATCCGTCTTACGTTGCCTAGTGTTGCCTGGGAACGGTGTTGTGATGGTCCTTTGTGTTTCAGAATGTTGAGGGTGTTTTTTCTGATTGGTCTGTCATGCGAGGGCGGGGCAGAGAGACATGGTCAGTGTTGTGGCTTCACCACCATGAATCCATGAACCCTTCAGTGAGTGACTGAGTGACTTCAGAACGTTGTCTTCAGAACGTTGAGGGTGAGTTTTATTATAGTAGATCATATAGCAGTTAAGTTGTGCAAGGCCCGGAAGGTTTAGATAACATATAGAAACAGAGTAAGGTGTTTTCAAAGGATGCTAAATTTCTTGTGTTTTTTTTTTTTCCATTAAAGAACAAAAATGCTTTAACTCTGCGAAGATCTTTCGCATTGGATGTAATGGGAATTGTCTAATTGTGGCCAGACTTTGTGGTGTTCTTTATTATCCTTGAGCAGGGCAAACCTTTTTGTCAGAGGCCTGTCAGAGCTAAATGAAATGCACACAGGTGAATAAGGATTCATTGATGTGTGGGGCATCATAAAGAGTGTATAATAGAGCTTCTGTGGTAGCTCTGCATATGCTGAGTACTTTTTTTACAGACTGATACAAGAATTCTGTGTATTTGAATATCCTCTTATGATTCTTACTCTTTAGTTCTGTCCTTTATTCATCTTTCAAAAGTAAAAAAATATTTGGGTGAATTGTGCCTTTATTAAATAGAATTGAAAGCATGTTGTCGCATGTTTAAGTAAACTAGTCATTTTATTGATTCTGTTGATTGGTATGCTTTCATATCCCTCTCTGTGAATTGAGCCCAATCCTCAAATTGAGCAAAATATTTACTCTAGGTTTGCATTAACAGCTAGCCAACTCTGCAGAGATCTGATGTGTGAGGGGTTTTGTTGAAAATTTCCAGCTAGACCTCTAATTTCCATGTAGGGATGTGAAATGAAAGGCATATTGAAAACAGGAACAGAACATAGCATTTGAGCCTCAGGCTATTTCTCAGATTATTTCTCAGATTTGTGCATATTCTATTTTGTTCACTCAGCATATATACAGTTGTGTAATCCATAGTTTCCCAACAAGGGATACGTGTATCCCAAGCGGTAGGTGAGATATCAGCAAGGGGGTATGTGGGACCTGGTGCCCAGCCGATGTCTTCCCCCTCCCTGTTGCCACTATCTCACTGGTTGGTCTTCTGCCTTTCTATGTCTGCAGTGGCAATAGGAAATAGAAACTGTGCCCTTTGCTGCCTACCAATTCCCTCACCATTGCCTCCTGGACTCTGTGGCTGCCAGCAAACCAAAACCAGGTGCGGGGAAATAGCCTTGTATGTGCTGCTTGCTGCTGGAGGCTCTTGCTGATTCTGCTCCTTCAGGAAGTTACATCATAGGGGGCAGGACTGGCAAAAGCCGCTAGTGGTATGCACAAGGCTGTGGCTCTGCACCTGGTTTTTGTTTGCTTGCAACCACGGAGTACAGGATGGAATGGGTAGGCAGCAGGAAAGAGAAGGACACGATTTATTTCCTGTTGCCACTGCAGGTATTGGAAGGCAGCGGGCCTGGCAGGCGAGCAAGTGGCAGGGAGGGGAAGGCAGTGGCCTGGCAGGTGAGCAAGTGGCAGCAGGGAGGGAAGGCAGCGGCGAGTGGGGGAACAAACAGGTGAGTGGAGGTGCTGGTGAAGAAATGAATGACGTGGGGTGGAGTAGGAGAGAGAGAGATGGGACAATGCTAGATGGGGTGGCGGAGGAGAAAGAAATGGGACAATGCTAGATGGGGAAGAAGAGAAAGAAACAGGACAATGCTAGGGGGTGGGAGGAGAGATGGGAAAAAGCTAGAGGGTGGGGGTGGGAGGAGAGAGAAATGGAGCAATGCTAGAGGGTGAAAGGAAGGAGGAGAGATGGGGTTGATGATGTATGACCTGGGGGGGGGGGGGAGGGCAGTGGCTTGAAAAAGTGACAGATGGATGGTTTGGGGAGGAGACACACAGAAGACACAGAGGAAATACTGCATGGCCGAGAAGAGAGACACGCACATGATGCTGTGTAGCAGGGAGAGAGAAAAAAGTGACGGATGACTTGGGGAGGAGACACACAGAAGACACAGAGGAAATACTGTGTGGCCGAGAAGAGAGAGAGAGAGACATGCACATGATGCTGTGTAGCAGGGAGAGAGAAAAAATGTCAAATGTCAGATTCTGTTTTAGAATATTAGCATAAGTCAACATTTGTGTCAACAAGTAGGCGAGCCCACTTAAGCTATATCAATATCACGTGTAAATGTGTGTGCCTGAATGTGCAGTTAAGTGAGTAACTAACAGTATTCTATAAGTTATGTAACTGTTGGGAGATCCCTGACCCTGCACCTCCCCCTGTGAATGCCCCCTTACATTTACACGCTAAGTGAGTTACGCACTGAAGTTATTTAATACTGCATAGCGTCCAACTATCACTTAAATGCTTAACTGTAAGTCAAACTGTAAGTCACATATTTAAGTGCTAGTATCCATAACTACAGCTTGCATATTGGTGCCTAACTTTAGGTGACCTGATATATGATGAGGGTAAATGTTTAAAGATGGCTCCAGGGCTTAGAGAAGTTTGTCTGTCACTAATCGGTAGACTTTGTGTGGTTGCCCCTGTTCTTTGGAATGAACTCCCTGTAATATTAAGAACCCATTTGTTTACTTTATTTTTTTCTTATGTGTTGTGGGGTGCTAATGATTTTTAAAGTATCTTGTGGGAGTGAGGGTTTTGAGTGTTGTGTGCTTTCCTGTATATGTTGGAGTTCCTTTATGTTATATAACGTTTTTCTTGTAAACAGCTTTGATATTGTAATATGTAATGTAGTCAATCAAGTTTATTAAAACCCTTTAGTGTCCAGTGTTCCCATAATAAGCCACATGGGAACAGATTGATGGGAACATTGGACACTAAAGGGTTAAACTATGAAATGGATACTTGGTTTGCAAGACTAAGTTAGACATCAGTGGAACAAAACCATCCATTTCAAAAATTTCTAAGAGTCTGACTTAACCTTGGCATCAATAGTCTTGTTAAATGCATTATAGTCTCTTGAAGGAGTTTGTAAGCCTTGTTTTTTGTATGCATTCACACTCAGTTTCTATTATTGTGGCTCTGTCAACAACAGATTTAGTATCTCACAGAAAGGAATATCCTGCAAATGAATTTCTATATTACTTTTCTCTGTAGATCTATTTGCAGTATGTATATTTGGTGTCTTATTTTTTTTAACTGTCGTAATAGGGTAGGAATGCAACAAATTGCCTCCTATTAAAAAAAATCTTCTTTCTTATTTAGCACTATGTATATATTTGGAGGATTCAACAGCCTTCTCCTTGACGATGTCCTGATTTTTACACCAGAAAGTTGTGATGCCTTTTCCAGTCGGAATGCCTGTTTAGCTACAGAATTGGGCATGCGATGTGCCTGGAACAGCAGCTCTTTTCAGTGCATACCATGGGACATAGCTACTCCTGAGGAAGAGATGGAGGTTCTTTGTCCAAACAAATCATGTATGTATTTGTTTTTCTCTTCGCTTATTTGTGCACTCTGATATCTAAGATTAATTCTTTTTTTCAGTTTGATTCTGTTAGCCAGAGATTTTCAGTGTTGGTGAGTGGCTTTGTTTTTACCTTTTTCTGCACTGCACACACAAGCTACCTGTAAGACTTACACTTTTAAATGTATGAAAAATTAATAATTCCATTATATAAATTCCCACTGTTCTTGAACCTGTGGGATAGTTGTGTCTATCAACCAGTAGGTGGGGATAAAGAGCTGAAAACTGAGCTGAGTCATATCTCTTGGCATCCAGTCCAGCTCCTCAGTATTTTCTACCTCCAGCAGGTGTATGGACACACTTTTCATCCTCTGGTTCTGAGCACTTTGCTCCTGGTCCAGTTGGTCAGCTGGTCCCCAGTTTTGTGGATGGTTTGAGTCTTCAGAGTCAAATCTGGAAGTCTTCAGATCTCTCTCTGATGCCCTGCAAATTTACTTCTTCCCTCCTTTCACCTCTCCCCTATTTCCTGTGAAGCTCTCCTTTTCCAGCACAACATTAAACAAGTACAGAGGTTTACTGTAGAGTGTAGGACACAATATCAGTCCTGAGCCTTTTTTTATCTGTGTAAGACTTGTGGAGACTGTGAGCTTTTTTTATTGGGGGTGGGGAGGAAGAAGTTTACTGGAGAGCATAGGATAGAATATTGGTCCTGAGTCTTTTTCATCTGTGTAAGACTTGTGGAGACTGTGAGCTTGAGTGTGGGGGGGGGGGGGGGGGGGACACGCAACCGGCAGTGGTAAGTCAGACTAAAGTCTGATTCAGAATCGCTTGAAGGGCTGCAAGTTCTGCTTGGTGCAGGGGAGGGATCCTTACTTGCTGCTTGGGACATGTGCAGCGTTTGTGACAATTGGCACTATTGGCGAATACCTTGGAGGCATTTAAGCGGTGTTCACACTGTGGGACCCACTAGCTGACATCGGGGCATTTCACTGTGTGCAAGCTGGGAATTCCGCGGGACAGGGAGAAAACGGTCAGTGGCAGCAGCTCTTTGGTTTTGGCATAGCAGCCAAATATACCAGGGTCTTCAGGCTCTTCAGCATGGCCTGAATGCTGTTTGCAGTAGAGCTTGGGAATGGGTGCCATTTTGTCAAGGCCGACTAGCAGTAAGGAGCAACATCTTTCTGATCACACACAGAGCACAGCTGCCATTTTACAGCCTCGGGGCGGGATCTTTGTTTTCTCTGGAGTTTATATTGCTCTTAGACTATGCCTCTTTTACTGAAGCAGGGACAGTCAGGATTGCTGCAAGGTGCTTGTTTCTCAACCTGCTGCCCCTCCGGCTCCTAAGAGACCTCATTTAGATCTCCAGAAGTGGAGAGAGGGCAGATGAGGCTGTCTTTGATTCTCCCTCCTTATCTGATGTGGCCTTGGTCTATTCAGAATAGAGAATGACATGGGGATGTAGACCATGGTTAAAAAAAAATTGCCACATTTTACCCTATGTTTGGGATCAAAACGTTTTATCGCTCCATGGGAATGATAAAAAGCCTTGCTCCTGCAGCAACCCCCCCCCCCCCCCCAACACTGGCATCTTCTCCTCCTTCCCCCCCCCCCCCCGCCCCCACCATGTCTTGATACCTACCTGTTTGTGAAGAAGATCCCCCACAGGTCTTCTCCGGGGTCTTTCCTTCTTTTCTGGCTTCTTCCTGCATAGCAAAACAGTAAGTTACATCAGAAGGCAGGAGCTAGCAGAGGAGGGAAGGCCCCGGAGCAGCCCTTTGGGGATCTTCTTTGCACTGAAAATAAAATGCTAGACTCTCTTAGGGGAAGGCAGCATTGGAGGGAGGGAGGGTTTGCCTGGACTGAAAGGGACAGATGCAGCACTAGAGGGAAGGAGTGGGAGGGCTGGCTGGACTGAAAGGGATAGAGGCAGCGCTGGAAGGATTGAGCTGAAGGGGACAGAGGGGAGGACTGGAGTTGAAGGGGACAGATGCACTGCTGGAGAGAGGGAGGGCTGGAGCTGAAGGGGACACCAGAAGCACTGGAGAGGAGGGTTGGAGCTGATTGGAATAGAGGCAGCACTGAAGGGGACAGAGAATGCTGGAGGGAGGAAGGGCTGGACTGAAGGGGACAGAGGGAAGACTGGACTGAGGGAGGCAGGGAGAGATGGAGGGCTGGAGCTGAAGGCAGATGCTGGACCAGAGGGAGGAAGGGTGAGGCTGCATGCGGATGTTAAATGGACACAAAATGGATGATGCCAGACTTGGGGGAGAATAGGAACATAGAAGGGAGATACTGGACTTGAGGGACATAAGGACACAGGGACACAGAGGAATAATGCAGGACACAGGATGAGGGGATAGGGACATGAACATATAGTGGCAATGATGAATACAGGGAGATTGACACAGCAGAGATGCTGGACAGGGAAGTATAGGGAGTTGCTGAATATGGAGAAAGATAGATACACAGATGGAAAATGGATGATGAGCATGGAGAAAGAAGAAGTGTGAAATGGGCAGGAAACCCTGACAAATGTGTTGAGAAGAAAGAGGGAAATAGAAATCAGAGCCTAGAACCAACATGATTTGAAAAAAAAAAATGACCATACAACAGAAAGGTAGAAAAAATATTTATTTTCTATTTTGTGATTAGAATATATCCGATTTGAAATGTGTCCGGACATAGCTGATGTTGGCTGTGCCTAGGGACCAGGGCAGAAATTTGGGAGGGGGGACTCTAAAGTCCATTACCAGGCCATGCCTTCTTCAGCTTAGAGGTCTTTCTGGCCTATTTGCATTCTATCTGGTATGTGTGATCTTTATATTTTGCACGCTATAGGAGGAAATGCAGCTCTTTCTATTTCTTTGGTGTAGCTTCTTGAGGTTTTGGTTTAATATGTTTATGCTTTTGGGCATTTGTGTTGTGTGTATGTGACCGAGGTATTCTGTTAGCATGAATTTTCTATGTAGCATTCTGTAGCGATTTGGCTTGTTGAGTTTTTCTGATAGTGGAGGGGATATTTCTCCGAGGACAAGAAGGCTCAATATTCTTACATGTGGGTCGTCATCTGCGACAGCCCAGGAGCCGGAAGAAACCTTTCTAAAGGTTCCATCGCGCGGGCCGACCCACCACGCATGCGTGGGTGGCTTCCCGCCTGCGACGTGAACGTGCAGCGATCAGTTCTTTTTCTTCCGCACCTTGAGAGAGTTGTGCTCGCCGCTACTCCCTTGTGTTTTGCTCAGGAGACCACTTTTTTTTGCGTTTATCGCGCCCTTTTTTCTTCTTTTATTTAACTTCCTCAAGTAAAATAAAAAAAAAAAAAGTTCTTTCCCTTATTTATTTTTTTTTTAGTTTTTTCCTCATTTTTTCAAGTTTCCTTTCTTTTTTCATGGCGGCCGCCTTTAGGCTGTTCGGCCGCGTCTTTTTTCCCTTTTTGTGCCTTTTTAATTGCCACAATCGAGCCTTTTGATTTCGAGGACGCTATTTTCCCGCCCATGTCATCGAAGACTCCCAGCGGCTTCAGACGCTGTACTCGCTGCAACCGGACCATCTTAGGTACCGACCCCCACGCGTGCTGCCTCCAGTGTCTTGGGACCGATCATCTTCCAGCTGCCTGTAAGCTGTATAAGTTAATGAAGAAAAGGACCCAGGTGGCTTGAGAGGCTCAGTGCGAGAGAATTTTTTCTGATCGGTCTGGTCCTTCGACGTCTGCATCGACATTGGTACCGAGGTAGGCGGCATCAGCAACACAGAGAGCCCAGGTAATGGCTGCCGAAAGACCGCTTCGAGCTGGGAGCAGCGAGGCATCGAGTGGGTCTCCACCTGTCTCGAGGCCTACTGCTATGCAGGCCCCCTGGGACAGACCCCGAGGAGGTGTGAGGATTCCACGTCGTCCTCATCGGTACCGAGGAGTCTCAATGACTGGCGTCGAGCGAAGGCGAAGAGGAGCGCTCATGGGGAGAAGAGGAAGACCCCAGGTATTTTTTGGAGGAAGAGTCCTGTGGGCTTCCCTCTGATCCTTCTCCACCGATTGAAGTAAGGATGTCTCCACCTGAGAGCCTTACTTTCTCATCCTTTGTACGGGAAATGTCTAAGGACATTCCATTCCCTATGGAGGTTGTGGATGAGCCCAAGGCTGAGATGCTCGAGTTCCTGGATTATCCTTCTCCACCTGCAGAGGTTGCAACGGCCCCCCTGCACAATACAATCAGGGAAGTGCTGATGCGGAATTGGTCTTGCCCTCTCTCTAATTCGGTGGTCCCCAAGAAGTCCGAGTCCCATTACAGAGTCCATTGAGAGCCTGTAATGGTGAAGGCCCAACTTCCTCACGATTCCATGGTGGTGGACTGTGCTCTCAGAAGAGCCAAGAGTACTAGAGACTAAGCTTCGGCGCCCCCAGGCAGAGAGTCTAGGACCTTGGATTCTTTTGGGAGGAGAACGTATCAGGCCGCAATGCTCGCCGCCAAGATCCAAACATACCAGCTGTACACGAGCATTCACTTACGGAACTAGGTGAGGCAACTGTCCAGTTTAGTTGAAGCACTTCCTCCGGAGCTTGCTGAACCTTTTCACCAGGTGGTCAGGCAGCAGAAGGCGTGTCACAAATTCCTGGCCAGGGGGTCTTACGACACATTTGATGCAGCATCCCGAGTAGCTGCTCAAGGTATAGTGATGCGCAGACTCTCATGACTGCGCGTGTCTGACCTGGATCATAAGACCCAGCAGCGAATGACATGTTCTTTGCCGGGGGGATAATCTTTTTGGAGAAAAAGTAGAGGATATGGTTGATCAGATGAAAAAGCATCATGATGCCATGGATTCTGTCTCCCGCCGGACGTCTTCTGCTACTGCCTCCTGTTCTAGGAGGTTTTTTGGAGGGAGTAGTGCTCCCTGTTCCTATAATAGGCATAAGTACACTCCTGCTTCTCGGCATCCAGTTCAGGCTCAGTCCCAACATGTGCTTTTTCGTCAATGCCGTGCGCCTAAGGCCCCTAGGGCTCCCCAGCAAAAGCAAGGGACGGGCTTTTGACTGGCTCCATTGCAGCATAGCCGCAGTAAAATTGTCCGTACCGGGTGGCTTGCCTGTCGGGGAGGAGGTGGCCTCTTATAACCTCCGACAGGTGGGTTCTTCAAATAGTCTGGTTAGGATACACACTCAATTTGGCATCCAAGCCTCCAAATTGCTCACCAGGAGCTCAATCCTTTGATCCCAGCACAAGCAGGTACTTGCAGAGGAACTCTCTGCCCTTCTAAAGGCCAATGCGGTCAAACCTGTTCCACCAGGGGAAGAAGGGCTGGGATTCTATTCCAAGTACTTCCTTGTGCAAAAGAAAACAGGGGGGATGCGTCCTATCCTAGACCTAAGGGCCCTGAACAAATTCCTAGTCCGAGAAAAGTTCAGGATGGTTTCCCTGGGCACCCTTCTTCCCATGATTCAGGAAAATGATTGGCTATGCGCTCTGGATTTAAAGGATGCCTACACTCACATCTCAGTACTTCCAGCTCACAGGAAGTACCTTCAATTTCAGTTGGGTACTCAGCACTTTCAGTACTGTGTACTGCCCTTTGGTCTCGCATCTGCACCGAGGGTCTTCACAAAGTGCTTGGCAGTTGTTGCATCATCGCTACGCAGACTGGGAGTGCATGTGTTCCCTTATCTCGACGATTGGCTGGTGAAGAACACTTAGGAAGCAGGGGCTCTATGGTCCATGCAGATGACTGTTCAACTGCTGGAGCTACTGGTGTTTGTAATAAATTATCCCAAGTCCCATCTTGTTCCAGTACATAAATTGGAGTTCATTGGAGCTCTGTTGGATACACGGACGTCTCGAGCTTATCTTCCTCAAGCAAGGGCAGACAGTCTTCTGGCCCTAGTGTCCTTGGCTCGAGCGTCTCAACAGATCACAGCTCGGCAGATGTTGAGACTTTTAGGACACATGGCCTCCATAGTTCATGTCATGGCATGCATGCATATGAGATCAGCTGAATGGGCCCTAGCTTTCCAGTGGTGCCAAGCCACAGGGAATCTAGAGGATGTAATCCATCTCTCCACCGGTTTTTGCATCTCCCTTCAGTGGTTGAACCATTCGATCCAATCAGATCTTGGGACGTCCATTCCAAATTCCTCAGCCACAAAAAGTTTTGACGACGGATGCATCCCTCCTGGGTTGGGGAGCTCAAGTAGATGGACTTCACACTCAAGGGGAAATATATTTCACAATTGCAGACATCCCTTCGGAGAGGAGGTAAGTACCAAAAACCAACCTTCTTCGCGCTACTAGGCATTTGAAATTGGGCAAATAGATTCGTGCCACTTTTGAAACGGATATAACTCTTTGTAGATCTAGATTTCATAGGTTTGTAAAATGATATATACATCAATATCCCTGTACTCACTAAACAAACGTTCTGGAAAATTCCTATTGCAGACTAAATTTGTCCATGGACTTTTGATTGTTTAAGACAGATAATTTTCCACCTCATCTAGATTTCAATTGCCGTTAATATATAAACAACATAATAATATCGATCTTGTGTCCTCTATACATAAACATTAGGTATACCGATTCTTTATATATGTTAGAATAGAGACTTCAGTGTCCATTATACTACGTTTTTTAATTTATTTATTATATCAAGTCAATTTTACATTTTTAAATTTACTTTATCATAATTTCACGATTTTTTTGGAGTGTAACTAGCTTCCTTTTTTTTGCAGTTTTACAAGCTTGTTTCGTTTTTCAATATATTTCTTATATATATTCTTTAGAAGAGAGGAGGTAAGTTAGTTCTACCTGTATATATTTAATTAATTACAATATCAGTATGCTTACATATCGAATTTCCAGTTGACATACAGAGATTCTACCACATTTAGTCTTCAATACATAGTTTATAACATCTATTGTTATCTATTCAATATCTTCTCATTCAGTGCTTATCCTCTCTACCTTAACGTTCCGTTTTATACTGTTATTGTCTCATAATTAAGTTTCTCCAGGCACATGTTATCATAATATACATTTTTAGCATTGTTTTATCTAACATCACCTTATACGTTTCAATTCACACAGTATTTTATTCTCCTTGCATTATATTAATTTTTCTTAATTAATTTTTTCTGTATCATTTCTTGGACACACAGATTTTAGAAAGTTTTTTTCGTTATTTCCCTCGGAGTACACGTTTTGAGCTACATTCTCTGAGGTATTTTACAATTTATTTATTTCATTTTCAAAAAAATTTTCTTTCTTTTCTTTTAAAAAAAATTCACAAAAAATCCTTTAAGATTAACATATGTTCATTATAAATGTATAAAAATGCATAAATATTCTTTCAAATACATATATTCACACATCATTTAACACTATTTTAATCATTATTATTATTTTTATCAATTGCACATATACACATTTTCCCTTTTTAACAATTGATGTATTGTTTAAAGTATTATTCATGTGTCTTAACAATTCATAATTTTCAATTTTTTAATTTTTTAATTATCTATACAAAATTGCTATCACCATCTTTATTATTTGGATACAATATACAGTGTTATACATATAAAAAATTTTTTTTGATACATTGTTCAAAGCATTATCCATGTGTGTTAATAATCCATATTATTTTATTAATTCTTTTAGAACAAACTTTTTAAATATTTATATATACGGTTTACTCTTATCATTCAATGTTACATTATTAGAATGAGTCACAGATCATTATCTGGTGGTTTGTTTTTTTCATACATTTATGTTACACATTTGTACCTAATGTCTGTTATTTTATTCATTACATCCATGTTCATGATATATTTGTAACAATATTTTTTACTTGTTTCATTGTTTAACTTAGGTTATAAAGACCCCTGAGGCAGGCCTTAGGGCCGAAACACGACCGTGTCGAGTCATTCTTATGAACATCAAATTTTTAATTTTTATGTGAATAATAAAAAATTTTTGGTATCCTCATCCACTCTCCTCACTTTTTGTTTTATACTTATATTTCTCCAGGCCACATATCTGGCAGGTGTAAACAGTCTGGCCGACAGGTTGAGCAGGATCATGCAACCTCACGAGTGGTCCCTCAACATGGACATTGTCCGCGAGGTCTTCAGAGCGTGGGGCACCCCATCGGTGGATATTTTTGCCACTCAGACAAATCACAAAGTTCCTCAGCTCTGTTCCAGACTTCAGGCCCACGACAGGCTAGCGTCAGATGCCTTTCTCCTACATTGGGGAACAGGCCTTCTGTATGCATATTCTCCCATACCTCTAGTAGGAAAGACTTTGCTGAAACTCAGGCAAGACCGAGGAACCATGACTATGATTGCATCTTTTTGGTCCCTTCAGATCTGGTTCCCTCTTATTTTGGAGTTGTCCTCCGAAGAACCGTGGAGATTGGAGTGTTTTTCGACCTTTATTATCCAGAACGAGGGGTCACTTCTACATCCCAACCTCCAGTCTCTGGCTCTCACGGCTTGGATGTTGAGAACTTAGAAGTTGCCTCTTTAGGCCTTTCAGAGGGTGTCTCCCGAGTCTTGCTTGCTTCCAGGAAAGATTCCATGAAAAGTTGTTATGCTTTTAAATGGAGGAGGTTTGCCATCTGGTGTGACAGCAAGGCTCTAGATCCTTTTTATTGTCCTACACGGACCCTGCTTGAATACCTTCTACACTTACCAGAGTCTGGTCTCGAGAGCAACTCCGTAAGGGTTCACCTTAGTGCAATCAGTGCTTACCATCAACATGTAGAAGGTCAGCCTATCTCTGGACAACCTTTAGTTGTTCACTTCATGAGAGGTTTGCTTTTGTCTAAGCCCCCTGTCAAACCTCCACCAGTGTCATGGGATCTCAATGTCGTTCTCACCCAGGTGATGAAAGCTCCTTTTGAGACACTGAATTCCTGCTATCTGAAGTACTTGACCTGGAAGGTTATTTTCTTGGTGGCTGTTACTTCAGCTCGAAGGGTCAGTGAGCTCCAAGCCTTGGTAGTCCATGCAACTTATATTAAATTTCACCATAACAGAGTAGTCCTCCGCACTCACCCTAAGTTCTTGCCGAAGGTAGTGTCGGAGTTCCATCTGAACCAGTCAATTGTCTTGCCAACATTTTTTCCCCGTCCACATACCCGTCCTGGTGAGGACAAGTTGCACACCTTGGACTTCAAGAGAGCATTGACCTTTTACGTGGAGCGGACAAAGCCCTACAGACAGTCCACCCAGTTGTTTGTTTCTTTCGACCCCAGCAGGAGGGGAGTTGCCATCGGAAAACGCACCATTTCTAATTGGCTGGCGGATTGCATTTCCTTCACTTACGCCCAAGCTGGGCTGACTCTAGAGGGCTATGTCACGGCTCATAATGTTAGAGCCAAGGCTGCGTCAGTGGCTCACTTAAAGTCAGCCTCCATTGAAGAGATTTGCAAGGCTGCAACGTGGTCATCAGTCCACACATTCACATCACACTACTGCCTTCAGCAGGATACCCGACGCGACAGTCGGTTTGGGCAGTCGGTGCTGTAGAATCTGTTCGGGGTTTAGAATCCTACTCCACCCCCCTAGACCCATTTTTGTTTTGTTCCAGGCTGCATTCTCACCTAGTTGAGTTTGTTTTTTAGGTCAATCTCTGTTACGTCCTCGCTGTTGCGAGGCCCAATTGACCAGTGATATTTGTTTTGAGTGAGCCTGGGGGCTAGGGATATCCCACATGTAAGAATATTGAGCCTGCTTGTCCTCGGAGAACATGAAGATATATACCTATAGCAGGTATTCTCCGAGGACAGTAGTCTCAATATTCTTACAACCCTCCCTCCTCCCCATTGGAGTTGTTTACACTTATATTGTTTTGCTTTTTATTAAACTGATCGCTGCATGTTCGCGTCGCGGGCAGGAAGCCACCCATGCATGCGCGGTGGGTCGCCCCGTGCGATGTAACGTTCGGGAAGGTTCCAGAGCTTTGAAAGGTTTCTTCCGTCTCCTGGGCCTTCTTGGACGACGACTCACACGTAAGAATATTGAGCCTGCTGTCCTCGGAGAATACCTGCTACAGGTATGTGTCTTCATTTTGTGAGAGGAGACAGGGATTCTAAAATGACAGTTGTACAGAATATTGTTGCTTTTTATACTTTAATGATTTAAATATAAAATCATAACTGAGGCTTATGCAGATGGGATCAGATAGCATTCGAGGATGGAGACAGAACTCACGGGGACAGGATGTGGCTGAAGTTTGTCCCTGCATCATTTTCTGATTCTGAGGAGCCATCGTTGAAGGAGCCATTAGAGGAGGTTGTGCTCCCTTGGAGGGGGATGATCAAAAAGTACTGAGATCTTTAATAAGGAGGAGCTCAGTACTCTTTATTTCTGAGGAACTGGCAATGCTTTCTGTTGAGGAGCCTTTTGCTTTGCCATCAGGAGTTCCATCTTGGTTCATCATGAGGTGGCTTACTTAGAAGTATTTCTATGGTCTTCCCAATGGATTCAGATATTCAGGACCTGATTACAGCAGAACTGTGCTCGCCGAATGCAGGGCTGAGGATGGGAAGAGCCATGACTCTCCTCTTCCCCTTAATTACAGAAGAGGCAGCTTCCCAGAGTGGACCCTATTGTTACAGTAGTGACAAAGAAGACCACCTTGCTGGTGGAAGGGGGCATTGTCCTAAAAGACCTACTTGATAGTGAGCTTAGAAGGCTTGCTGAAACAAGCCTTTGAAGTGGCCTCTTTGGGCCTTCAAGTGACATTGTGCAGCTCATTCATGGTAAGAACTTTGCCTGAAGTGGCATCAGCAGTTTTCAACACACGACAAGCGCCATAAAGCCCAGCATGAAGCGATGTTGGTCTGCTTGGCGGATGTTATGACGTTATGTCGTTATGGGTTACGGTTCGCATATGTCTTTGGCTGCCGTGGCACTCCGGCAACTCTGGTTTTACATTGGGCAGTGGATGCAGTGTCAGTCAAGTCTAATACATAAATGCTTGGTGCATTTACATATTAATTTTCATTCAGACATCTCATCCATTTCATGATTATACCAAAGGAAAATAAACAGGCTAAGACTGAATATGAATCAGCGTACCAAAATAGTGAAGATATATATTTTTTAAACTGAAATGAGCCAGCACCATGGAACATCTCTCATAAAGCCCCCTCTTTAATTCACATGAATTGGAACAGAAAGAGCACAGTTTCTCTCTTTCACTTCCCTAGGCCTGACACCAACACCCTCCTTTTTTTTGTTCCTTTTCCAAAGTCCTTCTCGCTTCCTCTACCCCTATCTCTCTTCCTTCTTTCCAGCACTTCCCCATTTTATTTATTTACTTACAAAACTTACATACCACAATATCTACCATTCCATGTGGTGTACAAACATACACATTTTCATAAAAAAGCAAAGCACAATAATCATCATAAAGAAAACATTGCCTCCTGTTTGGTTCTAATTTAAAAACAGCCAGATACAGGACTTCCGGTGAAGCCATGAGGCAGAGTGAACACTGAACAGTGCTGCTCTCCACTTCCCTCCTTAAAAAAATCTGCTAATTATCTGAATTCTTCTATTAAATACCCATCCTGTGTGGCTGGTTATCTCCTGCAGCTCTTATCTCATGTGGGGGAATTTTTCCGGCTCTTAGGGCTGTGAAAGACTTGCTCAAAGGACAGGAGCTGAACTGTGGAAACCAACATGGCACTGCAAGAACCCTCGCTAAGCCCCTTGATGAGCTTGGAATGGACAGCGGAAATAATATCAAGTGAAAGCAGCTGTACAGGCTGCTATTGACAAAACATTACAACAGTTCTTCGATAAAATTGATAATTCTCATGAACGCTTGGATAGTTTGGACCTGGAACTTAAGAGGCATAGCAGTGAACTGGCATGGTGTAGGACTCTCTGCATCGGTTGGAGACTAGGCAAGACACTATGGATAAACAGTTTAAGGCCCTGGTGGACAAAATCGAAAATCTGGAAAACCGGGCTAGATGTAATAATCTGCGCTTGGTAGACATTCCGGAGAGTGTCCAAGAAGGAGATTTGTTGAACTATTTGGAGACTTGGTTATCACAGAGTGTACACTTAGGTGCATGCCATGGACCATTCTTGATTGTGTGAGCTCACTGTCCGGGGCCACGTAGGCCAGAAGGTTCCAGACTGCGTGTGGTGATCTTAAGGGTTGTGAACTTTGCTCACAAAGTGGAAATATTGCGGGCGCTATGGGCTGGTAAAACTTTGCAAGTGGACATTTGTAAGATTCTGTGCTTTCAAGATTATTCAGTTGCGGTAGCATCCTACCATTATGAATTCAGTGTAATATGCACAGCGTTACATTATAAGTGCCAGATCCGCTTTGAACTTCTTTATGCAACTTGCCTTCGGGTGATACATGAGGCCATACAGTTTTCTGTGACAACCCTGCTGAGTCACAGGTCTTTTTTTTATTGAATATAAACATTACATCCATACATATAGACTTGGAAATATCAGAATAAAACCAATAGGCAAATAACAAAAAAAACCCCAATACTTACCAACCAATGGTTAAAGTATAAGATACAAGATTTACATTTGTCCCCAATAATTGGATCAAGATATTAGGAAATATACCATCTGTAACTAGAAAAAAAAAGAGATAATTATATAACGGAGGGGGCAGCTCGGACTTCTGCAGCCAACGTTACAGCGCTCAAATTAGGGAAGCAATACGTGGATTAACAGTTTCTTTAGATGAGATAAATTTCAATAATTTCGAAGGGGAAAAAATATATAATTATTCGCTTCAAAAGTTATGAAGCATTTGCAAGGAAATTTTAACAGGAGAGTAGCACCCATATTTAGAACTCTAATTTTATACGACAGAAATTCTTTCCTTCTTTTTTGAGTGCTTCTTGCCAAATCAGGAAAAATCTGGATTTTTTGCCCCAAAAATGTCATTTGAGTGGCGAAAATAGTCTCAAGATATTATTTCTATCCAATTCCAGAGCGAAAGATACAATCAACGTCATTCTCTCTGTAACTATCTCCAAGGAATTTTCAAGAAACTTAGCGAGATTTAAGTCAGGAGGAACCTGAGGTCGGTTTTTTTTATCTTTCACCATCCCTGAGATATACTGAGTCCTTGTTATAGGAGGGCAACCCTCCTTCGGAATCCCCAATACCTCATGAAAATATTTTTTTAACATGTCCGTTGCTGTAATTAAAGGAGACTTGGGGAATTTCAAAAACCTAAGGTTATTCCTCCTGCCATTATTCTCCAAATATTCTATTTTTCTCTCTTCAATTTCTTTATCAGATTCGCTGCTAAGTTCTTAAATTCTTTGACTTCCTCTTCAAGACCTCCTAGTTTTTGTTTGTAATCCTGAAAGTCTTTAGACAAATTTTGAGAAGTCTGTTTTAAGTCCTTAATTTCGCCAGTCATACAAACATTCATCTGTAGTAATGTTTTATTCACCTGCTGGATAGCGTCCTATAGTGTATCCATTGTCACCCGCATTGGTCTTACCAACTCTCCACTCTCACCATGAAGTGGTCCTCGAGCAGTAGGGGTAGCGACCAGCATCTGCCCCTGCATAGTTGTTCCATTCACCGGGATAAACACATTGGAGGGTCCTCCACCCACAGCAGTCACGCATTCAAACTGCTGTGGTACCTCCAGGGTTAGCACGCTTCCGGGTTGCGGAGGGGGGTGAAACCGGGAGGACTCAGCGTCACTCCCTCGGTGCTGCGCTCAGACCTCTGTGGGGTCGAGCCTGTCGAAGCAGATGTTGGAGCGCCCAGAGTCCCTATCCCGAAGTTCTCGAGGGTTGTCTGCCGCGAGACAGGGGTCGACATCGAGGCCATGGAGGTAAGGGTCTGAGTTTTCCCGTTTCTCTTTCCCATCTCGAGAGAAAAGAAAACGGGGAGAGAATTTCTGTTGGTAGTATTACTCCTGGGAACTCAGGAGCTCGGTCCTCACACGACCGTTAGAGCTGCCATCTTGATCCTTGTGTATCCACAGGTCTTTCTTGGATTCACTGTCTATGGAAACCAGCCTGCTCTCTCCATCCACATCGGAATCTAGAGCCTGACTTTATAGCTCGGATTAATTAACTTTCTCTCTAGCCTCTATCAGAGTCATGTGTCACGTGACCTGACTATTTTAGTGTCTCCTTAAACAGAATGTGGACACTATCTGAGGAACTTATTGAGGGAATAATTTTGTTTTGTGACCTGGCGAGTGTTAAATTTACAGTTTTGCTTTGGGCTTGATTGCTGAGTTGTATAATGAGGAGGTAGGTCTGGGGATGGTATGTTTGGGAGATGATTGTGTGTATGAACTTTGATTGGAGGGGGGTTGGTTCATGGGGGAATCTTTCTCTAGGTATGTGTGAGATGGGGTTGGAGATTTGGGGGGGGGGGGGGGGTGTTGAGTGGGAAGGTTGTTTTTGGGGTTGATTTTTAAAAAAGGTTCCAGGGGAGATCCGGGAAATTATAGACTGGTGAGTCTGACGGTGCCGGGGAAAATGGTAGAGGCTATTATTAAAAACAAAATTACAGAGCACATCCGAGGACATGGATTACTGAGACCAAGTCAGCACGGCTTTAGTGTGGGGAAATCTTGCCTGACCAATTTACTTCAATTCTTTGAAGGAGTAAACAAACATGTGGACAAAGGGGAGCCGGTTGATATTGTGTATCTGGATTTTGAAAAGGCGTTTGACAAGGTGCCTCATGAAAGGCTACAGAGGAAATTGAAGGGTCATGGGATAGGAGGTAATGTCCTATTGTGGATTAAAAACTGGTTGAAGGATAGGAAACGGAGAGAGGGGTTAAATGGGCAGTATTCACAATGGAGAAGGGTAGTTAGTGGGGTTCCTCAGGGGTCAGTGCTAGGACTGCTGCTCTTTAATATATTTATAAATGATTTAGAGATGGGAGTAACTAGCGAGGTAATTAAATTTTCTGATGACACAAAGTTATTCGAAGTCGTTAACTCGCGAGAGGATTGTGAAAAATTACCGAAGGACCTTACGAGACTGGGAGGCTAAATGGCAGATGACGTTAAATGTGAACAAGTGCAAGGTGATGCATGTGGGGAAAAAAAAGAACCCGAATTATAGCTATGTCATGCAGGGTTCCACGTTAGGAGTTACGGACCAAGAAAGGGATCTGGGTGTCGTCGTTCATAATACACTGAAACCTTCTGCTCAGTGTGCTGCTGCAGCTAGGAAAGCGAATAGAGTGTTGGGTATTATTAGGAAAGGTATAGAAAACAGGTGTGAGGATGTAATAATACCGTTGTATCGTTTCATGGTGCGACCATACCTTGAGTATTGTGTTCAATTCTAGTCGCCTCATCTCAAGAAAGATATAGTAGAATTGGAAAAGGTGCAGCGAAGGGCGACGAAAATAATAGCGGGGATGGGACGACTTCCCTATGAAGAAGGCTAAGGAGGCTAGGGCTTTTCAGCTTGGAGAAGAGACGGCTGAGGGGAGACATGATAGAGGTATACAAAATAATGAGTGGAGTGGAACAGGTGGATGTGAAGCGTCCACGCTTTCCAAAAATAGTAGGACTAGGGGGCATGCGATGAAACTACAGTGTAGTACATTTAAAACAAATAGGAGAAAATTTTTCTTCACCCAACGCATAATTAAACTCTGGAATTCGTTGCCGGAGAACGTGGTGAAGGCGGTTAGCTTGGCAGAGTTTAAAAAGGGTTTGGACAGTTTCCTAAAGGACAAGTCCATAGACCGCTACTAAATTGACTTGGGAAAAATCCACAATTTTGGGAATAACATGTATAGAATGTTTGTACGTTTGGAAAGCTTGCCAGGTGCCCTTGATCTGGATTGGCCGCTGTCGGGGGCAGGATGCTGGGCTTGATGGACCTTTGGTCTTTTCCCAGTATGGCATTACTTATGTACTTTTGTACTTCAGGTTTGCTTGTGTGGATGGCTTGTGAGTATGGTGTATCTTGCTAATGGTCTATGGTATGATAGGAGCAACCTGGTGGAGGCTGGTCACTGGGAGACCCTGAGAAATCTTTTGTCTTTGTTCAGGATGAGTATTACCATTGTGCAGTGGAAACCTCCCTGAGCGTTTGTTCTTGGAATGTGGTGGGTATTAATTCGCCCATGAAGAGGACAACGATCTTACAAGAGTTAAAGAAAGCATGTTCATATTGCCTGTCTTCAGGAAACCCACCTAAATGATGAACACCAAAAATTGAAGTGTATTTCGGTGGGGGCAGTACATTATTCATCTGGTACTACCTATAGTGCAAGGGTGGCACTCTTGATCAGTGAATCAATACTATATCAGATTCATAAGGTGCTGGTGGGACAGGAAGGTAGATATATGGTGGTCCATTTGACTGTTCAGAGCTCAGAGCTGGTCATTCTAAATGTTTGTGCCCTTAATGTTTTCGCTCTTTCCTTCTTTCAGACACTGATTAAAGTTGTGGCACCATATCTACATTTGCCTGTTCTAGTTTTGGGGGATTTTAATATTGCAGTGGATCCTTCTGTAGATAAGGGTGGAAGGGGCTATGCTGACCTTAGACCCAGTCGGGGCCTTCAGTATTTTTGCAAAGTCCTAGATTTGGTGGATCCCTGGTTGAGTTTTCATCCTCTAGACAAAGATTTTACCCATATTGTTAGGGCATATTCGGTCATGTCTTGCATTGATTATATATTTGTGACATCCACCCATTTCCACAGGGTTACTGGGGCAAATATAGATCTACCTACGCTCTCAGATCATTCCCTTATCTGAGTTGATGTGCAGGCTCTATTGGATGAGCGGGGCCCCAGACTTTGGTGTTTTCCATCATATTTGTATTGGGATTCTTCCTTTAGATCTTAGCTTGTCCAGAAGTGGCAACATTATTTGGCGGATAATGAGCGCCATGCTTCACACCCCATATTATTTTGGGAAACAGCGAAGACTGTTTTGAGAGGGGAAAACATTGCCTATGTGGCTGCTAGGAGACGGAAACAGGCCAAAGAACTGTTGTATTTGGAACGTCACGTTGACCGATGTAAGAGGGAGTGGATTAAGTATCCTCCTACGATGGCCAAAGGCAATTTACAAGCAGCTAGTGTGGACTTCAGTTTTTTAGTTTATGACCAGACCGTTATGTCCTTTGTGAATTATAAGCACAAGCTATATCGACATGGGAATCGGGCTGGGTGGTTGTTAGCTCATTTAGTCCATCCCAGGGAGGGTCCCCGATTTTGTAAAGGTATACATCAGGGTAAATTTAAGTCTATTAAGGACCAGCTGATACATTTGTTTTCCCATTATTTTGTTCGCTTCTATCAGCAATTCTCTTTCCCACTTGAATCTGTTCAGTCATATGTCTCTACCCTGGCTTTGCCTAGGATTGACTCACAGATAGCTGGGCGTTCGCATGAGCAGATTTCAACATTGGAGATTCTTCAGGCCATAAAACATTCCCCATTGGTGAAGACTCCAGGTCCTGATGGACTAAGTACCAAATTTTATAAGCTTCGCCAAGATCATGTTTCGTTACCACTGGATGCATATCTTGGATGAGTTTGTGCTACTGCTGCTTTTCCGGCTCATTCAAATTGCGACTGCACTCATCTGGACTCGTATAGGCCTATCTCTCTGCTCAGTGTTGAGGTGAAGTTGATGGCTAAGATTTTAGCGACTGAGGTGTCAGGCCTGCTGCTAGAATTTATCCATCAGGATCAAGTGGGCTTTGTATAGTCCCGACAAGTGGTTTGGAATGTCTGTAAGGTTATGGTGGCCATGGGACATTGTGCTACTGAAAATAGTCCTGCTCTCTTAATCAGCCTAGATGCCCAAAAGGCATTTGACTGTGTAAATTGGGACCATTTGTTTCTTTTATTGGATAAACTAGTAAAAAAGGCCCGTTTCTGACACAAATGGGCGCTAGCAAGGTTTTCCTCGGAGTGTGTATGTTTGGGAGAGTGTATCTGAGAGTGACTGTGTGTGAGAGAGAGAGTGTAAGTGCGTGTGTGTGTGAGAGAGAGTGAGTCTGGGTTTGAGTGTGTCTGTGAGAGAGTGTATGTATGAGAATGAGAGTGTGTGCAAGTGCGTATGAGAGAGAGAGTGTGTTTCACACAGATACAGTGTGTACGAGAGAGATTGTGTGAGACACAGATTCTCTGTGAGACTGTACGAGACCAAGAGAGTGTATGAGTGACTGTGTGACACATAGAGAGTGAATGTGATACACTGTGAGACATAGAGTGTGTGAGAGTGAGAGACAGAAAGACATTGTCTGTGAGAGAGAGAATGTGTGTGTGACAGAGATACCTCCCTCCCTCTTTCTCTCTGGTGTCAGGCCCCCCCCCTCTCTCTCTGGTGTCTGAGATTGCCGCCACTACACCCAAGCAATTGGTGTGCTGGAGGAGGGGGAGAGAGAGAGTGTGTGTGGTGTGGGTGTGTGTGTTGGGTGGTTGAGCTTGGAAGAAGAGGGGTGTGGGGGAAGCGCTGCCAGATGAGTTAGTGTGTGTGTGGGGGTTTATCAAGCATAGCCAGATGAGTGAGTGTGTGTGTTTGGGGCGTGGGTTCAGGAAGCGCTGCCAGATGAGAGAGAGTGTGTGTGTGTGTGTGTGTGTGGGGGGGGGGGGGTTCAGGAATGACTGCCAGATTAGTGAGTGTGTGTGTGGGGGCAGGGGTTTCAGGAAGCGCTGGCAGATGAGAGAGAGAGAATGTATTTGTTGGGGGTGGGGTGGGGGGTGTGTTGGGGGGTTCAGCTTGGAAAAAGAGGGGGGTGGGGGGTTCTGGAAGCACTGCCAGATGAGTGAGAGAGAATGTGTTTGTTGGGGGTGGGGTGGGGGGGTGTGTTGGGGGGTTCAGCTTGGAAAAAGAGGGGGGTGGGGGGTTCTGGAAGCACTGCCAGATGAGTGTGTGTGTGTGTGTGTGTGTGTGTGTGGGGGGGGGGGGGGGTTATCAAGCGTTTCCAGATGAGAGTGAGTGTGTGTGTGTAGGGGGGGTTCAGGAAGCGCTGCCAGATGAGAGAGTGAGTGTGTGTGTGTGGGGGGGGCAAATGAGAGTGTGTGTGTGTGTGTGGGGGGGTTCAGGAAGCGCTGCCAGATGAGTGAGCGAGTGTGTTTGGGGGGGGGGGGCAGGGGTTTCAGGAAGCGCTGCCAGATGAGTGAGTGTGTGTGTGTGGGGGGGGGGGGGGGATGTGTTGGGGGGTTCAGCTTTGAAGAAGAGGGGTGTGGGGGGTTCAGGAAGCGCTGCCAGATGATAGAGTGTGTGTGTGTGTGTGTGGATGTGTGGTTCAGCAAGCACTGCCAGATGTCAGTGTGTGATTGTGTGTGGTGTATAGTTCAGTTGGGGGGGGGGGGGTGGGATTCTGCTTGGAAGAAGAGGGAAGGAAGCACTGCCAGATGACAGGGGTGTGATTGAACAGTGCCGTCACTCCGCCCGACGCACCCCCCCCTCCGCCGCCAACCCACCCACCGTCGCATAGGTTTGCTGGCGGGGGACCCAAAATCCCGCCAGCAGAAGTCCTGTGTTGTCTGCTGACTCCGGCGTGATCTTCGGCATTGCTAGCCTGTGCAGGCCGGGCTTCAGTGTGTCTGACGTCCTGCATGTGCAGGACATCAGACGCACAGAAGCCCTGCGTGCAGAGGCCTGCAGAGGCTAGCAGTGCCGAAGATCATGCCGGAGTCAGAAGACAGGACTTGTGCTGGCGGGGTTTCGGGTCCCCCGCCAGCAAAGCTACGTGACAGTGGGTGGCTTGGGGGGGGGGGGGGGTTGCGCCTTCAACATTCTATGAGCGGGGCCTCTTTGGAACTCCAGAGCTTTGGAGGTGGTTTCTCTCCAGAGTTTGTCCGCGGGTGGTTCAGGAGGTTGGTAGCCAGCATTTCCCTACTCCTCCCTCTGCCTGGGTGCGATCCCTTCGTTCAGTTTTCTATAGGTTTTCCATCCTCGACGTCATGATGTTTGATGTGAGGGCGGGGCAGAGAGTCATGGTCAGTAGGGTGGCTTCACCATCATGAATTTACGAACCCTTGGGAGTGACTGAGTGACTTCAGAACGTTGTCTTTAGAACGTTGAGGGTGAGTTTTATTATAGTAGATATGGATTTGGGGGTCACTTTTTGGACATGATAAAACTTTTGTATACTAATCCTCTGTTAGTGCTAGTCAATGCGGGACTTACAGATCATTTCCCTTCTATGCGGGGTACCCGTCAGGGGTGTCCTCTGTCACGTTTGCTGTTTGTGTTAGCTTTGGAGCCCCTTTTGATTGCACTGCGGGCAGACTCCGAGATCAGTTGCCTTACTATTGGGAAGAAAGTTGTAAAGTGTATAGCATTTGCAGATGACGTGCTGTATGTTCTTACACATCAAGCCCAATCACTGAGGAAGCATTTGCACCTGGTACACTCTCATGGTGTGGTGGTTGGATTATCTCTCAATCTTAGCAGATCTGAGGCCATGGCCCTGGGGAAGGTATCAATGTGCTGATTGGGGTGACCACTTTCCATTGAAGAAAGTGCAACATAAAATGAAATATTTGGGAGTTTATTTAACTAGTAAGGTGACAGAGGCCTATTTGGTGCTTACAAATGGGGAGAATGTTTCCGATGTTATGGTGGGAGACCATTTGGCATCTAGTGACTACCGGATGCTGTGGTTTTTTATTAAGATGCAAGTGGTAAGGCTTATTAGAGATTGAAGGTCCTAAATTTCAAAAGAACTAACTTTGCTGAAATAGGGTAATTTCTCAGGAAAGAATTAGTTGGATGGGAACAGCTGAATAAAGTAAAACATCAGTGGGCAAAACTGAAAGATATTCTAGAGGTGATAAATTTTTGTTAGAAAATGACATGAAAATAAGAGGAAAAGATCGATTTGGTTCTCAAACGTAGTAGCTGAAAAGGTAAAGGAAAAAAGGTTAGCCTTTGTACATTATAAGCTGACTCAGAGGAAAACAAGCAAAAATATATGGAAAAGCTCAGAGGAGCTGGAAAAGCTGTCAGGAAAGCGAAGAGGCCATATAGCCATTACTGTAAAATTGGGGGACAAGATATTTTTTAGATGTGTAAGTGACGAGGAATATTTAGAAGCTGATAAGGGTACTGAACTGCTAAACAAATATTTCTGTTCAGTGTTCATGGATAAAAGGCCGGGTGCGAGACCGCAGAAGACAAATGCTAATGAGGATGGATGCATGGTAGACCTGGACCTGTTCTCGGAAGACGGTGTTCATGAGGAGCTGGCTAAACTAAAAGTAGACAAAGCGATGGGGCCTGATGGGGTACATCCGAGGGTACTCAAGGAGCTTGGAGAAGTTCTGGCGGCTCTTCTGTCTGACCTGTTTAATGCTTCCCTAGAATCTGGAGTGATCCCAGAGGACTGGAGAAGGGTGGATGTGGTCCCACTACACAAGAGTGGAAGCAAGGAGGAGGTTGTGAATTGCAGACCAGTCAGTCTGACCTCAGTGGTGAGAAAACTAATGGAAATGCTTCTAAAGTGGAGAATTGTAAGGTTTCTCCAATCGAGTGGAATGCAGGACCTGAGGCAGCACGTTTTCACTAGAGGCAGATCTTGTCAGACAAATCTGATTGACTTCTTTGACTGGGTGACCAAACAGCTGGATGTGGAGGGGGGCGCTAGATGTGGTATACTTAGATTTTAGCAAAGCCTTTGACACGGTTCCGCACAGGCAACTGATAAGTAAATTGAGTGCCCTCAGTATGGGACCCAAAGTGACTGGCTGGATTAAAAACTGGTTAAACGGAAGGAGACAAGAGGGTAGTGGTAAGTGGAGTTTGCTCTGAAGAAAAAGATGTTACAAGTGGTGTACTGCAGGGGTCGGTCCTGGGGCCGGCTCTTTTTAACATCTTTGTGAGTGATATTGTGGAAGGGCTGTCTGGTAAGGTTTGTCTCTTTGCAGATGATACCAAACTCTGTAATAGGGTGGACATCCCAGAGGGTGTGGATGGCATGAGGAAGGATCTGGTGAAGCTTTTAGAATGATCCAAAAATTGGCAACTAAGATTTAATGCTAAGAAATGCAGGTCATGCACTTGGGTCACAAAAACCTGAAGGAAAGGTACAGTATAAGGGTGAAGAGCTGTGTATGAAAGAAGAGTGGGACTTGGGTGTGATTGTGTCTGATGACCTCAAGGTGTCCAAACAGGCAGAAAAGATGCCACTCAAAGCCAGAAGGATTCACAGGTGCCTAAGGAGAGGGATGACCAGCAGGAAAAAAGAGCTGATGGTGCCCTTGTACAAGTCTCTGGTGAGGCCCCATTTAGAATACTGTGTGCAGTTCTGGAGACCACACTTACGGAATGATATAAACAGGATGGAGTCAGTCCAGAGACCGGCTACAAAATTGGTCCGTTGTCTTGGTCAAAAAACATATAGGGGCATACTCATGTACCTCAACATACATACGTTGGAAGAGAGGCGGGAGAGAAGGGATATGATAGAGACATTTAAATATCTCAGTGGCATTAATGTACAGGAGATGATCCTTTTTCTAATGAAGGAAACCTCTGAAATGAGAGGGCATAAGATATATATTTAAGAGGAAACAGGTTTAGCATGAATCTTTGGAAGTACTCTTTCACAGCAAGGATGGTAGATGTGTGGAATGGCCTGCTGGTGGAAGTTGTGGAGGTGAAGACTGTGTCAGAGTTTAAGAATTTGTGTGACAGACATGTGGGATATCTTAGGAAAAGGAGGAGTTAGTGTTTATTGAGGATGGGCAGACTGGATGGGCCATACGGCCCTCATCAAAAGAGGAATTAGTGGTAACTCAGGATGGGAAGACTGCATGGGCCATAGTGGTTACAGAGGATAGGCATACTGGATGTGCCATATGGCCCTTACCTGCCGATATGTTTCAATGTTTCTATCAGGAAAACTATACTGTATTGGTCAAAAAGACTTTGGATGTTTTTGCTCTATGGGCACCATTGCCACTGTCCTTCACGGGCCAAATAGCCTTGTATATAAAATGGTGCTATTTCTGCAATGGCTGTTTGTCTTACAGATCTTTCCCATGTATGTTACTAACTGGGATGTGGCTGTTTCAGAAGAGTCTTAAATTTATCTGGCACAATAAAAGACCTAGAGTCTCTTTATCTCAACTCTCCCTTTTGAGAAGGGGGGCTTAAAACTGCCTGATTTGAGACATTTTTTAATTATCATTCAATATTAAGTTTTACATAATGTCAGTCACAATGTTCATGACAAAGAGAAATATCACAAAATACAATAGGAAATATAAAAAGGAAATAATACATTTTTTGCCCACAATAACAAGCTAAATATGGGATTAAGTAACAGGAAAATAAAACTTCTTTATTATTAGAAGGTAAACAAAAAAGTCAACTTGAGTCCAATAACCCCCACCAAGCCAGCCTCTCTGGCATGGCTGTAGGTGGGAGAGAACTCAAACTGACCAGCACACAAAATCCTTGGATTAGGGTCTGCTTCAGTAATGAGACTGGAGTGGACGCCGGAATCTGCTGCTGCACACTACCTCTCCTCTTTCCCATGTGTAACCGGGGAAGAGTTTCACAAAGCGACAAACAAAACCAAAGGTGAAGAGCAAACTGGCCCAGGCGTCTGTTCAGGATGCCACTTGATCCCCCGCCGAACTGAGACATTATAATATGGCTTGCATTGTGATACATTTAGTGGACTGGATAAAAACAGCAACTTACTTTACCCCTATTGTGTTGGAATGTATTGTATTTAACATGCATTGCCTGTCAGAAATGTTTTTCTCTGTGATTACTCTGTGACCTCTGATGTGAATTACTTAGAGAGGTCACACCCATGCAACTTCCTGTGGGGGTTAGGCACAGCACATGGAGCTCATGATCTCTCCTAACCTGAGAGAATCTATGGTGGTGTGAGCATCCATTACCATCTAAGCACATGGAAAGAGCTGATAATCCAAATGTATAGTATTATGTATATATAAGCCTGTGTGAATATAATCTAACAACAAACTGTGAGTAAACAGATGTTTTGTTACTTCAACTTTAAAGTGACTCAGCAGTGAATTATTCAGGGGTGTATGAGAGAGATGAAGAAAGAAATTAACATTTCTAAAGCTGAAGCTGTGTGTATAAAATCTGCTAATTATTTACTACAAATAATCCAACAAAAGGGTTATGGACCCAGGGTCCAGGAATTGAAAAGGAAGAGAAATATTACCAGGCAGTAAAAAAGCCACATTTTTCTCTTAAGTTTTAAAAGAAAGATTCAGTCTGTCTCTCTCTCCCCCCACACACCAAACAGCAGGCAAGGCTAAGAAAATGGCTGAGGGAGGAAATTCACCATTTTTCTACTCTCTCAAGGTGCCTAAATTAACTGAATTTAATTATCAGCAGTGGGAACTAAGATTCATATGTCTCCTTCAAGCAAAGAAATTAAGTATATGCTTAGACCAAAACAGAACAGCTGAAAATATGGCTGAATGGGACAATGCAAACTATTATGTGAAGTGCATGTTTTTGGAAGCTCTCTCAGAGAAACAAGCCATATTAGTGGAGGGAAAAGATACACCAAAGGACATTTTATATAAACTGAGAACTATGTATGCAACTACATATGCAAAACAGCAACCAATTTGGTTAGCAGAGTTGAATGAAACCAAATTAAGGGATAAAAGTAAATGTAATGATCACATTATGCATCTTATGTCTTCATTTCAAAAGCTAGAACTTTCTGGAATTCCCATGTGTGATGCATTGAAAAGAGCATTTCTTTTTACCTCACTATCAAAGAAGTTTGATGTTTTTAGGTCTGTAAATGAAGCCATTGAAGGGCAATCTTTTGAACAGGCAGCATCAAAACTAAGGCAGGAATGCATAATAAATGATTCTGAGGAGATGTGTTCTCAAAGCAAGTCAGAGAGAAATGAAACAAATTTCTTGGCAAAGAACAGAGGAAGGCGGAGCTATGGGAAAACTCCACCCAAGGGCAAGCTGATTTGCTATTCATGTGGAAAGGAGGGACATGTATCTAAATGGTGTAAGGAAACACAAAACACTCCCTCTAGCTCACCTAAGCCAATGGAACTAAAGAATTTTCCAAGCAGAAAATGTATGAAAGACAATGATAAACATAAGGGCTTTCTAATGGCAGAAAAATCTTTGACTATGGTAAATAATAATTCAAATGAAAGTACTTGGATTTTGGATTCGGGGAGCACATGCCATTTAACCAATTCTAAGGATTTCTTTCAGGAAATGTGTCCAGAAGAAGGTATTCTTAATACTGCAAATGCAGGGACTGCTAAGATCCAAGCAAAAGGTATTGGATTCTTAAAATGCAAAGTGTCTAATGAAGTTAAAGAAATTCCTGTAAGTGATGTCTTGTATATTCCCCAAGCAGTTTGCAATATGCTTAGTGTATCTACATTAGATAAGAAGGGATTTGTGATTCATTTTGAAAACAGTAAGTGCACAATCTCTAAAAATGATGAAGTGTATGCTGAAGCTTTTATGCATAATGATATTTATAAACTGAGCATTTCAGGTGAAGCCTCACATATGGCGCAAGTAAGGAAGAATGATGGTAAATGTAGTCTGGAAATCTGGCACCGCCGCCTGGTACATCGTGATTTTAAGGTGATCCAGGATCTTTACAGTAGGCAACTAGCCACAGGCATTCAGCTAAGTGCAAATACTGGTAAAATGGAGAAATGCATAGACTGTGTTACTCAAAAAGGTGTGAGACCCTCATTTCCTGCATACACAGGAAATAGGAGTAATAAAGTACTGGACTTAATACACAGTGACTTATGTGGACCGTTTAATATCCCATCATTGGGAAATAACAGATTTGTGCTAATATTCTTGGATGATTTCTCTAGATATTGTGTGGCCTATTTGCTGAAAGAAAAAAGTCAAGTCACAGACATGCTGAAGAAATACGTAGCCATGGTGAGCAATAAATTTGAAAGAAAACCAAAGGTTCTTCAGACCGACAATGGTGGTGAGTTCACTTCACAAAGCATGCGCACATTTCTAGAACAAGAAGGCATTCAGCATATCACAACAGTAGCTTATACACCAGAGCAAAATTCTGTTGCAGAGAGAAAATTTAGGTCACTTGTGGAAATGACCAGATGTATGCTGTCAGATAGCAATCTCCCTAAAAGACTATGGGGGGAAGCCATTCTCACAGCAGTGTACCTACAAAACAGAATGCCAACTAAAGGCGCTGAGCGCACACCACATGAGACATGGCATGGTAGGAAGCCAAACCTGTCACACATAAGAACATTTGGAAGTACAGCATATGCTCATGTACCAAAGCAAAGAAGGCATAAGCTGGATTCCACAACAGAAAGGGGCATTTTAGTTGGCTATGCTCCAGGACACAAAGGATATAGAATTTTGAATCTGAAAACTGGCATTGTTGGCATAAGACATGTTACATATTTTGATGAAAACAAAAGGGTTGATAAAGGCTGGATTATCCCAGATGAGCCTTATCATCCAGAATATGAAACTAGAACCATAATAGACATGCCAGTGTATATAAATGCCATACCAAGGCAGATGTCTGAAAGCAACTCATCTGTATCTAACGAGGAACAGGCAGAGGAAGCAGACACAGAAAGGATCATCGCAGAAGACAGTACAGTTGGAGAAGGGGAATCAATTGGAGAAGGTCTCTCAGATTTAGAGGATGCGGAAAGGTCAGACCAACCTGTTGTCAGACGCTCATCCAGGGAAAACAAAGGTGTTCCACCCCCAAGACTGTCTTACCTAACAAAGTCAGCAGAAGCTCAAGAGCCCTTAACATGGGATGAGATTGAGAAAATGCCAGCAGAAGAAGCTGCTGAATGGCGTAAAGCTGCACAAGAAGAAATTGATGCATTGCATAAAAATAATACTTGGATTCTTACAAAATTACCTCCTGGCAAGAAAGCTATAGGATGCAAATGGGTATTCAAGTTAAAAAGGAATGCACAAGGAAAAGTGGAAAGGTATAAAGCCAGATTAGTCGCAAAGGGATATCTTCAAAAATATGGAGAAGATTTTGATGAAGTGTTTGCACCTGTAGTGAAACACACGACAATTAGAACACTTCTGAGCATTGCAGTCTCAAAAGGCATGCAAGTCAACCACATTGATGTGAAAACAGCATTTCTTCATGGAGATATAACTGAAGACTTGTACATGGAACAGCCAACAGGTTTCATAAATACAAAACAAAGACAGCTAGTGTGTAAATTAAACAAAGGTCTTTATGGATTAAAGCAAAGTGCAAAATGTTGGAATGACAAATTGCATGAAATATTGACAAATTTAGGATTTAAGCAAGGTGAAGCAGATAAATGTTTGTACACTAGGTGCAAAAATGGACAATATGCATACATTTTAGCTTTTGTTGATGATCTGCTCATTGCAAGCGAAAGTGAGCAAGAGTACAAGGGCATTGTAAAATATTTAAACCTGAATGTTGAGATAAAAGAACTTGGTAATGTGTCATACTATCTTGGTATAGAAATTGAGAAACAAAATGATGGTTCTTATCTTCTAAGCCAGAAGCAGAAAATAAATGAGCTTATTGAAAGTTTAGGTATGCAAGATGCCCAAGTTGTAAGCACTCCCATGATCACTGATTTTCTGAAGGATGAAACAGTAAGAGAACCTTTACCAGATAACATCCAATATAGATCAGCCATAGGTAAGCTTTTATATCTGACTACCACATACAGGGCTGATATAGCAAATGCAGTAGGAATTTTGAGCAGAAGGGTCAGCTCACCTACCAAATCAGATTGGACTGCAGTTAAAAGGATGGTAAGGTATTTAAAAGGTACCATTGATTGTAAATTGAAGATTTCAGCCAATAGTAATCCAAAACTAATATGTTACTGTGATTCAGATTGGGCAGGGGATCATTCTGATTATAAATCCACAAGTGGATATGTGTTTATGTATGGAAATGTACAAATTTCTTGGGCCAGTCATAAACAAAGTATTGTGAGTCTGTCTTCTACAGAAGCTGAATATGTGGCCGTATCAGAAGCATGCAGAGAACTGATGTGGATTGAAAAACTTTTGCTGGATTTTGGAATAGCTGAACAGAGACCAATCCAGATAATGGAAGATAATCAGAGCTGCATCCGACTGTCACAGAATGACAAGGTTCAGTCACGCACCAAGCACATCGCAACGAAATATCACAACGTGCGAGCACTGGCGAAAGAAGGGGTCATCAGTCTACACTATTGTCACACCAGTGAGATGACAGCTGACATCATGACCAAACCGTTACCCAGAGAACATTTTGAGAATCTGCGTATAAAGCTTGGACTTTGTATGAATAAATAATTGCATGACAGTTATGCATGAGAAGGGGTTTGTTGGAATGTATTGTATTTAACATGCATTGCCTATCAGAAATGTTTTTCTCTGTGATTACTCTGTGACCTCTGATGTGAATTACTTAGAGAGGTCACACCCATGCAACTTCCTGTGGGGGTTAGGCACAGCACATGGAGCTCATGATCTCTCCTAACCTGAGAGAATCTATGGTGGTGTGAGCATCCATTACCATCTAAGCACATGGAAAGAGCTGATAATCCAAATGTATAGTATTATGTATATATAAGCCTGTGTGAATATAATCTAACAACAAACTGTGAGTAAACAGATGTTTTGTTACTTCAACTTTAAAGTGACTCAGCAGTGAATTATTCAGGGGTGTATGAGAGAGATGAAGAAAGAAATTAACATTTCTAAAGCTGAAGCTGTGTGTATAAAATCTGCTAATTATTTACTACAAATAATCCAACATATTGAACTAGAACAACAGTTGCTTGCACCAACACACTTATTGCTCTATTTTCATACAGCACACCCTATTCTAAAAACTATGTGCCAAGGTTGGAAATGGATTTGTAAGCAGCTGAAACTTCCCTCTTCCTCCACTGTGTTGCTCCCTCTCTGGAGTAATAAAGACTTGGATCCTGATGAGACCAAGTTATATTTAAAACATTGGTCACGTAATGGTTTAACTTATGTTCGCGACCTGGTGACGGATGCAGGATCTGTGAAGTTTTTTTGAACAGCTTCAGGAGGAGAGGGGTCTGCAATCTGGTGACTGGCTCACTTACAATCAGGTGCACCACTATGTACGTGCGCTGGATGCTTCTACCTTGAATGAAGATGCTGTAGACTTACTTTCTGAAACTTTGCTCTTTTTCTGAACTTCTAAAGCAAGTTTATCCCTTTATCAGATCAGCTTACGCAGTCTGGCTCCTGCTTTTGATTGACGCTTTGGCTGATGTTTGGAACAGGACCTTATTGATGGAAGAACAAGTTATGAGTGATTAGCTGCGGTTGCTCATGAAACACTTAAAGCATCTTACACGTTCATTAGCTTTTCAAGAACAACAATATAAGTTTTTGCTCCATTTGTTCATTTCCTCTCATTGGGCCTTCTTGGCTTGAATTGTGGCATTGGGATAATGGCCACATTGTAGAGCTGAGCTGGCTACATTAGGGCATATGTTCTGGACCTGCCCCTTAATAAGACCTTTCTGGATGCGGGTGCAGACCCACCTTTCAGCAATATTGGGTAGATGTCTTCCTCTCCAGGCGGACATTCAACTGTTCTTGAACTTTGTTTCCTTGGGTCTGATCTTCTGCTGTGTAAGGCATTTTTTTTTATTTTTTAGCCAGAAAGACTACCTTGATGTTTTGGAGACAGGCTGCAATCCCATTGATTACTGCTTGGAGGAATGAACTTTTCAATTCAATGAAGATGGAGAGACTGGATGCTAGTCAGCAGTCTCCTAGAGCCTGGAAGTCTTTTCAACAAATTTGGTCTCCAGAGTGGGATCGTTTGCCACACCATGCTCATAGCTTTTTGTTGAATCTATAACTTGACTTTGGTGAAGGGAGGAGGATGCTAAGGTTCTGTTTTTTACTATTTGCGGATTAGACTGCCATGAAGAAACAACATTTGCTGTCTGATATCTTCCAGTGAATGTATTTTTTTTTTGGGGGGGGGGGGGGGGGGGGGAATGAAACTTGAAAAATTGCCATGCTGTATTTATCTTCTTTTATGGATATTATTGTTCTTGGAATTGTGTGGTTCTAATAAAGGTAATTAAAAATAAAACAAAACATTTTTTTTTCTGGGGCCATCCACAGGCAGCATGTTATCCTATCCCCTACCGGCAGTACTTGATAGCACTTACCCCCAGGGGTAGCTCAAGGCATTCTGCTTCCTGATGTGAGGGATGAAGTGGCACCCCCCTCCCAAGGCTCACAAACGAGAAGGCTCTCTGAAAACTCTGGTTAGGTAGGAGAGTGGGGGGAGGTCCCCTTATTCTGATCACTAGTGAGGCCTTTGTCCCAAGGAGAAATAAATAATGCAATTTGTGTCCAAGATTTACTTAGTTTTTTTTTTTTTTTAATCTGCAAAAATTGTTTGAGATAAATTACGTTGCCTGGAACTCTAATATAAAAAGACCCCTGGCACTGCATTGACACAGTATTAAAAGCAAACTTACATTCTGCATCCACACGTCTTTCTCACATGCTAAACAAGTCTACAAGGAAATTATTGAAAACATTTAGATTAATGCAACTATTCTTTATATATATATATCAAACAGCTATTAAATAGCTAAGGGGCCCTTTTATTAAAGTGCCTTAGGTTTGCAGTTACCATGGCATAATACAGCAGTTATTGGATGCATGCTCAGCGTTTTCCTTTGCAGGATGTGTGTTAATTTTTGAATCAGTGTACTGTAATCACTTGCAGTTAGTGCATAGGCACTTAGCACCTTCTATTTAAAAGGTACTAAGTGGTACTGCGCTAACTGCATTTTAGCGCATTTAAGCCCCCCCCCCCGTCTCATTCTCACACCTCTCACTCCCACCTCCCCTAATTCCCCACCCTAAACATGCATACTTTATCTAACCTGTCCGATGACGGCTAGTAAAGCAGGGCCCTGTAATGTAGAGAAAACCTGTCTCCAACCTTTGACAAATTTCTTTCCCTTCCTTACATCAGTTGCAGTATCTGAAATTAAGCAAACCGGCCTCCAGTGGGCTATTAGCCCGGGGAAAGCCATTCTGTCCAATACCCCCAGAAGGAGCGCATACCTAGTAGAGTACTTATAAGTATGTTCTTGTATGGTGAAGAAAAAAACAATTAAAGTATAGCAACTAAACCTTGGGAGCCTCAAGAGCGACCGAAAGCTGTGATCAGGAAGCAACTCCTTCAGCGCCAATCATTCTCATGAAGTTTGCTGGTTACTCCAGTCCAGGACTGCTTCTAGAAAAGTAAATGTTTTCCAACAGGTACTTGTAGGCACTCGTACTCATGAAGTTAGTTGGTTAATCCAGTCCAAGACTGCTTCTGGCAAAGTAAATGTTTTCCAACCTTGTGAGCATTCGCAGAGTGACCGGATATTGCAAAATAAACCGCTGCTATTTCTCTATTAGTCGGGTGCAGGCTGAAGAAAATGCCGCCAAGCTGTTAACGCCGCTGAATAGTCTTGAAATATTTTAATCAAGCCACCTTCAAATTTTGCATCTTTTTTGTTGCCCTTGTATAAGCATAGCACTGCCGCCTTTTGAGAATAGTTATGGAACTTAGCAATGATCACCTGGGGCCTAGACTCACGTGCTTGTTTCTGGCCTACACGATGTGCTCTGTCCAGGCGGGATCATTCCTCCGTTTCCCGCCTCAGCTAATCTCACCAGAAGCCAAGTTTCCAGTATTTGCTTAATCTGACCTTCCGCTATTATTTATTTATTTATTTAGATTTTGCTCACACCTTTTTTCAGTAGTAGCTCAAGATGAGTTACATTCAGGTACTCTGGATATTTCTCTGTCCCAGGAGGGCTCACAATCTAAGTTTGTGCCTGAGGCAATGGAGGGTTAAGTGAGTTGCCCAAGATCACAAGGAGCAGCAGTGGGATTTGAACCGGCCACCTCTGGATTGCAAGACCGGTGCTCTAACCACTAGGCCACTCCTCGACTCTCCGCTATGGACTCTGAAAAGCCCACAAAACGCTGATTCTCACGTCACAGGCGATTCTCCAAATCGTCCAGTTTCTGCTGATGCTCCACAATCAATTTTTCCAGCTTCACCACACTGTCTGTCTGTGCTTGTTGAGTAACTTCACTTCTGACACCCGTGCTTCTAATTCTCCCGTGCAACGAGTAAGTTCTGATGTTAATGTTGTTAGCCCTACCAGCTGTTCTGAGAGCTGAGTGAACTGCGAGTCTAAAGCACGTACCACTGAGTCTTACCTCTGTAATCATAGAGTCAACTGGGGTGTTAGGCGGGGAGGGTGCCGGAGATGCGGGCGCCATTTTGTTTTCCGCCGCTTGCAGTCGCTCATCTTTGCGTTTTGAAGTTTTAGATGTTGTCGCCATCACCGGTTGAGTAAGAAATTTGTCCATAGGATCCAAAAACCGTTAGGAGTTTAAATTGCTTGATTATGGTCAAAGGAAGTTTATAAAAACTAAGATCGGAGACGGGTTCCTGGGCATCTGGTGTTAAACATGTCCAACACCACTCACTGCATCATGTGACCCCCTTCTCTGATTCATTTTAAATTTACTACTTTCTAGCTTCATTACTTGCCCCCTAGTCCTAGTGTTTTTGGAAAGAGTAAACAAGCAATTCACATCTACCAGTTCCACTACACTCATTATTCTATAGACCTCTTATCATATCTGTCCTCAGCCGTCTTTTCTCCAAGCTGAAGAGCCCTAACCGCTTTAGCCTTTCCTCATAGGGAAGTTGTCCATCCCCTTTATCATTTTCGTAAAAATGTGAATGACATCACAAATTGACATTTACACACCTATGTTCTAGGCGCTATCCAAAAATACTAGAACTTGGGGCCACACAAATGAAGCTACAAAATAGTAAATTTAAAACAAATTGGAGAAAATATTTCTTTACTCAACGTGTAATTAAATTAATTCATTGCCAGAGAATGTGGTAAAAGCAGTTTAGCTTATTGGGGTTTAAAAAAAAAAGTTTGGATAGTTTCCTAAAAAAAAAGTCCATAAGCAGCTATTAAGATGGACATGGGGAAAATCCACTGTTTATTTCTATGATAAGCAGCCTAAAATATATTGTACTGTTTTGGGTTCTTGTCAGGTACTTGTAACCTGAATTGGCCACTGTTGGAATCAGGATGCTGGGCTTGATGGACCTTCGGTCTGTCCGGCTATGGTAATGCTTATGGTCTTATTTTAAATCTGATGTGCTGTTGGATTGGCAGCCAATTAAGTTCTAACATGAGAGGGGTAGCGCTATCAAATTGTTCTCTATTAAAAATCAATTATGGCTGTATTCTGCAGCAGCTGCAGTTTCTACAATTTAATTGAGATATTACTATATAAGGAATTACAGTAATCAAATTTTGTCAAAGGGTTGCCTGTGCTGGAATCCTAAAGTTGTTTTGGTGCAATGAATTTCTAATTGCCCTGACATGTCTGTATGTGGCTATCGGTTCTATTCATCATTCTAACCTTGTGTCTTCAAGGACAGGCAGGATTGCTGAATCCTCACACATAGGTGATGTCATCTGACAGAGTTTGTGCAGGAACGTTTCTTCAGTACTTTTCCAGAACTTTTGAAAATGTCTCACTGTGCATGCATACCTGTTCCCGCTTGCTGCTGTTTCATGGCATCCAAATTATTCCTTTGATTTCTGCAGACCCCATTGTATATCTTTTGCATCATAGTTGTTTCAGCGCTTTCGTTCTGAAAATAATCCTTTTGTTTTAGCCCGGTCACTGTCTTGTGATTATTTTTCCTGGTAGGCTGCTTGAGTTAGGGTTTGTGACACTGCTGTTCACTTTTTTGTGTTTAGGAAATTGACCATTTAGCCCTACTCTCTGATTTCTCTCCTTTGACAAATCCCCTATGTGCAGTATAAGATTGCCTTGTATGCCATGGCTTTTTAATTTTATCAGAAGCCTCTTATAAGGGACTTTGTCAAATGCTTTTTGAAAATTAAGGTACACAGTATCAACTGGCTCATCTTATTTTTATTTATTTAAAATTCTTATAAATCACTTAAGAGGTTTGCCCCATTAAATCATAATTACCTGTGTGTTCAGTAATTTTGTTAGTTTCTACCATTTGCCCAACACCGTTGTTGAGCTCACCAATAGTTGTTTCACCTTTAGAATCCTTTTTTGAAAAAGTTGGCCACCCTCCAATCTTCAGGTACCATAGATTTTTTCTAACAATTGATTACAAATGCATTTGGAGTTACTTCAGCATTTTGGGGTGTATACTAACAGTTCCAGGTGATCTGCTACTTTTAATTCATCAACTTGCCCTATTACATTTTCCAGGTTCACGGAAATTTATTTTAGTTCCTCTGAACAGTCACCATAAATGCCATTTTCTTAACTTCAGATTACACTATTCTGAACCAGTGGGTGTTATTCCTTTCCACCAGCAGATGGAGATAGCTGAATTCCACCAATGACATCACCGGTTGTAATCTGTGATACTCTCGAACAATCCAGTATTTTTCTCTACCTTCTATCAGGTGGTAGGTTGTGCTGTTCTGCTGTATTCCTGGCCTGCTGGCTGCGACTACACAGCATAGTCGAGCCTAATGGCTGCTGCTGGGTTATAGAGCTCCAGAGCTTAGCCCAGTTGGGATTCCCCTCTGGTGGAGCTTTGGTTTATGTTCTAAGCAGCATAAGACCAAGGGGAAGGTGGTCAGATGCCAGTGGTTGTGTCCTTCATCCTCATTAACTCTAATAAACATTGGGAATTGAGAAACAGACAGGAGCAGACTTATCTGAACTAGCAACTCTGTTGCTCATACACTGTAAGTTCCAAATGTCCTACAGAAATTTCCGTTTCAAAAAGCTTCACTCAATATATAAAGGAGTTCACCTCTTTTCCTCCATCAGGTGGACTCTGGTGATGCAAAATGTTTGTACAGAACACTACTACTATTTTTATGCTTAGGTTTTGATTTCACATTTCGATTTTGGGTTCATGCACCATATGTAATCACACTTTAAAATGAGAGTTCTGTTTGGAGAGTATTCTATGATGTATAGAGCTCTCAACTGACTCACTGAAGTATTGCTTGGCTGTAGGTACAGCTTATACTGACCTCTCCCTTGAACTCTTATAAAATTATAAATTATTTAATTATTATATATTTGATCCTTTACTGTGGAGTTCTCTACTCACATCCAGTTTTTATGCTTCGCCAGATTTTCACATTTTTAGGGTTGACTCTTTCCTTGGGTGTTTACTGGTGGGTCATCTGATATTAGGTTTGGTTGGTAATATGTTAACCAACTCAAATTTTAAAATGATATGGTTATTTAAATTATGAAAACATGAAGGGGGGTTGTGATTAAGGTATGCTGTGGCAATAACACTTGTTTGCCCTTTAATGCATGTTAAAAACAGTAATATGTCTTACAATACTTGAACACGTTAAAATAAGTTACTGTGCAATACATAATGACGTGCAAAGCATATAAATTCATGCAAAACACCATCTAATTTGAATAATGAAACTTGTGGTGAGCACTGCAGGTTGTATTGTTCCTTTAAAAACAGTGCTAGCTACAAAATGGCATATATTTTTAATGCCTAGGAGCATCATTTTTTTAAATTTGTGGCCAATCCCTTCCCAAACATAACCCCCTTCCCAAACATATCAGCCTTCCTAGAGACCCCCACCATCATGAGCAGGTCAGTGACTCCAGCAGTATTTATTGAATTATGTGATCTACAGAAAATCTTTCAATCTAAAGTTCTGTTCTTGCAATTTTAAAAATGACTTGGTAATTTGCTCAAAAACAAAAAACCCAACATATGGGCAAATGGCTTATCTAAGCTGGGTAATAGACAAGAAGCAGGCATATACCCACATTTCCAATGTGTGAATGTTGATCTGGAATCACAAGAAGCTTGATGTTTCATTTATCTTCTTCCTTCTTGTTTATAGATGCAGACAACGAGAAATGTGACCAGTATACAGACTGCTGTAGTTGTACAACAAACACAAATGGTTGTCAGTGGTGTAATGATCACTGTATCTCGATGAACAGCAATTGCTCAGAAAGTCAGGTAAAATGTTCGATTTTCAGTAGTCTTTGTGAAAATGATGACAATTGTTAGAGACAATGGAACTTTTATTTAATTTTGTCATTTGTTGTTTGTGCCTCTACTGACTGATATGAAAATGCTGAGAAAGCTGTAAAAGACACTACTAAAAACACCTGTTAAGTGTACATACCAATTTTACATACAGATGTTATAGTGAATTGAGTGTATGTTAGTTTCTAACATTTACAAAAAAACGTTTGAATGAATATTGGTGGTATGTTCTAAACCCTATCTTAATCAGAATCTTGATCAAAAAATGAGGAAAAGACCTCAAACAGTCTGCGGACTTTTATCTTTCACAGATGGCTATAGTCTCAACAGACATACAATCATTGGCTAGAAATCGCCCAGTTTTTAAATATTTTAATAGAATTATGGTTTCTTTCGCTCTCTCTTTCATTTTAAAAACTGAACATTGATCGTGGTACTATCATGCACTTTGGTAAATCCCGACAGGGTTTCCGTTTCACCCTAAGGCTTCTTCAGGGGAATGTACTTATTCATGTTGAACTCTACAAAGAAAGAGATGATCAAAATATATGCTCAAGGTGGACAAGTTCTGGAAAAATACTATAAATGTTACAACCATTTAGTAACATGTCACTTCTCAATATCAGGCAAGGAAGAAACAAAATGGCGCCTGTTTAAAAGCAAAACGCCCAGCCTTATTGACCCAATCAGTGTTCTAATTGATTCGCATTGCCCTATAGCACAATGTTATGTCAATGTACTGTCAGAGAAAGGCAGTCCAATTCCAGCCACCACAGGTTTAAGCCTCTGTTGCCCCCTTGTGTGGATTTTTGTATCAGATGAATCCCAGAACTTTTAAGTTGATCAAAAGAAAGTTGAAAATTTATACAATGTGACACTAAGGTAGTTCCTGGTTAGGTATGTCCCAAGGACTAGGTTGAGAACCACTGGGAGAAAAGCTTGACCATTTAATGCCCATTTTAAAGGAATTACACTGGTTCTACTTTTTCTGCTGAGTATAGTTAAAGGTGCTCTATTTGGTTTTTAGGGTACTAAGCGGTACTGTTCCAGAATATTTGAAGAGTAATTTGGTCCCATATGTGTCCAATCCTAGACCTAAGGGCCCTGAACAAATTTCTAGTCCGAAAAAAGTTCAGAATGGTTTCCCTGGGCACCCTCCTTCCCATGATTCAGGAAAACGATTGGCTATGCTCTCTGGACTTAAAGGATGCTTACACCCATATATCGATACACCCAGCTCACAGGAAGTATCTTGGGTTTCGGCTAGGAACATCACTTTCAGTACTGTGTGCTGCCCTTTGGTCTGGCGTCTGCACCCAGGGTGTTCACAAAGTGCATGGCTGTAGTTGCAGCGTCGCTGCGCAGACTTGGGAGTGCATGTCTTCCCTTATCTCGATGATTGGCTGATGAAGAGCACATGGGAAGCGGGTGCTCTACAGTCCATGCGAATGACTATTCAGGTGTTAGAGCTACTGGGGTTCATCATAAATTATCCCAAGTCCCATCTCATCCCAGTCCAAAAATTGGAGGTCATTGGAGCACTGTTGAACACAGACAGCTCTAGCTTTTCTCCCCAAGGCGAGGGCAGACAATCTTCTGTCCCTAGTGTCTATGGTTCGAACGTCTCAACAGGTCACGGCTCGGCAGATGTTGAGACTTCTGGGTCAAATGGCCTCCACGGTTCACATGACTCCCATGGCACGTCTCCACATGAGATCAGCTCAGTGGACCCTGGCTTCCCAGTGGTTTCAAGCTGCGGGAATTCTGGAAGATGTGATCCTCCAGCTGTCCACTGACTTTCGGAGTTCCTTGCAGTGGTGGACGATTCGATCAAACTGGACTCTGGGACGTCCATTCCAAATCCCTCAGCCGCAAAAAGTGCTGACGATGGATGCATCCCTCCTGGGGTGGGGAGTTCATGTAGATGGCCTTCACACTCAAATAGTTTGGTCCTTTCAGGAAAAAGGTCTTCAGATCAACCTCCTGGAATTATGAGCAATCTGGAACGCTCTAAAGGCTTTGAGACTGGCTGTCCAACCAAATCATATTGATTCAGACAATGACGTTGCTATGTATTACACCAACAAGCAAGGGGGCACCGGATCTCGCCCTCTGTCAGGAAGCCGTCCAGATGTGGCTTTGGGCTTGCCGTCACGGCATGTTTCTTCAAGCCACTTATCTGGCAGGTGTAAACAATAGTCTGGCCGACAGGTTGAGCAGAATAATGCAACTTCATGAGTGGTCACTGAACATGGGTGTAGTCCGCAAGATCTTCCGAGCGTGGGGTACCCCCTCGGTGGATCTTTTTGCCACTCAGATCAATCACAAGGTCACTCAGTTCTGTTCCAGGCTTTAGGCCCACGACAGACTAGCGTCAGATGCCTTTCTCCTAAATTGGGGAATAGCCCTTCTGTATGCGTATCCTCTCATACCTCTAGTAGGGAAGACTTTGCTGAAACTCAGGCAAGACCACGGAACCATGATCCTGATTGCACCCTTCTGGCCGCGTCAGATTTGGTTCCCTCTTATTCTGGAGTTGTCCTCCGAGGAACCATGGAGATTGGAATGTTTTCCAACCCTCATCACATAGAACAAGGGATCGCTTCTACATCCCAACCTCCAGTCTCTGGCTCACACGGCCTGGATGTCGAGGGCTTAGAATTCGCCTCCTTGGGTCTTTCAGAGGGTGTCTCTCGAGTCTTGCTTCCAGGAAAGATTCCACCAAGAGGTGTTACTCTTTCAACTGGAGGAGGTTTACCATCTGGTGTGACAGCAAGGCCCTAGATCCCCTACACAGATCCTGCTTGAATACCATCTACACTTGTCAGAGTCTGGTCTCAAGACCAACTCCGTAAGAGTTCACCTTAGTGCGATTAGTACTTCTCCGAGGACAAGCAGGCTGCTTGTTCTCACTGATGGGTGACGTCCACGGCAGCCCCTCCAATCGGAATCTTCACTAGCAAAGTCCTTTGCTAGCCCTCGCGCGCCGATGCGCACCGCGCATGCGCGGCCGTCTTCCCGCCCGAAACCGGCTTGAGCCGGCCAGTCTTCTTTTCTCCGCGCTCGGGACGGTTGTGTTTCCGTTTCGTGCCCCGAAAAAGTCGACCTCGCGCGTCGTTTTCGACTCGTTTCGCTTCAAAAGTGTTGGAAAAAACCTCTTTCGAGTTTTTCACCCCGGTAAGTTTTCTTTCGTCGTCGGGGTAGGCCTTACTTAGGCCCCGGTCGAAATTTCCTTCCCGCTTTTTTCTGCTGGTGCCAAATTTCGCCATTTCGTCTTTCGATCTCGCCGGCGTGATTTTTCAGCCCATGACATCGAAGCCTTCCAGCGGCTTCAAGAAGTGCACCCAGTGCGCCCGTGTAATCTCGCTCACTGACAGGCACGCTTCGTGTCTTCGGTGTCTGGGGGCCGAGCACCGCCCTCAGGCCTGTAGTCTGTGTTCCCTTTTACAGAAGCGGACTCAGGTAGCGAGGTTGGCCCAGTGGAACTTTTTGTTCTCGGGCTCTTCGTCGGCATCGGCACCGGGGGTATCGAGTGCATCGACGTCTGCAGCGTCCAGACCTTCATCCTCGGCGGCCAGTGCATCGAGGCATCGACCCTCTGCATCGGCGCCGAGACATCGGGTGACTGCATCGACGTCGGTGGTACCGGGACCTCGTCTGCTGATGTCGTCGGACGGTGGTGCTTCGTCTGGAGTGCAGGTGAGGGCCCGAGGAAGAGACGGCTGGATTCTACGTCCTCGTCGGTGCCGGGAAGCGCCGGTGACGTGCTTCGCAAAAAATCTAAGAAGCATCGACACCGGTCCCCTTCCCGTGTCGGCACCGGGAGCTCTGGGTCGCCGAGGGAGTCGGCACCCAGCAGGCATCGGCACCGAGAGGACCGCTCACCCTTTGTTCAAGAGGTGTCGATGCGCTCCACTCTGGACAGCCCGGAACAGGTTCTGACGTCGACGCCTGCATCGACTTCCATGCCTTTTTCTGCAGCCGCTCTGAACGAGAGCCTCCGGGCCGTTCTTCCAGAGATTCTGGGAGAGCTGTTGCGCCCTACCCCTCCGGTACCGGCGGTGCTTGCGCCTCCGGTACCGTCGAGCGTGGCGCCGGCTGGTCCATCGCCCGAGGTGAGGTCACCGGCGTCGGTGCCGCATGCGGTACCGACTGCTGTCGCCTCCCAGGAGGGCTCCCCGACTACGTCGGCGGAGGGAGCTTCGCCGATGCGGGCGAGGGAGTCTACCTCTCGACGCCCCCATCGTGGACGTGGCTCCACGGAGTCGAGTCGGGCGCGGTTGCAGACACAGGTTCGTGAACTTGTGTCTGACACCGAGGGTGAGGCCTCGTGGGAGGAAGAGGAAGACATCAGGTATCTCTGACGAGGAGTCTGAAGGTCTTCCCTCTGATCCCACTCCCTCTCCTGAAAGGCAGCTTTCTCCTCCTGAGAGTCTGTCTTTCGCTTCCTTTGTCCGGGAGATGTCTACGGCCATCCCCTTCCCGGTGGTTGTGGAGGACGAGCCCAGGGCTGAAATGTTTGAGCTCCTGGACTATCCTTCTCCACCTAAGGAAGCGTCCACAGTACCCATGCACCATGTCCTTAAGAAGACATTGCTGGCGAACTGGACAAAACCTCTAACTAATCCCCACATTCCCAAGAAGATCGAGTCCCAGTACCGGATCCATGGGGACCCAGAGCTGATGCGCACCCAGTTGCCTCATGACTCTGGAGTTGTGGATTTGGCCCTAAAGAAGGCTAAGAGTTCTAGGGAGCATGCTTCGGCGCCCCCGGGCAAAGACTCTAGAACCTTAGACTCCTTTGGGAGGAAGGCCTACCATTCTTCTATGCTCGTGGCCAAGATTCAGTCCTACCAGCTCTACACGAGCATACATATGCGGAACAATGTGCGGCAGTTGGCGGGCTTGGTGGATGCGCTCCCCCCTGAGCAAGCCAAGCCTTTTCAGGAGGTGGTCAGGCAGCTGAAGGCGTGCAGAAAATTCCTGGCCAGAGGGGTGTATGACACCTTTGATGTTGCGTCCAGGGCCGCTGCTCAAGGTGTGGTGATGCGCAGGCTCTCATGGCTGCGTGCCTCCGACCTGGAGAACAGACTCCAGCAGCGGATTGCGGACTCGCCTTGCCGTGCGGACAATATTTTTGGAGAGAAGGTCGAACAGGTGGTAGAGCATCTCCACCAGCGGGATACCGCATTCGACAAGTTCTCCCGCAGGCAGCCTTCAGCATCTACCTCTACAGGTAGAAGATTTTTCGGGGGAAGGAAGACTGTTCCCTACTCTTCTGGCAAGCGTAGGTACAATCCTCCTTCTCGACAGCCTGTGGCCCAGGCTAAGCCCCAGCGCGCTCACTCTCGTCAGCAGCGTGCGACTCAGCAAGGCCCCTCGGCTCCCCAGCAAAAGCAAGGGACGGGCTTTTGACTGGCTCCAGCAGAGCATAGCCGACATCCAAGTGTCAGTGCCGGGCGACCTGCCAGTCGGGGGGAGGTTGAAAGCTTTTCACCAAAGGTGGCCTCTCATAACCTCCGATCAGTGGGTTCTTCAAATAGTCCGGCAAGGATACACCCTCAATTTGGCCTCCAAACCTCCAAATTGTCCACCGGGAGCTCAGTCTTACAGCTTCCAGCACAAGCAGGTACTTGCAGAGGAACTCTCCGCCCTTCTCAGCGCCAATGCGGTCCAGCCCGTGCCATCCGGGCAGGAAGGGCTGGGATTCTATTCCAGGTACTTCCTTGTGGAAAAGAAAACAGGGGGGATGCGTCCCATCCTAGACCTAAGGGCCCTGAACAAATATCTCGTAAAAGAAAAGTTCAGGATGCTTTCCCTGGGCACCCTTCTTCCCATGATTCAGGAAAACAATTGGCTATGCTCTCTGGACTTGAAGGACGCCTATACGCACATCCCGATACTGCCAGCTCACAGACAGTATCTGCGATTTCAGCTGGGCACTCGTCACTTCCAGTACTGTGTGCTACCCTTTGGGCTCGCCTCTGCGCCCAGGGTGTTCACAAAGTGCCTGGCTGTAGTAGCAGCGGCACTTCGCAGACTGGGGGTTCACGTGTTCCCATATCTCGACGATTGGCTGGTGAAGAACACATTCGAGGCAGGAGCCCTGCAGTCCATGCAGATGACTATTCGCCTCCTGGAGCTACTGGGGTTTGTGATAAATTACCCAAAGTCCCATCTTCTCCCAGTGCAGAAACTCGAATTCATAGGAGCTCTGCTGGATTCTCAGACAGCTCGTGCCTACCTCCCAGAGGCGAGGGCCAGCAACTTGTTGTCCCTCGTCTCGCGGGTACGAGCGTCACAGCAGATCACAGCTCGGCAGATGTTGAGAGTGCTGGGCCACATGGCCTCCACAGTTCATGTGACTCCCATGGCCCGCCTTCACATGAAATCTGCTCAATGGACCCTAGCTTCCCAGTGGTTTCAGGCTGCTGGGGATCTAGAAGACGTGATCCACCTGTCCACGAGTTTTCACAAATCCCTGTATTGGTGGACAATTTGGTCCAATTTGACTCTGGGACGTCCTTTCCAAATTCCTCAGCCACAAAAAGTGCTGACCACGGATGCGTCTCTCCTGGGCTGGGGAGCTCATGTCGATGGGCTTCACACCCAAGGAAGCTGGTCCCTCCAGGAACGCGATCTGCAGATCAATCTTCTGGAGCTGCGAGCGATCTGGAACGCTCTGAAGGCTTTCAGAGATCGGCTGTCCCACCAAATTATCCAAATTCAGACAGACAACCAGGTTGCCATGTATTACATCAACAAGCAGGGGGGCACCGGATCTCGCCCCCTGTGTCAGGAAGCCGTCAGCATGTGGCTCTGGGCTCGCCGTCACGGCATGGTGCTCCAAGCCACATACCTGGCAGGCGTAAACAACAGTCTGGCCGACAGGTTGAGCAGGATTATGCAACCTCACGAGTGGTCGGTCAATTCTCGTGTAATGCGACAGATCTTCCAGGTGTGGGGCACCCCCTTGGTGGATCTCTTCGCATCTCGAGCCAACCACAAAGTCCCTCAGTTCTGTTCCAGGCTTCAGGCCCACGGCAGACTGGCATCGGATGCCTTCCTCCTGGACTGGGGGGAGGGTCTGCTGTATGCTTATCCTCCCATACCTTTGGTGGGGAAGACTTTGTTGAAACTCAAGCAAGACCGAGGCACCATGATTCTGATTGCTCCCTTTTGGCCGCGTCAGATCTGGTTCCCTCTTCTTCTGGAGTTGTCCTCCGAAGAACCGTGGAGATTGGAGTGTTTTCCGACCCTCATCACACAGGACGAAGGGGCGCTTCTGCATCCCAACCTCCGGTCCCTGGCTCTCACGGCCTGGATGTTGAGAGCGTAGATTTTGCCTCTTTGGGTCTGTCAGAGGGTGTCTCCCGTATCTTGCTTGCTTCCAGGAAAGATTCCACTAAGAGGAGTTATTTCTTTCTGTGGAGGAGGTTTGCCGTCTGGTGTGACAGCAAGGCCCTAGATCCTCGCTCTTGTCCTACACAGACCCTGCTTGAATACCTTCTGCACTTGTCTGAGTCGGGTCTTAAGACCAACTCTGTAAGGGTTCACCTTAGTGCAATCAGTGCATACCATTACCGTGTGGAAGGTAAGCCGATCTCAGGACAGCCTTTAGTTGTTCGCTTCATGAGAGGTTTGCTTTTGTCAAAGCCCCCTGTCAAGACTCCTACAGTGTCATGGGATCTCAATGTCGTTCTCACCCAGCTGATGAAACCTCCTTTTGAGCCACTGAACTCCTGCCATCTGAAGTACTTGACCTGGAAGGTCATTTTCTTGGTGGCAGTTACTTCAGCTCGTAGAGTCAGTGAGCTTCAGGCCCTGGTAGCCCAGGCCCCTTACACCAAATTTCATCATAACAGAGTAGTCCTCCGCACTCACCCTAAGTTTCTGCCAAAGGTTGTGTCGGAGTTCCATCTGAACCAGTCAATTGTCTTGCCAACGTTCTTTCCCCGTCCTCATTCCTGCCCTGCTGAACGTCAGCTGCACACATTGGACTGCAAGAGAGCATTGGCCTTCTATCTGGAGCGGACACAGCCCAACAGACAGTCCGCCCAATTGTTTGTTTCTTTTGATCCCAACAGGAGGGGAGTGGCTGTAGGGAAACGCACCATATCCAATTGGCTAGCAGATTGCATTTCCTTCACTTACGCCCAGGCGGGGCTGGTTCTTGAGGGTCATGTCACGGCTCATAATGTTAGAGCCATGGCTGCGTCAGTGGCTCACTTGAAGTCAGCCTCCATTGAAGAGATTTGCAAGGCTGCAACGTGGTCATCAGTCCACATATTCACATCTCAGTTCTGCCTCCAGCAGAATTCCCAACACGACAGTCTGTTCGGACAGGCTGTGCTGCAAAATCTGTTTGGGGTTTAGAATGCAGCTCCACCCCCCCCCCTCCCCCAGGCCCTTTTTGATTCTGTTCCAGGCTGCACTCTTTTAGTTGAATTTTGTTTTCAGTTTTTTGCATTTTCTTTACTGTTGTTTTAAAATCGGATTGTTCTTGGGCATATTTTAGCGCTAATATGACACAATTAGACTCTTATTCTATAATCCAATTTTAACTCATTGGGGACGCAGGCCGCACCGAATTCTAACTTTCCAGAAACGTCCTGACAACTTGGTAAGTTGTGTGTCGACTTTTTGAGCCAACTACCCCTTTTCTTATCTCACACTCTGTTCTATTTGGAGTAAATCCTCCCTTCTTTTTGAACTCTGCTCTGTTTCATTTAGAATTATTGGCCATTACGGAGACCTGGCTTAAAGAAGGATAAGAATCCTATCTTCAGACTCTACCTCCCAATTATATAGTTTTTCATAATGCTAGAACTTCTCAGAATGGGGGTGGGGTTGCTGTCTGCCTCCCCTCATCCTTTATCAGGAAATTCCTCCTAATACCTTTTCCTATCCTGAACTTCTTGACATTTCTATTTCTGCCCCATAACAGTTCTTCTTTGTTATTGTCCTCCTTTTGTACCTTTGCATCTTTTGGAAGCCCTGGAACAGTCTTTAGGTGATTCTGCCATTCGTTTTCTTAATCTCTTAGTATTGGGTGACTTTAATGTTCATGTTGACGTTGCTAACTCTCCTCGATCCTCTGCTTTTCTTGTGGACACTGGCCTCTCTCAGATGGTTCGCTTTCCCACGCATGGCGATGGTCCTACCCTTGATCTAATTATATTTTCTTCACCTACATCATTTGCTATTGATCAACTATCTGCACATACTCTCCTTTGATTTAATAATTTTCTGGTAATTTGCTCTATTTCTCCACATTCATTTCAGTTTCCCTCTTCCAGTCATCATCTTCCTCTCTCAAAATCTGCTTGTTTTAGTTATCATGACCCAGTAACCACACCCCCTCTAAATTTTCTCTTTCTTCCAGATTTTTCTTCCTTGTATTTAGATGCTAAAGCTGTTTGTTGGAATACTGTTGTTTCAACTTTTTTTCACTAATTCCACCACGTCATTTGTATGAGGAAAAAAAACCCTAGTATCATTCTGGTCTTTCACTTCTCCATCAAGTACGGAAGGCTGAATGCTACTGATGCAGACACCACACAAAAAGTGCCTCAAAGAAACTTATCTTGTCACAGATTTTATAGTATGAAAATCAAGGTTAAATTCTCTTATTAATCAGCTATTACATGTAAATCCTCTAATTATTAGGATTTATTTACTACCCTTTTGAATTCAATACAATCATTGTTTTTAGTGGTTTCTTGTCTAACTCAAGGACAGCGTAAGGTGAATTTGTTAATCCCCACTGCTACAGAACTAGCTAATTATTTCACATCTAAAGTTTCCTCTTTAGCTAGCTCGTTGGCAGTTTCTTCAAGCTCCATACCTACAGATACGATACGTATAATGTTCAATACATCCTTCACCCCCAATTTGTTCTGCAGTGTGGGATAGCTTTAATCTCCCTGTCCTATCTCACTTTATTACAATTTTTCATTCTATGCATCTCACAACTTGTTCATTTGATCCCTTCTTAATGGTTCACTTATCTAAATCACTGATTAATTAAAAACTAAGAGGCAATAATCACAGTCTTTCTTCTGGTATAGTACCACTTCCTTGTAAACAAGCAGCGGTTATTCTCATACTTGGTCTACATTTGATTCTTCTTGTCCAGCAAACTGTTGCCTGGTGTCTAATCTCTTGTTGTTGTCTAAACTCTGTGAAAAAATTAGTTTTTGATCAACTGCTCTCTCATTGTGACCAACTTAGCATTCTTCACCTTTGCCAAACAGGTTTATGATCATTCCATAGTACAGAAACCATGATTACAGCTTTACTTAGTGAACTGCATGCCATTCTTGACCAGGGAAAAATTGCCCTGGTAGTGTCATTAGATCTATCCGCTGTATTTGATTTGGTAAATCATTCCACTCTTCTTTCTCATCTTTAGGAGACTGTCTTTCAGGTAAGGTTCTAGATTTGTTTACTTCATATCTCACTGATCACATGTTCACTGTTCTAATCCCGTTTTCCATATCCAGTACTCAACCAGTAAATTGCAGTGCTCCCCAAGGTTCCATCTTATCACCATTATGCTTGAATATTTATGTCCTCTAGCTACGTTGATACAAGATCATTAAATCAGAGATTTTATTTATGCAGATATCTTGTTGGTTTTTTCTACTTCCCAAATTATCTCTGATCTTACAGCTCTTCAAACATATCTGGATGCCCTTGCAGAATGGTTAGTGAGATGCAAATGGTTAGCAAGACACAGGTTAGTTCTCAACCCTTCTAAAACGGTTACATCGTGGATCATGGGTTTTCATCCCTCTCCTCTTTCACAGGCCTATTCCCACAGTTACTTCTGTCCTTTAGTTAGATATCATCCTCGACTCTAATCTCAGGTAGCTCAGTTAGTCAGAATTGGATTTTTCACCCTTAAGAAATTAAGATCAGTCTGCAGTTATATTGATTCTAATGTTTTCATTATACTACTAGCCCATGCTTTTTTGATAACAGGCTTGGGCTATTGTAATTCAGTCTAGTGTAGAATTACAAAGTCCTTGTTACATAGGCTTCAGACCCTCCAGAATTCTGTGGTCAGATTGCTATATAAAGCCCGCAGTACGATTATGCCACTCCTTTTTTTGGCATTCCTGTTCGTTATTGGCCAGTCTTTAAAATCTTAACGTCTTGCACATAAAGCTCTTCATCAAGACCTACCATTGTATCTCTCTTCTCTGATCATTCTTTACTCTCCTAATTGTAATCTTGGGTCTCTTTATGCAAACCTTTTGATTCTCCCTTCACCTCGTTTTTTCTATTATGAATCCACACATTCCTCAGCTTTTTTGTCTTTCTGGTCCTAAGTCTTGGGATAACTTTACTCATACATAAGTACATAAATATTGCCATACTGGGACAGACCAAAGGTCCATCAAGCCCAGCATCCTGTTTCCAAAAGTGGCTAATCCAGGTCACAAGTACCTGCAAAGATCCCAAAAAAGTACAGAACATTTTATACTTATCCCAGAAACAGTGGATTTTCCCCAAGTCCAATTTAATAATGGTGTATGGTCATTTCCTTTCGGAAGCTGTCCAAACATTTTTTAAACTCTGCTAAGATAACTGCCTTTAGCACATTCTCTGGCAATGAATTCCAGAGTTTAATTGTACGTTGAGTGAAGAAACATTTGCTCCAATTTGTTTTAAATTTACTACTTTGTAGCTTCATCACATGCCCCCAAGTCCTAGTATTTTTGGAAAGCGTAAACAAAAGCTTCACGTCTACCCTTTCCACTTCACTCATTATTTTAGACCTCAGTCATAGCTCCCCTCAGCCATCTTTTCTCCAAGCTGAAGAGCCCTAGCCGCTTTAGCCTTTCCTCATAGGGAAGTCGTCCCATCCCCTTTATCATTTTCGCCGCCCTTCTCTGAAACTTTTCTAATTCCACTATATCTTTTTTGAGATGTGGCGACCAGAATTGAACACACTATTTGAGGTGTGGTCACACCATGGAGCGCTACAAAGGCATTATAACGTCCTCATTTTTGTTTTCTATTCCTTTCCTAATAATACCTAACATTTTATTTGCTTTCTTAGCCGCAGCAGCACACTTCTCAAATCCAATATGAGTTTCAGTTGAACTGCTTAGTAATACCACAAATTAAGGACTCCTCTGACATCTCTCTACTGCCTTCCATATTTGACTTGGACAGCCTTTGGAGACATTAGTCCCCATGTAAACTTAGCACTACCAGAGGCAAAGTTTGAAAGAAAAATAAATAACCGAGGGAGTAAATCGCTGTGATTCGTCCAAACTACTACTACTACTACTATTTAGCATTTCTATAGCGCTACAAGGCATATGCAGCGCTGCACAAACATAGAAGAAAGACAGTCCCTACTCAAAGAGCTTACAATCTAATAGACAAAAAAATAAAGTAATCAAATCAATTATTGTGTACAGGAAGGAGGAGGGTAGGTGGAGGCAGGTGGTTACAAGTGGTTACGAGTCAAAAGCAATGTTAAAGAGGTGGGCTTTCAGTCTAGATTTAAAGGTAGCCAAGGAAGGGGCAAGACGTAGGGGCTCAGGAAGTTTATTTCAGGCGTTGGGTGCAGCGAGACAGAAGGCGCGAAGTCTGGAGTTGGCAGTAGTGGAGAAGGGAACAGATAAGAAGGATTTATCCATGGAGCGGAGTGCACGGGAAGGGGTGTAGGGAAGGACGAGTGTGGAGAGATACTGGGGAGCAGCAGAGTGAATACATTTATAGGTTAGTAGAAGAAGTTTGAACAGGATGCGAAAACGGATAGGGAGCCAGTGAAGCGACTTGAGAGGGGTAGTTTGAGTAAAGCGACCAAGACATCCCTCTCCATCACCTTAGGTCTTGGCAAATGCGCTTAAATATCAGCACACAAGTCAAAGAAACTGATTAAAATTTATAGGAATCTGAACTCCCAGGTATCAAATTGCAAGATGCCAATTTAAAAGGAAAGCTCTCTTGATGCAAGTGATCTTCCCCTGTTGTGGTGACTCCCCCTAGATCCCTTTCTTGGTCAGTGACTCCTAACATGGAACCTTGCATGACGTACTTATAATTTGGGTTCCTCTTTCCCATATGCATCACTTTGCACTTGCTCGCATTAAACGTCATCTGCCATTTAGACGCCCAGTCTCCCAGTCTCGTAAGGTCCTCTTATAATTATTCGCAATCCTTCCACAATTTAACTACTTTGAATAACTTTGTGTCATCAGCAAATTTAATTACCTCACTAGTTTCCATCTCTAGGTCATTTATAAATATGTTAAATAGCAGCGGTCCCAGCATATATCCTTGGGGAACCCCACTAACTACCCTTCTCCATTGAGAATACTGACCATTTAACCCTACTCTCTCTGTTTTGTATCTTTTAACCAGTTCTTAACCCACAATAGGATGGTACCTTCTATCCCATGACTGTCTAATTTCCTCTGGAGTCTTTCATGAGGTACTTTGTCAAACGCCTTCTGAAAATCCAGATACACAATATCAACCGGCTCACCTTTGTCCACATGTTTGTTCACCCCTTCAAAGAAATGTAATAGATTGGGGAGGCAAGATTTCCTTTCTCTAAATCCATGTTGGCTTTCTCTCATTAATCCATGCTTTTAAATATGCTCTATAATTTTGTTCTTTATAATAGTCTCTACAATTTTGTCTGGCACTGACGTCAGACTCACTGGTCTAGAATTTCCTGGATCTCCTCTGGAACCTTTTTTCAAAATAGCATTACATTGGCCACCCTCAAATCTTCTGGTACCACACTCAATTTTTTAGAATAAATTATATATTACTGACAATAGTTCTGCAGTTTCATTTTTATGTTCTATCAGTACTCTGGGATGAATACCATCCGGTCCAGGAGATTTGCTACTCTTCAATTTGTAGAATTGCCACATTACGTCCTCCAGATTTATAGAGATTTCATTCAGTTTCTGCAACTCGTTAGATTCGAATACCATTTCTGGCACTGGTATCTCTCCCAAATCTTCCTCGGTGAAGACCGAAGTAAAGAATTCATTTAATCTCTCCGCTATGGCTTTGCCTTCCATAATCGCCCCTTTTACCCCTCGGTCATGTAGCAGTCGAATCAATTCTTTTGCTGTCTTCCTGCTTTTAATATACGTAAAAATATTTTTTTACTATGTGTTTTTGCCTCCAACACAATCTTTTTTTCTAAATCCCTCTTTGCCTTCCTTATCAGCACTTTGCATTTGACTTGTCATTCCTTATGCTGTTTCTTATTATTTTCATTCGGTTCCTTCTTCCATTTTCTGAAGGATTGTCTTTTAGCTCTAATAGCTTCCTTCACCTCACTTTTTAACCATGCCGGCTGTAGTTTGGTTTTCTGTCCTCCTTTTTTAATACGCAGAATATATTTGGCCTGGGCTTCCTGGATGGTGTTTTTGAACAGCATCCACGCCTGATGTAAATTTTTGACCCTCGCAGCCGCTCCTCTAAGTTTTTTTTTTTTTTTTTTTTTTTCATGGTTCTTCTCATTTTATCATAGTCTCCTTTTTTTAAAGTTAAACGCTAACATATTTGATTTCCTATGTATACTTCAAGGCTAATATCAAATCCGATCATATTATGATCACTGCTATCAAGCGACCCCAGCACCATTACCTCCCGCACCAGATCATGCGCTCTGCTAAGGACTAGGTCTAGAATTTTTTCTTCTCTCGTCGGCTCCTGTACGAGCTGCTCCATAAAGCAGTCCTTGATTTAGTCAAGGAGTTTTACCTCCCTAGCATGCCCTGGTGTTACATTTACCCAGTCAATATTGGGGTAATTGAAATCAACAGTAATAGCAATGAAATTCTACTAAGATACAACCGAGTATTGGAGGTGTACAATCGCTAGTATACATGAAATGTGGAGAAAAAAAGACTTCAGAAACCCTGGAGAATACTCCTTATGTAAGAATCACCTTTCAATTTTCGAGTACTCCTGTTCTTCAATCATTAGTCTTCACAAAAAAAACTCCACTCTTCTTATTCATGAAATACATGCACATACACCTTCCACAATAATCAATGGTAAAGGCTTATACCAATTATACACATTCGGTGAATCAAATGTTACTTAGCTTGAATGTTCATAAAGCTGTCAATCCAAACTGTCTTCAACAGCATACAGCGTTCCCAAAGCCCAACAGGAGACCCTGTTTCGCCACAATTAGGCTGTTTCAAGGGCCAGAACTTTAGTCCAGACAGCTATCTTCCATGTTCCTTACTTCACCGCATCAAACTGCCTCTCATCGGCGTCCTCAACGTGAACCCCGCTTCCTTCCTATATATGCGTCATATCCTTCCTCCCAGACGCGATACGTCCCCAGCAACAACTTTGTGTCCCTAATTTCCTTTAAGATTTCTGCATCTGTCTTTTCATCCTGGCCAGGCAGACTCCTATCACTATCCTTTTCCCCTTTACACATGGAATTTCAATCCATAGTGATTCCAGAAGTGTTTTTTTAAAAATTTTTATTTAAGGACACCTTATCTACTATGGTCTCTTTTGCAACCTCACTATCGGGATACCCTATCTTCCCTGTTTTGGTGATATCTTTGAAAGATACCTTATCCCGAACCATGCGCCTTTGAGCGACTGTCAGCCTTCCCCCCAGTTTCTAGTTTAAAAGCTGCTCTATCTCCTTTTTAAGCCGATACCAGCAGCCTGGTCCCACCCTGGTTAAGGTGGAGCCCATCCTTTCGGAATAGGCTCCCCCTTCCCCAGAATGTTGCCCAATTTCTATCAAATCTAAAACCCTCCTCCCTGCACTCATCCATGCATTGAGACTCTAGAGCTCTGCCTGTCTCTTGGGCCCTGTATGTGGAATGGGTAGCACTTCAGAAAATGCTACCCTAGAGGTTCTGGATTTGAGCTTTCTACCTAAGAGCCTAAATTTGGCTTCCAGAACCTCTCTCCCACATTTTCCTATGTCATTTTTTCAATTGGCCTTTAGTCAGGCTGGCTAATGAGTTGAAGCTTGTTCTGGTAGGAACCAGACACCTCAGACCTTCCCTCTATTTCTTCTTTCTTTCTCTTTTAGAGTGATTGTTTCTGTCCTATATGTAACAATGTTCGTTTTGGTTGTTGTTTCCCTTGATAATTTTAATCTGTAAACTGCTTTGGCTAACTCTTGTTGTTTTAGTGGTATATCAAATCTGTTTTAGTGGTATATCAAATCTTTAATAAACTATAAGCTATTCTCATTCTTGTGTTGATGTAAAATCTGTCTTCTCACCTGCCTCTTACCAGAGATAAAATACAGATGATCCACATGTCTTTGAGAAATGGCAGCCAGGCCAGTGGTAGGAGATTGTTTCAATTAGTCATGATAGTATGGTTCATAAAAGATGGATCCTGGCAATACAGACACACTGCAAGTGGGGTCCTGTCTTTGAGAGGGATACAACAAATAAGATCTTTTGGCCCAACATGCTTGTTTATAGGCCTTCTTAAGGACTCATTGAGGATAACCCTGGGCTTGAAAATGTTGTATTAATTCTGCAGATAGATCTTAATGTTGAACAGAGGAACACACTTGTTGGAGGTTAAGAAATTGCCCACAGGAATACTTACCAAGATTGGTGTTAATATTTTTATGTTCTGATTTAACAACAAAATTGGTCTACATGTCTCTAGTTCTTTAATACTTGTCCCTAGTTTTGGTATTAGAATTGTGTGTGCTGCATTTTGTTCCTGCTTCTTATAATACATCATCTCTTGCAAAGGTTGAGTTATTGTATCTAGGAGCAAGTTAGAGTATTGTGCTTTTAGACTATAATGGGGGGGGGGGGAGTCTATATCTTTAGCTAGTTTGAATTACCTTATGGCTGTTTAGCTTGTATTTTGTATTGGGATAGTTTAGACTTTAGAGCACTTAATACTAAGTTTTGAGAACTGTTTAAAAAATAAAACAAAAAAACTTTTCCTCTCACATAGGTCATTCTACTCTTGATTATTTGTATAATACCTTATGATTGTGAAGGGGTTGTCTGTAATTCTGATAAGATTGAACAGTCTCCTGTGCCTTTCAGTTAACCTGTCCCTTAGGTGTTTTTATAGTAGTAGTTGTATGTCATATTAAGGAGATGAATTAAATTTGTCAATAATTTCCCTGTCTTAAGGCTGATTTTCTACCATTATGGAAAAATAATACTATTATAGCTCTGTATGTCAGTAGCTTATTTAACCTTTTCTTAGGCCATGTTTGTGGCGTAATCTTGAAATTGTTTTGCAGTTAGCATTTTACTCAATTCGTAGCCAGATCTTAGGCCTCGTAATGACCTTCCTCAGCAGTTTTCTTAGCTCATAGCTTTTTAACTTTGGAGGGACAGTCTGAATTGAGGCAGTGTGCTTGGCTTGTGTGTCACCAAAAGCTGAGAAGTGTCAGCAAACATTTTACCTATTTAGACTGCACTTTCCACAATGGACACATGCGTCTCTTGGCTGAGAGATGTGGTGAGCCAGATACTTGACTGCCTTGTTGTCTCCCCCCCAGCTGTAGCTGGAAATACAGGGTCCTGCCTGCTTACTTTCCCGTTCTGCCTGTTCAGATCATTGGGTGTAGAGAGTGACTTTTATAAGGGGGACTGGCAAGGTGGGGGTTCAGGGATGTAAGAGCAAAAATGAGCAAAGGTTAGCCTGTGTGGTGTTGAGAGAGAGGACTGACTAGCTGTTGCATCAGATGGCCCTGCGGCAATGTGTCAAACACATGAGCCAAACTTGCCAGGTTGAGAAACCCTTGGACACACAAAGTGAAAAACATACTAGGTTTGAAGACCTTGACAAAGCACTGGATCTGTGAACCCTAAGGAAATCTTAGTGATATGCCCTACCTCTAAAATGACAGTTTTGGTGCCTGTCATTTTAACATTTCATCATTGGTCACTTCAGCCTATTTATGTGCAAGATGGGGTTGGGGGGGGGGGGGGGGGGGTAGCCGTGTGTCATTGTCAGTTTCATAGAGAAGTCTGGTGCTCAACACCCATCTTGAATTTTTGCCAAAAGTGGCATCATATTCTCCACCTTGATCAGTTTTTATTTCTGTTCTCTTCTTTAAGCTTATAAAGGAAAGGGAGAGGGGTTGGGACTTGATATACTGCCTTTCTGTGGTCAGAATCAAAGCGGTTTACATATTACATAAAGGTACTTATTTTGTACCTGGTGCAATAGAAGGATAAGGGACTTGCCCAGAGTCCCAAGGAGTTGCAGTGGGAATTGAACCCAGTTCTCCAGGTTCTTGGGCTGCTGCACTAACCACTAGGTTACTCCTTGAGGCAGCACTTCAGTCATTAGATCCAAAGAGAATTGGCACCTTGTGGATTGGACTAAAGCCTTGAGGAAGTCAGTCCAGACCTCAGCTTGTAGTGAGGGGTAGTGGATTGTATTTGCCATTATTATGCCATAGTGGGGTAACCTAGGAAAGGAATGTGAAAGCCTATGTTGTCCATGACTAGTATAACATTTGTCTTAAGAGATGTACAAAACTGCAAAGTGGTATGTGTCAACGCATTCACTGACCACTTCTGTTTGGGCCTGTTTAGGGAGTCAACTCTGTCATTTAGAGTAATTTTTATGATTTTGAATTGTCTGTCTTGTACAGTGGTGTGTGTGTGTGTGTGTGTGGGGGGGGGGGGGGGGGGGGGATGTATGTATGTACATCCTAACTGTCATAAAAAAGGAATTTCCTCCACAAACGAGATTTTAATTGTGTGTTCATTGCTGTTTTAAGTGAAATCAACCCCTTAGCCTTGGAGTGTCTACATTGCTACTGCTTGTCATCAAGGGTGTGAGATTCCTTTTAACGGGTGTTCTGTCAGGAGAGCAGATTAAGGAAGCGCACAACCTAGCTGCCCCTCTATTTTGAGGTCTTAAGTTGAAATGTAAGGCAGTTTGGGGTGAACTTCTGCTGTCTATGTCCCAGAAATGGCAAAGAATGACCAGGATAAATTATTTTCTCCGAGGAGAAGCAGGCTGCTTGTTCTCACTGATGGGTGACGTCCACGGCAGCCCCTCCAATCGGAATACTTTTCTAGCAAAGTCCTTTGCTAGTCCTCGCGTGCCGATGCGCACCGCGCATGTGCGGCCGTCTTCCTGCCCGAACCGGCTCGTGTTCGTCAGTCTTCTTTTGTCCGCGCTCGGTACGGTCGTGTTATGCCATTCGCGCCCCTTAAGTCGACCTCGCGCGTCTTTTTGGCTTTTCGCTTAAAAAAAAAAAAAAGGGAAAAGGATTTCGGAAGAAGGCCTTTTCGGTCTTATTCCCCTTCCGGTATTTCCAGTTTTTGCCCCGTTAAGTTTCTTTTCATTTTCGGGGTAGGCCCTTTTGAGGCCTCGGGTCGAATTTTTTTCTTCCCCTCTTTTTTGGTGCCTTACCGCAATTACGAGTTTTGATTTCGCCAGCGTGATTTTTCCGCCCATGTCATCGAAGTCTCCCAGCGGCTTCAAAAATTGCACCCTGTGCGCCCGGGTGATCTCGCTCACTGACAGGCACGCGTCGTGTCTTCAGTGTCTGGGGGCTGGGCACCGCCCGCAGGCCTGTAGTCTTTGCGCCCTTTTACAGAAAAGGACTCAGGTAGCGAGATTGGCCCAGTGGAACGTTTTGTTCTCGGGCTCTTCGTCGGCATCGGCACCGGGAGGGCTCCTGCGGTACAGCCCCCCCGAGACCGACCTTCTTCGGCCTCAGCTCCGAGGAAGCGACGCCTGGTTTTACGTCCTCGTCGGTGCCGGGAAGCTCCGGTGACATGCTTCGTTTGAAAAAGTCAAAGCAGCATCGACACCGGTCTCCTTCCCATATCGGTACCGAGAGCTCTGGGTCGCCGAGGGAGTCGGCACCCAGTAGGCATCGGCACCGAGAGGACCGCTCACCCTCTGTTCAGGAAGTGTCGATGCGCTCCACTTTGGACAGCCCGGAACAGCCTCCACGCCCGGAACAGACTCTGACATCGACACCTGCATCGGCTTCCATGTCTTTCTCTACAGCCGCTCTGCACGAGAGTCTCCGGGCCGTTCTCCCAGAGATCCTGGGAGAGCTGCTGCGCCCTTCCCCTCCGGTACCGGGGGTGCTTGCGCCACCGGTACCGTCGAGTGAGGCGCCGGCTGGCCCCTTGCCCGGGGTGAGGTCTCCGACATCGGTGCCGCTTGCGGTACCGACTGCGGTCGCCTCCCAGGAAGGCTCCCCGATGACGTCGGCGGAGGGAGCTTCGCCGGTGCGGGCGAGGGAGTCTACCTCTCGACGCCCACACCGTGGACGTGGTTCCACGGAGTCGAGCCGGGCACGGCTTCAGACACAGGTCCGTGAACTTGTGTCTGATACCGATGGTGAGGCCTCGTGGGAGGAGAAGGAGGACATCAGATATTTCTCTGACGAGGAGTCTGATGGCCTTCCTTCTGATCCCACTCCCTCCCCTGAAAGGCAGCTTTCTCCTCCCGAGAGCCTGTCTTTTGCGGCCTTTGTCCGGGAGATGTCTACGGCCATCCCCTTCCCGGTGGTTGTGGAGAACGAGCCCAGGGCTGAAATGTTTGAGCTCCTGGACTATCCTTCTCCGCCTAAGGAAGCGTCCACAGTACCCATGCATCATGTCCTAAAAAAGACATTGCTGGCGAACTGGACCAAGCCATTAAGTAATCCCCACATTCCCAAGAAGATCGAGTCCCAGTACCGGATCCATGGGGACCCAGAGCTGATCCGCACTCAGTTGCCTCACGACTCTGGAGTTGTGGATTTGGCCCTAAAGAAGGCTAAGAGTTCTAGGGAGCCTGCTTCGGCGCCCCCGGGCAAGGACTCTAGAACCTTAGACTCCTTTGGGAGGAAGGCCTACCATTCTTCTGTACTCGTGGCCAAAATCCAGTCTTAACAGCTCTACACGAGCATACACATGCGGAACAATGTGCGGCAGTTGGCGGGCTTGGTGGACAAACTCCCCCCTGAGCAAGCGAAGCCATTTCAGGAGGTGGTCAGGCAGCTGAAGGCGTGCAGAAAATTCCTGGCCAGAGGGGTGTATGACACCTTTGATGTTGCGTCCAGGGCCGCTGCTCAAGGTGTGGTGATGCGCAGACTCTCATGGCTGCGTGCCTCCGACCTGGAGAATAGGATCCAGCAGCGGATTGCGGACTCGCCTTGCCGTGCGGATAACATTTTTGGAGAGAAAGTCGAACAGGTGGTAGAGCAGCTCCACCAGCAGGATACCGCTTTAGACAAGTTCTCCCGCCGGCAGCCTTCAGCTTCTACCTCTACAGGTAGACGATTTTTTGGGGGAAGGAAGACTGTTCCCTACTCTTCTGGTAAGCATAGGTACAGTCCTCCTTCTCGACAGCCTGCGGCCCAGGCTAAGCCCCAGCGCGCTCGCTCTCGTCAGCAGCGTGCGCCTCAGCAAGGCCCCTCGGCTCCCCAGCAAAAGCAAGGGACGAGATTTTGACTGGCTCCAGCAGAGCATAGCCGACATCCAAGTGTCAGTGCCGGGCGACCTGCCGGTCGGAGGGAGGTTGAAAGTTTTTCACCAAAGGTGGCCTCTCATAACCTCCGATCAGTGGGTTCTCCAAATAATCCGGCAAGGATACACCCTCAATTTGGCCTCAAAACCTCCAAATTGTCCACCGGGAGCTCAGTCTTACAGCTTCCAACACAAGCAGGTACTTGCAGAGGAACTCTCCGCTCTTCTCAGCGCCAATGCGGTCGAGCCCGTGCCATCCGGGCAGGAAGGGCTGGGATTCTATTCCAGGTACTTCCTTGTGGAAAAGAAAACAGGGGGATGCGTCCCATCTTAGACCTAAGGGCCCTGAACAAATATCTGGTCAAAGAAAAGTTCAGGATGCTTTCCCTGGGCACCCTTCTTCCCATGATTCAGGAAAACGATTGGCTATGCTCTCTGGACTTGAAGGACGCCTACACTCACATCCCGATACTGCCAGCTCACAGACAGTATCTGCGATTTCAGCTGGGCACACGTCACTTCCAGTACTGTGTGCTACCCTTTGGGTTCGCCTCTGGGCCCAGAGTGTTCACGAAGTGCTTGGCTATAGTAGCAGCGGCACTTCGCAGGCTGGGGGTACACATGTTCCCATATCTCGACGATTGGCTGGTGAAGAACACGTCCGAGGCAGGAGCTCTACAGTCCATGCAGATGACTATTCGCCTCCTGGAGCTACTGGGGTTTGTGATAAATTACCCAAAGTCCCATCTTCTCCCGGCGCAGAGACTCGAATTCATAGGAGCTCTGCTGGATTCTCGGACGGCTCGCGCCTATCTCCCAGAGGCGAGAGCCAACAACTTGTTGTCCCTCGTCTCGCGGGTGCGAGCGTCCCAGCAGATCACAGCTCGGCAGATGTTGAGATTGCTGGGCCACATGGCCTCCACAGTTCATGTGACTCCCATGGCCCGCCTTCACATGAGATCTGCTCAATGGACCCTAGCTTCACAGTGGTTTCAGGCTGCTGGGGATCTAGAAGACGTGATCCACCTGTCCACGAGTTTTCTCGAATCCCTGTATTGGTGGACGATTTGGTCCAATCTGGCTCTGGGACGTCCTTTCCAAATTCCTCAGCCACAAAAAGTGCTGACCACGGATGCGTCTCTCCTGGGGTGGGGAGCTCATGTCGATGGGCTTCACACCCAAGGAAGCTGGTCCCTCCAGGAACGCGATCTACAGATCAATCTTCTGGAGTTGCGAGCGATCTGGAACGCTCTGAAGGCTTTCAGAGATCGGCTGTCCCACCAAATTATCCAAATTCAGACAGACAACCAGGTTGCCGTGTACTACGTCAACAAGCAGGGGGGCACCGGATCTCGCCCCCTGTGTCAGGAAGCCGTCAGCATGTGGCTCTGGGCTCGCCGTCACGGCATGGTGCTCCAAGCCACATATCTGGCAGGCGTAAACAACAGTCTGGCCGACAGGTTGAGCAGGATTATGCAACCTCACGAGTGGTCGCTCAATTCCCGTGTAGTGCGACAGATCTTCCAGGTGTGGGGCACCCCCTTGGTCGACCTCTTCGCATCTCGAGCCAACCACAAAGTCCCTCAGTTCTGTTCCAGGCTTCAGGCCCACGGCAGACTGGCATCGGATGCCTTCCTCCTGGATTGGGGGGAGGGTCTGCTGTATGCTTATCCTCCCATACCTCTGGTGGGGAAGACTTTGTTGAAACTCAAGCAAGACCGAGGCACCATGATTCTGATTGCTCCTTTTTGGCCGCGTCAGATCTGGTTCCCTCTTCTTCTGGAGTTGTCCTCTGAAGAACCGTGGAGATTGGAGTGTTTTCCGACCCTCATCACGCAGGATGAAGGGGCGCTTCTGCATCCCAACCTCCGGTCCCTGGCTCTCACGGCCTGGATGTTGAGAGCGTAGACTTTGCCTCTTTGGGTCTGTCAGAGGGTGTCTCCCGTATCTTGCTTGCTTCCAGGAAAGATTCCACCAAGAGGAGTTACTTCTTTCTGTGGAGGAGGTTTGCCGTCTGGTGTGACAGCAAGGCCCTAGATCCTCGCTCTTGTCCTACACAGACCCTGCTTGAATACCTTCTGCACTTGTCTGAGTCTGGTCTCAAGACCAACTCTGTAAGGGTTCACCTTAGTGCAATCAGTGCATACCATTACCGTGTGGAAGGTAAGCCGATCTCAGGACAGCCTTTAGTTGTTCGCTTCATGAGAGGTTTGCTTTTGTCAAAGCCCCCTGTCAAGCCTCCTACAGTGTCATGGGATCTCAATGTCGTTCTCACCCAGCTGATGAAACCTCCTTTTGAGCCACTGAACTCCTGCCATCTGAAGTACTTGACCTGGAAGGTCATTTTCTTGGTGGCAGTTACTTCAGCTCGTAGAGTCAGTGAGCTTCAGGCCCTGGTAGCCCAGGCCCCTTACACCAAATTTCATCATAACAGAGTAGTCCTCCGCACTCACCCTAAGTTCTTGCCAAAGGTCGTGTCGGAGTTCCATCTGAACCAGTCAATTGTCTTGCTAACATTCTTTCCCCGTCCTCATTCCTGCCCTGCTGAACGTCAGCTGCACACATTGGACTGCAAGAGAGCATTGGCCTTCTACCTGGAGCGGACACAGCCCAACAGACAGTCCGCCCAATTGTTTGTTTCTTTTGATCCCAATAGGAGGGGAGTGGCTGTGGGAAAACGCACCATATCCAATTGGCTAGCAGATTGCATTTCCTTCACTTACGCCCAGGCTGGGCTGACTCTTGAGGGTCATGTCACGGCTCATATTGTTAGAGCCATGGCAGCGTCGGTAGCCCACTTGAAGTCAGCCTCTATTGAAGAAATTTGCAAAGCTGCGACGTGGTCATCTGTCCACACATTCACATCTCTTTACTGCCTGCAGCAGGATACCCGACGCGACAGTCGGTTCGGGCAGTCAGTTCTTCAGAACCTGTTTGGGCTTTAGGATCCAACTCCACCCCCCGAGGGCCCTGTTTGTTCTGTTCCAGGCTGCACTCTCAGTTAGTTGGTAAATTTTTTAGGTCAATCTCAGTTATGTCCTCGCCGTTGCGAGGCCCAATTGACCATGGTTGTTGTTTTGAATGAGCCTGGGGGCTAGGGATACCCCATCAGTGAGAACAAGCAGACTGCTTGTCCTCGGAGAAAGCGAATGCTACATACCTGTAGAAGGTATTCTCCGAGGACAGCAGGCTGATTGTTCTCACAAACCCGCCCGCCTCCCCTTTGGAGTTGTGTCTTCCCTTGTCTTGGTTTTGCTACATATGAGACTGGCCGGCACAAGCCGGTTTCGGGCGGGAAGACGGTCGCGCATGCGCGGTGCGCATCGGCGCGCGAGGACTAGCAAAGGCCTTTGCTAGTGAAGATTCCGATTGGAGGGGCTGCCGGGGACGTCACCCGTCAGTGAGAACAATCAGCCTGCTGTCCTCGGAGAATACCTTCTACAGGTATGTAGCATTCGCTTTGTACTTCCATCGTTACAATGTATTGTAAGCCACACTGAGCCCGCAAATAGGTGGGAAAATGTGGGATACAAAAGCAATAAAATAAATAAATAAAATAAATGAGGAGAAAAGAACTGTGAAAACATAAATATTAAAGAAGGAACCCCATGATTCTACATTTGGTTTTATGACCAGAGACTTTTTTTAGCTGTTGATTTAAACAAGACCAGATTTATGCTTTGAAAATGACATATTTAATCCCTGACATAATTTTATATGATAGTTATTCTTTTAGCAGTAAGACCCTTATTAAATGCAAGATTTCTCCAAATAGAAACAGAAAGGGGAAGTAATTTAGTAAGATTCTATATATTGCTTCTTTGAATCAGTTCTCACCATATTTTGATAATTTACATTGTAGTGCATGATGCAAGTTTACAACTGTTTTGTACTTGTATAAGAAATTTGTTTTAAAGTTTGACTATAACATGTATTTTAGGGTCCAGTAACAGCCTGTGATCATTGTCCTAAGGATAGTCCTGGTTATTACTGTAACAAGAAAACAAGCTGTAAAAGTTGTGCAATGGATCGGAACTGTCAGTGGGAATCGAGGAGTCAAGTGTGCATCGCATTACCTGGTATGCAGAGAGAATTTTTGTTCAAGTAATTTAAATATTTGATGATATATTCTGTATATTCATGATACCCTGTTTTATAACATAGCAACACCATAGGCCATGGAATAGCTGAGTTGGAACTAGTGGAGGATCATTTCCCAGAAACCAGCTAAGTCACTGCTGTATTGGTGTTTGTCCAGCAAGTCCAATTCCATTTGTACCTAGGCTACAAGATATTTGGGGTTAACAGTCTCACCAGTTTTGTAGCTGTTAACATTGTTACAAAGCTGTTCCTAAGACCATAGGACAGAGAGTAAGGGGGAGGGGGGATTGAACCTTGATTGTTGAGATCAGTTTGGAAATGTGTATGCCTAAGAGGGTAGAGAAACCAACAAGGAAGAAGACAAAAACTAAGGTAATGAGCAATATCCTTCAAGCACTAAAGCTTCTAAGTCTAATACACAAATGCATGATTTAAATAGGCAGACTGGTTACGCCATTTGGGTCAGGTTAAAGTCAATACTGAATTTCATATGTATCTGCTAATTAAATAAGCACTATTACAAAAATCCTCTTGGCAGTTTGAGCTCAAGCAGCCCCTGCAGAAGAGCCAAGGGAAGTAGGGGGCCCACTTCTATATATTATCTCCTGAGGTGGATCTCTCCCTCCTGATCTGGGGCTATTTTAGATACTTTGCTCAGGCCCCTTCAGTTGAATTTCTTAAACTGCTCCTTAGGTAACAGTAAACTCAATCTTCCTTGTCATCAAGCAGATGAAGCCATTACGTATGGGTTGTGTCCATCAACCAGCAGGGGGAGATAGAGAGCACTCAAGTTTTTCACAGTGCCTCGTGGCCAGCTAGCTCCACTGCCTCTTCAGTATTCTATATCTCCACAAGCAGGGTGGCTGCAGCTTCTTCGAGCTCCATCAAAAATCTGCCTGGGGGTGGTTCCTGGCTTGCCAGTTGTTAGCCGGGGTGTTAGAGGCTATAGCAGCTTCACTTTGAAGGCACATAGGTCAGCCCTTTCCCTGCCTTACCCATGCCCCCGTGGATGTGGACATATTAGCTTGCTTTTCCCTGTCCTTTCCCACTCAGTGGATGCAGGCACATTGGTTCGCCTTTCCCTGCCTTTCCCACTTATCTGAGCCTCCGGAGTGTTTTTATTTACCTCTTTTGCCTCTGCTTTCCTCACAGCACCAATAAATAAATAAATAAATAAATAATTAAAGTCACGTCGCACTTTAGCGCAGCGATCTTGGAAAAGAGGTTTTTTTCTTGAGATTTTTCTGCAGGACCGGAGCTGTGATACTCGGTCTAGTGAGGTAAGAGTGTTTTCTGACTCCTCTGGGGTGGGCCCGTGATCGGGACGTTTTTGGCGCAAACCGCCATTTTTGAATTTTACCGCCGTTTTCGGCGATGGCTGCGGAGACTGTAAAGCACTGTTCTAAATGTTACCAGCGCAAATCAGCAGCGGGGCTCTGTAATTCGTGCTGTACAGACGGTAGAGCCGACCCGACCATGGCGAACGGCGATCTTTTGCGCTCTGAGCTGGCAGCGGACGCCATTTTGGATTTTCCACATGGCGCGGCCTCTGTTGCGACAGCCCTGAATGCGGGGGGGGGGGGGGGTCCTCTGAGTGAGGCTAATAATAGAGCTGATAGTCCTGGGCAGGATCCGGGCGGTCAGGGAGCGTTTTTCTCCCCTGATTTTGTTTTAATGCTGCATAGGGCGTACATGCTTAAAAGAGCTCTTCCACAGGCTTCTTCGGACCCTCTGCCTGCCCCCCCTGGTGGATCCTGGCCTTTTGGAGTTGGCTTTGCCTGTTTCTTATCCTCCTGATAAACGCAGAAGGGCTAATTCTCCTTCTGAGTGTGGCGCACCCCACCCCACCCCCCGTGGTCGGGCTATGAGGATTCTGAGGGGTCTGGCAGAACTTCTTGGGTTGAGGAGCCAGAGTCTGGTGCAGAATTGCCACAGGAGCTTGATGATCCGTCTGCGGTGAGGATTTTCCACCGCGAGGAGCTGCCGGCGCTTATTTCAAATGCCTTACAAGCCCTCTCGATTGAAGATCCTGGGAGTGGCACAGCCTCCTCTTAATCCAAGGATGGCTAGTACCAGAAAGCCTACTCGAGCCTTTCCTTTGCATGATTCCATCCAAGAGCTTATTTCGGCTCAATGGGCTGACCCCGAGGGACCTTTGAATGTTGCCAGGGCTATGGAGCAATTATACCCTCTGAGTGAGGAACATTTGGCTCGCTTTGCAATGCCTAAAGTGGATGCCCTGGTTACGGCTGTGACAGAGAACTACCCTCCCTGTTGAAGGAGGTGTTGCCCTGAAGGATATTCAAGACCGCAGGCTTGATTCAGCTCTGAAGCGGTCCTTTGATTTGGCAGGTCTCACTGTTCGGGCGTCTGCATGCAGTTGTTATGCTGCTAGAGCCTGCCTGGCTTGGTTACAGCAGGCAGTGGAACAGCCCGGTGATGGAGCGGAGACCTTATCTGAAGTGGCTCCGGGGATGGAGTCGGCCTTGTCCTTTTTGGCTGACGCCCTTTATGATATGGTCAGAGCTTTGGCTAAACAAATGGCTGTAGCAGTGGCAGCTCGCTGCACTCTTTGGCTACGACATTGGGAGGCGGACATGGCCTCCTAAGCAAAGGTTGGTGAAATTGCCCTTTCAAGGCCTTCTCCTGTTGGTGAGGAGCTGGAAAACATTGTTAAAGGCCTGGGGGATTCCAAACCTCAGCGCTTGCCCGAAGATAGGCCGAAGCCTTCCTCTAAGGGTCAGGCGGTCCGCTCCTCTTACAGACCTCGCTTCCGTGAAGCTAGAAGGTACCGCCCGGGGCGTGCTGCTGGGTTCACTTCGCGTGCCCGCTTTCAGCAGAGAAACGCCTTTCACTCGGACAAACGTTCCACAGCTGCCGGTTCAAGGCCTGGAGTTCAGGGGCAACCCTCTCAATGATGGTATGCCGGCCCCCTCCTCATTTCCTGTCATTGGAGGAAGAATTTCCCTCTTTTTCGAGGAGTGGGCCAAAGTCTCCGCAGATCAGTGAGTCTTGGACCTGATCAGAGACGGATACCGAATAGAATTCGATGCCCTGGTGAGGGACGTGTTTGTGGAGTCCCGATGCGGTTCTGCCGCCAAACGGGCGGCAGTAGAAGAGACTTTGCACAGTCTGTGCCGGATAGGGGCTGTGACCCTGGTGCCTCCCGCCGAACAAGGTCTAGGCCGCTACTCCATTTACTTTGTGGTGCCACGAAAAGGCGGGTCTTTTCGCCCGATCCTGGACTTAAAAGAGCTAAACAAGTCCTTAAGAGTGCGGCATTTTCACATGGAAACCCTGCGCTCCGTCATTGCGGCGGTACAGCCAGGAGAGTTTCTCATGTCTCTGGACCTGAAAGAAGCTTACTTGCACATACCAATTTGGCCCCCGCACCAGAAGTTTTCTGCGCTTTGCGGTGTTGGGAAAACATTTCCAGTTTCGGACCTTGCCTTTTGGCCTTGACACAGCTCCCCGAACCTTCTCCAAGGTAATGGTGGTAGTAGCTGCCTTTCTTAGGCGAGAGGGTATCCGGGTTCACCCGTACCTAGACGACTGGCTCATCAGAGCAGACTCTGTAACAGAGAGTCATCTAGCTACAGCCAGAGTGGTTTCAGTCCTTCAATCTCTGGGCTGGGTCGTCAATATGACCAAAAGTTACCTGACCCCCTCGCAATCTCTAGAATATTTGGGGGCCAGGTTTGACACAGCCTCGGGCTATGTGTTTCTTCCCGAGCAAAGGCGGTGCAAGCTTCAGAATCAGGTCCGTCTGCTCCTGAGGATGCCCCGCCCGTGAGCTTGGGACATTGTCCAGCTGTTGGGATCAATGACGGCCACCTTGGAAGTGGTGCCATGGGCGAGAGCGCACCTGAGACCTGTACAGTATTCTCTACTTCAACGATGGTCTCCAGTATCTCAGGATTATCAGTGCAGACTTTCTTGGCTCCCTGCGGCCCGCCTCAGTATGGAGTGGTGGCTCTCGGACAGCATGTTGCGGCGGGGATTGCCGCTGGCTGTCCCTGATTGGTGCCTAGTGGTGACAGATGCCAGCCTGAAGGGCTGGGGCGCACATTGCCAGGGGAAGCATGCCCAGGGTCTATGGACGCCTGACGAGTCGGAGTGGTCTATCAACCTCCTGGAGTTGAAAGCGGTGTTTCTGTTTCTTCTGGCCTTTCAAGTGACCCTGGAAGGATTGGCTGTCCGAGTGATGTCGTACAACACGACAGCAGTGGCCTACATAAATCGACAAGGCGGCACTCAGTGCAGAGCTCTAGCCGCTCAGGCCGAACAAATTTGCCACTGGGCCGAGCTGCATCTACAGTCTCTGTCAGCAGCTCACATTGCAGGTCATAGCAACGTGCAAGCCGACTATCTAAGCAGGCATCAGATCGATCCAGCGGAGTGGGAACTAGCAGACGATGTATTCCTGCAGATATGTGCCAAATGGGGCAAGCCAGTGATGGATCTTATGACGACCAGTTCCAATGCCAAAGTCCCGTGCTTTTACAGCAGACGGAGGGATCCTCTGCCGGGTTGGATGCCTTGGCTCAACCCTGGCCCCTGGGCTAGCTGTATGTCTTCCCTCCGTGGCCCTTGATAGGGCGAGTGCTCCTGCGGATTCGGCTGCATCCAGGAGAAGTGGTGCTCATCGCCCTGGATTGGCCCAGGAGGCCTTGGTATGCTGACCTCCGACAGATGCTGTTGGAGGCTCCCTTTCCGTTACCTCTGGTTCCGCACCTGTTGTCACAGGATCCGGTGGCCATGGAGGACGCCTGCCGCTTTGGTCTTATGGCATGGCGATTGAGAGGGCGCAATTGAGAGATAAAGGCTACTCAAATAAGGTAATTTCCACTCTCCTGCAGGCCCGTAAGCGCTCCACGTCCGTGGCTTATGCCAGGATTTGGCGCCAGTTTGAAGTCTGGTGTGTTTCAAGAGCGCTTTCTCCGTTGCGGGCTCCTGTCTCACCGCTTCTGGACTTTTTGCAGGATGGTGTACACAAAGGCTTGGCCTATAATTCCCTGTGGGTGCAAGTGGCAGCTTTGGTCTCCCTGCGTGGCAAGGTTGAAGGCATGTCCTTAGCTGCTCATCCAGATGTGGCACGGTTTCTTAGAGGGGTGCTTCGGCTCCGTCCTCCTGTGCGGGCACCTTGTCCAGCTTGGAACCTGGGGTTAGTATTGAAGGCCCTTCAGGGGGCTCCCTTTGAGCCGCTTCGGCGTGCTTCAGAGAAAGATTTGACACTGAAGGCCGTCTTTTTAGTGGCCATTACCTCGGCGAGACGGGTGTCAGAGCTCCAGGCGCTGTCCTGTAGAGACCCTTTTCTGCAATTCTCAGAGTCAGGGGTCACGGTTCGGACCGTGCTTTCCTTCATGCCTAAGGTGGTTTCAGCGTTTCACCTAAACCAGCCTGTTTTTCTTCCCTCCTTTGTTGAGGAGGAGTTTCCAGATTCATTTGGGCAGTTGCACCTTTTGGATGTGCGAAGGACTCTGTTGCAGTATCTGCGAATTACAAATTCTTTCAGGACCTCTGATCATCTTTTTGTATTGTTTGCAGGTCCTCGCAGAGGGTCTTCAGCGTCTAAAGCCACTATTGCCTGTTGGCTCAAAGAAGCTATCATTTCAGCATATCTGCTGTCTGGCCGGGCTCCGCCTGAAGCCTTTAAGGCACATTCCACAAGAGCGATTTCCTCTTCCTGGGCGGAAACTGGAGCACTATCTCTTCATGAGATTTGCAGTGCTGCAACATGGGCTTCTAAGCTCTCTTTTGCCCGACATTACAGGCTGGATGTGACTGCCAGGAGGGATGCGTGTTTTGGAGCACATGTGCTAGCGCGTGGTGTGGCTTGTTCCCACCCTATTTAGGGATTGCTTTGTTACATCCCATACGTAATGGCTTCATCTGCTTGATGACAAGGAAGGGAAAATTAGGTTCTTACCATGATAATTTTCTTTCCTTTAGTCATAGCAGATGAAGCCATGAGCCCTCCCTGTATGATTGTCTGTATTGCAGTGATTCTGATTTTAGGTGCTGTTCTTGTTTCCTGAAGTTATATTCCTTTCTTGGGGAGTCGGAAAACAGTCTTCAGGATTCTTGTTACAGTTATAGGAGGATGAGTTCATTCCCTCCAGTTCATGTTTTGGGAGGATGAGTTTATTCCCTCCAGGAGGATGAGTTCATTCCCTCCTTTTTTGGAGTTTATGCCCTTGTTAAGGGGCCATCGTTCGCTGTGAGGAAAGTTCATGTTTTTCCCATTGCGGTTTGCCATACTGCTTTGGAAGCTTCAAATACTGAAGAGGCAGTGGAGCTAGCTGGCCATGAGGCACTGTGAAAAATTGAGTGCTCTCTATCTCCCCCTGCTGGTTGATGGACACAACCCATACGTAATGGCTTCATCTGCTATGACTAAAGGAAAGAAAATTATCATGGTAAGAACCTAATTTTCCCATAAAACTTTAACCATATCCATATTTCTTTATAATATTTACAGTTTTTACATGCTAGGAGGGACAATCATAAAAGAACCTTGAGCCACCTGGTCTTCAGTCAAAGAGTTAATCATTTGTTATCATGGTCTATTGTTTTAAGTTTGTTTGAAATACAATAATTTTGAGTACATGTCCAAATGAAATTTTATTTATTAGGGTCCTTTGTGCAATCCACTTATAAATAAACATGAAAAATGTGTGGACTTAAGCATTTCGGACTAATGATTTTATGGTAGTAAACAGAGGACACAGTGACTCAAGATGCCTATAAGATGGACAATTCTTTGGAGTTGGAAATTGAATTGCTTCTTTTATGAGTAATATATGGAAATAAGATTATAGTTGTAGCTCTATGAATTACAGTTAGCAAACCAGTAAGAACAGATTGCTAGAAGTTTTAATACATGTATTTAGTGCGTATAGTATGAAAGTTGCTCACTTTCTTCCACTTTCCTTCTGTCTTCCACTGATAATTGATAAGATGAACTAAATCCATAACAGAAAAAAGGCTAGAAGGGAAGTTTCCTTCAAGACTGGATTTTTTTTGCTGTTGTGTTGTCAACTTGGGTTGCCCATTTAGGAGATAATTTTTTAAAGAATTTTCTATATGTAAAACAACATTTAGAGAATGACTGTCATAGCTTGCTTAGGCACACATGCACAAAAAGTAGATACAACAAGAGGATTTGTGCACTGTATTTGGGGCATTGGAGAAGCCTGTTTTATAAAAGCACACAGATGCATATGTTACCTTTCTGAAATAGACACCTTTTTGGATATTTCATATTTTCCGAGGACAAGAAGGCCTTTATATTCTCACATCTGGGTGATATCATTCGACGGAGCCTGGTGTGGACGCTGACCAGTGCTGTCCGATTCACTCAAAAATTTTTCGATTCGATTCACTCATTTGAATTGATTTTTCATTTCGATTTCGATGCAATTCTGCTTTACTGAAATATAGGGGCCCATAGCCTCAGACCTATGCTAATATTATAAGAAAGTAACACAAACAGGCAGCAATTGAACATTTTAAACATTCATGAAAGCATTGGCAATGAAAGATTAAACTGCACCAGCCTCTACTTCTCTAAAATGTCTACACTATCTCCGCAATTATTGTTCAGTATTAAAATTAAGTTCCAAACATACCCTACCACCAAGTCTGTCCTTTAATGATGCCGCATGTTCAGAAATCATAGCCGTAAGTATAGACAATTATTCAAATATCACATGCATACATCAGAATAGATGTCCATACACACATTGCAAAAGTAAACAACAACTTCTACAGAGTACATCCAAAACTTAATTTTTATTTTCTCATTTCCGTCTTCCAAAATGCCAGACAACAGATGTACAGATCAGTAGGATCCAAAGCAGTCCAATACAAGTAAAGTCAGAAACAACAACAGTTTTTATACCTAATTGTTCCACCACCCTTAGGATTCACCTTTGGGGTTAAAAAGCAAAACTGTGTGCTTGTAAGGACTGGATAAACAAATTAAAACGAAGTTTAAAGCAAATTCCCTTAATATGTAATAGTTGGTAGCAATAATGAAGCAGTGATAGAATATTCATATAGCAAGCAGCCTGAGCCAACAGATTTATTTTTCATTGAACATGCTTTGTATGAACTTGGCGACTAATAGTGTGCTGAACTGGACAATGTTGGCACATTTAGACTGACTCTGGACTTCTGCATGAAGGTAGCTCTGCCCTCACTCAATATTTGTCTTTTAAATAGTAGTAATAAAAAAATATCAAGTGCATTTTTATAATATACCACTGTAATCCACAAAAGAAAAGGAGGAAGTTCCTATATGCCATCTTCTCCCTTTGATCTAAGCACAGAAAATAAAGGATTTTAAATGCTTACAGGTTTCAACCTAATGTTTAATGTGGGATTTAAATGTCATAAGTAAATAAATAGGTAGATAGAAACTCTGAATGTTGAGCACCTGATTCTCATAACATGTCTGTTTTAGAGGTTCTTTACCAGGGAAAAAAAATCTCTGCACGAATATAACAATGCTAGGGTGTCCCAATAACCAGCCCATCCAAATGACACACTGTTTACAATTTATAAAACAATTTACTACTTTACCTGTAAAAACTTATTCTGTTATTATGCTTCATCAGTGTACATCTGTATGCTGCACAAGCTGTCATGTTTGAAAATGTGAGATTAAATAAAAATAATACCAACAATAAAGAACAGCGTGGATGCAGCAGCTCATAGGTTTGTCATCCCGCCTCAGACGCCTCCTGTTTTCATCCAACCTCCTTGCATTGGTGGCTTTCTTGGCACAGCTGCTGGTCCTGCCTCCTGATGTCAGTTTTTCCTGTTCCAGCTGTGCACCAGTAGAGAGACCTCCTTTCCTCTGCCAACAGTAGACAGACCTTGGGCCCTGCTATTGTAAGTTTATTGTCTTGTCGCTGCTGTTGCTTCCCTCAGCAGCTGCAGTGGCTTGGTTGACAGCGGGAGGGAAGGAAGCAGCAGCAGCTTCAGTGACAGCGGGAGGAAGGGAGGGAAATCCCGAATCGGGACTCCAGATTTTTTTTCCCCCAACCAAATTGATTTGTCCAAAATGAATTCGACGAATCGATTGAAATCGTGAATTGGTGACTAACTAGTAGAGTAGAACGTTTTAGCATCATCCCAGCGTGCATGCTCTGATACTTTTCGCGCCTGATGCACAAGTGTGAGTCCTCTAGTCTTCGTTTTTCCGCGGAGCTGAGAAGGGGGCATTTCTTGTTCTTTCCCTCACACAGTCTTTTTTGGGTTGTGAGTGCCTTCCCATGCAGGTATTTTTTTTTTTTTTTTTTTTCCATAGTTTTTCCTCATTTTCTTTTCAGCTTTATGTTTTTATAGCTCTAGTTTTTTTTTTTTTTTTTTTTTTAGATATTTGGGGCACTTTTAAGTTTCCTTTATTTTCGTGAGTGACTGTGTGAATAGGCTGCACCTAGTCCTCAATTTGAACACTCTCCCTTTTTTTTTTTCTCTTAGTTTGATTGAGGAGTTTAATTTAGCTGAGATACTTTTTTTTTCGATGTCTCAGAAGACTCCCAGTATCTTCAAGCGGTGTGCCATGTGTAGGCTCATAATTTCTGCCATGAACCCGCACAGTTGCTGCAATGGGTGCCTTGGGCCAGATCATGACTCCTCTGCACATGCAGATAAAGACTCAGCAGGAGCAACTGGCTCAAATGCAACAACCTTTTGGGTTTTCAAAGGCCGGCCCATTGACTTCGGCACCAGAGGCGTTGATCTCCATGGCTGCTTCAACACCAGCATCGAGTGGGAGTGCACTGGCATCAAGTGGGTCTCCACCTTCATCAACACCGGGCACTGATAGCAGGCCCTGGGACCGGTCAGCATCGGACCAGACACCAAGGACCTGTACGGATTTTGCGGCATCCTCATTGGCACCGGGGGGATCGAGGCTCTATGCATTAGTGAAAGCCCAAGAAGCAGAAGCATCGATTTTTCCTCAAAGTACGGTTCTGGGAGCACTAGAACATTGGTGCATCCATTACCCGAGAAGCACTGGTCCCGGGAGGAGTGCTCCCTCTCCTTGGAAAAGTTGCCAGTATGAAAGTCACCAAGCGGCCCGGTCCCTGCCATCGGTTCGGCCCCGACATCTGAGGCTGCCTCTGCCCCGGCTTCCATGCCTGTGCCAGTGCGCACTTTCAATGTGCGGTTCTGCAGCATGCTCTGGGAGGAGCTGGCACAGTTGCTACAGGAGGCTCCTGCTTTGACATGGAGGGCAATTGCGCCACTGTTGGAACAGACTCAGCTATTCTGAGGTTTCATCGAAGCCGGTTCCTCACCAGTTGTTGACATCGATGTCCGGGTAAGCAGTACTGCCTTTGACATTGGGAGAGGAAGCTTCCTTGGAGTTAGATTAGAGCTGCTCCTCGAAGCTCCTCAGAGGGTGGACATCGTTCTCATAGAGTGAGGTTGGCACAGACTCATTCACCTGAGTATGGTGAAATCTGATTGGGACCGCTCATGGGAGTCAGATGAGGATCCACATTACTTCTCGGATGAGGAGTCATGTGGAATTCCATCTGATCGCTCTCCTTTTAAAGAGAGACTGAAATATCCACCAGAGGCGCTATCTTTCACTAATTTTGTGAGGGAGATGGCAGTGGCATTTGTTGGATGAGGAGCCTAGAGCAGAGATGTCTATTCTGGGCTGTAAGTCTCCTCTCAAGGAGGGGGTCACTGTTATATTGAGCCCTATTCTTAAGGATCCACTGTTGAAGAACTGGGAGTCTTGCCTCACAGTGCAGATCGTGCCCCAGAAGGTGGATATGCAATATCGTATCAAGAAGGCACAGTTGCCCCACAATTCCATGGTGGCCGAATCTGCTCTCAACGGGTCAAGAGTTCTCGTTCTCATGCCTCGGCGCCTCAGGACAGGAGACTAAAACTTTGAACTCATTTGGGAGAGAGACTTTTCAGGCCTCAATGCTTATTGTCCACATCCAGTCCTACCAGCTCTACACAAGCCTTTACTTGGGGTCTCTGGTAAACAGTACACTGACAGAGGCAGATTCTCTTCCTTTGGATCAGGCCAGAGAGCTTCGCCAGGTGACCAACAAGCAGATGGAGTGTAGGCATCTGGCTGGGGGGTACCTATGATACTTTTGATGTTGCGTCCAGACTCCCTGGAATGGGTGTGAAGATGCACAGGCTCTCATTGCTGCGTGTCTCTGACATGGAACCAGCGTTTTAAGAGAGGTTGTTGGACGTGTGTTGCAGAGGTAACAACTTGTTTGGAGATGAAGTGGAGGAGTTTGCTGTCCTTATAAAAAAAAAAAAAAGCATACAGATTGGTGTACTCCATCTGCATATTCTTCGGCAACAAGGTTTTCAACTGGGTCTACGTGGTGTACATACTACTCTCAAAGGTGTAGGTACCCACCTCCCACTCAGTCCACTCAGGCGACAGGCAGCATCCCAGGCCTCACAGCCCCATCTTCAGAAGTCCCAGTCAACTCCCTAGTCAAATCAGGTCACAGGCAAAGAGCATAACCACTCAAAAAGTATCCATCCTGGGCGAGATTCCGATCGGAGGGAGGCTTATTTTTTACCAACACAGATGGCCCCTTGTAACATCTGACTGGTGGGTTCTTCAAGTAGTCCATCTTGGGTACACACTAAATTTGCATCAGAGACAATCGTTCATCAGTTGTCAACAGAAAGAGGTGCTTGCAGAGGAACTCTGCATTTCTACAGGCCTGAGTGGTCGAACCGGTACCATCAAGGGAAGAGGGGAAGGGATTCTATTCCAGATACTTTCTTGTGACCAGAAAAAATAGAGGGATATTGGCCCATCCTAGACATAAGGGACCTGAACATATTCCTAGTCAAAGAAAAGTTCAGGATGCTTTCCCTGGGCAGCCTTCTTCCTTTCATTCAGGAAAATGATTAGCTATGCTCTTTGGACTTAAAGGATGCCTGTACCCCACGTTTTGATACTTCCAAGTCACAGGAAGTATCTCAGATTTTGAGTTGGACATGCCACTTCCAGTATCACATTCTACCTTTTGGCCTGGCATCTTAAGTTTTCACCAAGTGTCTGGTAGTAGTCACAACATATCTATGCAAACTGGGGGTGTATGTGTTTCCCTGCATGGACAATTGGCTGGTCAAGAGCACATCTCAGGAAGGAGCCAATGAGTCGATAAGGGGGACTATTTGGGTGATAAAGCTACTGGGGTTTGTGATCAATTACCCCAAGTCCCACCTACAACCAGTTCATCAACTGGAGTACATAGGTGCCCTGCTAGATACAGCGCAGGCTTAGGCTTTCCTTCCTCAAGTGAGAGCCGATACCTTGACAAAGCTTGCTTTGCAGGTCCGCAGCAGCCAAAAGGTTTCAGCTCAGCAAATGTTGAGACTGATGGGCCACATGGTCTCCACCGTGCATGTCACTCCAATTGAACGGCTCTTGAGAGCGGCCCAGTGGACCTTAGTTTTCCAGTGGTCTCAAGCCACAGGGGACCTAACTGATATCATCCACACACCACCAGATCTGGCCCACGTCCTCCTCTGGTGGTCAGTTCTGTTCAGTTTGACTCAGGGACTTCCGTTCCAAGTTCTGCCGCTTCGAAAGGTGTTGACAACAGATTCATCTAACCTGGGTTGTCGAGCTTATGTAGATGGGCTTCACACTCAAAGGCAGTGGTCTGCTCAGGAGGTTCAGTTCCACATCAGTCTTAAGTTCAGGGCTATTTGGAACGCTCTAAAGGCATTTAGAGAGCAACTCCAGAACCAAATTGTTCTCATTCAGTCAGACAACCAGGTTGCGATGTTCTGTCAGTGAAGGGGGGGGGGGGGGGGGTTATGGGATCATACTGTTTGTGGGTAAGTGGTGGGCATGTGGTAGTGGGTCCTACACAGGATAGATCTACGTGCCACTTAACTTCCCAGCAAGAACAACAGTTTGAGCAGGATAGTGGTCTCTGAACATGGGCATAGCCCAGAAGATTTTCTCGGAGTGAGGCACCTTCTTGGTGGATCTTATCGCCACTCATCTCAACAACAAAGTCCTGCTCCATGCATGGGTCACATGGCAGACTAGCGTCAAGTGCCTTTCTCTTACTGGGGTAGGAAAATACCTTTGCATGACAGTGGGATGCTACTAAAACTTTCTACCCTACTAGCTTGTCAGCATCCACACCAGGCTTCATCAGATGATGTCACGCAGATCTGAGAATAATTGGCCTGTTATACTCGGAGAACACCAGCTACAGGTAAGTTTCTTTGCTTTATCTCCTTGTTTATGGTTGTTTATCCTGAATTATATACCCTAGACTTCCTAGTTTCTTTATAAAGAAAGCAAAGTTACTCCAGTATTATGTGTTCTCCGAGGACAGCAGGATGTACATAGTTGATAAAGACCTGGCATGGATGCGACCCACATTCTGATTATTCTAGAAGCCTTTGGAACTTGTGCCACTCATGTAGGGATGCCTTCCCTCCTGCCTCAATTGTGCAGGACCAGCAGTTGAGTTCAAACTCTTATAGAATACAGCTCGTAGGGGAAGAGGGGAGGGTCTGTGGTAATGTACTTCCAGCTTTTCTTGGAGAACATCTGCTACAGGTGAGTAAGCTCCCTTTCTCCAAGGACAAGCAAGACAGCATTTATCACAGTTGTGACTCCCTAGATCCCAGGCTCACCGAAAACAACAAAAAATGGACTATAGGGACTTGTAAAAGGCAGGGGTAACCAGGAAGCAATTAAACTATTATGTACATCCTGTTTTGTGGGTGCTGTCTGGAACAGAAAAAAAGTGGGACTAGGAGGGTGCAATTGGGTTCTATACTCTAAACTAATTCAGCAGAACTGTCTGTCCGGAATGGACTGCCATGTTGGGAATCCTACTCAGTGCAGTAAGGAGATGTGAGTGTGTGTTTGCAAATCTACTCCCTCAAATGGGCCACTGACGCAGACAGATTGAGCTGAGTTGGCCACCACAACAGCAACCCAGCAAGTTCTGGAAAGACAGATAATGTCCGCTAGATTCCCTGAGGCCTGACACCACTGAGGTGCTAGAGTCCACTGAACCTTTTGCAAGTGTAGATGTGACATGCATAGTATAGGCCATGATGCTTAATAATGTCAACATCTGCTGAGATGTGACCTTCTGGCTTTGTTGAACCTGTTGAGTGATTCTAATCATGGCATTAGCCTGGAAGATGGAAGGTAGACTTGAGCCTGAATTGTGTCTAGTCAGACTCCAATGAACTCCAGTAGTTGAGCTGGTAGGAGATGGGGCTTTAGATTGTTTATAACAAACCCTAATAACTCCAGTATCCAAATGGTTCTCTGCATGGGTTCTTGAGCATTCTTTTGGGATGTGCTTTTGATCAGCCAATCGTCCATGTAGGTAAACGAGTGTACCCAACGATGCTGTGACTGTGGCAAGGCACTTTGTGAAAGTTCTGGGAGTGGACATGAGGTCAAAAGGCAGGACACAATACTGGTGTTTCCCTACTCAAAATCTTAGGTACTTGTGAGGGGGGTATATCTTAATCTCGATATAAGCATTCTTCAGATCAAGAGAAGGTAGCCAATTGTTTTCCTGAATCATGAGAAGTAGGGTTCCCAGGGAAACCATCTTGAGCTTTTCTTTGGTGAGGTATTTGTCAACACCCTTTGGTCTAGGATGGGACAACACCACCTAACTTTTGGGGCATAAGGCAGTACTTGGAATACAGTCCCTTCCCTTGTTCCCTGTAGAAGAGTTCTTCTGCCAGCATGTCCCGATGCTGAGAGCTGAACTTTAACATTATGATGGGCAATTAAGAGGTAGCTGTGGCCAAAGAAGGGGGAGTATCCTTCCTAAACTATTTTGAAAACCTTCCAATCTGAGGTTACAAAGGGGCCATCTTGCTTGAAATAATTTCTTCCTTCTTACCGGTAGGCCGTCCGGGACAATCTCTTTTAGAGCAGCTACTCTCTTCTGAAGCCAGTCAGAAGCACCACCCTTGCTTTGAGTGGGGAGCCTACTGTGTCTCTTTGGGCTGCTGCTAAGGGCTGGAGCGGGGGCCTACGGACTGCTGGGAAGGATGGGCAGAAGAAGTATACCCACACTTTTGAGTAGTAAGATCTCCTCTGATCAGTGCCTGTAAACCTCTGAAAAGTGGAGGTCACTGAATGAGTGCGCTGAGACTGGGACTTCATGGTAGAGCTATACCAAATAGTATATTTTACTATTTGGCTGAATATGAATACTGAAAAATATTATTTTGACAAATACGAAAACTGAATGTAAATAATGGGCATTGAGCTTTAACAGAGCAAATAATAAAAGAAGCAACGTGAAATCAGAGATCGAGTGTTTATTTCAGTAGGATTTAGCAAAGTAGAGCTCTGGCTTATTTGTATTCAAATTTAAATCACTATTCATAAGTACATAAGCATCGAGCATACCTACACTTTTGAGTAGTAAGATCTCCTCTGATCAGTGCCTGTAAACCTCTGAAAAGTGGAGGCCACAGAATGAGCGCGCCGAGACTGGGACTTCATGGTAGAGCTATACCAAATAGTATATTTTACTATTTGGCTGAATACAAATACTGAAAAATATTATTTTGACGAATACGAAAACCGAATGTAAATAATGGGCATTGAGTTTTAACATAGCAAATAATAAAGGAAGCAATGTGAAATCAGAGATCGAGTGTTTATTTCAGTAGGATTTAGCAAAGTAGAGCCCTGAATTATTTGTGTTTAAATTTAAATCACCATTCATAAGTACATAAGCATCGCCATGCTGGGACAGACCAAGGGTCCATCGAGCCCAGCACCCTGTCACTGACAGCGGCCAAAAGAACAAGCAATTTGTCCCGCCCATCCCAGAAATATACAAATCCCAGCTGAATACAAATAATGTATTCGGGGCCGAATTGAATATTCGTTACAGCCCTACTTCATGGTATCAGTATGCTTTTTGATGAAGTCTGTGATCTCCTCCAGCTTGTTCCTAGAAAGATTAACATCTGACCAAGGAACATTCAAAGGCTTCTCCTGAACTGCCAGTTCTATGTCTGACAAGCACACTTTGGAAATCAAATGGTCTTCTAGGATACCCATGAAATCCAGCAAAACAGAAGTCAATGTGTTGCTTAATGAACCTCAGTAGTAACGTGCTGTGCCTTTATACACATATGCACAATGTCTTACATACTCAAATTAACACTGGTTCAGTAGCCGCCACCTTCCTATATTATTTTTTAATTGTTCAGTAAAAATGTTTAGAAATAAACTTATTAGACTTCCTTATATTGTTCTATATTGCATAATACTCATCTTCAGTTGATCTAGTCGGCTTAGGGGCTCTCTTCTCTGATATGGCATGTGTTTCGCTGGAATGCTTTTTCAGGGATGTCCCCTAATATCAACTGCCGCTTATCCTGCCGACCACGTTTACTTCTGTTGTTCAGCTGGATTTCACAGTTATCTTAGAAGAGCATCTGATGTCCAAAGTGTGTTTGTTGAATAAGTCCAGCATTTGTTTAAAGTGAAGCCATATTTAGTCAGTTCTGTGTCTGAGACATGCAGCCAAGCGAGCCTATGGTGGAGACTCTGGATGTCACATCAAAAACATAAAGTTGCCTGAGTCCAGTGCTTTCGACACTCCTGCTTGGCTACTAATTCACAGAGTTGTGCTGCTGTTCTGCAGGCAGTGTGTTTGCAAACTATGCTGCACACCAGATTTCTCAAATGGATGTTTGGTTGTTCATGTAGAGCTGATAGGACTGTATGCAGGATATAAGCATAGAGCTCTGGAAATCTTTCCTTCCAAAAAATTCCAGAGTCCTAGCATCCCACTCTGGGGGTACTAAGGCATGGTGGGTTCTGTTACGCTTGGCCTTTTTGATGCGGATTCAACCACCATGAAATGGTGAGGAAGGTGCTGCTTATCGAATCTACAATCTTTTTGGACTCTCTATATAAGAATCCACCTTCAAAGAATTGGGCTGCACAAAGGGGGGTCTCCCAGTTCCTCACCTGTGCTGCCTGAAGGATGCTGTGCATTGGCACTGTCACATATTCCTTGGTCATGGCATCATAGTTGAGGATGTCCAACATCTCATATGTGGGCTCATCCTCAACCTCCAAATTAAATGGGATGGACCTAGCCACTTCCACTTGATGCATGACATTGGGGTCAATTGGTGCCATTGAGAACGACTCTGAATCCTGTTGTGTCTTTGGTGTTGACTTGGATGCCAGGCTCGACGTGGCCATACTGACGCCTGATCCAATGCAGTTCCGCCAGCCATTGGGGCTGGTGCCTCCAATGTTGATGGATCAGGTTTAGGAGCATCAAAATTTTTCTCACGTTGTACCTCTAAGGCCCTTTTCCTTAATTTAAAATTAGAGGCCTTGTGTTCAGGTCCAAGGCACAGCAAGTACCAGTTGTGTCGGTCAAAGACAAGACCTTGCTGTGCTGAGAACGCTTCTTAAAACCACTGTGAGTTTTAAGGGGCATCAGGGCAAAAATAGCTCTATCAAAATCAAACTGCTTTAGTTTTCTTTTTAAAATAAGGCCTGACCAGGGAGCTGTCCCAAAAATAAAGGAAACTTGAGTCTGCAAAACTAAGGGAAAAACTAGTAAGGAGAAGGGAAAGGTTAAAAAAAAAAAAAAAAAAAAAAAAAAAAAGATAAGGTCACACATGCTAACGCTTCAAGAAGGGAAGGCGCACTGCAAAAAAACACACTGATGAGAGTTGTGGAACTTCCCTGATCTGTGGAAAAAGACAGATTTCTGGTCCTACTCAGTTTGAGGTGGGTAAGAAGATAACTTGGTCAGGTGTATTACTGCTGCCAAAGACTTCAGCATGCAGGGTAGTATCCATGTCGGGCTCCATCGAATGACCATTACCCAACTATGGTAAATGCTGTCCTGCTTGTACTCTTAATGCACAATGTTGTCTGCAACAGGCTTTTAAAGCTACTTTTATTGGTAAATTTGACCAGAATGTTGCAAGTCTATTTTTGTTCTGGTGAATATGACTCCTTGCATTTATTCTACTGACATTTTTAATGGTGTAATCAGGAGTAAGAGTATATTTCTTTTTTGATTCTTTATTTGTGGAGGCTTGTATTCCACTATTATTCAAAAACAAGTTTCAATTCAAAGTATAATTTACATTTAGGTGAAATTACAGTAATGTTTTACAGTTAGAAAGTAGGAGTGGAACATCAATAGCTTATGTAGTTAATTATAGAATTTTTTGAAAAGGTAGGTTTTCAGTTCTTTCCTGAACTTAAGATAGTAATGCTTCTTGTGGCCTTGGGTATTGAGTTCCACCATTTGGAACCCAGATAACAAAATCCGGCCATGTAGAGGGTTAACGATTCCAGTAGTTAGATTATGGAGCTCATCATCTTACTGCTTCTCTGTTTTGTCTCTGTAGTTGGTTGAACTGAAAGCTGAGCTGTGAGTAGCCCTTAGTGAATAGTCAGTGTAGGGGACTGTCATACAAATGACCCTCCCCCCCCCCCCCCCCCAAATAAAATAAAAAGAAACAAATTTGTCTCCTTACCACAGCTCTTGTTGAGCATGGTGCCAGTGGAAACATTTTTTGTGGTAGTTAGTAAAAATGATTAGCTTTGGGTCTTGACATTTTAAAACCAAGAGCCATTTGAATTTAGAAAACAGTGGTTGATTTTAGATGATTTGATTTGCTGACATAAGCTTCACTCCATTCACTTAAATGAGTTACTTGCTTTTGTCACATGCTGCATTAGATCATTGAACTTCTATGATCAATTCAAAATGGTTGTTGTTGCATTACTTTTTATTAATTTTTCTTTCATTTCAATGTCTAGAAAATATTTGTGGGTTGAACTGGTATTTGGTTGGCAGTTCATGCTTAAAAATCAGTACAGCCAAGGAAAGCTGTGATAATGCCAAGCTGGTTTGCCGGAATCACAGTGCTGCATTAGCCTCTCTCACAACTCAGAAGAAAGTGGACTTTGTTTTTAATTATCTACAGAATATGCAGGCTTTGGTGGGTATAACTTCTTCCTATTTTTGTTTACAATTTTTCTAATACCAGTATTTATATACAGAATAGCATTCTATCATGTGTATGCAAATTGAGTTCCAATACCCATTTGTCGAAAATAAGTTACTTTATTCTTGGTCAGCATACTTCCCATCAGGGCTTTTTTTTTTTGTTTGTAACCCATGCTATTTATGGATGTCTGAAGTTTTTGGGTCATGCTTGCATTATAGGGAATAAACTGGCATAAAATCCTCATTAGTTCTTCAGAAGAAAGGTTGTGCATGGAAGCCCTGGCATTGTACTTAGCCTTCTTTGCTTCTGGGCACTTCTCTTCATCTTAGCTTGGATTTAAATATGCTATGTGCTGTCGGCCTGATGCCTTTGCATAATTAGCTTGTGCACAGAACTCGTTTCTACACGTGTCACACACAAAATTGTGCACTAAAGCCAAACTAACCTGTGCACAAAGCCTAGACCACACTTCATTGTATCGACCTGCAAGTGATCTAGGTTTCTACAAGACTTTTAAGTCTACTCTAGATGGCTTAGCTGTCTTGTAAAATGTACTCAATAGTTGATCAAAATTACTATTAAATTTCCACTGTGGCTAAACTAGGAATCATACATAAATTAGTGTTAATAAACAGAGTGAGTGAGTTTTGTTTTGTTTACTACTTCCATTCATCCCCACCAACATAGATAAAGTGGGGACTAGTGATTGACAGTATCATAACCCATTGCAATACCTTATCAGAGTTGTGCTTAATCTCCTTGAGGTCTGGAAAGAATCTTAATCCTAGGGAACAGATGCCCTGTTAATCCCACTGGAAAGGCTCCTATATCCCTCTGCTACACTGAACATTGATAAGTATTATTTTATTCCATTTTGTTTTGTACTATGATATAAGGGCAAAACTACCCAAGAAGACCCACCAACAGAAGGAGAGATTCACCTACTTGCAATAATACACAATAAGGTCATTTGCATATTAGTGACAACTTTGCCTCACGTGACTTTGTTTATCCCCAAGATATTAGTATGCTATTGAATAGTAGTGACTAATGGATCCGTTGCTAAGTAAAACAACAAAGGAGAGAGTGAGCAGCCTTGCACACAACATAAAATGTGTACAATATGTATGAAAAGATTTCCAAAACTGTAGCATTTGCAAATGATGTGGCCATTGTAACCTATTGAAGGTCTTTTCATTGAAAGCGTTTAGGGCTAAGCTGATCTTTTTCATTCCTTCCCCCACCAGGTAGGGGACTTATCATTCTGCTAGCCTCAGCTGCTGATTTAGAAATGTGTTATTTCTAACATCTACTTCAAGTTATTGCAACATTAGCTCAATTTCCAGTAAGTTATTATTATTTCAGTTGCTATAAGCTTCATCTAGCTGCAAGCTTTTGTCTCCTCTGATTTAATTGTTATATCAAAATCCAAGGCAGCTCCTCATAATCATTTTCAACCCGGACCCGAGGGTCTCTTCTCAGACAGATTTTCCAGACCACCATCATCTAACAATAAGCCCATTGCAGAGTAGAACATATCCTTAGACACATAGAGGAAACTGTGTAATAATCTAGAAATGTTTGTAGAATATCTATTGAATATGAATCCAGTTTGATCTTCATGAATTAACTTTCCATATCTTTACAAAGCTTTTGTTCCAGAATCATAGCATAAATCTTAACCGCATCCTTATTTATTTTGGTTATTTTTTAATTTTTCAAATATGATAAAGCTTCCATCAACAATCATCATATACATATACCTCTCTCTCTCTCTTTCTCTCTCTCTCTCTTCCTCCCCCCCCCCCCCCCCCACCTCGTCTTCCTCCACTGTTATCCCCTTCCTTTTGGGCCTATGCCATTCAGGTAAACAGTGTGTTCAGCTTATTTCTTAAGATACTTTTGAGGTTATGCCAAGGCTCGCATGGATCAATGTTTCTTTGCATTTGTGCTTTACAGCATTCTTTGAAAGGTGACCATCTTTTGAGCTATATTTGGCAGATTTTCTATTAGTATCCTGATCATATCTGCTCTATCCGGTGCCTTATTGGTCTTTCAGTGTTCTACATATACACATCGAGCAATTATAAGACCATACTGCAAGATATTTATTTTTATTTTTTTTTTAATTTGTTACATTTGTATCCCACATTTTCCCACCTATTTGCAGGCTCAATGTGGCTTACATAGTGCTGGAGAGGTGTTTACAGGCTCCGGGGTAAACAAATGCAGGGAGATGTGGTACGATAGGTTCATGTGGTAAGACCACATAAAAGATTTGTTCAGTGGAAGAGTTGTGTAATGTCCATTACGATCTTTAGTGATGTTATGTCGCAGGGATCAGTCATTTATGTTGGATCGGTAGGATATTCCTTTTTAAACAAGTGAGTTTTTAGTGTTTTTCTGAAGTGTAAGTGGCTGTACGTAGTTTTCAGGGCTATTGGTAGTGCGTTCCACAGTAGTGTGCTGATGTAAGAAAAACTGGATGCGTAGGTTTATATTTGAGCCCTTTGCATCGTGGGTAGTGTAGATTTAGGTACGAATGTGTTGATTCGGATGTATTTCTGGTTGGTAGGTCGATTTAAGTTTGTCATTTGGTAGGATAGGTTCATGCGGTAAGACCACATAAAAGATTCGTTCAGCAAAAGAGTTGTGTAATGTCCATTGCGATCTTTAGCGATGCATCACCGTAGATAATTTTGTGAACCATAGTACAGATTTTGAAGGCTATCCAGCTTATAATCGAAAGAGAAAAACGCCTATATTGCGACCCAAATAGGGAGATGGGCGTCTTTCTCCCATGGGCGCCCAAATCGGTATAATCGAAAGCCGATTTTGGGCGTTTCCAACTGCAATCCGTCGCGGAAACGGGTAAAATTGATGGGGGCGTGTTGGAGGCGTGGTGAAGGCGGAACTGGGGCGTGGTTATCGGCCGAGGAGAGATGGGCGTCTTTAGCTGATAATCGAAAAAAGAAAAAGGCGTTTTACCACGATTTTGGGTCACATTTTTTGGACCCTTTTTTTCACAAACAGGTCCCAAAAAAGTGCCCCAACTGACCAGATGACCACTGGAGGGAATCGGGGATCACCTCCCCGGACTCCCCCAGTGGTCACTAGCCCCCTTCCACCAAAACAAACCCACTTTAAAAACTTTATTTCCAGCCTCTATGCCAGCCTCAAATGCCGTACCCACCTCTATGACTGCAGAATGTGTTCTATCCTGTGACAGCCTTTCCCTGGTTCTGATGTGGCTCTCGGGTGAGTGTGACACCTTTTCTGTTATTCGCACTGCAGAGTCACGTCAGCAATGCATTGTGGTGGGTGTAGGGTATTGGGCTCTGTGATTCCAGTAGCTTGTGGCAAATGCTCATGATGTTGGTAGTTGGTAGGCTCTACTCCCATGGTGCTTTTCCCCCTGCTTACTGGGTCAGAGTGTGCCCTGTTTCCGGTAGTCCATGAGGTAGTAGCCATTTTTGTAAGCCAGTTTTAGATCCCTTTCATATGTTAGCCACGTTAGAGAACTTAGTTCTTCCCTTGAATGTGGCTGAAAGAGGGCATTGTACAGCATTCTGCCAGCTCTGACCTACTGCTCATCTCAGTACCAGGGAGACTCGTTGCCAGTGGGGCACAACCTCTGATCTGCAGTTAACTGTGAGTAAGCGTGCTTGTTCCAATAAAGGACGTTTTCGGAGAGATTAGTCTTCAGGTGTCAACTGGTGTGCCAATGTTATATAGCAGCAACCAGTCCTAGAGGCCTGCGTGTATGCAGGTCCCTGGAGCACTTTTAGTGGGTACCGCAGTGCACTTCAGCCATGCGGACCCAGGCCCATTCCCCCCCCCCCCCCCACCTGTAACGCTTGTGCTGGTAAATGGGAGGCCTGCAAAACCCACTTTCTCCGAGGACAAGCAGGCTGCTTGTTCTCACGACTGGGTTGACGTCCGCGGCAGCCCCCACCAACCGGAAGAAGCTTCGCGGGACGGTCGGCACGCAGGCCACGCCCACCGCGCATGCGCGGCCGCCTTCCCGCCCGTGCGCGACCGCTCCCGCCAGTTACTTTTTTTCCGCGACTGAGAGAGTGGTGCGTTTGCCTCTCTCTCTGTTCAGCCGCCGGATTTCGACCGCGTTTACGCGGATCGTCGCTTGGATCCCGTTCGGTTCCTCTGATTTTGTTTGTATTGTTTTAGAGAAAAAAAAAAAAAAAAAAAATTTTTTTGCGCGTGTGGAGCACGCGCTCCCCTTTTTCCCTCGCTTTCTAGCGGGGACGCCACGTTGCGGCCTAGTGGCCGCTCGGTCGGTTGATTTTTTCGTGGTGTGATTTTAGCCACCATTGCCGACTTTGACTTCGCCGACGCGATTTTTCCGTCGATGTCCTCGAAGGTCCCGAGTGGATTTAAAAAGTGTGGTCGCTGCGGCCGGCCGATCTCGCAGACCGACACCCACGCTTGGTGCCTCCAGTGCCTCGGGCCGGAGCACAATCTCAAGTCGTGCGCTTTGTGTCTCGGTCTCCGGAAACGGACTCAGGTTGCGAGGCAAGTTCTGCGGGACCGTCTTTTTGGAACTTGCGCCGGCCCCTCGACGTCGACCTCGACGGCATCGGTATCGAAGGCCGGTTCTTCGGTACCGGTATCGATGCCCGAGACATCGGCACCGATGGCAGCGACCCCAGGAGAACAGGTCCCGTCGGCCCGCCGGCCCGCCGGTGAGAGTGGGGTTGAGAGGCCGCGTGGGCAGTCGGCCCCGGTCACTCCCTCAACTCGTGAGCCACGGGACCGAACCCTGTCGGACCCGGTACCTCGAGACCGAGGGGGATCGACCTCCTCCTCCTCCATGCCCTCCGGCGCCGGTGACGTGCACCGGAAAAAAGATAAGAAGCGCCGTCACCGGGAGCCCTCGGTGCACCCTGAAGAGGAGTCGACGCCGAAGCGTCATCGCAGAGAGGAGAGATCTCCGTCGGTGGTGGAGGTACCGACGCGTCGGGGTTCCGGCACCTCGGTGCCGTCTCCTGGCCCCCAGCAGCTTCTGGCACCGACACCCTTACCGGCCCCACCGCCTTTCCCGGCAGCGGGCCTGGACGAGTGCCTCAGAGCCATCCTTCTGGGGATCCTGGAAGGGCTGATGCGCCAGGCTGTGCCGGCGTCGGGGGTGCTTGCGCCCCCGGCGCCGATGACTGTGGCGCCGGCGAGCTCTAGCCCGGCGCCGGGGCTGTCGACACCGCCGCCGCTTGCGGTGCCGGTCTCGACCGCCACGCAGGTGGAGTCCCCGTCGACGTCGCTGGAGGGAGCTCCGTCCCCGCCGGCGCGGGAGTCCACCGCTCGACGACACCGAGACCTTGGTGCCTCGACGTCGAGCCGGGCCCGGTACCGGACTCAGCTACATGAGCTAATGTCCGATACCGAGGATGAGGACTCGTGGGGGGAAGAGGAGGACCCGAGATATTTCTCCTCAGAGGAGTCTACGGGCCTTCCCTCGGACCCCACGCCGTCACCGGAGAGGAAGCTCTCACCTCCTGAGAGTCTCTCCTTTGCCTCCTTTGTGCGGGATATGTCTATAAGCATTCCCTTTCCCGTGGTCTCTGTGGAAGAGCCGAGGGCCGAGATGCTCGAGGTCCTCGACTATCCATCACCACCTAGAGAGTCCTCCACGGTACCGCTGCACAATGTCCTGAAGGAGACGCTGCTTCGGAACTGGGTGCGACCACTAACTAACCCCACCATTCCCAAGAAAGCAGAGTCCCAGTACAGGATCCACTCTGACCCAGAGCTCATGCGGCCCCAGTTGCCCCATGACTCAGCGGTCGTGGATTCTGCTCTCAAGAGGGCACGGAGTTCGAGGGATACCGCCTCGGCGCCCCCGGGGCGGGAGTCTCGCACTCTGGACTCATTTGGGAGGAAGGCCTACCAATCCTCCATGCTCGTGACCCGCATCCAATCTTACCTGCTCTATATGAGCATCCACATGCGGACCAATGTGCAACAGCTGGCGGACCTGGTCGATAAGCTCCCGCCGGAGCAGTCCAGGCCTTATCAGGAGGTGGTCAGGCAGCTGAAGGCGTGCAGAAAGTTCCTGTCCAGGGGGATTTTTGACACCTGTGACGTGGCATCTCGTGCTGCGGCCCAAGGTATAGTGATGCGCAGGCTCTCATGGCTGCGTGCCTCTGACCTGGACAACCGCACCCAGCAGAGACTGGCTGACGTCCCTTGCCGGGGGGATAATATTTTTGGCGAGAAGGTCGAGCAGATGGTTGACCAACTGCATCAGCGGGAAACCGCTCTCGACAAGCTCTCCCACCGGGCGCCTTCAGCACCCGCCCCCGCGGGCGGGCGTTTTTTCCCGGGCTCGGCAGGCTGCACCCTATTCTTTTGCGAAGCGTAGGTACAACCAGCCGGCCCGAAGGCCTCGTCAGGCACAGGGACAGCCCCAGCGTGCTCGTTCCCGTCAACAGCGTGCGCCTAAGCAGCCCCCTGCGCCTCCACAGCAAAAGCCGGGGACGGGCTTTTGACTGGATCCATGGGAACATAGCCGCCCTACAAGTGTCCGTACCGGACGACCTGCCGGTCGGAGGGAGGTTAAAATTCTTTCACCAAAGGTGGCCTCTCATAACCTCCGACCAGTGGGTTCTCCAAATAGTGCGGTACGGATACGCCCTGAATTTGGCCTCCCTGCCTCCAAATTGTCCCCGGGAGCTCAGTCTTTCAGCTCCCATTACAAGCAGGTACTTGCAGAGGAACTCTCCGCCCTTCTCAGCGCCAATGCGGTCGAGCCCGTACCACCCGGGCAGGAAGGGCAGGGATTCTATTCCAGGTACTTCCTTGTGGAAAAGAAAACAGGGGGGATGCGTCCCATCCTAGACCTGAGAGGCCTGAACAAATTCCTGGTCAAAGAAAAGTTCAGGATGCTTTCCTTGGGCACCCTTCTGCCAATGATTCAGAAAAACGATTGGCTATGTTCCCTGGATTTAAAGGACGCATACACTCACATCCCGATACTGCCAGCTCACAGACAGTATCTCAGATTCCGCCTGGGCGCACGGCACTTTCAGTATTGTGTGCTGCCCTTTGGGCTCGCCTCTGCCCCACGAGTGTTTACAAAGTGCCTCGTGGTGGTAGCGGCCTACCTACGCAAGCTGGGAGTGCACGTGTTCCCATATCTCGACGATTGGCTGGTCAAGAACACCTCGGAGGCCGGAGCCCTCCGGTCCATGCAGTGCACTATTCAACTTCTGGAGCTGCTGGGGTTTGTGATAAATTACCCAAAGTCCCATCTCCAGCCAACTCAGTCTCTGGAATTCATAGGAGCGCTGCTGAATTCCCAGACGGCTCAGGCCTACCTTCCCGAAGCGAGGGCCACCAATCTCTTAGCCCTGGCTTCGCAGACCAGAGCGTCTCAGCAGATCACAGCTCGGCAGATGTTGAGACTTCTGGGTCATATGGCCTCCACAGTTCATGTGACTCCCATGGCTCGTCTTCACATGAGATCTGCTCAATGGACCCTAGCTTCCCAGTGGTTCCAAGCCACCGGGAATCTAGAGGATGTCATCCGCCTCTCCACCAGTTGCCGCACTTCACTGCTCTGGTGGACCATACGGACCAATTTGACCCTGGGACGTCCATTCCAAATTCCGCAGCCCACGAAAGTGCTGACGACGGATGCATCTCGCCTGGGGTGGGGAGCCCATGTCGATGGGCTTCACACCCAGGGTCTGTGGTCCCTCCAGGAAAAGGATCTGCAGATCAACCTCCTGGAGCTCCGAGCGATCTGGAACGCACTGAAGGCTTTCAGAGATCGGCTGTCCTGCCAAATTATCCAAATTCGGACAGACAATCAGGTTGCAATGTATTACGTCAACAAGCAGGGGGGCACCGGATCTCGCCCCCTGTGTCAGGAAGCCGTCGGTATGTGGCGTTGGGCGTGTCGGTTCGGCATGCTTCTCCAAGCCACGTACCTGGCAGGCGTAAACAACAGTCTGGCCGACAGACTGAGCAGAGTCATGCAACCGCACGAGTGGTCGCTCCATTCCAGAGTGGTACGCAAGATCTTCCGAGAGTGGGGCACCCCCTCGGTGGATCTTTTCGCCTCTCAGACCAACCACAAGCTGCCTCTGTTCTGTTCCAGACTTCAGACACACGGCAGGCTAGCGTCAGATGCCTTTCTCCTTCATTGGGGGACCGGCCTCCTGTATGCTTATCCTCCCATACCTTTGGTGGGGAAGACCTTACTGAAGCTCAAGCAAGACCGCGGCACCATGATTCTGATAGCGCCCTTTTGGCCCCGTCAGATCTGGTTCCCTCTTCTTCTGGAGTTGTCCTCCGAAGAACCGTGGAGATTGGAGTGTTTTCCGACTCTCATTTCGCAGAACGACGGAGCGTTGCTGCACCCCAACCTTCAATCCCTGGCTCTCACGGCCTGGATGTTGAGGGCGTAGACTTCGCTGCGTTGGGTCTGTCTGAGGGTGTCTCCCGGGTCTTGCTTGCCTCTAGGAAGGATTCCACTAAAAAGAGTTACTTTTTCAAGTGGAGGAGGTTTGTCGTTTGGTGTGAGAGCAGGGCCCTAGAACCTCGTTCTTGCCCTGCACAGAACCTGCTTGAATACCTTCTGCACTTATCAGAGTCTGGCCTCAAGACCAACTCAGTAAGGAATCACCTTAGTGCGATTAGTGCTTACCATTATCGTGTGGAAGGTAAAGCCATCTCTGGAGAGCCTTTAGTCGTTCGATTCATGAGAGGCTTGCTTTTGTCAAAGCCCCCTATCAAGCCTCCTACTGTGTCATGGGATCTCAACGTCGTCCTCACCCAGCTGATGAACCCTCCTTTTGAGCCACTGAATACCTGCCATCTGAAGTACTTGACCTGGAAGGTCATTTTCTTGGTGGCAGTTACTTCAGCTCGTAGGGTCAGTGAGCTTCAAGCCCTAGTAGCTCATGCTCCATATACTAAATTTCATCACAACAGAGTAGTGCTCCGCACTCACCCAAAGTTCCTGCCGAAGGTGGTGTCGGAGTTCCATCTTAACCAGTCAATTGTCTTGCCAACATTCTTCCCCAGGCCGCATACCCGCCCTGCTGAACGTCAGTTGCACACATTGGACTGCAAGAGAGCATTGGCCTTCTACTTGGAGCGGACACAGCCCAACAGACAGTCCGCCCAATTGTTTATTTCTTTCGACCCTAACAGGCTAGGGGTCGCTGTCGGGAAACGCACCATCTCCAATTGGCTAGCAGATTGCATTTCCTTCACTTACGCCCAGGCTGGGCTGACTCTTGAGGGTCATGTCACGGCTCATAGTGTCAGAGCCATGGCAGCGTCGGTGGCCCACTTGAAGTCAGCCACTATTGAAGAGATCTGCAAGGCTGCGACGTGGTCATCTGTCCACACATTCACATCTCATTACTGCCTTCCAGCAGGATACCCGACGCGACAGTCGGTTCAGGCAGTCGGTGCTGCAGAATCTGTTTGGGGTGTAAATCCAACTCCACCCTCCAGGACCCGAATTTATTCTGGTCAGGCTGCACTCTCAGTTAGTTGTTCTTTGTAGGTCAATTTCTGTTGTACCCTCGCCGTTGCGAGGTTCAATTGACCTGGGTTATTGTTTTGAGTGAGCCTGAGAGCTAGGGATACCCCAGTCGTGAGAACAAGCAGCCTGCTTGTCCTCGGAGAAAGGGTATGATACATACCTGTAGCAGTTGTTCTCCGAGGACAGCAGGCTGATTGTTCTCACCTACCTTCCCTCCTCCCCTTTGGAGTTGTGTGTTTCATATTTTATTGCTTGTCATTCAACTGGCGGGAGCGGTTGCGCACGGGCGGGAAGGCGGCCGCGCATGCGCGGTGGGCGTGGCCTGCGTGCCGACCGTCCCGCGAAGCTTCTTCCGGTTGGTGGGGGCTGCCGCGGACGTCAACCCAGTCGTGAGAACAATCAGCCTGCTGTCCTCGGAGAACAACTGCTACAGGTATGTATCATACCCTGTACCCACATGTAGGTGCCCCCTTCACCCCTAAGAGCTATGGTAGTGTTGTACATTTGTGGGTAGTGGGTTTTGGGGGAGGGGGGTTGGGTGCTCAGCACCCGTGGTAAGGGAGCTATGCATGTGGGAGCGTTGTTTGAAGTCCGCCGCACTGACCTCTAGGGTGCCCAGTTGGTGTCCTGGCATATCAGGGGGGCGAGTGTACTACAAATCGTGGCCCCTGCCACGACCAAATGGCTCGGATTAGGACATTTTTGAGCTGGGCGTTTTTTGTTTCCATTATTGCTAAAAACAAACAAACGCCCAGCTGAAAAACGTCCATTTTTTCGAAAATACGGTCTGTCCCGCCTCTTCACGTACCCGTTTTCGGACATAGACGCCCATGGAGATAGGCGTTTGTGTTCGATTATGCCCCTTCACGCGTTCTTTGATTGGAAGCCAGTGAAGTTTTTCGCATAGGGGTTTTGCGCTTTCAAATTGCGTTTTTCCGAAGATGAGTCTTGCTGCCGTGTTTTGTGCGGTCTGAAGTTTCTTTAAGGTTTGTTCTTTGCATCATGCATAGATTCCATTGCAATAGTCTAGATGGCTTAATACCATTGATTGTATCAGGTTGCCCTCGGGAAGAATTGTTTCACGAGTTTGAGTTTCCACATTGAGTGGAACATTTTCTTTGTTGTTGATTCTGCTTGGCTCTCTAGTGTAAGGTTGCGGTCCATTGTGACGCCGAGGATTTTCAGGCTATCTGAGACGGGGAGGGTGTGATCTGGGTTGTTGATAGTTGTGGGGTTATGCGTGTTGTGTTGGGATGAAAGGATGAGACTGTGTTTTTTCTTCGTTGAGTTTTAGTTGAAATGCATTTGCCCATGATTCCATGGTGTTCAGGCCGAGCTTGATTTCGTTAGCAATTTCTGTCGTTAGCTCTGTAAGGGATGTATATGGTGACGTAGTCTGCATAGATGAAAGGGTCTTTAAGGCCTTGGTTGGACAAGGTCTTGGCTAGTGGGGTCATCATTAGGTTGAAGAGGATCGGCGATAGCGGTGATCCTTGTGGTACTCTGCAGTCTGCTCTCCACGGTGATGATATGTTTGATTTTAATTTTACATGGTATGTTCTTGTGGTTAGGAAACGCTTGATCCAGTTGAGTATGTTGCCACCAATTCCGAATTTGTCGAGTAATCTTATTAATATATTATGGTTTACCATGTCGAATGCGCTAGACATGAAGAATTAGAGGAGGAGGATGTTGTTCGTTACCTATTGCTATTTTCTGCTTGAATTTGGCTTTTAGAGTGAGTAGTACTGTTTCTGTGCTGTGTAAAGGGCAAAAACCTGACTGAGACTCATGTAATATTGAGAAGTTGTTTATGTATTCTATAAGTTCCTTTCTCCAAACCCCTTAGCCACCTTCCTCTCCTTACTACCTCTTTCCCTCCTCTTCTCTCCATCCCAAATATGAAATCCCCAACAATCCTCCATAGTGAGTTTTTCTAAAGAGGAAAATTCACATAACCCACTATACACGCCCCCTGCAGCACAATCACACTCCTTCTCTATTCATTCATCCATTCCACCTTCCCAGTTTTGCATACCCTGGCCATCAAACTGATTCTAGAGCATTCTTCAAGTAAGTGTCAATTCATATAGTCTTAATGCAGTTATAAAGTTTATAGGAGCAACTTAGGTCCTTTTCCTTTTTTTTATCCTCTTTCACCAACTGCCTTCAGGTTTCTTTGTCTCATTCTGTACCGTTATCACTCTTTTCACATTATCTGTCCTGACCCATTGCCACTTAGTAGCAGAATTTTGCCTGACCAGCCCATGTTGCAGCCTCGGCTTCTCCTGTGCTGTTTTCAGCAGATTAGCCACATTTAACTCCTGAAATGCTGCTTGTTCATCTGGTATTCAAGTGGTGTGGTAGCCATGTTAGTCAAACATTAAAGGTATTAAGTTAGCCCAATAAAAAAGGTATCTTATTTTCTTTGTTTTGTTTTGTTATATTTCTATTTATTACTTTCATCTAGGGTTTTAATCCTTTTCATGATTCCTGGGTTCTGGATTTACTTATTCCCAGATACAGTGCATTACAGAAATCAATCCAAGAAATCAGCAGACTTTGGACCACTGATCTAATAGATGTAATTGAAAAAACGCAGACTTCACCACATTCAAAATCTGATCCTATATCGGTAACTGTGAGTCAAAAATTACCCCCAACACATGCATTTCACCCCTCAGCGGTATCTCATCTCATCAAGTTTCACAGATTGGCATTCGAGCAACTCTTCATCCTGCCCTAAAGACATTAATTCAGTTTTTCTTAAATTTAAAGCTAACCTATTCTTCCACATCCACTCCCACAGCAGTCATACACACCTTCAATCTTTCACTCAACCAAGTCAATCCCCCTTGTACAGGAAAAAAAACCCTGAAAGTTAGCTGCATAAATCCGATGCTCCACATGCAAATCCCTTGCCTAATGATTCCATGTAAATATTAAATAACAGGGTGGAACGGGCAGACCCCTGTGGTACACCCATTGATACAGGGATTACTAGTAATACCTTCCTCCCACTCGAAACCTGCATAAAATGCCTTTTCAAGAATGACTCAAAACAACTCCAGACCACCCCACCTACACAAATCTCTCACAGTTTACCTAACAGATCAACATCCACAATCAAAGGCTGATGACACATCCAGCGAAACAAGACAGAAGGTCGCTCATTACATCTACAGATGACAGCAGCATCCCTGGTATTTCTCGCTGGCTGCATAGTGTACTTGGAGCCAAGTCTTCAAATAAAGGACCCAGAGTGGGTGCACCATACCATAATGCATAATACCATAATACAGACAGACAACACAGATCAGAAAAACACAGGATCTAACTGAGATATGTAAGGTATTTGATAAATTAAAAGTTGGAATATTTATCTCTAGCTGTCTTGTTGGAAAAGGGACCTGCTGGTTTCCTGTTTGGATCCATTCATTCCCAAATGGAATGTTTGTATTACTCTGCCTCTCCCTCTCGCTTGCCTCCTGCCCTGAAATTGGTACCTTTCCTTATGGGTTATTGTATGTGTGGATGTGCCTCTGGGTATCTCTTTGGTTTTGTTTTGTTTTTTAAGACCAAATCTAGCATTCAGTCTGGCTGGGGGTGTTGTTGAACGTATTGGACTACTAAAAGGAGATGTTTACAATTCATCCGAGTCACTCCTAATCCTGCTTTTTACTGTGTTCAATTACAGGAGGGTCAACTTAATTTTGGATAGGGTTTTTATCTGAATCGCCTATGGGGGTTTGATCTGATCTGGGTGTAATACTCTTATCTTTCTTCCTTAAAGGGTATGGTCTGTAGAACCTTTCTTTTAGTCGGCTTTGTCTGTCTCTTAAATTTGTTAATCTTCATTTCTTTAATTTCACGTCTAAACTTTCCTAGTCTTTATTAAAATCTGCAAATGCAGTGTCAAAATGAGAATCCTCACTCTTCAATATACTTCATATGATTTACATAACATATCATTCTTACGTTTACAGATCTCGACAATTAAAATCATGAGGTCCAAGGAACATTTATTTATTTAAAATGGAGCACCATTTATCCAAATATAAATAAATAACCCCTAGTAATCTTAAACTTGGTGGGACCCTTTTTGATCCTCAGACCTCTGGGAATCTTTTTGGATGTGCAATAGTTTAAAATTCCTGTAAAATGAAATTGATTCCTGATGATGCTGTTCTCGACAAGTGAGCAGATATCATAGATGAAGTGATTCTGGTCCAGTACTCGCATCTTCATCCTTTGTATTTAAAGGTTCTTGCAGTAGATGATGCAAGCGATCTTCAGTAGAGGTAAGGACATTGTCCTAGGGTTGGAAGTGTCTTAAAGTAGGTTACTGAGCCATAGGACTTTGGGCTAAATCATACTTAATAGAACTGAATACTATCCAAGCCAAAGTTCTGTTTTGTTAATAGAATTTGTAATTTTCCAGAAAGTCTGATCCAAACTGGAAAGAGTGAGAACCAAAACAAAAATGTCAGCACAAGAGAAAATTTCATTGTCCTCTAAAGAGCTCATAAAAATATTAAATAATATAGGGGAACTTGAGCCCTGAAAACACCACCACATGATGGCTTCCGTGAATAAGAATTCCCCATTTTTCTTAACTTTATATTGCCTATAAATCAGAAACTTGGAAAACCAATCAAATACTATCCCAATCGTACCTAATTCATTCAGTTTTGCCAATAGCAATGAGTAAATTGATGGAGTCAAAAGTTGCTGATTATATCAACTTGCATATATATATAGATATATATATATAGATATGTAGATATGTGAATCTCAGGTCAATCACCAGTTGCCAAAATTTAGTTCTGGGCTTTACTTACAAACTAAAAAAACACATCAAGTGTAGTATCCAGTTGGATTACTGCTGGGTTCATTTTTTTATTGAACTCAAATCATGGTATGTGCACCTGCATACAAAAGTGGTAGTTCTTTTACAGTTGTACCATATGCACAAAAAATTATTAATGGCATAACAATCTCATAAGTGTGAAAGTGCAAGCACTGCTTTTTAAGAAGAAAAATATCTGGAATTGTATAAATTAAAATCTTTCCATATGACTAATTCTGAATGAGAAAGCAAACAGGGTTAGTTGGTTAATTAACACCATCATATAGGGTCCATTGTTCTATCTATTTGCTCTTAAAGACGCTCGTCATAGTTTAAAGGGTCCTCTAACCAAGACACAAACTGAAGATTTTGCTCCAGCTATATGGATAAAAAAATCACATTGTAATTAACTAGAGGTAAACTTTGTTTTCAGTTCCAGAAAGCCTGAATGGGAATTACTACAGTAACAAAAGACATTTTAAAATCTTCACTGCAGCACTATAATATTCCCAGTGTTAAATTTTTTCCATATTCAAGTATGTGATTGTCTTATTGAATTGTTGCTTTTGTCCTGTTGAGTAATAGTACTTTGGGACTTAATCGTTCTCAAGCCAAATGAAATGCAAACTGTTGCAGCTAATTGGGGCAGGGAAAAAATCTTGCTTCCTTGATCATAGTAATAGTCTCTTCCAACTGCTGTATAAATTTAAGTTTGCAACAAAGGTGTATGATTATAATTACTTCTACATCTGTTTTTACCTTGCTGTGGCTACCATTGTATGACATAAGCACAGGGAATCCTCTTACATGCTTTAGGTGTAGCTGTAGCTGTGTTAATGTTTTCAAGGGCTTGTGGACTGCTGAGAAAGGTGTGAACTAAATCCAAAATCCATTAAAAGGCATATTGTGAATCAATACAAAAATCATTAAAGATCTATAAATCATTCTACCATACCATAATAGTACTAACTTCAGGAGTCAACAACATGGGCAGAACTTCAGTTTCATATTTGAGTTCTTTCAGTACCCTGGGGTGTTTACCATCTGGTCCAGGTGATTTAGTACTCTTTAATTTGTCAATTTGGCTCTGCACATTTTATTTTACCAGGTGCTTATATTCCACTCACACCTCAATAGGTTTGGAGCGGATTATAGAGTACAGAGAATTCAACAAGATTGCATTGGGAAGACAAGTTTCATAGCAGATTATAGAGCAGGATAGCATGTAGCTAAGTCAGTCTTCTAGGATTTCCAGGTGCACCAAGATTTCTTTCAGTTTCTCTGCATAGTCACCCTTGAAAATCATCTCTGGTACAGGTAGATCTCTTACATCTTCTGTAAAGATAAAGGTAAGAATTCATTCAGCCTCTTTGTTATGGCCCTGTCCTTCCTGAGTTCCCCTTTTACTCTGCAGCTTTCTGCTTCTGATATACCTGAAAAACTGAGTTTTTGCCTCTAAGAACTGCTTTTCATATTCTTTTTTTGGCTTTCTTTATCAATGCTTTGCATCTAATTTGCCAGTGCCTATTTTGCTGCTTGTTTTTCTCATTTGAATCTTTTTTTCCATGTTCTGAAAGATGTTCTTTTAGCTCTAATAGCCTCTTTGATTTCTCCCTTTAGCCATGCTGGCTGTCATTTGTTCTTTCCACCTTTATTAATTCGTGGAATACATCTGGTCTGGGCTTCCAAAATGATATTTTTAAACAATGTTCATGCCTGATTTAAAGTCCTAACCTTTGCAGGTGAATCGTTCAGCGTTTAAAAAACCATTTTCCTCATTTTGTCATAGTTGCCCTTTCAAAAATTAAATGCTGCTACAGTAGATTTCCTTAGTGACTGCACTCCAGTTAACTCAGATCTGACAGTTTTATGGTCTGTTTCCCAGTGAACCCAACATGTTGCCAGTTTTACTAAGTTCTGCATTCCACTAAGGACTAGATCTAAAATAGCTCCCCCTCTTGTCGGTTCCTAGGGCAGCTGCTCCAAGAAGCAGTCATTTATTACCACTAGGAATTTTACCTCCCAATACTGTCTGATGTGGCATTTAACCAGTCAATATTGGGGTGATTGAAATCACTCATTTTTATACTGTTGCCAAACTTGCTAGCTTTTCTAATTTCTGTTAACATATTTTCATCTGTCTGGTTGTTTTGGCCTGGCAGATGATAGTATAGCCCTATTTGTATATTCTTTCTCTTCACACTAGATGACTTCCTTTGGTAGGTACCTACATCTTTGCTGGTGGTGTTCACACCAAACTACTAGATTACCCTTTAAACTAGTGCTCCTTTCTTGTAGAGAAAGTGAAGGCCATCGCAGAAGACCACTGATCCATTTTATAACACATAAGTATTTTAGGCAATCTATTGCTTTTTTTATCTGAACGTATACTAGTCACTGAAATCATTACTACTATAAAGACCACCTTCACATTTTGGAGACAGTAGGACCAAATTCAGTGCACTGTTTTGGTTAAGCTACCTCAGTGGAACTGAGACTAGTCTAGGAAGCTTATGCCTGATCACTGATATAGCAGCCTTCTTTTTGACTCAAACCATTAATTACAGCCAGGGTCTCTTCAAAAGTTGCACCCTTCCTAACAAGTAGGGAATTAGATTTATTTCTACTTCGCCATAATAGGAAAGTACTAAGGATTCCTGAGTCCTCAGCATAGTTCAGACAGATCACTACTTGAAGTTTCTTATGTAGCCACCTAATCAGCCTTTAGAATGGACTCATTTTCCAAAGACTCACCCCAGTCTATTGTAAAGAGGTCGACCATCTCGTGTAATTTAATGCCTCAGAGCAAGTACCTCTCCACCAAGAAGACTTCTATTCCAGATATTTCCTGATTTAGAAAAAGACGGGAGACTTAAGCCATAAACTGCACCTCAGAGATCTGTCTCTTTGCAAACACAAATTCTATTTGAACGTTCTTCCCTCCATTCTACATTTCCTTAATAAAAGAGACTGGTTGGACGCTTTGGATCTCAAAGATATTTACACTCACTGATTTTCAGTCTGTAAAGATGTTATCAATACAAAATCATCCCTTTTTGGCCTTGCACAAACCCTTAGAGTTTTTACCACATGCGTTACAGTTGCAGATGCAAATATTTAATACAATTCATCTATGTTTATTCCCTTCCTTGATGACTGACTTGTAGCATTATTTTTAAGGATCCTTGTGTTACTCCTGAATGATGACACAGTTGGTCTGCTCCAGACTCTGAAACTTATAATCAAAATTCTTGAAATTGAATTTATGCAGTACAGAAACTTTCATTCGTATAGGCCATTCTAGATACAATACAAGCAAGGGACATTCCAGCTACTGGATAGATTGCACTCCTTAATGCTTTGTCTGCTAAGTGCAAACTTAAAGGAAACCCATAGGCAGGGACTGCTTAGATATGTTGGGTCATATGCTACAGTACATGTGTAGTTTCTTTTGTTTGAAAAATGAGATGGCTTAGGATCTCAGTGGAGCTGGTATATTCAGGGAGTACTATGGAGCTCAAGCAAAGCAAATGTGTGAGCTGAGCTTTCTCTTATGCCTTGAGATGTTATCTAAGATTGTCCAGCTTGTGGGCCAGTATTCTTTACTGAAATCTTCAACATCCTGCAGCTCACTATTTTGTTGGGGCTCAAATGCCATGAAAAGATCTACCTATGCCAACAAAGTGGTAGTGAAGAAGCCCATAGATTGGGATTTGGTGCTTGAAGGGATGTGTGTTTTCAAGGATTTTATGTGCACACAACTTGATACTACCAAAACAAATCAAAACGAATTTGGAGAACTTTAGTGTTCAGCTGTTTACCTATAATCATTGGTTGAACTTGGTGGAAGAAAGCACAGGCCAGTTAAAGCAGCCAGTGGAGCGAATATTCAGTAGCAGCATGGTGATCCCAAGGTTTCTGGCTGATTTTGAAGGCTTACCAAGCTGTAATTGAAGGAATTGTCTTTGAATAATGAGCATTCTGGAGAGCTCTGGAGGGGAGAATATGGTGCATTTTCTGAAAGAAATGATCTTACATGTGCTAAATGTGGCTGTATCAAAACTGACTGAAATCAAGTGAATTAAAAAAAAAAAATCAATGAGGATATTTTTAGTAGGAATTATTGGGTTGAGTGGGGAGGGGCTGTGTCTTTCCCTATAGTTGGAAAGCCTATAAGGCTACAGCGAGGGGTGAAATAGTTATGCATCTTGTAAATGTAAGAATAATTTTAAAAAGACCAGAGAACTGGAAAATACTATTATAGGGCTGAGAGGTACCATCATGCTAATAAAATAGATAATAGTTTGTGAATGGAGGTAGTGGTGTTACAATGAGTATAATAGGGTTTTAAGTCTGCAGATTGGGAAAGATCTCTTCACGAGGAATGCTTGGTTAGTGTATTAAGGTTAACAAGTCAAGTTGTCTCTTGGCCCGGTATTTAAGGACCTGTAGGGCTGGGATAGCAAGATTGCAAGATTACAGCAAATAAGGATCAAAGTTGGTAAGCAAGGAACAAGAGATATCTAATCGTTTTGTTTGTTTCTACTCCAGTTCATTTCAGTTGGATCTAACTACCTCTTCCTCCTTTCCAAGCAAAACATAAAGGATGAAATTTAGCATCTTCATTCATCAGTTAAAATGGGGATAGGCTCCTTCTAAGGGTACCCATTAAAAGGAAATAGAAGAAGCCATTATAGTCTTTCCAGAGCCCGATAAGTATGCAGCTGAGCTCTACAAATAGTGAAAATTGAGATGGGGCCTAATCTGGTGAGGCTGTTTCAGAGCCTGTTTACAGCAAGCCCTCATCCAGCATTTTTACAAAAGCTAGAACTATTTTAATAGCCAAGCCCAGTTTGGAGGAGTAGCCTAGTGGTTAGTGCAGTGGACTCTGATCATGGGACACTAGCAGTAGTGAGGCGTCCAGTGGATCCCCACCTGTCTCGAGGCCTCCTGCTGTGCAGGCCCCCCAGGACCAACCGTTGTCAAACCCAACCCCAAGGTGTATGGAGAGGTGCATCGAGCGAAGACCAAGAAGCACCGACACTGATCTCTTTTGGCCTCATGTCAGTTCCCAGGGTGTTTACCAGCTGTTCTCGAGCGTCTACTTGTGAAATTTGGTGCACAAGTTGTTGGACCTGGCTGAGACGCTCCCTCCAGGTTAGGCCGAGTCACTTTGCCAGTTGGTCAAGCATCAGGGGCACTTAACATACTTTTGATGTGGCAGCCAGTTTCTCTTCCCAGAGTATAGCAATGTGCAGACTCTCATGGCTGCTTGTTTCTGACGTGGAACACTCTGTTCAACAGAGGTTGGCTGATGCCCCATGCCAGGTGGATAACCTTTTTGGAGAGAAGGTTGTAGACCAAATAAAAAAAAAAAAAAAACAAACCATACTGGTTCCATCTCTTCTCTCTCCTGCTGTGCTCGTTCTGCATCTACCTCTTCAGGAGGGCTTTTGGCAAGCCAAGGAGGAGTCCCTGTTATCAGAGGTGTAGGTACAGCCCTTCAGCTTCCCAGCATGCTCAGGCCAACCCCAACGTGCTCGTTCACATCAACAGTATGCGCCAAAGACCCATACTGCTCCCCAGACAAAGCAGGGGCAAGCTTTTGATTTGCTCCAAAGTATCCATCCTGGTCGACTTGTTGGTCTGGGATGGCTGAAGTTTTTCCAAGTTTTTTTTTGCTGTAGTATGAAACTGAGAAGACCACACACTCACGGTGGGCTGAAAGGCACTCGCACAGTGCGGCAGGGCTGCTGAGAGGGGGGGGGGGGGGGGTGCCGCATGTCCCTTGCATGCAGAATTCTTTTCTTCATCCGTTGCCGGCAGTGCTGCCATTCATTCTCACAATCAGCTCCGCTCCCCTCTGCCAGGTCTATCCGGCCCTCTCTGATGCACTTCCTGTTTACGTAACATAGGGCCAGATGGATGCGGCAGAGGAGAGTGGAGCTGCCTGTGAGAATGAATGCCAGCTTCCGGTGACGGATGAAGAAAAGTAAAACGGTTAAACGCCCGCAGGGGGTAGGAAGGCATGGCGAGCGAGGAGGGCTGTCGGGGAGCTGAGGGAGGGCAGGGAGAATCGCTGGACAATGGATGGGAGGGCCGGGGGTGAGGAAATCGCTAGACGAGGAAGGCAGGGCAGGGGGAGAGAGAAGAGATCGCTGGACTTGGAGAGGAGGGGGGAGAGAAGAGATCGCTGGACATGGAGAGGAGGGCAGGGGGGAGAGAGAAGAGATCGCTGGACAGGAGGGGAGGGCATGGCAGGGGGGAGAGAAGAGATCGCTGGACAGGAGGGCAGGGCAGGGGGCCTGCAGTGCAGTGGAGAGTGTCTCGTGCTCCACAAAGTTCTATGCTAATCATACGTCCCGGACCGGGTGACGCATGTTGGTGTCACCCACTTGTGAAAACATAAAGTTTGTTGTCCTCAGAGAGTACCTGCTACAGGTAAGTATGTTTGCTTTTTGTCATAGCAAATCGCATCCAAATACAAGTAATTTAACTCACTGTCATCCAGAATTAAGTGGCCAGCAGATTTGACAGTATCCTGGAACTATACAAGAGGTCTCTCCAAGATCAGATTCTATAACCTATCTTCCAAGCTTGAGAGAACCCTTAAATCTGTTTGCTTTCATCAGTAATTCAAGCTGCCCTTTTTTCTTGAGTACATCCATTGCTATCTGTATATTGTCTGACTAGAAGTTCTGGCTTTCTGTTCTGTTTCTTTATACCTTCCCTGTATCTTTTTAGGGAGGAGAAAAAGGGAAAAATTCACATTCTTCCACTGGTTCTTATTCACTGCTTACCATCCTAAACTGTTACATTTGTAATATCTGATCACCTGTATCTGTACACTACTCTGACCATCTATTAAATTCTTGCCATTTGATTGCTAGTACTGGTTTGAAGAAATTAGATTCAATTGGTGTGCTTTGCTGCTTTAAAGTTGCATTATATCAGACTCTTGTCCCCTCCCCCACAGTTACTCTAAAGTAATTACCTGGCTAAGGTGGCAGGCTTTGTTACCAAGCAAGTGTCTTTAGGCTGAGAGAGTCTTTGCCTTCCAACGTATGCTTGCTACTGCAGCTTGAACCTCTGTCTCATCTCCAGATAAGACAAATACCTGCATTCTATCATTTATTTATCTGCTTTGGAGACAGGCTTTTGTTGCAAAATAGTTTTGTAGTAAGGTGATTTGTTGTGAGGAGTAACCTAGTGGTTAGTGCAACAGACTTTGATCCTGGGGAACTGCAGGGATTCCCACTGCAACTCCTTGTGACTCTGGGCAAGTCACTTAACCCTCCATTGCCCCATGTAGAAAAAATGTGTACCTGTATATACTATGTTTGTATACTATGTTTACTGCTTTGAATGTAGTTGCAAAAAAAACACAGAAATGCGGTATATCAAGTCCCATTCTGTTTCCCTTAATACAGCATTGGAGATAGGTTTCACATCTAACACATTCTACATATCTTTGGTTGTTTCCCGTGAATTAGGCCTATAACCACACATTAGTAAAAAAAAAAAAAAAATTCCTAAAACCTGACGCTGAGCTACACCCACAGAGTATTATTATTATTAATTACATTTGTACCCCGCGCTTTCCCACACATAGCAGGTTCAATGCGGCTTACATAGTAAATAGAATTACAAAGTATTGAAGGAGAATGTTACAAGTTGTAGTAAACATAGTAATAGTGGGGTTTTGAGGATATCCATATGTAGATTGAGCATGGAGAGGTAAACAAAGATAGGATGAGCAAAAGGAGAAGAGATTGGGAGGGGTAAGGAGTAGGAAGGATGGAGAGGAAGAGATTGAGGAATGAGCATGGTCAAAGCTATATTTGAACAGGCTCTTTGATATCACAATAAAATCACTTGCTTCCTATAACTTAAAGAACAGGTGGTGATAAATGAGGTTGGGATTTTGGCAGGCCTTTCATTTCCTTTATCCACAGTACAAATAGCTCCTACACTTGACATATGGCAAAGAAACAGAGGACCACTAAAGCTGTGGCTCTCATTACAGCCTCTGCTTCTGTGCAGACTGATTGGTTGCCCTAAGGCAAGATTCTGGACTCCTGTGATAAATGCATTCACATTGAAGCCCTCATGAAAGAAGTACATTAACTAAGAGAGGAAGTGACAAGACTAAGAAGCATCTGTGAAAGAGAAATCCATCCCAGACATGCATGTTGAAACATTGGGGATCTTCAGCAGAGGGAGAGAAGATCTTGAGCAGGAAGAGGACAACTGGACACAGGTCATCAAATCCTGCAAAATCAGCCCTCTTAACTTTATCTTCTGTTCAACTGAAGAATCGACTCACAGCCCTGGAATGCAGAAGATCTGACAACATCTCACAAACAGGAGGAAACAATGATAAAAGTTCCCCAAGCTGCTGTATCCGTGGTAAATAAGAAGCGAAAGGTAGTGGTGATCAGCGATTCTCTTCTCAGGGGTACTGAGGCATCCATCTGCCGACCAGTCATGATTCCATGGAGGTGTGCTTGTCTGCCTGATTCCAAGATTTGAAATGTAGCAGAAAGATTGCCTAGACTCATCAAGTCTACTGACCACTATCCTATGTTGCTCATACATGTTGGCACAAATGATACTGCTTAGGTATCCTACTAAAGATATCAAACATGACTTCATGGCTCTGGGTCAGAAAGTGAAGCATCAGGTGGTGGTTTCATTGAATCTGAGGGGAAACTCACATCCTGGAGCTAAATGTGTGGCTGCGTGGATGATGCCAACGAGTGTGCTTTGGTTTCCTTGACCATGAGATGATTTTCCAAGAGCTACTGAGTAGTGATGGTGTCCATCTTACAAGGAAGGGCTATAATGTCTTCAGCAACAGACTGGATAAAGTATTAAAGAGGCCTTTAAATTAAATTCACTGGGGAAAGGTGAAAAAAGCCCTAAAGTCATAAACCCACAGGAAGGTAAGACACCAAATACCCTTATAGTAAAGGGTAAAAAGAGTAACATCTGGAGAGCCTTGTATACCAATTCCTGTAGTATGGGAAACAAATTTCTAGATCTAGAGGCTGTAATAATAGAAGCCGACTTGGATGTAAGTGGCATCTCGGAGACGTGGCTCACGGAAGACCATGACTGGGGTGTAGTTATACCTGGCTATAATCTATTCAGGAAGGACAGGGTAGGGAAAAAGGGTGGAGGAGTGGCATTAAATGTTAAGAATAATATTCAGGTGACAGAACTGCAGGATATACAGGGTAAGGAAGAAGCGCTGCGGGTTAAATTACAAAGAGAAAGGAAAATGTATTTACATTGGTGTAATATACAGATCACCTCAGTCAGAAGGAATGGACAGAGACTTAATTGAAGACATCCACAAGATAGCTAGGAAAGGGGAAGTACTACTGTTGATTTTAATATGCTGGATGTCGATTGGGGCGTCCCAGCTGTGGGGTCTTCTAGAAGCAAAGGGATCTTGTATTCTGTACAGGAAGAATTGTTTCAGCCGTGAATAACAGAATTGATGAGGGATGGAGCTATTCTTGACCTGGTGCTTACAAATGGGGACAATGTTTCTGAAGTTACAGTGGGAGACCATTTGACATCTAGTGATCACCAAAATGGTGTGATTTAATATTAGGACAATGGAGGAGAGGGCTTATTAAGTTTGAAGGCCCCATATTTAAAAATAAACTTACTTTGCGGAGATGTGGGAATTTCTCAAGGAAGAGTTAGTTGGATTGGAACAGCTGAAGGAAGTAGAATAGTAGTGGGCAAAACTGAAAAGTGCTATTTAAAGTCGACAAACCTTTGTTAGAAAATTACATAAAAGTTAAGAGGAAAAGTTCTGAAATGTAGTAGCTGAAAAGGTAAGGGAGAAATGGTTAGCCTTCAAACATTATCTTACATCACAGAAAGAGGAAGACGGGCATAAATACCTGGAAAAGCTAAGAGAAGCTGGAAAAACTGTCAGGAAAGCGAATAGGCAACTGGGGGAAAAGGTAGCCAACATGGTAAAATTGGGGGAGAAAATGTTTTTCAGATATGTAAATGACAGGAGGAAGTGCTATAATAGCATTGTGAAGCTCACCAGCCATGCTTCTTGCTGCTGCCCCGCAAGGCCCTTAGCCTGTGGTATGGTCTCAAGATGCCAGTGTCGCATGCGACACCTGTGTCAACCAACAGTCACCCATGTTGGCACTCCCTTTCAATCAGTGGAGGAAGCTTTGCTGGAGTCTAGGATGGAACAGATACCTTTAATGCCCTTCTGAAGAACATAGCTCTTCTGTTTTGAGGCAGGCTTGGTCTCTGTCCTCCCATGAGAAGTTTTTTGCCAACACTGATGAGGAGCGCTTAATGGCAGTCTGATGAAGATCCATGGTACTTCTTAGAGGAGAAGCCCTGTGATATCCCATTTGACCCCTCTTCTCCAGAGGAAAGGAGAAAGTCTACATCTGAGTGCCTTTCCTTCCCAGGTTTTGTTAGGGAAATGGCAGCTACTATTCCCATTCATTTGAAGATGAAGGACGAGCCCAGGGCTGAGATGTTTGAGGTGGTATCCTAGAAATACTTTGATGGTCCCTATTCACTGGCTTCTGAAAGATGTTCATGTGAAGAACTGGGAGCCCATTCTGTCGGTCCCTGTATTGGCTAAGAAGATAGACACCATATATTGGTTCCAGAGTTTCCCAGGTTTTGATATGCCTCATCATTCCTTGATGGTGGAATCCGTGCTCAAAAGAGCCAGGAGTTCTAGGGATTAGGTTTCAGCGCCCCCTAGCCGAAAAGCTAGAACCCTTGATTCTTTTTTTTTAGTTTCAACAATTTTTTATTGATGATATTCTAATAAAACAAACACCTTGACAATCAGCAAAATAGTCACATCAGATGTAATCAATCACAGTCATGTGCAGACAGTCATCATCAATACTTTCCATATATATATGCCATTTATCCCTATCCCCCAACTAATCCCCCCCTCGTTATACCCCCCAGTCATATCGAATCGGCTTTACTGCCACATTCCTCCAGGAGTCTGAACTTGTAAAGCCCCCGTAGGATCCGATTGTTCCTCAGCCGATTGATTCACAGGTAATCAAGACAAACATTTCCAACAGTGCATGCTATAACAGTAGGCATACCTATACAAACCCAGCAATTGCCGAATGATAACTATGACCTTCAAACTTTTAACCGTTGTATCCCCTTACCCTATCCCTATCCTCCCCTCTATTCCACCCCGTGCTTTCCCAGCAGTAAGAGATATGGCCAATAGGGGGAAATGAGCAGCTCACGGGTACCTGCTGATATGAAGCTCTGCTAACAGTTTGTTCTATATCTCCGCCTGCCCTCCCTCTCTCCCTTGGCATCGTGTAAGTAATCGTGAGACCACAATTTGTGTTCTCTATTATCTCTACATTATAATATTCCTTTTGGTAGCCCATCGCAATCTCTCCCCCCCCCCCCCCCCCCATCGTACCCCGTGAATACTACCTCCCCCCATCCCCTCCATTCATTCCACAGTCTTCCCAATTCATTCAACACCTGGCTTCTAGCTTTAGGAGCTATAACATTTAAATATGCCTTCCATGTTTTAATAAATTGTTGCCTCCGTTTTGGTGTATATCGAGCACCTTTTGCCTCCCAGAGCATAAGCGCATGCAGTTTATTCCTCCAATACCAGTATGAGGGCGGTATGTCCATCAGCCAGTGATTCAATATGCATTTTTTCCCCAAAATGCAGGATTTACTTAGGAATAACTTCTCTTCCCTCGTCCCTGCCGCCCACACCAATGATGAACTAAACATTATCCGTTCAAATGTGAGTTGTATCCTAAAACCCAAAGTCCCTGAAACAAACCGAGCGAGAGCCGTCCAGAACCTCCAAATGGGTCGACACTGCCACATCCCATGTGCCAATGAGGGCATGCCCACTCCGCACTTTTGGCATCTATCTGCCCCCTCCACCCCTGCATGCCATGCTTGCTTGCCCGAGAAATATGCCCTATGTATTGATTGAAAATGGCACTCCTGCAATTCCGCACTATGTACTACCCCTGTTAACCCTTTGAGCGCAGCCATCACCTTCCCTTCTGCTATTGTGCCCCCCACCTCTTGCTCCCATCTCCTCACTACTTCACCAAAGAACCCTTGATTCTTTTGGGCAGAAGATATATCTGGCCTCTATGCTCATCTTTCATATTCAAATTTACCAGCTCTATACAATCCTTTACTTGCGGAACTTGGTGTGCAGTATGTCTGATATGACGGATTTTCTCCCACAGAAGCAGACCATATCTCTTTGCCAGTTGGTCAAGCAGCAGAAATCATGTAGAAAGTTCTTGGCCGGGGTGCCTATGACTGGGAGTCCATGTGTTCCCCTATCGGGATAATTGGCTGGTAAAGAACACGTCGAAGGACTGTGCTCATGAGTCCATGCGGAAAACTATTCAGGTGTTGGAGCTACTAGGATTCATTTTAAACTACCCCAAGACCCATCTCCATCTCTTTCAACAATTGAGTTTATTAGAGCCCTGCTAGATATGCAGTAGGTGTGGGCTTTTCTCCCCTTGCCAAGGGAGGACATTCTTGTCGCACTTTCCAGTCTGGTATGAGCCAGCCAACAGGTCACAACTAGGTAAATGTTGAGATTAGGCAACATGGCCTCCGTTGTCCATGTCACAAACTTGGCATGTCTTCACATGAGAACTGCCATAGGCGCCCGATATAAGAGGCTTGGGGAGGCTAACAGGAACCTCCCTCACCAAAGTCAACTGCTCAGCTATAAAACTTTTTGTTCCTTCCTATTACAGTTGCCGGGCCGTGGTGCTAAATACAAAGCATAGCCATGTGGGACCGCGGCTCTCTGCATGCTGCTACTGTTTCCTCTGGGACAGCCCCACTTCCGACAAAAGAGGAAGTTATGTCAGAAGAGACAGGACTGGCCTGAAAGATGCAGCCGCAGGATGCAGAGAGCTGCATTCCTACACAGGTTTGCTTTGTATTTAGTACCGCGGCCCGGCAGAAGAAAGTAATGGATGGAGGGAAGTAAAGGTTTGACAGCTCAGACGGGCACTTTAGCTCATCTCATTTTCCTCCTTGGTGTCCAAGTCTACTCTATGCAGTGGTGTGCTGGAGCCAGCTCGCGCCAGTTTGCACAAGCCATCTTCCAAAATTTGGGCTCTTGTCCCTTCTCAGCATCGTTGTCTTCCTCCTCCCCTGTGGCTTGTTCCAGTGTTATAGCTAATGGGGGCCCTGGGGGCCCAAGCCCCCTTATTTCTGGCTCAGGCCCCCTCAGTAGTGGCCATTCAGGTGTTTTTTTTTTGGTTCCTTAGTCTCCCTGCTCCCTGTCCCCACAATCAGGCATCTGAGCTCCCCCTCCCTTCATACTGGTCCGGCAGACTATTTCTCCTGTTTCCAGCAGTAAGCCACAGTGTGGGCAGTTCTGAAGACAGCTGCTTCCGGCTGCCCTGGGCTTGTCGCTGCTGCATCCCACCATTTCCACTTGCTGTGAGTGGTACGGGGCAGCTGGAAGCAGCTTTCTTCAGCGCTGCCCACTCTGCAGCTCACTGCTGGAAACAGGAGAGATAGTTGTCCAGACCCGAACGAAGGGAGGGAGAGCTCTGGAATTTGTTGCCAGAGAATGTGATAAAGACGGTTAGCTTAGTGGGGTACGTAAAGGAAAAGTCCACAGACCATTATTAAAATGACTTGGGGAAAAAGCCACTGCTTATTTCTAGGATAAAATATATTGAACTGGTTTGTGATCTTGCCAGGTATTTGTGAGCTGGATTGGCCACTGTTGGAAACAGGATGCTGGGCTTGATGGACCTTTGGTCTGTCCCAGTGTGGCAATATTTATGTACTTAAGTGCTGCGGGGACAGGGAGTAAGGGGCCTCAAAACAAAGCAACCAAACCTGTGAGCTACTTCTTCCACGTTCTCATTCTTTATTGTTGTTACCATTTTTATTTAATTCTACTTATATTTTGAAACATGCCGGCTTGTGCAGCATATGGATGTACACACCGAGGAAGTATAATAGCGGCATAACTTTTCATAGTTAGAGTAGTAATTTGCTATAAATTGTAATCATCGTGTCATTTGGAGGGACTGGTTATAGGGATGTCCTAACATGTTGTTGTATTTGTGCAGAGAATTTTTCTTCTGGTAAAGGGCCACTAAAACAGACATCTTGTTTTGAGAATCAGGTGCTCAGCATTCTGAGTTTCTATATCTATGTATTTTACTTATGACATTTATATTCCACAATAAACATGAATTAAGTTGAAACCTGGCAACATTTAAAATCTTTTCCTGTGCCTAGATCAAAAGAGAAACAATGTTTGTTGGAACTTGCTCCTTTTGTTTCGTGTTATCTAGTGGTATATTATATAAATGCACTTAATATTGTTACTACTAGTTATAAGAGAGAGATTGAATAATGAGGGCAGAGCTACCTTCATGCAAAAGTCCAGTCTAAATGTGCCAATTCAGGCTGTTTTCTATGTGAATATTCTATCATTGGTTCATTATTGCTGCCAAGTATTACATATTGAGGGCATTTGCTTTAAAACAAAGTTTAAAACTCCCTTTTTGCTGCTAGATTCCTGTCATCTGAAGGTCCTGTCTTTGGTGGCTGTTACTTCATCTCGCAGAGTCAGTGAGCTTCAGGCCCTAGTGGCGGATCCACCTTACACAAAACTTCATCATAATACATTAGTTCTCTTCACACACCCTTAGTTCCTGCCTAAGGTGGTGTCAGCTCCATCTAAACCAGTCAATCATTCTTCCAATATACTTTCCCAAATCACATGCCTATCCTGGAAAAAGTGCACTGCACACCTTGGCCTGCAAGTGAGCATTGGCCTTTTACTTGGAGTGGGCTAGGCCCTACAGACAGTCCTCCCAGCTTTTTCTTTCTTTTATTTCCAACAGGATGGGGATAACCATTGGGAAAGCGCACTGCACACCTTGGTTTCAAGTGAGCATTGGACTTTGACTTGGTGCGAAGTAGGCCCTACAGACAGTCCACCCAGCTTTTTCTTTTTTGTTCCCAACAGGATGGGGATAACCATTGGGAAAACGCACAATGTCCAATTGGCTGGCAGATTGCATTTCCTTCACTTATGCCCAGGCTGGGCTGACCCTTGAGGGTCATGTCAAGGCTCATACTATCAGAGCCATGGTGGTGTTGGTTGCCCACTTGAGATCAGCCTGCATAGAAGAAATTTGCAATTGTACAACGTGGTCTTCAGTCCATAAATTTGCATCTCGCTACTGCCTTGAGCAGGATACCCGTCACGATAGTTTTGCAGAATTTAGTGTCTAGAATCCCAACTCCACCTTCCTAGTCCCATTCTGTTCCAATCTGCACTCTCAAACAGTTGTATTTAGTTTCAGGTTAATTACTATTTTTTCCTTTCCATTGTGAGGTTCAATTGACCTATTGTGGTGGTTGTTTTCAGTGAGCCTGGGATTCCCATATTTGATAATAGGTCCTGCTTGTCCTCTGAGAAAGCAAAGATACTTACCTGTAGCTGGTTTTCTCCAAGGACAACAGGCCATTCATTTTCACTTACCCTCCCATCTCCCCTTGGAGTTGTCTCCTTTTTTGGTATGCTATAGTATTGTACTGCTGGTCCTGCGCTCTTGCAGTGGGCAGGACGGCACTCACACATATGTGGTAGAGACACTGTGCTCATCTTAAAGCATTATTAACTTGTTTAAGCTCCACACCAGGTGATGTGGATGACATCATCAACGTGTGAGAATGAATGGCCTGCTGTCTTAAGACAATACCTGCTTACAGGTAAGTATCTTTGCTTTTTTGTAAATAGCAGGATTGATCAGGCAGACAATTCTTTCCAATTCCATGAGAGTTGCATTCATACTTGATCTATGCAGCTCAGGAGCGTAGCCACGGGCAGGACTGGACGGGCCCAGACCCAGCCACTTTTGCTCCAGGCCCGTCCACCCTAACTAGTCCCAACCCAACAACATCCCTCGCTGCCTTTTTTCCTGCGGGAGCGTTGCCTGCCTGAAATTCTTCTCCTCCCCGCCGCTGTTACCACATCACATCAGCTGAGAGCTCTCGCACCTTCACCCTTCCCTGTCCAGCAAGGAAAAATTCTATGACAGCTTAATACTAACTCTGGCAGACAATGCTGCCTGGGAATTATTTTGAATCACAGGTTGGAGCTCATCACAGTAGGACTTAAGAGAGCTTGGAGCCAGGTATCATTGACTTAGATCATGAAGAGTCTTAGAACAGATGCTTCAGTGATCATTAATCGCACTCGCTATGCAGAATTCTTTTTTTCGCCCTTCGCCGGCAGTGCTGCGATTCACACAGGCAGCTCCGCTCCCCCCTGCCGCATCCATCTGGCCCTACGTAAACAGGAAGTGCATCAGAGAGGGCCAGATGGAAGCGTCAAGGGGAGCAGAGCAGCCTGTGTGAATCGCAGCACTGCCGGCGAAGGGCGAAAAAAAGAATGTTGCAGGGACCGAGCAGTGAAAGATGCTGAAGCAGAAGTTCTTCAGGGAGGGAAACATGCTGCATGGAGAGGGGATAGGTGGTGAGAAAGGGAGAAATGTTGAATATAGGGGAGGAGAGGAGGGAGAAATGGTGCATGAGGAGGGAGGGAGAGAAATGTTGGACATAGGGGTGGAGGAAAGGGACAAATGTTAGACAAAGGGTGGAGGGGATGGAGACATGTTGGACATGATGGTAGAGGGGACGAAAGAGATGCTGCATGGGAGGGGGAGAGAGATGTTGTACCCAGAACACAAGGGAGGGGGAGAGAGAGATGGTGGACAGTGGGAATGAGAGGGGGAGATGTTGGACATTGGGGTGGATGAGAGGGAGGGAGAGATTGTAACACTAGGGGGTGCTGTGCTTATGACAACACAAAAGCCACCAGACACAATATGCGGTATATTGCTTTTATTGGTGATACATATGTGAACACACACACCAAGATACTTACAGCACCCGCAATTCAGTCAGCATCTGGGAAGACCACCAGGGAAGCACTAGCTCTTCCTCAGAGATTGCAGGGAAATACCCTTCACTGAACAAGGCGTCCCTATGTCCAGGCAAGCTTCTAAAGAAGGTCCGTGCTCCCCCCTCTTTTATAGTGTGAAACAAAGGTGCCTTTCCCAGACTTGCACAAGCTGGCATCCCTTAAACAACCAGCCTGTTTCCCATAACAGAGAATATCAACACATAATTACAAAACATTCCACTCATTCCATCCCCAGCTGACCTTCAATCCCATGTATTACAGAGGTACATAGGAGGTGGAGAGGAGAGAAAAAGAGAAAAATGCTGGACTATGGGGGAGAGGGCAGGAGGGAAGATAGAAGGGACAGAGAAATGTCAGGCTATGAGGGTTGGGGAAGGGAGGAAGAGGGATCAGATGCTGGGCTAGAAGGGTGGATGGAGGAAGATGATGGGAATGGTAGAACACTGTGGAAGAGGCCAGGAAGGGGTGGCAAGGAAACGAATGAGAGGATAGTGATTACAGAGGGTAGAAATATGGTAATGGGTAGTAGATTAAAGATGAAAGGGAATGTAGGGCTGGGGAAGGAGTGAGATGGGGAATGGAAGAGCTAGTGGGTGAAAGAAGAAGATGGAAATTTGATAGGTTGTTGAAAAGAAAAAGGAGGAGAAGAAGAGTGAGAGAGAGAGGGGCAGAAAAGAACTAAAAAGGAATGATCAATATGTCAGAGGGCAGGTGTAGTGAGGGAAAAGACAGGAGAGAGGAGAAAAAACATGGCTGCAGCCGCTTGAAGGCGAATTAGCAGAGAAATTGGAACCAGCAAGATGGAAAAATAAAATGTCCAGACAACAAATGTAGAAACAAAGCATTTTATTTTGAATGTTTTAAATGGAATGTGTTATCTTCTGGAAATATGCCTAGCAAATGTCTTTGTATTGTGTTCAGTAGAAAAGGAAATGCATTTCTGTTTTATGTCTCCAGTGTTGCATTAATGCCATGTTTAACTTCTTGGGGTTCCCATTCAAGTCTTGTCTAAAAAATTTTTATTTCTAAGTTGTGATCCCTTGTTCTGTATTTGGTGAGGGTCTGTTGGTGTGATAGTAATGGCAGGTGGGAAATCGGAGCAGAGGCAGAGAGGAGAGGGATTCGAGGAAGGGGGGGACCCTCCTTTATTTTCTGATCTGGGCTCAAGCAGGTCTACCACCAGTCCTGACCCTTGCTGTATAGCTGGTGAGGATCCCCAAGCATCTCCAGCTAAGGACCTCGTCCAAAGACAGCCAGAACTCTCTTCTACCAATCTCTGCAGTTGGCAACAGCATCCTTGAACCATCCACAACTAAGCATGTGTGGGTACAGGCATCAGTGGCTTAGGGTCATTGCTGCTGCCTGCCATGCTTGGTAAAAGAGAGTTCTGGCCACCTTCAGAGAAAGTCTTGAGCTGACAGAGCTTGGGGATCCTTATTAGCTAAAGTATATATATTTTGAGGTGGGAGTAGGGCGGGGCAGAGAAAATTTTGTGCCCACCCACTTTGGGCTCAGGCCCTCCCAAAACTGGCTGTCTGGCTACGTCGCTGATGCAGCTTAGGAGAGTGCTACATGCAGGAAGGGCCACGCAAGTTGTAGGAAAGGGGGAGTTCCATATCGCTGTCTGTGTAAACCACACGTTAAAGGTGAGCAGCAATGTTTTTCTATTCTACTGTAGTATGTTATGCACCATTATAGCCTCTTACTGTGCTAGCAGTGAGCATTATAAAACATTGTAATTGTAATGATAACATTAAATTCTCAGTATCTGTATTATTTCACTTGAATTGAGGATATTGGGAAACCTGCTAGTTACTGTGAATTGTACATTAATGAATGAAAAGTAAGCAAAACAAGTGGCTTCTTAAAGCAAACAAATGTTAAGCTACAGCTTTACTGTTACCTTACCTTGAACAGCATTAAGCAAGGGTGTTATATGCTTGATCTTTATATTATTTGCTATTGAAAAGTCATAATTATTTACAGTATGTTTATAAATTATATTTTCTAGGCCTGGCGTAGAGTTTGTATATATTCAGTCACACTAATGTATCTTAATGTGTTGAAACAATAATAGTTTAATTGTGCAAGCTTACTTTTTATATTAATATTTAGTCGAAAACAGCTTTGACCCCTTGGATTGGATTAACGAAGATCAATGTGTCTTATTGGTGTTGGGAAGACATGTCTCCTTTTACAAATACTCTTCTCCAGTGGCAACCAGGAGAGCCTAGTGATGCCGGGTTTTGTGGATATCTGGCAGTGCCTATTATTAAGGGGCTAAAAGCAGCAGCATACACACATCAGATAAATGGGAGCATCTGTGAGAAACAAGGTAATCAATCATCTAAATCTAGTAGTGATTGTGTTAACAGTCAAAAACAGTATTACATTTCCTCACGGAAAATAACCCTAGATATTTCAGTGGTGGTGGTATCTTGCTGTTATAAAATGACAAAGCCAAAGTGGAGATGCCTATTTTGTTAATACATAACTCAAAATGCATAAGTTGTTCTTAAAACAGATTATACACTTGTAAACATATTTGGCGATTATTGTTTAAATCATTTTTATTAAACAGCAAAAGTAGACTCAAGTATTTATACTTATTTGTTGCATTTGTATCCCACATTATCCCACCTCTTTGCATGCTCAATGTGGCTTACAATACATCATGAATAATGGAATTACATGAGAAGGTTTACATTTAGTAATAACAGGAGAATTTTGGGTAACAAGGTAGTAGTGGTAGTTATGCAGGTAGAACAACCAAGTCATATTTATTTATTTGTGTTGCATTTGTACCCCACATTTTCCCACCTCTTATAACATTTAGAGTCTAGTCAAAAACCAGGTATAACATGAGGAACTTTCTCTTAACACCCTTTCCCCCAACCCCCCCCCCCCCCCCCCCCCCCCCCCCCCCGTTTCCCATCCTGACACAATTAAAAGTTCAAAATATAACTTGTCCCTCTGGAAGGCGAGGTGAGCCATAACGTCTCCCACATGTCTTGAAATCGAGATCTCGGTACACTGTCTAGTTTCACCACTCCATACCTATCCAGCCTCATCTGATGTATTAACTGTGATCTCCACATCGTCAAGGAGGGTCCCATGTCAGACATCCATGAACCCAGGATGACTTTGATCCCAAAAAATGTAGCCATCCGTATAAAGCCCTTGAAGCCCTGAGGGGTGGGACAGATGTGTAAGTATAGCTACAAAAAAGAAGCGATGGATCATACACTAGCGTGCAGCTCCATAATGCATCCACCGCCTTTAGCAGTTCTTTCCAAAAGCCCTGAACTATAAGACAAGACCAAAACATGTGCCCCAAAGTAGCCAACCCCCTTCCCCTTCGCACTTATTACAGGATTCTCTCCTTGATAGCCTTGCTCTAAATGCCTGATGAGGGAAGACATACATTCTTAATAGAAATTTATATAACTTTTCTCTCTGTAGAATCGACAAATGTTGTGTATACAGGTGTTTTATATAATTTTTGCACAAGTCAGGTGTCACCTCACTGCTAAGATCTTGTGACCAGCAGGAGGCCAAATGTGTATAATCTAGTTCTGAAGTTGTGTCTTTCAACTGCTGGTGATGAAATTTTAATGACACCGATTGTTGAGCACCTAAAGAATATGCTTCTGAAATCACATCCAGCACATCTTCAGTCAGATCTGTCCATTTCAGGGATGAGATGTAGTGTTGCAGTTGCAAATATGGAAATGGTGTCCCGATAGAATACCATATTTGAGCTGTAGGTAGTCATAAGGTCTGATATATGTCCCTCCTCATCAACAACCTGAGCTAAATAAATAATCCCTTTCTTTTCCCATTGTCTAAATATACTACTCCATTGCCCCGGGGGAAATGCTGGATGATTACATATAGAAAGCAAAGGTATGATCTCGGCAGAGAGGTGATGTCTCCTACACAGCCAGCGCCAGGTAGCTCTGAGAGAGTACAGTAATGGGTGCCGGTGAAAAGCATGCGCCGGCAGTCTACCTCCAGTGCAAGAGTTGGCTGAAATGAATGTCTGGAAATAAGGTGATCTCTAGCGTTGTTAGTGAAAATTCCGTGGTGCCCCGGAACCAGTCATTTATATGTCTCATTACGCATGCAATTGTTAGATATTTGATACTCGAAACCCATCACCCCATATTCCCTAGGGGTTGATATCATCGCCAATGGCATCCTGGGCCTCTTCCCTTGCCACAAATACCCCTGCAGGAGTCTTCCCAACACCCTCTCCTCCCTCTTTTTTAGGAATAGGGGAAGCTGCTGGAATAAATATAGCCACTTGGAGGCTAATATCATATTGAATAATGCAATCCGTCCCCATAGTGAAAGAGTCAGGGCCTGCCAAAGAGCCAGTTTACGCTTGGTTACCTCGAGAAGTGGATTAATATTAATTGCATACAAAGAGGTAAGGTCTCTCGGGATCATTATCCCTAGGTATTTCAGGGCTCTGTCCTCCCATCTGAGCGGAAACTTCCCTTTTCAGGAGTATTGCAACCCTTCATCCAGTGCCAACACACAGGATTTATGCTGGACTGATTAATTTTGGGAGGTAATTCGCTAACCTGTAGGCCAGAACCTTTGCCAGTAATTTAATATCCACGTTTATGAAGGAAATAGGACGATACGATTCAGGAGCTTCGGGAGAGTTACCTGGTTTAAGGAGGAGAGAGATTAAAGCTGTATTCTCATGTTTGGGGAATGCCCCCCGTTGAATAACAGACTGGTGATAATCGAGTAAAGGTCCCACTAGGGAGAGTTGTAAGATTTTATAAAACTCCCCAGAGAACTCATCTGCCCCAGGCTTTGAAAAGGGTTTCAACCCCTTGATTGCTCGCTGAAGCTCTTTGGCTTGTAAGGGGGCCTCCAGCGTCTCCACCGCATCTGCCGTCAGCGACATCCCTGCCATAGCCAAAAAGTCACACATTGCTCCTCTCCGGTGATGCCTCTCTCTTATATAGCTGCTGCAAGTGTTCCTGCAAAAGCTGCACTACTAAGTTGGGGCGATTAACCATTGAACCCGTTATCTCTCAAGGCTGAGAGTGCGATTTCCCTCCCATGATTTAACCACCCGCGCGAGCAGGCTCCCAGATCTATTTCTGAACCTATGGAGGCGATATTTATGATAGACGTTGTGTCTGCTCATGTAATAAGGAGTTGTAACCTGTAGGGACATAGTTGTCTCTATTAATTTGTGATGGGGTACACGCGCTTAGCCTTTTGCAACTGTCAGTCTAGGTTAAGAATGCTATTGGCAACCTTCCTACGTCTCGCTGCTACATAAGATATAATCTCTGTACGCAATACTGCCTTCGCCGCACACCAGAATAATTGAGGATTTGTTCTGTGTTTGTTGTGGGAGAGATAATCCTCTTACCGTGACTGCAAGTAGCCCTGAAAGTCCCTGTCCTTAGCCAAATAGCTCGGAAATCTCCAGACCGGGGCAGATTGGAAATGCGCTGAAGCCTCCAGGTCAAACCAAACAGGAGCGTGATCAAAAATCACCTCCTGTTCCATCTGAGCCTCAGTAACCCACGGAAATAGGGGGTTAGATACTAATATATAGTTCAATCTTGCCCACGTCCCTTGAGCTCGTGATCTATGAGAAAAATCCTTTCTCCGAGGACAAGCAGGCTGCTTGTTCTCACATGTGGGTCGACATCCGCGTTGGCCTGGGAAACCGGCAATTTTGCCAGCAAAATATAAAAAGACTTTTCTAGAGTCTTCTGGTGCGCGTGCGCGGCCATCTTCCCGCCCGTGACGTGAGCATTCCCGCTTAGTTATTTTTTCTTCGCGGTGAGTTGCGGTCGAGTTTTCACTGCTCCTCTCAGGCCCGGGAAAGAGTTTTCTGGTTGTCTTTTTGTCTTTTTTTCTTTCTTGTTAGAATTTACAGTAAAAAAAAAAAAAAGTCTGTAGTTTTTCTTTACTTTTTTGCCCCTTTCTAAGTTTCCTTTATTTTTCGATGTGGCCGGTTTGCTTCCTTCTTTTCTTGCCCTTTTTTCTTTTAACAGGAATGATCGCATCTTTTGATTTCGCCAAAGCCGTTTTTTCTTCCATGTCATCGAACACACTCAGCGGCTTCAAACGTTGTACTCAGTGCAACCGGACTATCTCGGGTACCGATACTCACGCTTGGTGTATCCAGTACCTTGGGCCCGACCACAGCCCAGCCGCTTGTAGTCTGTGTCTTCGCATGAAGAAATGGACCCAAGCGTTTCGAGAGGCCCAATGAAAGAAGCTTTTTGGGGCTCAGTCCGGTCCTTCGACATCGGTACTGAGGTCGGCGGCATCAACATCGAGGGACGCATCGACGTCGGGAGCTAAGGTAATGGCTGCGGAATGACCAACTCGTTTTGGGAGCAGTGAGGCATCGAGTGGGTCTCCACCTGTCTCGAGGCCTCCTGTTAATACAGGCCCCCGGGACCGACCTTCGTCGGACCTGGCCCCGAGGAGACGTGAGGATTCCATTTCTTGCTCATCCCTGACCTCTGTGCCGCCTGCGGCATCGGTGTCAGCTGCCACCCAGGTCGACTCTCCTTCGACGTCGGTGGAGGAAGCTTCACCGGAGTCCAAGCGGACGTCAACTTCTCGGCACCGCCATGGAGGACGTCGTTCCTTGGCGTCGAGACAGGCTCAGTTTTGGACTGCTCTAAGAGATGTCTTCTCTGATACTGAAGATGAGCGCTCGTGGGAGGAAGAGGAGGATCCCAGGTACTTTTCTTCTGACAAGTCTTTTGGGGATTCCTTCTGAACCTTCCCCTCCACCAGAAAGGAGACTGTTTTCACCGGAGAGTCTATCCTTTACCTCATTTGTCCGGGAAATGGCTGTGGCTATTCCCTTCCCTGTGGAGGTTGAGGATGAGCCTAGAGCTGAGATGCTTGAGGTCCTGGATTATTGTTCTCCACCTAGAGAGGCTGCAACGGCTCCTTTGCATAATGTACTGAAGGAAGTTCTTATGCGAATCTGGTCATTCCTGCTGTCTAACCCTGTGATCCTGAAGAGAACCGAATCCCAATATCGGATCCACGGGGAACCTGGATTGATGAAGTCTCAGCTACCTCACAATTCCATGGTGGTGGACTCTGCTCTGAAAAGGGCCAAGAGTACTAGGGACTATGCCTCGGTGCCCCCAAGCAGAGAATCTAGAACCTTGGACTCCTTTGGGAGGAAGGCGTATCAGTCCGCTATGCTTGCTGCCAAAATCCAGACATACCAGCTCTTCACAAGCATCCACTTGTGGAACTCTGTGAGGCAACTGTCTAGCTTGGTTGATGTGCTCCCTCCAGAGCAGGCCAAACCTTTTCACCAGGTGGTCAGGCATCAGAAGGCGTGTCGAAAATTCCTGGCCAGGGGGTACGTTTGACACTTTTGACGTAGCATTCAGAATCGCTGCCCAAGGTATAGTGATGCGCAGACTCTCATGGCTGCGTGTCTCTGACCTGGATCATTCGGTCCAGCAGCGGATGGCGGATGTTGCTTACTGGGGGGATAACCTTTTTGGTGAGAAAGTAGAGGATCTGGTTGACCAGCTCAAAAAGCATAATGATGCTATGGATTCTCTCTCTCCCGCCGGGCATCTTCTGCTACTACCTCCTCATCTAGGAGGTTTTTTGGAGGGAAGAGGAGTGCTCCCTATTCCTATCTTAGGTGTAGGTACACTCCTGCGTCTTGGCAGCCTGTCCTGGCTCAGTCCCAGCGCACTCATTCTCGTCAACAGCGTGCGCCTAAGGCCTCTGCGGCTCCCCAGCAAAAGCAAGGGACTGGTTTTTGACTGGCTCCAGTTCAGCATAGCCTCAGAAAAAGTGTCCATGCTGGAAGACTTACCGGTCAGGGGGAGGTTGATATTTTTTCACCAAACGTGGCCTCTTGGGTTCTTCAAATAGTCCGGTCAGGATACACCCTCAATCTGGAATCGAAACCTCCAAATTGTCCATCGGGAGCTCATTCTTACAGTTCCCAGCACAAACAGTTACTTGCAGAGGAACTCTCCGCACTTCTACAGGCCCAAGCGGTCGAACCCGTTCCACCAGGGCAAGAAGGGCTGGCATTGTTGCAAAAGAAAACAGGGGACATGCGTCCCATCCTAGACCTAAGGGCCCTGAACAAATTTCTAGTCCGAGAAAAGTTCAGGATGGTTTCCCTATGCACCCTTCTTCCCATGATTCAGGAAAACGATTGGCTATGCTCTCTGTACTTAAAGGATGCTTACACCCACATCTTGATACTACCAGCTCACAGGAAGTATCTTTGATTTCGGCTAGGAACACAACTCTTTCAGTACCATGTACTGCCTTTTGGCCTGGCGTCTGCGCCCAGAGTGTTTACCAAGTGCCTAGCTGTAGTTGCAGCATCACTACTCAGACTGGGAGTGCTTGTGTTTCGCATGTGTTTCATTATCTCGACGATTGTCTGGTGAAGAGCACCTCGGAGGAGGGTGCTCTGGAGTCCATGCAAATGACTATTCAGGTGCTAGAGCTACTGGAGTTCGTCATAAATTATCCCAAGTCCCATCTCACCCCAGCCCAAAAATTGGAATTCATTGGAGCCCTGTTGAACACTCAGACAGCTCGAGGTTACCTTCCCGAGGCAAGGGCGGAGAACCTTCTGTCCCTGGTGTCAATGGTTAAAGCGTCCCACTAGGTCACGGCTCGGCAGTTGTTGAGACTTCTGTGGCACATGGCCTATACAGTTCATGTAACTCCCATGGCACGGCTACATATGAGATCAGCTCAATGGACCCTATGTTCCCAGTGATTTCAAGGTGTGGGGGATCTAGAAGATGTAGTCCAACTGTCCACCAGTTTTTGGAATTCTCTTCAGTGGTGGACAATTCCATCCAATTTGACCATGGGGCGACCATTCCAAGTTTCTCAGCCACAGAAAGTGCGGACAACGGATGCATCTCTCGGGGTGGGGAGCTCATGTAGTTGGGCTCCACACTCAGGGAGATTGGTCCTTTCAGGAAAAAAGGTCTTCAGATCAACCTCCTGGAATTAAGAGTGATCCGGAACGCTCTAAAGGCTTTCAGAGATTGGCTGTCCAACCAAGTCATCTTAATTCAGACAGACAATCTTGTTGCCATGTACTACACCAACAAGCAGGGGGCACCGGATCTTGCCCTCTGTGTTAGGAAGCCATTCAGATATGGCTTTGGGCACACCGTCACGGCATGTTTTTCCAAGCCACTTACCTGGCAGGTGTAAACAGTCTGGTCCACAGACTGAGCAGGATAATGCAATCTCACGAGTGGTCTTTAAACATGAGCGTAGTCCGCAAGATCTTCCGAACGTGGGGCACCCCCTCTATGGATCTTCTTGCCACTCATATCAATCACAAGGTCCCTCAGTTCTGCTCCAGGCTTCAGGCCCCTGACAGACTAGCGTCAGATGCCTTTCTCCTGCATTTGGGGACAGGCTTTCTGTATGCGTATCGTCCCATGCCTCTAGTAGGGAAGACTTTGCTGAAACTCAAGCAAGACTGCGGAGCCATGATCCTGATTGCACCCTTCTGGCCACGTCAGATTTGGTTCCCTCTTCTTCTGGAGTTCTCCTCTGAAGAACCGTGGAGATTGGAGTGTTTTCCAACTTTCATCACTCAGAACGAGGGGTCACTTCTACATCCTAACCTCCAGTCTCTGGCTCTCACGGCCTGGATGTTGAGAGCTTTGAATTCGCCTCCTTGGGTCTTTCAGAGGTTGTCTCCCGAGTCTTGCTTGTTTCCAGGAAAGATTCTACAAAGAGGTGTTACTTTTTTAAATGGAGGAAGTTTGCCGTCTGGTGTGACAGCAAGGCCCTAGAACCTCTTATTTGTCCTACACGGACCCTGCTTGAATACCTTCTACACTTCTCAGAGTCTGGTCTCAAGACCAACTCCGTAAGGGTTCACCTTAGTGCAATTAGTGCTTATCACCGTGTAGAGGGTAAGCCTATCTCTGGACAGCCTTTAGTTGTTTGCTTCATGAGAGGTTTGCTTTTGTCAAAGCCCCCTGTCAAACCTCTGCCAGTGTAATGGGATCTCTACATCGTTCTCTCTACGTAAATTTCCTCTCAGCAATTGCAGTTAACTGAGAGGAAGGGGACAACCGGCGGTCAGCCGCTGATGGCCAGCGTTTTGTCCCCTGAGCAGCAAGTGCGGGACCGCTGCACGACGAGCTGCCCACAGATGAAAGGGTTGGCAAGTCCTTTGATTAGCGCCGGCAAAGGAGCATCGACACTCTTGGACCTGGAAAAAACAACTCCATCGCTCCCAAATTATTCAACCAGCATGTCCAAAGGAGTGGAGGAGTGAGTTAGAGGCATATGCTGAAACGGAGGACGTTTACAGCAGAACCCGAATCGGCGGAACCACTCATAAACACCTAAGAGAAATCAGCTTGGAGTTTTTGGCTCTCCCGTGGAGGTTACATTGAATACCATCTGGAAGGCGCTTCAGGACCTAACGGTGGCAGTAAATAATTTTGTTTCAGATATAATTTTATTAGAGAGTTACATGGACAATTTAACTGAACCCTTTAAGAGTGAAAAATTGATATAACAAATAATTCTACACGAGGAAGAAGTGGTTATGATTTTGAAAATGATAATAGACCAGAAACTTTGAATAATAAAATGAATATTATTATAGATGATTAATATCGAGATTATTGTTTTTCCCAGAGTTCCAGGTGTGACTCCTAAAGTTTTCCTCAGAAATATTTCCTCAATTATTACTTTAAAAGGAGTGAAGCCTGTGAAAACTGGGATTACTTTAATCAGTGGGATTTGAATTAGAGACTTAAGTATATGTATTGTTAAATAACTTCTGGTTTTTAAAAGAGAATGTTATCAGATGTATTATTTCAAACTAATATTGGACAAGAAGTATGTTTTCAATGAAATGACTTGACTATACACCGTATTGGCCTTGAAGAAGCCAACCAGATGATCAATGTGGAATAATGAATTAGATGACTAATGTCTGTGGATAATCAGGTTAATACTACGTTTTTTTTTTCTGTTTACTGTTTAATTGATCTCCTTGTCTTGTTTCACTCTCCCTATTTAGTGGTCTAAGGAAGAGAATAGAATTACATGACTGAAGTAATTCCTATATATTACTTTCTCTGTATTTCCGTCAAGTTGTTTTATCGCTTGTAAAAATTTAAATGGTTATAAATAAAAAATTTAAAAACAAAACATCGTTCTCACCCAGCTGATGAAAGCTCCTTTTGAGCCACTGAATTCCTGCCATCTGAAGTACTTGTCTTGGAAGGTCGTTTTCTTGGTGGTTGTTACTTCAGCTCGTAGGTTCAGTGAGCTCCAAGCCTTGGTAGTGCATGCACCTTATACTAAGTTTCATCACAATAGAGTAGTCCTCTGCACACACCCTATATTCCTGCCGAAGGTGTTGGAGTTCTATCTTGCCAGCATTTTTCCCCATCCTCACACCAACTCTGGTGAGATTAGCTTGCACACGTTGGACTGCAAGAGAGCATTGGCCCTTTTATATGGAGTGCACAAAGCCCTTCAGACAATCCGCCCAGTTTATTTCTTTTGATCCCAACAGGAGTGGAGTCGCCATCGGTAAACACACCATTTCCAATTGGCTTGCAGATTGCATTTGCTTCGCTTATGCCCAAGCTGGGCTGACTTTATAGGGTCATGTCACCGCTCATAATGTTCGAGCCATGGCTGCGCCGGTAGCCCACTTGAAGTCAGCCTCCATTGAAGAGATTTGCAAGGCTGCGACGTGGTCTTCAGTCTGCACATTCACATCACACTACTGCCTTGAGCAGGATACCCGATGCAACAGTCGGTTTGGGCAGTCAGTGTTTCAGAATCTGTTTGGGGTCTAGACTGCACCTTCATCTAGATGTATATAGTTTCAGGTTAATCCTGTGTTTCGTCCTCGCCGTTGTGAGACCCAATTGACCATTGTTTTATTGTTTTGGGTGATCCTGGATGCTAGGGATTCCCCACTTGTGAGAATGGTAAGCCTGCTTGTCCTCGGAAAAAGCCAATATACTTACCTGTAGCAGGTATTCTCCAAGGAAAGCAGGCTTCACATTCTCACAATCCTGCCCACGTCCCCTTGGAGTTCTTTTTTCGTATTTTCTTTTTTTTTTACTATTAAACCAAAGAGCAGCGGATGTGCTGCAGACTCCGCGCATGAACAGTGGGATGCGGCTCACACCCCGAAAGCTCTCCAAACCTTTTTTTCTTTCTGGTTAATGTGCCGAATCCCGGATGACGTGGACCGTTTACCCACTTGTGAGAATGTGAAGTCTGCTGTCCTCTGAGAATACCTGCTACAGGTATGTACCTTCACTTTTCGAGAAGATGGGTTATTTCAGTAAAGACTTTTTCTGTTTATTTTCAGAACTGTTTTGGAGGAAGTTAACAGAACAGAGTGCCGATTCATAAAGCTTACTGTGCTTGCAACATGTGTTTTAGATTGGTTGTAGCAAGTGTAAAGCAAACATAATTTAGCGTTTAATTCACAAAGGAGTTCTTCTATGTTTGTACAGCACTGCGTACGCTTTGTAGCGCTATAGAAATGCTAAATAGTAGTAGAAAATACACTAGGTTCTGAGCACTAGGACAGCTATTCCTTCCCACTTGTGTGCCTGACTGAGCCTTACTTGTTGAGGAAAAAATGTTTTCACCTATGAAGTGGTTGTAAATACTGTCCTCTCTAAATACTGAAACTGAAAGGCCTATACTGTTGCTGCTGTTTGCCTTATAGATCGACTTAATTTATAAGGAATGGATGTGTCAATTAAAATGTATTCTATTGTGTTTCATAGAAAAAACAGGTTTTTCTAGAATGCAAAATGTCATTGTTAGTGTGGAGTTGGCTTTGATAAGTGCCAATCTTCTTGTATCATATTAGTAGTAGGATATTCTAATGATTGAGATCTTTGAAGAAAGCTGTAATAGAAAACAAAATTATAAATCTTTATTGGTGCTGATTGAAAATTTGTGAAACGGTTTACTACACATGATCTTAAAGGGATCCCTATTTTTAAGAAATAGCTCATTGTGCTGGAAAATTGATTTATATTGTAATGTTTGTATTTCATTTAAGGAAAGGTATCCAAATATGTAAGAAATGTTGATAGGAAATGAAAATGTGGTATATGGCACATTCTCTGAGGACAAGCAGGCTGCTTGTTCTCACAGATGGGTAACGTCCACGGCAGCCCCTCCAATCGGAACACTTTACTAGCAAAGGCCTTTGCTAGTCCTCGCGCGCCGATGCGCACCGCGCATGAGCGGCCATCTTCCCGCCCTAACCGGCTCGTGTTCGTCAGTCTTCTTTTGTCTGCGCTCGGGACGGTCGTGTTTGCGCCGTTTCGCGCCTCTCAAGTTGACCCTCGTGCGTCTTTGAGCTTTTGCTTAAAAAAAAAAAAAAAAACTTGGAGGAAGACCTTTTCGGTCTTTCCCCTTTTTCCCGTGTTTCCAGTTTTTGCCCTGCTAAGTCTCCTTTCGTTTTCGGGGTAGGCCCTTTTGAGGCCTCTGTTCGAGTTTTTCTCTCCCTATTTTTGGTGCCTTTACCGCCATTACGAGTTTTGATTTCGCCGGCGTGATTTTTCCGCCCATGTCATCAAAGTCTTCCAGCGGCTTCAAGAAGTGCACCCAGTGCGCCCGGGTAATCTCGCTCACTGATAGGCACGCGTCGTGTCTTCAGTGTCTGGGGGCTGGGCACCACCCGCAGGCCTGTAGTCTTTGCGCCCTTTTACAGAAAAGGACTCAGGTAGCGAGATTAGCCCAGTGGAACGTGTTGTTCTCGGCAACAGCACCGGGGGTATCGAGTGCATCGACGTCGACAGCTTCAAGACCTTCGACCTCGGCATCGACTGCATCGAGGCATCGACCCTCTGCATCGTCGGTACCGAGACATCGAAAGGCTGCGTCGGCGTCGGTGGTACCGGGACATCCACTAGTGCTGATGTCGGACGGTGGTGCTTCGACTGGAGTGCAGGTGAGGGCTGTCCATTCCCCTGCTGGTGGCGGTGAGCCTTCTGGTGGGTCTCCCCCTACCCTGAGGGCTCCTGCGGTACAGCCCCCCCCCCGAGACCGACCTGCCTCGGCCCCGAGGAAGCGACGGTTGGATTCTACGTCCCCGAGACCGACCTGCCTCGGCCCCGAGGAAGCGACGGTTGGATTCTACGTCCTCCTCGTCGGTACCGGGAGGTTCCGGTGACATGCTTCGTTTGAAAAAGTCAAAGAAGCATCGACACCGGTCTCCCCGCATCGGTACTGAGAGCTCTGGGTCGCCGAGGGAGTCGGCACCGGGAGGACCGCTCACCCTCTGTTCAGGAGGTGTCAATGCGCTCCACCTTGGACAGCCCGGAGCAGCCTCCATGCCCGGAACAGACTCTGACTTCGACGCCTGCATCGGCTTCCATGTCTTTCTCCACAGCCGCTCTGCACAAGAGTCTCCGGGCCGTTCTCCCAAAGATCCTGGGAGAGCTGTTGCGCCCTTCCCCTCCGGTACCAGGGGTGCTTGCGCCACCGGTACCGTCGAGTGAGGCGCCGGCTGGCCCCTTGCCCGGGGTGAGGTCTCCGACATCGGTGCCGCTTGCGGTACCGACTGCGGTCGCATCCCAGGAAGGCTCCCCGACGACGTCGGCGGAGGGAGCTTCGCCGGTGCGGGCGAGGGAGTCTACCTCTCGACGCTCCCACCGTGGCCGTGTTTCCACGGAGTCGAGTCGGGCACGGCTTCAGACGCAGGTTCATGAACTTGTGTCTGATACCGATGGTGAGGCCTCGTGGGAAGAGGAAGAAGACATCAGATATTTCTCTGACGCGGAGTCTGATGGCCTTCCTTCCGATCCCACTCCCTCCCCTGAAAGGCAGCTTTCTCCTCCTGAGAGTCTGTCTTTTGCGGCCTTTGTCCGGGAGATGTCTACGGCCATCCCCTTCCCGGTGGTTGTGGAGGACGAGCCCAGGGCTGAAATGTTTGAGCTCCTGGACTATCCTTTTCCGCCTAAGGAATCGTCCACAGTACCCATGTATCATGTCCTCAAAAAGACATTGCTGGCGAACTGGACCAAGCCTCTAACTAATCCCCACATTCCCAAGAAGATCGAGTCCCAGTACCGGATCCATGGGGACCCAGAGCTAATGCGCACTCAGTTGCCTCACGACTCTGGTGTGGTGGATCTGGCCCTAAAGAAGGCTAAGAGTTCTAGGGAGCATGCTTCGGCGCCCCCGGGCAAGGACTCTAGAACCTTAGACTCCTTTGGGAGGAAGGCCTACCATTCTTCTATGCTCGTGGCCAAAATCCAGTCTTACCAGCTCTACACGAGCATACACATGCGGAACAATGTGCGGCAGTTGGCGGGCTTGGTGGACAAGCTCCCTCCTGAGCAAGCCAAGCCATTTCAGGAGGTGGTCAGGCAGCTGAAGGCGTGCAGAAAATTCCTGGCCAGAGGGGTATATGATACCTTTGATGTTGCGTCCAGGGCCGCTGCTCAAGGTGTGGTGATGCGCAGACTCTCATGGCTGCGTGCCTCCGACCTGGAGAATAAGATCCAGCAGCGGATTGCGGACTCCCCTTGCTGAGCGGACAATATTTTTGGAGAAAAAGTCTAACAGGTGGTAGAGCAGCTCCACCAGCGGGATACCGCTTTCGACAAGTTCTCCCGCCGGCAGCCTTCAGCATCTACCTCCTCAGGTAGACGTTTTTATGGGGGAAAGAAGACTGTTCCCTACTCTTCTGGTAAGCGTAGGTACAGTCCTCCTTCTCGACAGCCTGCGGGCCCAGTCTAAGCCCCAGCGCGCTCGCTCTCGTCAGCAGCATGCGCCTCAGCAAGGCCCCTCGGCTCCCCAGCAAAAACAAGGGGCGAGCTTTTGACTGGCTCCAGCAGAGCATAGCCGACATCAACGTGTCAGTGCCGGGCGATCTGCCGGTCGGGGGGAGGTTGAAAGTTTTTCTCCAAAGGTGGCCTCTCATAACCTCCGACCAGTGGGTTCTCCAAATAGTCCGGCAAGGATACACCCTCAATTTGGTTTCCAAACCTCCAAATTGCCCACCGGGAGCTCAATCCTACAGCTTCCAGCACAAGCAGGTACTTGCAGAGGAACTCTCCGCCCTTCTCAGCGCCAATGCGGTCGAGCCCGTGCCATCCGGGCAAGAAGGGCTGGGATTCTATTCCAGGTACTTCCTTGTGGAAAAGAAAACAGGGGGGATGCGTCCCATCCTAGACCTAAGGGCCCTGAACAAATATCTGGTCAAGGAAAAGTTCAGGATGCTTTCCCTGGGCACCCTTCTTCCCATGATTCAGGAAAACGACTGGCTATGCTCTCTGGACTTGAAGGACGCCTACACGCACATTCCGATACTGCCAGCTCAGAGACAGCATCTGCGATTTCAGCTGGGCACACGTCACTTCCAGTACTGTGTGCTACCCTTTGGGCTTGCCTCTGCGCCCAGAGTGTTCACGAAGTGCTTGGCTGTAGTAGCAGCGGCGCTTCGCAGGCCGGGAGTGCACGTGTTCCCCTATCTCGACGACTGGCTGGTAAAGAACACATCTGATGCAGGAGCTCTACAGTCCATGCAGATGACTATTCGCCTCCTAGAGCTACTGGAGTTTGTGATAAATTATCCAAAGTCCCATCTTCTCCCAGTGCAGAGACTCGAATTCATAGGAGCTCTGATGGATTCTCGGACGGCTCGTGCCTATCTCCCAGAGGCGAGAGCCAACAACTTGTTGTCCCTCGTCTCGCAGGTGCGAGCGTCCCAGCAGATCACAGCTCGGCAGATGTTGAGATTGCTGGGCCACATGGCCTCCACAGTTCATGTGACTCCTATGGCCTGCCTTCACATGCGATCTGCTCAATGGACCCTAGCTTCCCAGTGGTTTCAGGCTGCTGGGGATCTAGAAGACGTGATCCACCTGTCCACGAGTTTTCTCAACTTCCTGTATTGGTGGACGATTTGGTCCAATTTGACTCTGGGATGCCCTTTTCAAATTCCTCAGCCACAAAAAGTGCTGACTACGGATGCGTCTCTCCTGGGGTGGGGAGCTCATGTCAATGGGCTTCACACCCAGGGAAGCTGGTTCCTCCAGCAACGCGATCTGCAGATCAATCTCCTGGAGTTACGAGCGGTCTGGAACGCTCTGAAGGCTTTCAGAGATCGACTGTCCCACCAAATTATCCAAATTCAGACAGACAACCAGGTTGCCATGTATTACATCAACAAGCAGGGGGGCACCGGATCTCGCCCCCCTGTGTCAGGAAGCCGTCAGCATGTGGCTTTTGGCTCGCCGTCACGGCATGGTGCTCCAAGCCACATATCTGGCAGGCGTAAACAACAGTCTGGCCGACAGGTTGAGCAGGATTATGCTACCTCACGAGTGGTCGCTCAACTCCCGAGTAGTGCGCCAGATCTTCCAGGTGTGGGGCACCCCCTTGGTAGATCTCTTTGCATCTCGAGCCAACCACAAGGTCCTTCAGTTCTGTTCCAGGCTTCAGGCCAACGGCAGACTGGCATCGGATGCCTTCCTCCTGGACTGGGGGGAAGGTCTGCTGTATGCTTATCCTCCATACCTCTGGTGGGGAAGACTTTGTTGAAACTCAAGCAAGACCGAGGCACCATGATTCTGATTGCTTCCTTTTGGCCGCTTCAGATCTGGTTCCCTCTTCTTCTGGAGTTGTCCTCCGAAGAACCGTGGAGATTGGAGTGTTTTCCGATCCTCATCACACAGGACGAAGGGGCGCTTCTGCATCCCAACCTCCAGTCTCTGGCTCTCACGGCCTGGATGTTGAGAGCATAGACTTTGCCTCTTTGGGTCTGTCAGAGGGTGTCTCCCGCATCTTGCTTGCTTCCAGGAAAGATTCCACTAAGAGGAGTTACTTCTTTCTATGGAGGAGGTTTGCCATCTGGTTTGACAACAAGGCCCTAGATCCTCGCTCTTGTCCTACACAGACCCTGCTTGACTACCTTCTGCACTTGTCTGAGTCTGGTCTCAAGACCAACTCTGTAAGGGTTCACCTTAGCGCAATCAGTGCATACCATTACCGTGTGGAAGGTAAGCCGATCTCAGCACAGCCTTTAGTTGTTCGCTTCATGAGAGGTTTGCTTTTGTCAAAGCCCCCATCAAACCTCCTACAGTGTCATGGGATCTCAATGTCATTCTCACCCAGCTGATGAAACCTCCTTTTGAGCCACTGAACTCCTGCCATCTGAAGTACTTGACCTGGAAGGTCATTTTCTTGGTGGCAGTTACTTCAGCTCGTAGAGTCAGTGAGCTTCAGGCCCTGGTAGACCAGGCCCCTTACACCAAATTTCATCATAACAGAGTAGTCCTCCGCACTCACCCTAAGTTCTTGCCAAAGGTTGTGTCGGAGTTCCATCTGAACCAGTCAATTGTGTTGCCAACATTCTTTCCCCGCCCTCATTCCTGCCCTGCTGAACGTCAGCTGCACACATTGGACTGCAAGAGAGCATTGGCCTTCTATCTGGAGCGGACACAGCCCAACAGACAGTCCGCCCAAGTGTTTGTTTCTTTTGATCCCAACAGGATGGGAGTGGCTGTGGGGAAACGCACCATATCCAATTGGCTAGCAGATTGCATTTCCTTCACTTACGCCCAGGCTGGGCTGGCTCTTGAGGGTCATGTCACGGCTCATAATGTCAGAGCCATGGCTGCGTCAGTGGCCCACTTGAAGTCAGCCACTATTGAAGAGATCTGCAAAGCTGCGACGTGGTCATCTGTCCACACATTCACATCTCATTACTGCCTGCAGCAGGATACCCAACGCTACAGTCTGTTCGGGCAGTCAGTGCTTCAGAATCTGTTCGGGGTTTAGAATCCAACTCCACCCCCCTAGGCCCATGTTTTATTCTGTTCCAGGCTACACTCTCTGTTAGTTGGATAAGTTGTTAGGTCAATCTCAGTTATGTCCTCGCCTTTGCGAGGCCCAATTGACCATGTTTGTTGTTTTGAGTGAGCCTGGGGGCTAGGGATACCCCATCAGTGAGAACAAGCAGCCTGCTTGTCCTCGGAGAAAGCGAATGCTACATACCTGTAGAAGGTATTCTCCGAGGACAGCAGGCTGATTGTTCTCACAAACCCGCCCGCCTCCCCTTTGGAGTTGTGTCTTCCCTTGTCTTGGTCTTGCTACATATGGGACTGACGAACACGAGCTGGTTCGGGCGGGAAGACGGCCACGCATTCGCGGTGCGCATCGGCGCATGAGGACTAGCAAAGGCCTTTGCTAATAAAGTGTTCCGATTGGAGGGGCTGCCGTGGACGTCACCCATCAGTGAGAACAATCAGCCTGATGTCCTCGGAGAATACCTTCTACAGGTATGTAGCATTCGCTTTAGTGATTTTAAGGCTTTACGTTCCTTAAACTTCCAAAAGCCCTAAAGATTGTCAGAAGCCAAAATAGTGAAGTAAAAACAAAGCAATGGAGAACTGTAAAGCAATCTACCAGTAAGAGAGTTTAATGTTGCACTGAGGGGAAATAATGTACTCGATAAATTTTAAAAATGCTTTCCAGTAGATGAAGTTTTGTTCTTTTTATTAACTGTCATCTACAGCTAACCACAGTGCCAAGCAGTGCCGCATACCCTGTGCCTTAAGGATGCAATGTGGAGAATGTACCAGTGGTAATTCAGAGTGCATGTGGTGCAGTAACATGAGACAGTGTGTGGACTCAAATGCCTATGTAGCTTCTTTTCCATTTGGCCAGTGTATGGAATGGTATACCACAAACAATTGTCCAAGTAAGTACACTGTAATTTTCTACTTAGAGATGTGTAAGATCATAGATAAACCATTTCCTTTCTCTAGAAGGAATGTATCATGGCATAATGCAGTAGACCAATGTTAATGATCGTATTTAGTATTTTGGAGCCTGATAGAAATAGTTTTATTAAATGTATAAACTAAATGTATAAAAGGTCACCCATGTTACATTTCCTGTCTCACTGGTTGGCAATCTCTTGTTTGAGTTAAAATACTAAAGCATGTTGTTCAGTATAGTGTCACAGACCCTCAATTGCTTTTGGGTACTAGTTTTTTGTTGGTAGACAAGCTGAAATAAGGGTGATTAAATACAAACCATTGCCTGTGCTTGATCATTCCACTTAAGGCCTGGCAAGAGAAGGAATTTCTTGTGAGCTCTATAGAAAAACCCTGCATCTGAAATTAAACCTACATTACAATACCCTACTCTTTCACTCTGCTAAGTTGCTGTTGAAGAGCAGTATAACACGTTTAAATAAACAAATAAACTAGTTTGAGAGATGAGCAGCATTGCCATTCAGTGAAACTATATGCTCAAGTTCTAACAGCTGCTGCTACTGTTCCTTCTGCCTATTTCTTTTGAAATCAGGTAGAATGCTAGGAGGAGAAGAATCACAGACTTAGAATACAGTTTGTCTCCCACACTGCTTCACTGTCTTCTGCATTCCTAGTTCTGCTGTAAGAAATTCAGCAAAGAGCAGAGAAGGAAATAGTCAAAGGCGGGGGTGAGAGAATACAGGGAGGAGAAACAGGCAGTTTGATGGAAGATGGGGAGAAACAGAGAAATGGCTGTAGAGCAGAGAAATATCATTCATCTGAACTGATCTAGTAGGACTCAAACAAAAGAAATTAGCAGGTAAGACTATAGTCATGATGCCACTCCAAAGCCCAAAGGCACAGAAACGTTTCTGTGCCTTTGTTCCACATGCCACAGCAGTTCATTCAGTAAAGAGACTTTCTTTCAAGAACAGATGTTTCATCCCTATAACCTGCACATGACTCTGTATTATCTATCACCTTGATACAATGTTTCTGTACCAGAGACTGGTGTACAAATTTCCAATAAAAAGCCTCAAAGCTGAACTGGAGGAAAGGAGAAACAGAGGTGGCATGATACAGACGTTCAAATATTTCAAAGGTATTAATCCACAAACAAACCTTTTCCGGAGACGGGAAGGCGGTAGAACTAGAGGACATGAGGTTGAGGGGGCGGGGGCAGACTCAGAGGAGTAATGTCAGGAAGTATTTTTTCACAAACAGGGTAGGAATGGATCTATGGAATCTTAGTGGAGATTGGGTGGCGATGCCGGTATTTGGAGAGTAAAACTGGTGCAGGGCGGACTTGTATGGTCTGTGCCCTGATCGTGGCTGAATAGATATGGAGGGGCTGGAGTGTAAATTTTAAGGGGCTTCGACGTTAGCTTCAGAAATTTTAGTACAGGAACAGTTCCTGGCAGACTGGATGGACCATTAAGGTCTTTATCTGCCATCATTTACTATGTTACATATTAAGAGCAGATCAGCAATTTCATACTTTCCTTTGAGTACCCTTAGATGTATTCCATTCCGTTTTGTTGATTTGGCTCAGTACATCTTCCAGGTTCACTGAGATTTCTTTCAGTTCCTCCACATCAATTGCCCTTGAAAATCATTTCTGGTACAGGCAGTTCTCTTACATCATCTTCTGTAAGGACCAAGGGAAAGAATTCATTCAGTTTCTCTGCTATGGCCTTGTCCTCCCTGAGTGCACCTTTGCTCATTCATGATGTAATGGTCCGACGGATTCCCTTGCAGGCTTTCTGCTTCTGATGTACCTGAAAAAGTTGTTACTGTGAGTTTTTTCTCTGTGACAAGTTTCTCTTCATATTCTCTTTTAGCCTTCTTTATCAGTGCTTTGCATCTGACTTGCCAGTGCTTATGTTGCTTCTTATTTACTTCATTTGGGTCCTTTCCCATTCTTTTAAGGACATTTTTTGGCTGTAATAGCCTCTTTCAATTCACCATTTAACCATGCTGGCTGTCGTTTTCTTTCCACCTTTGTAAATCTGTGGAATGTATCAGGTCTGGGCTTCTAAGATGGCATTTTTGAATATCGCCCACGCCTGCTTTATTGTCCTAAGCTTTGTCCTTTTAGCTTCTTCTTAACCATTTTCCTCATTTTATTATAATCGCCCTTTCAAAAATTAAATGCAGCTACACTAGACTTTCTCTGTGGCTTCTTTCTAGATAGTAGCTAAAACTTAATCTTATGATCACTGTTTGCCAGGGGACACAACACTGTTACCTCTCGTTCTATGTCCTGCGTGCTGCCAATGACTAGATCTAAAATGGCTCCTCCTCTTGTCGCTTCCTTAACCAGTTGCTCCAAGCAGCAGTTGTTTATTACATCTAGAAATTTTATCTCCCTTCGCTTCTGATGTAACGTATCCAGTCAATATTTGGGTAATTGAAATCACCCCATTATTATAGTGTTGCCTAATTTGCCAGATTTCCTAATTTCTGTAAAAATTTCTTCATCAGTCTGTTCATTCTGTCGGATGGTAGTACAGCCCTACAAGAATACTCCTTCCCTTCACACATGGAATTACTATCCATAATTATTTCACACTACTATCAGTTTCATGTGGAATGTTTGTTTTATTTAACTCAATTCTCTCTCTAACATATAGCGCAACTCCCCTTCCCCCTCCAATTTGATCCTCTGTATCAATGTTAACACATTGATTGTCCTCTGTCCACCAAGTCTCTGAGATGTCTATTATATCTACTTCACCATTTAGTGCTATATACTTTAACTCTTCTATCTTAGTTTTTTAGGCTTCTAGGATTTGTATACAGTCACTTGAAATTGTTTTTTTTTTTTTTTCCTTGCACCTACAAGCTGCTTAGAAGTTGACAGGGAAAATGTGTATCCTTTACTCTGCTCTCTCCTTAAACACACCAAGCTTTCTTTCAGCATTGTTGAAACCTCTGCTGGGATTCCCTGAATGTCCTGTTTCAATAGTGTCCTTCAAGGATACTCCACACTGAACCATGTGCTCCTGGGTGACTGTCTGCTTCCCCCTCCCCCCCATATTTTAGTTTAAAAACTGCCATATCTCCTTTTGAAAAGTTTGCGCCAGCCAGGAGTGTAGCCAGACAACAGATTTTGGGTGGACCTAGGCAAGAAGTGGGTGGGCACCAAGTGTTCTCTTCCCCTCTCCCCCCCCCCCCCCCCCCACAAAAAAAAATATCTCAGCTGGCAGGAAAACCACCACCAAAAAAATATCTCAGCTGGCAGGAAAACGCTTCTTTCCACCTTGGCAGTCTGCAGCAGGCATGCGCTGAAAACTGAGCACACGCAGGTGCCGGTATCGTGGAAAGCAGCGTTTTCGTTACCATCAGGGGGAAGTCTTCAGCTGGCAGAGCTTGGGATCCCCACCAGCTACCACTAAATGTGTGCTACTGTTGGGTGGGTCTGAGCCCTAAGTGGGTGGGCCCCAGCCCACCCAGGCCCACCTGTGGCTATGCTACTGGCGCCAGTAGCCTGGTTCCATCTCTGTTAAGGTGGAGTCCATACCCAGAATGTTGTCCAGTTCCTAATAAATCTAAATCCCTCATCCCTGCTCCAGAATCTCAACCACGCATTGAGGCTTTGGAGCTCTGCCTGCCTCCTGGGTCCTGCATGTGGAATGGAGTGCATTTCTGAAAATGCTACCCTGGAGGATGTGGATTTCAGCTTTCTTCGCAAGAGCCTAAATTTGGCTTTCAGATCATCCCTTCCACATTTTCCTATGTCATTGGTACCCACATGTACCAAGACAGCCAGCTCCTCCCCAGCACTATATATGATCCTATCTAGGTGATGGAGAGCATTTCTAAAAATTCTACCCTGGAGGATGTGGATTTCAGCTTTCTTCCCAAGAGCCTAAATTTAGCTTTCAGATCCTCCCTTCCACATTTTCCTATGTCATTGGTACCCACATGTACCAAGACACCCGGCTCTTCCCCAGCACTATATATATTTATTTTATTTGTAGCATTTGTATCCCGCATTTTCCCACCTATTTGCAGGCTCAATGTGGCTTACATTTGCCATAGTGGTGCTTGCCATTTCTGGTCTACAGAGTTGCACATGGTTTTACTATTAAGTGCGTACATACATGGTAGAAGAATACATTGTGATCTTGCGTGAGTGTCAGCCTTATGTTGTTGCTCAGGTATCGACATTAGGATAAAAGTAATAGTATTTGGCAGTGAGGTTAGTCAGCATTGTGTGGTTGCATAGGAATCAATATTAGATTAAAAGTAGTAGTGTTTGTTCATTAAAAGCAGTGAGGTTACTCAGTCATGTGATTAAGGTTGGTACAGTCTTATTCTTCAGTCTTATTGTTTAGCAATTAGGATGGTTGTTTGTGGTATGCCTTCTTGAATAAGTTAGTTTTCAATAGTCTTTTGGAAGATAGTTAAATCTTGCGTTGTTTTTATGGTCTTCGGAAGTGTGTTCCATAGTTGCGTGCAGATGTAGGAGAAACTGGTGCGTATGTGGACTTATATTTTAATCTTTTGCAGTTGGGATAATGGAGGTTGAGGAATGTGCGTGCTGATCTTTTTGTGTTCCTAGCAGGTAGATCTATAAGATCTGTCATGTAGGCTGGGGCTTCCCCTTGTATAATTTTGTGGACCAGGGTGCAGACTTTGAACGCAATTCGTTCTTTTAATGTAAGCCAATGTAGTTTTTCTCTTAAGGGTTTTGGCGCTTTCGTTTTTGCTTTCCCAAATATGAGCCTGGCTGCTGTGTTTTGGGATGTTTGAAGCTTCTTAATGACTTGTTCTTTGCACCCTGTGTAAATTGCAATACAGTAGTCTAAGTGGCTTAGCACAGTTGCTTGTACTAGGCTACGGAATGTTTCCCTTGGGAAGTAAGGTTTGATCCTTTTAAGTTTCCACATTGCGTAGAACATTTTCTTTGTTGTATTTTTCGCATGGTCTTCTAGTGTGAGATTTCGGTCGACCGTAACTCCCAAAAGTTTCAAACTATCAGAGACCGGGAGAGTGTAGGCTGGAGTGTTTATAGTATCATTTTTATTTGAGTTGTATTGGGAAGATAAGATGAGACATTGTGTCTTTTCTGCGTTTAGTTTCAATTGGAATGCGTCCGCCCATGAATTCATTATTTGGAGGCTATGTTGGATTTCTTTTGTAATTTCGGTTATGTCATGCTTAAACGGGATATATATCGTGACATCATCTGCATAAATGTACGGGTTGAGACCTTGGCTGGATAGCGATTTAGCTAGAGGTCTCATCATTAAGTTGAATAAGGTTGGTGACAACGGTGATCCTTGTGGTACTCCACATTCTGGTGTCCATGGTGTTGACGTTTTTGATTTTGACATCACTTGAGAAGTTCTTGTTTCTAGGAAACCTTGAAACCATTTTAGTACGTTTCCTCCAATCCCGAAGTAGTCTAAGATGTTCGAGAGTATTTGGTGGCTGACCATATCAAACGCGCTGGACATGTCGAATTGAAGGAGCAGCACATTGTATCCGGTTGCTATTAGTTGTTTGAGTTTGGTTATGAGTCACTGTTTCAGTACTATGGTTGGATCTAAATCCAGGCTGTGATTCATGTAGTATTGTGAATTTGTTTAGGTAGTTGGTGAGTTGTTGTGTTACCATACTTTCCATTATTTTGACAATCAGGGGAATGGATGCTACTGGTCGATAGTTGGCCGTGTTGTTTAATTTTTTCTTTAAGTCTTTGGGTATCGGTGTGAGTAGTATGTTTCCTTTGTCTTTGGGGAAGAGTCCATGTTGTAGCATGTAATTCAGATGTGATGTGATTTCTGTTTTAAAGCTTTTGAGGGCAGACCTTACTAGATAACTGGGACAGATGTCCAATTTGGAGTGGGTTTTGGAAAATTTGTTAATTGCTTGAGAAATGGTGTCTTCGGTTAATAGATCAAAGCTGGTCCAAATTCGATCTGCTGGGTGTTCACCTTGGGTTGGATTCAGGCAGTTCATAAATTTTTCGTGATCAGTAGTGTTAAGTGGTAACGTGGACTGTAATTTTATGATTTTCTTGTTGAAGTATTTGGCCAATTTGTCTGCCCTTGGGATGTCCGTGCTGGTTGTGGTAATTGGTGTAGTATCTATTAGTTTATTCACGCGTTGGTATAGTTTGTGTGCATCTTTGTAGTCAGGTCCTATTTTGGTTTTATAGTATGCTCTTTTGGTTTGCCTTATTGTGTATTTGTATTTTCTTTGAAGTTGTTTCCATTCATTGTCTGTCTGTTCGTCTTTCCTTTTCTTCCACGTCCGTTCAAGTCTTCTGACATGTGTTTTTAGTATTTTCAGTTCTTCATTGAACCAAGGTGTTGAGTTTTTTCTTTGTGTAGTCTTTTGTTGTAATGGTGCAATTTTGTCTAGTGTGTTCTTACATCTGTCGTCCCAGTTTTGTAGAAAGTATTTAGAGTCTGTGCTGACCATTCATCATTGTACATCTCTTGCCAAAATATTACAGGGTCAGTTTGGCCTCTCGTTGCATAGGTTGTGGGTTCTTGTTTGGGTTGTGTACCTATTTTCCGCCATTGTAGGTTAAAGTTTAGTTTGTAATGGTCTGACCATGGTATCTCTGTCCATTTTGTGTCTGTTATTGTGATATTTAAATCTGAGGATAGTTTGTGTGTGATGAGATCAATTGTGTGTTCTTTGTTATGGGTGGCTTGCATGCTGTATTTAGCCTTATATTTTGCAAAAGCAAAGGCTAAATACAGGAGTTTCGCCCTATATTGCGGCTGTCATTTCTGTGAGACACGCTTGGCTTTAAGATTTTTTCCGTCCACATTCGGAGGTATTGGATACATACACATTTTATCCTACTTACATTCAAACCCTGACCCCTGAGGCAGGCGCTGTTTAACGCCGAAACACGGCCCGTGTCGGGTCATTTATGAATAAAATACTCCTGTTGTCTCAGTCTTGAAGGCCCATTGTTGCTTTTCTTGAACTGGGTTCGATTCCCACTGCAGCTCCTTGTGACTCTGGGCAAGTCACTTAACCCTTCATTGTCCCAGGTACAAATAAGTACCTGTATATAATATGTAAACAGCTTTGAATGTAGTTGGAAAAACCTCAGAAAGGCGGTATATAAGTCCCATTCCCTTTCCCCCTATAAGGAAGACCATTGTGGTGTCATTTTTTTTTCTGCTGCAGCAGGTGCTTGTAATATAAAGTTAAGAGTTAAGACAAACCAAAGTCCACCAAAATGTTCATTTAGTAAGTTAATATTTCATCAGATAACAGGTTATTCTCCGAGGACAAGCAGTCTGCTTGTTCTCACGACTGGGTGACGTCCGCGGCAGCCCCCACCAACCGGAAAAAAGCTTCGCGGGACGGTCGGCACGCAGGGCACGCCCACCGCGCATGCGCGGCCGTCTTCCCGCCCGTGCGCAACCGCTCCCGCCAGTTCCTTTTTTTCCGCGTCTGGAGAGAGTCGTGCTTCGAACCGCTCTCTCTTTTTCAGCCGCCGGATTTTCGATCGCGTTTACGCGATCGCGCTATTTCTTAGTTTTTCGGTCTAGTTACCGCCCGGCTTCTTTTTTCAAAAAAAAAAAAAAGAAACCCTGCGCGTGTGGAGCACGCGCTCCCTTTTTCCCTCGCTTCCAGCGGGGACGCCGTGTTGCGGCCTAGTGGCCGCTCGGTCGTTTTCTTTTTCGTGGTGTGATTTCAGCCACCATTGACGACTTTGACTTCGCCGACGCGATTTTTCCGTCGATGTCCTCGAAGGTCCCGAGTGGATTTAAAAAGTGTGGTCGCTGCGGCCGGCCGATCTCGCAGACCGACACCCACGCTTGGTGCCTCCAGTGCCTCGGGCCGGAGCACAATATCAAGTCGTGTTCTCTGTGTCTCGGTCTCCGGAAACGGACTCAGGTTGCGAGGCAAGTTCTGCGGGACCGTCTTTTTGGAACTTGCGCCGGCCCCCTCGACGTCGACCTCGAAGGCATCGGTATCGACGCCCGGCCCTTCGGTACCGGTATCGATGCCCGAGACATCGGCACCGATGGCAGCGACCCCAGGAGAACAGGTCCCGTCGGCCCGCCGGTCCTCCGGTGAGAGTGGGGGTGAGAGGCCGCGTGGGCAGTCGGCCCCGGTCACTCCCTCAGCTCGTGGGCCACGGGACCGAACCCTGTCGGACCCGGTACCTCGAGACCGAGGGGGATCGACCTCCTCCTCCTCCATGCCCTCCGGCGCCGGTGACGGGCATCGCAAGAAAGATAAGAAGCGTCGTCACCGGTCGCCCTCGGCGCATCCGGATATCGGAGAGGAGGCGACGCCGAAGCGTCATCGTCGGGAGGAGAGGTCTCCGTCGGTTGTGGAGGTACCGACGCATCGGGGTTCCGGCACCTCGGTGCCGTCTCCTGGCTCCCGGCAGCTTCTGGCGCCGACACCCCTACCGACCCCACCGCCTTTCCCGGCAGCGGGCCTGGACGAGTGCCTCAGAGCCATCCTTCCGGGGATCCTGGAAGGGCTGATGCGCCAGGCTGTGCCGGCGCCGGGGGTGCTTGCGCCCTCGGTGCCGATGACTGTGGCGCCGGCGAGCTCTAGCCCGGCGCCGGGGCCGTCGACACCGCCGCCGCTTGCGGTGCCGGTCTCGACCGCCACGCAAGTGGAGTCCCCGTCGACGTCGATGGAGGGAGCTCCGTCCCCGCTGGCGCGGGAGTCCACCGCTCGACGACACCGAGACCCTGGTGCCTCGAAGTCGAGCCGGGCCCGGTTCAGGACTCAGCTACATGAGCTTATGTCCGACACCGAGGATGAGGACTCGTGGGGGGAAGAGGAGGACCCTAGATATTTCTCCTCAGAGGAGTCTACGGGCCTTCCCTCGGACCCCACGCCTTCACCGGAGAGGAAGCTCTCACCTCCTGAGAGTCTCTCCTTTGCCTCCTTTGTGCGGGATATGTCTATCAGCATTCCCTTTCCCGTGGTCTCTGTGGAAGAGCCGAGGGCCGAGATGCTCGAGGTCCTCGACTATCCATCACCACCTAGAGAGTCCTCCACGGTACCGCTGCACAATGTCCTCAAGGAGACACTGCTTCGGAACTGGGTGCGACCTTTAACTAACCCCACCATTCCCAAGAAAGCAGAGTCCCAGTACAGGATCCACTCTGACCCAGAGTTAATGCGGCCCCAATTGCCCCATGACTCGGCGGTCGTGGATTCTGCTCTCAAGAGGGCACGGAGTTCGAGGGATACCGCCTCGGCGCCCCCGGGGCGGGAGTCTCGCACTCTGGACTCATTTGGGAGGAAGGCCTACCAATCCTCCATGCTCGTGACCCGCATCCAATCATACTTGCTCTATATGAGCATTCACATGCGGACCTATGTGCAACAACTGGCGGACCTGGTCGAGAAGCTCCCGCCGGAGCAGTCCAGGCCTTATCAGGAGGTGGTCAGGCAGCTGAAGGCGTGCAGAAAGTTCCTGTCCAGGGGTATCTATGACACCTGTGACGTGGCATCTCGTGCTGCGGCCCAAGGTATAGTGATGCGCAGGCTCTCATGGCTGCGTGCCTCTGACCTGGACAACCGCACCCAGCAGAGACTGGCCGACGTCCCTTGCCGGGGGGATAACATTTTTGGTGAGAAGGTCGAGCAGATGGTGGACCAACTGCATCAGCGGGAAACCGCTCTCGACAAGCTCTCCCACCGGGCGCCTTCAGCATCCACCTCCACAGGTGGACGTTTTTCCCGGGCCCGGCAGGCTGCACCCTATTCTTTTGCGAAGCGTAGGTACAACCAGCCGGCCCGAAGGCCTCGTCAGGCACAGGGACAGCCCCAGCGCGCTCGTTCTCGTCAACAGCGTGCGCCTAAGCAGCCCCCGGTGCCTCCACAGCAGAAGCCGGGGACGGGCTTTTGACTGGATCCACGGGAACATAGCCGCCCTACAAGTGTCCGTACCGGACGATCTGCCGGTCGGAGGGAGGTTAAAATTTTTTCACCAAAGGTGGCCTCTCATAACCTCCGACCAGTGGGTTCTCCAAATAGTGCGGATACACCCTGAATTTGGCCTCCCTGCCTCCAAATTGTCCCCCGGGAGCTCAGTCTTTCAGCTCCCATCACAAGCAGGTACTTGCAGAGGAACTCTCCGCCCTTCTCAGCGCCAATGCGGTCGAGCCCGTACCACCCGGGCAGGAAGGGCAGGGATTCTATTCCAGGTACTTCCTTGTGGAAAAGAAAACAGGGGGGATGCGTCCCATCCTAGACCTGAGAGGCCTGAACAAATTCCTGGTCAAAGAAAAGTTCAGGATGCTTTCCTTGGGCACCCTTCTGCCAATGATTCAGAAAAACGATTGGCTATGTTCCCTGGATTTAAAGGACGCATATACTCACATCCCGATACTGCCAGCTCACAGACAGTATCTCAGATTCCGCCTGGGCGCACGGCACTTTCAGTATTGTGTGCTGCCCTTTGGGCTCGCCTCTGCCCCACGAGTGTTTACCAAGTGCCTCGTGGTGGTAGCGGCCTACCTACGCAAGCTGGGAGTGCACGTGTTCCCATATCTCGACGATTGGCTGGTCAAGAACACCTCGGAGGCAGGAGCCCTCCGGTCCATGCAGTGCACTATTCAACTTCTGGAGCTGCTGGGGTTTGTGATAAATTACCCAAAGTCCCATCTCCAGCCATCCCAGTCTCTGGAATTCATAGGAGCGCTGCTGAATACCCAGACGGCTCAGGCCTACCTTCCCGAAGCGCGGGCCACCAATCTCCTGGCCCTGGCTTCGCAGACCAGAGCGTCTCAGCAGGTCACAGCTCGGCAGATGTTGAGACTTCTGGGTCATATGGCCTCCACAGTTCATGTGACTCCCATGGCTCGTCTTCACATGAGATCTGCTCAATGGACCCTAGCTTCCCAGTGGTTCCAAGCCACCGGGAATCTAGAAGATGTCATCCGACTCTCCACCAGTTGCCGCACTTCACTGCTCTGGTGGACCATCCGGACCAATTTGACCCTGGGACGTCCATTCCAAATTCCGCAGCCCTCGAAAGTGCTGACGACGGATGCATCTCGCCTGGGGTGGGGAGCTCATGTCGATGGGCTTCACACCCAGGGTCTGTGGTCCCTCCAGGAAAAGGATCTACAGATCAACCTCCTGGAGCTCCGAGCGATCTGGAACGCACTGAAGGCTTTCAGAGATCGGCTGTCCTACCAAATTATCCAAATTTGGACAGACAATCAGGTTGCAATGTATTACGTCAACAAGCAGGGGGGCACCGGATCTCGCCCCCTGTGTCAGGAAGCCGTCGGGATGTGGCGTTGGGCGTGCCGGTTCGGCATGCTTCTCCAAGCCACGTACCTGGCAGGCGTAAACAACAGTCTGGCCGACAGACTGAGCAGAGTCATGCAACCGCACGAGTGGTCGCTCCATTCCAGAGTGGTACGCAAGATCTTCCGAGAGTGGGGCACCCCCTCGGTGGATCTTTTCGCCTCTCAGACCAACCACAAGCTGCCTCTGTTCTGTTCCAGACTTCAGACACACGGCAGGCTAGCGTCAGATGCCTTTCTCCTTCATTGGGGGACCGGCCTCCTGTATGCTTATCCTCCCATACCTTTGGTGGGGAAGACCTTACTGAAGCTCAAGCAGGACCGCGGCACCATGATTCTGATAGCGCCCTTTTGGCCCCGTCAGATCTGGTTCCCTCTTCTTCTGGAGTTGTCCTCAGAAGAACCGTGGAGATTGGAGTGTTTTCCGACTCTCATTTCGCAGAACGACGGAGCGTTGCTGCACCCCAACCTTCAATCCCTGGCTCTCACGGCCTGGATGTTGAGGGCGTAGACTTCGCTGCGTTGGGTCTGTCTGAGGGTGTCTCCCGGGTCTTGCTTGCCTCTAGGAAGGATTCCACTAAAAAGAGTTACTTTTTCAAGTGGAGGAGGTTTGTCGTTTGGTGTGAGAGCAAGGCCCTAGAACCTCGTTCTTGCCCTGCACAGAACCTGCTTGAATACCTTCTGCACTTATCAGAGTCTGGCCTCAAGACCAACTCAGTAAGGAATCACCTTAGTGCTATTAGTGCTTACCATTATCGTGTGGAAGGTAAAGCCATCTCTGGAGAGCCTTTAGTCGTTCGATTCATGAGAGGCTTGCTTTTGTCAAAGCCCCCTATCAAGCCTCCTACAGTGTCATGGGATCTCAACGTCGTCCTCACCCAGCTGATGAAACCTCCTTTTGAGCCACTGAATTCCTGCCATCTGAAGTACTTGACCTGGAAGGTCATTTTCTTGGTGGCAGTTACTTCAGCTCGTAGGGTCAGTGAGCTTCAAGCCCTGGTAGCTCATGCTCCGTATACCAAATTTCATCACAACAGAGTAGTGCTCCGCACCCACCCAAAGTTCCTGCCGAAGGTGGTGTCGGAGTTCCATCTTAACCAGTCAATTGTCTTGCCAACATTCTTCCCCAGGCCGCATACCCGCCCTGCTGAACGTCAGTTGCACACATTGGACTGCAAGAGAGCATTGGCCTTCTACTTGGAGCGGACACAGCCCCACAGACTGTCCGCCCAATTGTTTGTTTCTTTCGACCCTAACAGGCTAGGGGTCGCTGTCGGGAAACGCACCATCTCCAATTGGCTAGCAGATTGCATTTCCTTCACTTACGCCCAGGCTGGGCTGGCTCTTGAGGGTCATGTCACGGCTCATAGTGTCAGAGCCATGGCAGCGTCAGTGGCCCACTTGAAGTCAGCCACTATTGAAGAGATTTGCAAGGCTGCGACGTGGTCATCTGTCCACACATTCACATCACATTACTGCCTCCAGCAGGATACCCGACGCGACAGTCGGTTCGGGCAGTCGGTGCTGCAGAATCTGTTTGGGGTGTAAATCCAACTCCACCCTCCAGGACCCGAATTTATTCTGGTCAGGCTGCACTCTCAGTTAGTTGTTCTTCGTAGGTCAATTTCTGTTATGCCCTCGCCGTTGCGAGGTTCAATTGACCTGGGTTCTTGTTTTGAGTGAGCCTGAGAGCTAGGGATACCCCAGTCGTGAGAACAAGCAGCCTGCTTGTCCTCGGAGAAAGTGAATGATACATACCTGTAGCAGGTGTTCTCCGAGGACAGCAGGCTGATTGTTCTCACCTACCCTCCCTCCTCCCCTTTGGAGTTGTGTGTTTCATCTTTTGCTAGTCATTCAACTGACGGGAGCGGTCGCGCACGGGCGGGAAGACGGCCGCGCATGCGCGGTGGGCGTGCCCTGCGTGCCGACCGTCCCGCGAAGCTTTTTTCCGGTTGGTGGGGGCTGCCGCGGACGTCACCCAGTCGTGAGAACAATCAGCCTGCTGTCCTCGGAGAACACCTGCTACAGGTATGTATCATTCACTTTACTGAGACACTTCATAATTTATTTAAGCTAATTGTGTTCAAATTATAATTGTGAAAAACTTGTGGCAAATTGGGGAGGGGGGGTGGCATTCCACCTCACATCTGCGCCTGTATTTTTGCTCCCAAATATGAGCCTCACTAAAACTTCTTAAATCTAAAATTTTCACGAGGCTCATAATACTTGGGCAAAGAAGACAGCTGTTTCATTGCCCAATACTTCATTGTGTGCAGAAAGCCAAATATACTCAAATTATATGCTCGGAAAGCTTGAACAGCAAATTGAACAAAGACATTTACTTTTAAAACATACATATCACATACTGCACAATAAATGTGTGGAAAGCTTGTGCACAAGGTGATTTAAATGTCAAAACCACAGCAGTTCATCACCAGCAGGCATTTACATAACACACATCACAGGTTGGGTAGGAAGAGAGTTAGCATCTTGGATACTCGAGTACATAAAACAGGAAAGAGAATCAAGGTTGTGTGGCTTCAGTATGTGTTTAGCAATGGCTCTCACTTACGCATTAAAGAACAGGTGCTAGTATGTGCTTGCACTTCTGGTTTCTTTTGGACATGCGCACAAAGAAGCCATGATTACTGGCACGCTCCCCCCCATTTGCTGCAAGTTTTATAAGCTTATAATTTGAATGCATTCAGGTTGGATAATATAATGAAATGTCTTGTGATCAAAGATCTGCAGTGGTGAGGTGTCACGTGATGAAGTGGCAATTTAAAGTGATGAAAACACTATTCTTCACCTAAATATGAGCCTTGTGAAAATGTTAGTGTAAAAAGTTTTAGCTTGGCTCATATTTAGGTGCAAAACAACAAGCACAGATGTTTTTGCATATCCCCCTTATTTGTCATAAGTTTTCCATACATATAATTTGAATACATTTAGCTTGAATATGTGATGAAGTGCCACTAGATGACCTGGGTTAGTGATGATGTGTCCATACACCATTTCAAGCATCCACAATTAAGTATGGCAATTGAGATGGGTGTATTCAAAAGTGGATTTTTTTTCCAGTAATCCAGTTTATCTGCAGAGTTGATAGATTTAAGAAACATGGTGGTATATTTAAGGTTTGTGGAAATTACTAGTATTTTCTGAATAGTTTTTCAAATCTTTTTGCCAGTGTATTTCCCATAATTAAAAATATAAAGGTTATCTAGGTCAAATTTACATAAGTAGCTTAGTAAAAATTGATTGCTATAATGAAGTTTTCTTTGGTCTCAGGCACAGTTATAGATCTAATTTCACTTCTGCATGGTCTTTGGTAGATACAATAATATATGGTTTATATAATATATTTGCAGAAATGTGGATTTGTTTTGCAAATTTGGTTAATTTTCCCATAATCTTATATTACCTTTCCCTATTATAGCTGTAAACTGTTCTGGCTATCGTACCTGTGGTCAATGCTTTGAACAGCCTGGTTGTGGGTGGTGCACAGATCCGAGCAACACAGGCAAAGGACAGTGCATGGAGGGCTCATACAGAGGCCCAGTAAAGATAAGAACCACTTCACCAGCTGTAACAAACCCAGAACCTATACTTAATGTCACCATATGCCCTGTGGAACATAACTATAATTGGTCATTTATCCAGTGTCCAGGTAATGTAATAAAGGCTAGATAGAAAACGTCAATAAGTAACTATGCAAATAATTGTGATATTAATAAAAGCATTTTGCATTAAAGATTTATCCTAGTAAATAAGATCCAATTTTGTGCCTGAATGTCTATTCTTTTGAACTTACTTTGTGCTCCTGATCCCCTGATCTTCTTTTTACCTTGGTCTTAACTTTTATTCCCAAGCGTTTACCTTACACCTTAGATTTCTGCAAACTTTAATGTCACCCTTTAATTACTATATTTGTGTGTCACTGGCCATAGTTCTTTGCTTGTGGTTTAGTAAAAATATCCATGTAGCAGCATTTCTTGAAAATGGCATTAGGACGAACAGTCTTAATAAAGGAAATTTATTTTTCCTAATGTCCTGCAGTCTGTTAATATTTTCTAACTAGTTCTATCTTTAGTATTCTTTTTAGAAGCATAAAGCATAGTAACCCACAAGGAAGCTGCTTAAATTACAAATTTTGTAACTCGTTTGTAAAATATAATACGTCTGAGTATCATTGAGAGGATTTTGTTTTTAATGGATCTTAGGGACTAATTCTTACCTGATCATTTTCTTTCCTTTAGTCCTAAGAGATCAGTCCAGACTCCTGGGTTATACCCACTGACCAGGGGGATGGAGACAGAGAAAAAGTTGTCCTCTGTGATGCATCCCACAAGAGAACCGTGCACACACATTTCCTCGGTATTTTGATTGACAACGTAATGGAGGTTATAGAAATAGAAAAAGCAAATAGCCCATATGCAAATCAAGGCTCACACACAGCAAGCAACAAGCGGCCTTGATTGGGAATAATTCAACAATGACTAAAATAGGACTTTATGCAAGACTGACTTGAGTTGGCATCCCAGTGTTGCTGGAAGCAGGAACTGCTGTTGAAAGCACAACAGGTTCAAACCAAGGAAGAATAAGAGATCAATTCTGTGACCAGAAGAGGTCAAAATACCACACCGGCAAGAAATGTGGTTTATGTAATCCAGTCCCAGCAGTTTGGAACTAAAGTATGGCCACAGTCCAGATTTGCAGAAGGTAATGTAGACGATTCAAAAAGAAATAAAACAGTTCGTTAATAAAAGGATGAGAAACTAACAGTAGGTGGAGCTAGCAAGGGAGGGAGTCTGGACTGATCTGTTAGGACTAAAGGAAAGAAAATTACCAGGTAACTCACAATTTCTTCTTTCTTTGCGTAACTAACAGATCAGTCCAAACTTCTAAGATGTAGAAATACAGTCCCAAAATAGAGTGGGACAAAAAGATCCCAGGTCACGTGGCCTAAACCTAGGCTTAGAGAACCTGAAGAATTGAAAAGGAGAGCCCAAAAAAGTAGCTCACATTGAAAACTGCAAGGTATGTGACTAAGACCACCTACAGAGAAGGCTGGAACTGATACTTGCCCACAACTAATTCCAAAAGAGAATGCAGACAAAAAAAAATGACAGTCGACTCCCCCAAACTGTGTGATAAAAAAGAAAGTCAGACTGAAGAACTTAACAGGAAAGCATAGAGGTATCTGTAAACCAGCAGTTTCAAGCATCAGAGATTAGGTGCAATGATGTGACCCTAGGGCGCTGTAGAGAAATAAATATGCCACATGCTCTGTTCAAGAAGAAGAAAAAGAGGCTTGCCTACTAAAGGGTATGCACTTACACAGGACACAAGAGAACAGAAGTTAGGGGAGCACAGATGAATAGGAAGGAGAAGAGCTTCACTGCCCATTAAGGGACAGAAAAGAGACGTATATGGGAGCTGGTATCCCAAAAAACAAGTGAACAGGGTAGCATGCTTCAGACTTCCAACGAAGGACAAAAACAGAATAAGAGGCTGGGAAGACTTACGTATATTCTACGAAGCAGAACATGATGCTGAGCTCAGAAGGTTTGGGCAGGAATTGCTGCAAGAGATGTTGGCAACAAAAAATAAACCACCAAATTCCTGACAAGGAGCTTAAAGTTAGAAATATTGAGTTGTTACAACAAGGTAAAAACTGCCAAGGACTTTGAACTTGGCAATCTCTGAGACAGTGGCTTGTTTCCCAGCAGGGTCCAGTCAGGAATAATGATGTGGGAGGAATCAGGGGCTTGATAAAGGAAGCATACACAGACACCTTGTGAAAGCACTAACAGCACAAAATTCCCCATAGCAGGTAAACAACACAGAACAAATTCACTAACCTGTCTCAGTAGATGCTGACCTCTGAAGAAGGTTTATGCAGTTCAGGAGAGGAAAGGGGTAGAGATGGGGGAATCTCATTACCTTTGAGAGATCTCAGTTCTAGAACACTTTTTCTATTTCAAGTCTCTTCTTTGGTAAATATTTTGGTAAATAGGAGCTATAAGCCAAGAAAAGCACCTCCGGCTCAACTGCAACACAGGAATTCCAGTGGGACAGGAGAAGAAGCCCAAAGGGGCAGGGCACTCCCAACTCAACTGAGACCAGTAATTACTGGCTAAAGAGAATTATCCAAATGGCACTACCAAGGCTTCCAGAACTGATAAAGCACTCTGGCACAATAAGAAAACCTCGAGAAACCCCTTCGCATATAGAAAAGTCAATCAGGGATTGAACTTCCTCATCATCAGCCAAAAAGCTCCATGTAAATATCTTTAAATTGGCTAAACGATATTCAAACAAACTTAGCTAAATGAAAAGTCGGTCTCTGTGCTTCTTGGTTGATTTTAACTGATCAACGGTGGCCAGCGTTTCGAATTCGCGTTCTGCTTCAGGATCACTGGACAAATATACAAAAGAACAAATAGAAATGAGACAATATAGTCTTGTCTCCTGATCATTTCTATTTGTTCTCTTGTAGATTTCTCGAGTGATCCTGAAGCAGAATGCAAATTCGAAACGCTGGCCGCCGATGATCACAGTTAAAATCAACAAAGAAGCACAGAGACCGACTTTTCATTGAGCTAAGTTTGTTGGAATATCGTTTAGCTAATTTTTTTTATTATGTTTAATCTTTATTAATTATATGTATTATATACACACAGAGAGATAATATAGCAATTTGTAATAAGCACACAAAAAGAGCTCTTATCATAAATAAAAATATATGTTGAAATATAAATTACACCATCGACCATATATAAATCTGAAATTATTGATCCAAAAAAGGAAAACAAATTTATATATCAGAAAAAATGAAAATTCAGGGATAAGCTCGTGACCCCTTCTCTTTTCCCAATTATCTTAAACAGTGTGCATTCTGTGACTCAAACCACTACATTTACAGTCATTCCTTCTTTCGAAATCAAAACTCTTCTAGTTGCTTAGATTCGAAAAATTGATAATTCTTTGATTGAAATCATTTAGCCAATTTAAAGATATTTACATAGAGGTTTTTGGCCGATGATGAGGAAGTTGAACCCCCAATTGACTTTTCTATATGCCAAGGGGTTTCTCGAGGCCTTTTCCTCTTAAAGAGTACTTACCTAAAGTAATACTGTTTGAGAACCTAAACAAATTTTGACTTTCATCCGACTGATCTAGGTATCTCACCCCTATTTGTATTGTTTAGTTGTGTTCTATACAATAAGAAAACCTCCATAGAGTGCATGGTCCAATGAACGCTTGTTAAAAACCAAGTCAGGAGCTGCACGGTTATTCCTGCTTCAGAGACAGAAAAATACTGAGGAACTGTGTGCACATAGTTCTTTTGTGAGATGCATTACAGATGACTGCTTTTCCTCTGTCTCTATGTGCTGTTTAATGGATATAACCCAGGAGTCTGGACTGATCTGTTAGTGACGCAAAGGAAACTTGTTATTTTCTGTAATTTGTCATGAAATGTAATGCATACTTGAAAAAGTTGCTTAATTTTTAAAAAATAACGTTTCTTATCAAGATTATTCTTTTCTTCAGCATGCCAGTGCAATGGCCATAGTAAATGCATCAATGAAAGCATCTGTGAAAAGTGTGAGAATCTGACAACGGGCAAAAACTGTGACACATGCATCTCTGGTTACTATGGAGATCCCACCAATGGGGGAACATGCCAGTGTAAGTGAAACAGTCATTCTAAGACAGTGTTTCCCAATTTGGTCCTGGAGTGTACCCCGTTGCCAGTCAGGTTGTCAGGATATCCACAATTAATATGCATTATGGATATCCTGAAAATCTGACTGGCAAAGGGGAATTCCAGGACCGACTTGGGAAACACTGTTTTAAGATATGCTTTTCTTTGAAAGACTGAGTGTTAGGTAGCCATGATAGGAAAATTATGCAAGGTGATAAGTATTGTGTTCGTAACCTAAGGGAGTACTTAATACCCTACAGTAGTAGCATGTTAAAGCTTAAAACATCCATTCCGTAGTGTTAAATGGTTGATTTGTTTGCAGAGGAAATTCTTTAAATCTACAAGTGCAAATGTTAATAAGGTATTTAATTTATCCACAGTTTGTGCACATCATTTGATTTATCCACTCATACTGGATAAATTAAATGGTGTGGATACTATAATTTCTCATCTTCAGACGTGGCTGGGACCATTTGATCAGCTGTTTGTGTAGCCTGCTAGTTCTTAAGCCATTAAAAATAGTTTAGTAATTTGTAGACATTTAGAATATAGAGAATATGGTTAGGACAGTGTTTCTCAGTCTTTGTGCGCGGCACCTTGGTGCATCTCGACAAAACTCACACTCACTAGGGTGCTGCGGGGGGGGGGGGGGGGACGACATGTTAATTGCCTACGCACACCACTGTGATGGTTCTTGCCTGTTTTGGCATGTAGTCTCTAGCAGGGGAAGCAGCTGTTTCGTGAGAGCTGACACCTCTTGGGGCAGTGAATCTCAGTTCTTCCACTACTGGGGGATGTGGAGCGTTTAAAGGCCACAAACAGAGCAGCTGCGGCTTCACACCTGGGGAAGGCATGAGGAGGGGTGGAGCAAGGAGTTAAGGGCCTGGATCAGGCTAAAGGGCCAGACACAGAGGAGGAGATTTGACTTTCAGTGGAGCTGTGGGAGGAGTAAGATGCTTTGTCTTCGTCATGGTATCTTTGCCTGTCGGTGATTCCAGCTCAGGCAGCAAGGAGCCATAAAGTGTGTAGGACTCCATTCCACCGGGGAGGAGGGAGACATATGGCTTAGGAATGCTATGAAACTTTAAGGGGCGCTCTGAACTAAAAACTTTTGGGAACCTCTGGGATAGTGTAAAGAATGAGTTCCCTGAACTTTTTGGTTTATCCATCTTTTTTGTTTCTAGAGGCTTTAATGCGGAGATACTTTGTTTTGCTTTTAGATAATACAAATAAAATTGTGATGCTTAAAACTCAAGGGGAAAGAAAAGGAAGGTAGTGGTGGGGTGATAGGTGGAGAATCATTTGGTTTGACAGCTTTTCTGGAGACATTTGCAGGATGTTATAGCTTCTTGGGCCATTGGCTACCTTCCCTTTTGAGCAAAATAAAATTGGAGTACTTAAATCTTATTATAGGAAAAAGGGCATAGCTTATTGTGTTCATACTATTCAATTGTTTGTGTATATGGCAAAAAAAACACTCAATTATGGAGGAAGAAATTTCTTCAGTTGAAAAACCTTGTTCTTGCAGTGATTTTTTTTTTTTTAGATTACCCCTGCAGTTGCTTGGTTTATTACTGTGATGTGAAATATGTTACTTGATCCTGCTCAAGTTCCTGGATAGGATTTTTTTTTTTGGGGGGGGGGGGGGGGGATGGGAGGCATTTATTTGCAGTATTGTTGTGGATGGTTATCCTTCTTTTACTATTGTGGATTAAGTGCTGTTTTTGTCTCCATTAACGTGGACTCTGTATTTCTTGCTCTTGTCTTTTGGATATTGTCAGAAGAATCAAATAAAAAAGAAATGGGTAGTAGTTATAAAAATGGGTTAGGAGACCACGTGATGGGCTGAAGAGATCGGACATGTGCCTGATCTTCTGTGGGATTCACATCTCTTTTTAAAACAGTCCTTGCAGGAGGAAATAGCATAAAATCCATCAGTATTTCATCTTAGACTTACCAGTATATGGACAACTTCATCACCTGGGTATATCCAGCAATGACCCCCCCCCCCCCCCCCCAAAAGAAAGGACACTGACAAGGTGTGAGGCAGTACTGACAGTAAAATGGCACTGACCTTAAATACTACTACTGAGGTTTTCACTGTGATGCAACTCTCTCACTTTACAGATGTGATTGAACGTGCTTTAGAGCCAAAGCTCAAGACAGCTGTCGGGGCAACTCGCCAGTGTTGAGGCATTACTTGCATACACCACTCGTCATACAGGAGACCTTGAACAAGTCAATTCACCATGTGTCTGGAGTAGAGGATGCGGGATCTTCCACAACTGCACAGATGGCAGCACTCCAGAAACGGGTCAGAGAACAAGCATGCAAACTAGATGAGCTAGAAAATCGGTCCCGGAGAAATAATCTCAGGATAATTGGCATCCTGGAAACGGTGCCGGACCTGGCTTTACCTACTCTCTTAGAATTTATATATTTATTTATTGCATTTCTATCCCACATTTTCCCACCTATTTGCAGGCTCAATGTGGCTTACATTGTTCCGTCATGGCGATCGCCATTTCCGGAGTGAGAGATACAGGTGGTATTACATTAAAGATCATGATTGACATAGTAGATTAAGCAGTCAACTGTGAAGAGTTCATATTTGGAGTTGAAGATAGGGTGGTATTACGTTAGAGTTCATTCGTGGTAGGATAGACCATGGTAGTCGAGTAAAGAGAGTTTGGTTTTATCTAGTCCAGGCTTGAGTTTGGTTGCCTTGTAGTTAGGATGTATCATTGTAGTATGCCTTTTTGAACAGGCTGGTCTTCAGTGATCTCCGAAAGTTAGTTAAATCGCAGATTTTTCTCACGGCGAGTGGTAATGCATTCCATAGCTACGTGCTTAAGTAGGAGAGGTTGTTGTTGGAGTTTGCCCTAACAGATAGTGCAGACCCCCTTTGCCTGGAGCGAGCACACAGAGTGGGTCGTAGACAAGATGGCAGCAACAGACCACATGTAGTGCTAATTAAAATGCACAATTATATGTTTAGAGTTGAGATCCTAAGAAGCTTCAAGCAAAAAAGACACACTTTGAAATATGAAGATGCCCCAGTAAAAATTTTCCTTGATTACTGTTACAAGAATGCCATCAACAGTTTTCATCTATTTGCTTTGCTCTTCTTGAGGCACAAGTTCGCTTCATGCTTATATATCCTGGTGCTCTTAAAAAGTTTTCACCAGGGTGCCTGGTACACTTGAGACCTCCTGAGCGGTGTAAGGCTTTTTCCAGGGCATAAAGAGCACAAATCAGTCTACTACTTGAACTACCCTGTGTCTTGTTAAATTTAAGCTTTACAAGTTGTCTAATTGCATTATAAGAATTGCTGCTTGTATTTTTTTCTTGGCCTTATGGTTGTTTTCAGATTAAGCAGCTTTACTATACACTGTTTCCTTTGCAGGATTTGAGTATCTGGGACTAATAACTTTTGGTGTGTTGGGGGGGCAGGATACCCTACATCATCAGTGGCCTTTCATGTGGCCACTTTGATGTGGTGAAGAATATATGGGGTTATCGGGGGGGGGAGGGTTGAGTGGAACTAGGGATGAAAAGGGGTTGGGAAGAAAGGAATTGGGTGGGAAGGCGGGAGAATTCTAAGACCTATGCACTGGTTTACAGAGGTGACTTGCTCTGTGATAACATGTTTTTTATGTTGTTTTGGGTCTTTTCTTGGGTGACATGAATATTTGGTGTTCGCTACTTGCACTGTATATGTTTATAGATATTGCAGTATATGATGGCATGAATGTCCTGACTACTTGGTTAGACTCGGATGAGGCTGGGTGACTGGGTCTCGTTTATTTATACATTCTTGTATCCCACTGTTCTCCAAAAACAAGTTTCAGTTCAAAGTGGCTTACAGTTTACAGTAAAAGTACAGTAAATTAAATTATTGTGACAGAACCTCTATATAAAAGCCTTTTGCTGTTTTTGATCCCTAAATAGCATATCTGCCCACTTTATCACTTGGAATGTGGATGGGATTACCTCTCCCATTAAACGTAGTAACGTTTTGTCTGTTTTAAAGCGTCACGGTGTGTCCTGTTTACAAGAGACTCTCCGAACAGGAACATCTTAAGCTGAAGCACACCTGGGTTGGTGATGTCTTTACTGCCTCTTCAGAAGGAAGGAGAGAGGGGGTGTATAGATTCTTATTAGAAAGGGCCTACCCTACAGGGCAGAACTTCTCTCTAGAGACCCTGGTGGTAATTATGTTGTGATCCACTTGTGGCTTCATAGAGGTATATAAAATACTGAGTGGAGTGGAATGGATAGATATGAATCGCTTGTCTACTCTTTCCAAAAATACTAGGATTAGGGGGCATGCAATGAAGCTACAAAGTAGTAAATTTAAAACAAATCAGAGAAAATATTTCTTCACTCAACGTGTAATTAAACTCTGGAATTCATTGCCAGATTGTGGTGAAAGCAGTTAGCAGGGTTTAAAGAAGGTTTGGATGGCTTCCTAAAAGAAAAGTCCATAAGTCATTATCAAAATGGACTTGAGAAAATCCACTGCCTATTTCAGCAGCATAATATGTATTGTACTGTTTTGGGATCTTGCCAGGTACTTGTAACCTCAATTGGCCACTGTTGTAAACAGGATACTGGGCTTGATGGACCTTCGGTCTGTCCCAGTATGGCAACACTCGTTGCCATACTCGTTTTGGTATTATATGACCCCACTAAAGTTGATCTTGCGTTTTATAATTCCTTGGTACAACTTTATTTACTTTACCAGTCACTACAACACATAGCGTTAGGTGATTATAATTTAGTACAGGATCCATCTATAGATTGTTCCGTTCCACACATCAAGGGGGAGCTCATGCCAAAGTTCTTCCTTCCTTTATGCATTCTCACAGTTTATTTGATGCGTGGCGCTTGCTGCATCCTGGTGAAAAAGATTTCACACATTTATAAAGGGCTCATGGTACCCTTTCATGACTGGATTATATACTTGTCAACCATTCTTTGTTTCCCTCTTTGCTCTCTGCTGCTCTTGGACTAGAGGAAGTTTCAGACCATGTGATTGTATGTATGGATGTTGAAGCCCTACATACCAATATGTACTGCCTTGGGTTGGCGATTTCCCTTCGTATCTATTTCATGATTCAGAGTTTCAGAAATACTTGCATGATAACTGGGAAGCTTATGTATACCATAATGTGGTTCATTTTGACCAACCATCTCTCTTTTGACTGGCATCCAAGGCAGTGCTACATGGGTACATTATAGTCTATGTGCCAGGGGCGTAGCTACGGGTGGGCCTGGATGGGCCCAGACCCATCCAATTTAGCCTCAGGCCCGCCCACCCACCCAGAGTCCGAGTCCATCCCCGTCCCTCCTTATCTTCGAATCCTCGCCCGCAGCGATGAACTGGCGGGCGGCGCCGATCTCCAGTAGTAAAAGCAGCAAGCCGGCAGGTTTGAGTCCGTCCTTCGCTTCCCTGCCTTCTCTGCGTCCCGCCCGCCTGAAAGGAAATGACATCACAGGAAGGCGGGACGCAGAGAAGACAGGGAAGCGAAGAACGGACTCAAACCTGCCGGCTTGCTGCTTTTACTACTGGAGAGCGGCGCACTGGCGCCCCGCCCGCCAGTTCGCCGCTGCAACCTCAGGAGTGGAGTGCAAGTGAGCCAGCCCACTGTAAGGAAGCCATTTGGTAAATTTCTGTTTCCACTCCCCCGCGCAACCATCGCATCGCCGTTCATTCAAAACACAGCAAGCAAACCTGTGAGCTGCTGCATCCACATTGTCGTTCTTTGCCAAGAGATGAGAGATGCTGCGAAGGGGGAGAGAAGGAGGGTGGAAAGAAACAGGATGGGTGGGGGAAATTCTGGCCACACTGCATCACAGGAGAGGGGGGCAAGACGAAAGAGAGAAGTGACAGGAAGATGCTGGGAGGGGGTGAAGGGTGGGGAGAAGAGAGGGAGCAGATGCTGGGCTAGAAGGGTGGAGGGAGAGAGACATTGGGAAATGTGGAACCATGTGGGAGAGGCCAAGGGGGTGGCAAGCAAATGAACGCAAGGAGGATGGTGATTACAGGGGAAAGAAATATGGTAAGGGGGAATAGATTGAAGATGGAAGGGAATGGATGGCTGGGGAAGTAGAAAGATGGGGACTAGGAGAACTAGTGGGTGAAAAGGAATCTGACAGGTATCTGAAAAGTAAAACAAAGGAAAAGGGGTTAGACAGGATAAAATTTGGGTGGACAGAGCAGAAAAGAAAAAAAAAGAGGAAAGAGCTAAAATGGAAAGTTCAATATGTCAGAGGCAAGTGAAGTGAGGGAATGGAACAAGAGAGGAAAAAAAGACAAATGGACAGCAGCTGCTTGAAGGAGCAATAGCAGAAAGATTGGAAAGTTCAAAAGAGAAACTGGATCAACATGATGGAAAAAGAAAATGACCAGACAACAAAGGTAGGAAAGGCATTTTATTTTGAATCTGAACTGAAATGTGCATAGCAGATGTCACTTTCCTCATGAGCTAAAGTGTTTCCGTTTCTATTTTGAGTTGGGAGGTGCTGGGGCAGAGGTGGAGAATAGGGGGAGGAAGGGGCGGGGCAGAGAAAATGTTGTGCCCACCCATTTCGGGCTCAGGCCCGCCCAAAATTGGCTGTCTGGCTACGCCACTGCTATGTGCATGTGAGGGCTGAACGGCTTGCCACCAAGTGTGTTGCTGTTAGAAACTTATCTGAAAAAGGCTAAGCAAGTATTTATCTGTAATCCTTGTAAGACGACACAAGACCAGCTTTACTCTATATGGGTAACCTTGAACTCCCTTTTACATGAAAAAGCTACCTGGTCCTCCCTATAGTTTTGGCGACCAATCAGGTTGCTTTCTTGCTCTGGTGGTCAAAGTGTGGGGTGGCTCTCGAACAGTGGTCGTGCTGCAAAATCCTTGAGGAACAGTGTGTAACAAAATTGAAGATAGCCCTCGTTTATACTAGTTACTTTGCTCCCTCCCCCCCCCCCCCCCCCCCCCCCGATTCCACCACACTGATTTTGTCAAGTGAGGGGACTGATCTCCCTCGATTGGCAGAACAAGAATATCAACATATTACCAATCCTCTTACTGTTAAGGAGTTGTAGAGGGCCATTAAATCTTTAAAGTTATACTTGGCCCCAGGCCCAGATGGGTTTACTGGAGAGTTTTATAAACCACTTCAGTTCCTGGGTTATCTCTTGGTGTATTTCATGGATGTGGTAGATAGGGGTGAATTTCCACAACATAAAAACTGGGCACTTGCGTCTTTAATTCCGAAACCTGGTCATCCAGCAGATATGGTGGATTCCTATCGTTCGATTTCACTTATTAACATAGACAATAAAATTTTGGCAGGGATCCTTCCTCTTTTAGTGGGGAAGGACCAGGTAGGTTTTGTTCGACAACGACATTCCACCTGTAATGTGCGTCATTTTCTAGGGTCTTTAGCATACTGTCAACGTAATGGATTTCTGCCTTTGGTGATTAGTTTGTATGCCGAGAAGGCCTTTGACAAAGTGGTTTGGTGTTACTTTTTTCGTGTTCAGTGTTATATGGGCTTTGAAGGTTGGTTTTACCAAGCCTTGCACTATAGAACCATTGTTGCAGACTGAAATCAGTAGAAAGAATTTCAGAAGGCCAAATTTTAGATTGTCACATTTGCTTTTGCTGATGACCTTTTGGTGGCTCTGATTGACCCTTGGGAGTCCCTGCCTATACTTCTGCTTACAATTCAACACTTTGGTAGCTTTTCTGGTTTTACTTGAAATCTACATAAGTCACAGGCTCTCCCAGTATTGACAGACACCCGATTGAAGTGGGTGGATGGATGAGTCTTTGAAATATCTAGGAGTGTATATCCCCCCTTACTTGTCTCACTTGTGTGCTAGTAATGTGACAAACTACTTGATGATACTCGGGCAAAGCTGCAAGTTTAGTGTGCATTCCCTTTATCTTTGATCGGAAGGATTTCTTTATACAACATGCACTTTATTCTGCACTGGCTCTACGTGTTTCAATTATTGCCCTTATACTTGAAAGTCTCAGATGAGAGACAACTAAATCACTGCTTGCAACAATTTCTCTGGCAGGGCAAGAGGGCGAGACTCCCAGTGTCCATTTTACACATACCAGTTTAGTATGGGGGGATTGGGTTGCTGAGCTTGTGTCACCTCACTGTTGGTGACTAGTTTCATTCTACACATTTTTCTGACACTACCTTTGAAACCCAGTTGCCCTCTACTGTCCATTTTAGTTGCCTACTCCACATGGCAGGAGGTAGTACACCTGCAGTACTCAAAGATACAGGGATAATTCCCTCTGCTAAAGCTGTCTGGCGCTGGATTTGCCACTGCCATAAATTCTCATCCAGAGTGACTCCATTTATGGCTATTTGTACTAACCCTTCTATTTCCCCTGGCCAGCTTTACTCTGTTTTGCATAGGTGGCATTGACTTGGCATTGAATATCTATTACAAGTCGTGACTGATGAAGGGCATATTAAGCCTTTTTCCATTCTCAGCAGGAATACGCTTTACCAACAAGTGATTTCTTTTATTGCCTTCAACTGCCTCACTGTGTTGATGGCTTGCCCTGGGAAGATTTGACAGAAGATGTAGAAAAAGAACTTTCAATGGCCTTTACTTTGGGACCACAACAGAAAGTGTCATTCTCCTTTCACCACCCCCATAGTCAGGACACCATGACAGAGCTTAACTATGCCCGTCTAGTGGGGCTTTGGAGCATAGATCCTTCTATTTCTTCATTACCTCAACACTTTTAAAGAACATTTTCTTTCTTTAAGGCGTCATACAAAAGCTATTGCACATAGGGAGTTGCACTTTGCCTCTATGTGGCTCCCCGGAGGGCTTTGCACATGGGCCTTTCTTCAGTAGGAGCCTATTTGAAATGCAGAGTGCATGAAATTACTTTGGGACACATGTTTTGGACATGTCCGGTGATGCAAACATTTTGGCGCTCTATATTGTTCACAGTTTCCCGTCTTTGGCGTTCAGTTTGGCGCTACGATGCCTTACTTTTTGGTCATCCTGTTTTAACATCACCTTTGCTAGGCGGAATGGGAGGTTTTGTGTCCGCTCCACCCTTATAATGTAAAAGACAATTTTGATGGACTGGCTTTCTCACCGGGTCCTTTCTCTACAGCAATGGCATGTACAAATGATTACCAATGGAGCATCTTGAGATTCGGGACTTTTTTTTCACCTAAGAGCCTCATATTTCAGAAATGCTGGACCCTGTTTTGGAATACCATGCCACCCACAGTTCGCAGTAGGCTATTAACCTATAAATTTGTTACCTAAGTTTTGGGAAGGGCACAAAAGAGGGAGGGGGATGGGTTTATGAAGAATGTTTGTTAGATTGTTCTGTTGACATGTATTGGATACTTTTTATTATTTTTCAATAAAAAGATTTAAACATAAAAATGGGTTTAGGTACTGTTTTCTGTACTAAAATGTTTTAAAATCTATTTTTATTTTATATAAATTGGAATAAATAGACAACACTGGCTTCTGCTTTGTAAAGAGTGAAAAGTTAGAGTAACTGTTTATTTTTAACCTGTTTTCTTCTTGTCACAAACCAAGTTAACGTTGTCTTTTTTTTTTTTTTTTTTTTTGCAGCCTGCAAGTGTAATGGCCATGCATCGGTTTGCAACACAAACACTGGCAAGTGTTTCTGCACCACCAAGGGTATAAAAGGAGATGAGTGCCAACTGTGAGTTTTATTTTTTATAATAATAGTTTCAAAGCTAAAAGTATACCTGCAGTAATTATGCAAATCTGTTTCCCGAACATTTATGCATAATTTGGCAATGTACAGAATCATGCAAAATTGCATTATTTTCCTAGAATACTATTTTTTAAAACCACAATCTTTGAATCTTCTCTTAAAAAAACAAAACAGAAACACACACACACACAATAGACACACTCACACTGTGTTTCTACGTAGGAACATACAAGAATATCCATGCTGGGTTAGATGGTCCGTCTAGCCCAGTATCCTGTTTCCAACAGTGGTCAATCCAGGTCACAAGTACCTGGCAGAAACCCAAATTGGAGAAAATATTTAGCTAAATTGTAGCAACATTCCATGCTGCCAATCCCAGGGCAAGCAGTGGCTTCCCCAAGTCTCTCATTAGCAGACTTTGGACTTTTCCTCCAGGAACTTGGCCAAACTTTTTTGAAACTTAGATACACTAACTGCTGATACCACATCCTCTGGCAACGAGTTCCAGAGCTTACCTATTCCTTGATTGAAAAAATATTTCCTCCTATTTGTTTTAAAAGTATTTCCATGTAACTTCCCTGAGTGTCCCATAGTCCTTGTACTTTTTGATAGAGTAAAACAATAGTTTCACTTCTACTTGTTGTACACAATATTTTGTAGACCTTAGTCATATCTCCTCTCAGCTGCCTCTTTTCCAAGCTGAAGAATCCTCTCTTTAGCCTTTTCTCATATGAGAGGAGTTACATAAGTACATAAGTAGTGCCATACTGGGAAAGACCAAAGGTCCATCTAGCCCAGCATCCTGTTACCGACAGTGGCCAATCCAGGTCAAGGGCACCTGGCACGCTCCCCAAACGTAAAAACATTCCAGACAAGTTATACCTAAAAATGCGGAATTTTTCCAAGTCCATTTAATAGCGGTCTATGGACTTGTCCTTTAGGAATCTATCTAACCCCTTTTTAAACTCCGTCAAGCTAACCCTTTATCATTTTACTCACTCTACTTTGAACCTTTTCTAATTGCTCTATATTTTTTTGAGATACGGTGACCAGAACTGGAAGCAGTACTCAAGGTGAAGTCGCATTATGGAGCGATTCAGAGGCATTATAGTATTCTTGGTCTTATTCATCATCCCTTTCCTAATAATTCCTAGCATCCTGTTTGCTTTTTTGTCTGCCGCCACACACTGAGCAGATTTCATTATATTGTCTACAATGATGCTTAGATCTCTTTCTTGGGGGCCGACCCCCAAAGTTTGACCCTAGCACCAGGTAACTATGATTTGGGTTATTCTTTGCATTTGTCCACATTAAATTTCATCTGCCATCTGGATACCCCTTCTTCCAATTTCCTAAGGTCTTCCTGCAATTTTTCACAATCCACATGTGTTTTAACAACGTGGAATAGTTTTGTGTTGAAAGCATTTAGGGCCATGCTGATCTTTCTGTGCCCTCCCCTCACCAAGTAGGAGACCTGCTGATTCTTTATCCTTGTCCCCGGAGAGGTCAAGAGAAATAAAACACACACACACACACACACACACACACTCACTCACTCACTCACTCACTCACTCTCACACTCTCACACACTCACACACTCACACACTCACAATCAAAGGCCTTTGGAAGAGAGAACTGAGGGTCTCACATAATAGCATTTGAGGCCACCCAGAACTGTCACTCAATTCCCCAGGTCCTGTGCTCTTTTATTAAGAATGCATTAAGGCATAAATTAGATAGTTACATCACAAATCATGGGACACAAATTTTGAAAAAATCATTGGCTAGATTATATTCTGTTTACATCTGCAAGTTCAGGGGTTCAGGGTACTTTTCAAAACTGCTAGTGGGTCCAGTAAAAATCTAACATCTATAGAAATGAGGAAATATCTTACATTATTCCATATTACATCTGCATATTTCTCTCTTACTTCCCTATTTCCTTTCAAACATGAGTATTCTTAGTGACTTCCCAGAATCTGAACAAAACATTCATTACTTAAGCTTGTTGAAACTGTTAATTCTGCAATCTGTAACTAGGTAAAACGCATCTGTCCTGCTCTGTCTTAAAATTATCTCTGTTCCACATTTTTAATCTTTAACTTGATATTCCCTTCGGAGCTGTGGGTACCATTTTCATAGTACATCCTTAATATCATCAGTGTCATCTGCAAATTTAATCACCTAATTTGTCGTTTCGATTTCCAGATCATTTATAAATATGTTAAATAAGGTCCCTGCAGCACTCCTCCATTCACCCTCCTCCATTGAGAGAAATAGCCATTTAACCCTACCCTCTGTTTTCTTGCCAATTAACCAGTTCCTAATCCACAGCAGAATATTGCCTCCTATCCCATGATTCTAATTTTCTCAGTAGTCTCTCATGAGGAACTTAATCCAAAGCTTTCTGAAACTCTCTGGATAAACTACATCAACCTTCTCATTTTTATCATCGTGTTTAATTATACATATTAAGTACATAAGTATTGCCATACTGGGAAAGACCAAAGGTCCATCGAGCCTAACATCCTGTTTCCAGCAGTGACCAATCCAGGTCACAAATACCCGGCAAGATCCCAAAAATGTACAAAACATTTTATACTGCTTTCCCCAAGTCCATTTAATAACGGTCTATGGACTTTTCCTTTAGGAAGCTGTCCAAACCTTTTTTAAACTTCGCTAAGCTAGCCGCCTTTACCACATTCTCTGGCAATGAATTCCAGAGTTTAATTACACGTTGAGTGAAGAAACATTTTCTCCGATTTGTTTTAAATTTACTACATCGTAGCTTGATCGCATGCTTCCTAGTCCTAGTATTTTTGGAAAGCGTGAACAGACGCTTCACATCTACCTGTTCAACTCATTACTTTATAGACCTCTATCATATCTCCCCTCAGCTGCCTTTTCTCCAAGCTGAAGAGCCCTTTAGCCTTCCCTCATAGGGAAGTCGTCCCATCCCCTTTATCATTTTCGTCGCCCTTCTCTGCACCTTTTCTAATTCCACTATAGCTTTTTTTTGAGATGCGGCGACCAGAACTGAACACAATATTCGAGGTGCGGTCGCACCATGGAGCGATACAAAGGCATTATAACATCCTTATTTTTGTTTTCCATTCCTTTCCTAATAATATCTAACATTCTATTTGCTTTTTTAGGCGCAGCAGCACACTGAGCAGAAGGTTTCAATGTATCCTCAACGACGACACCTAGATCCCTTTCTTGGTCTGTGACTCCTACTGTGGAGCCTTGCATGACATAGCTATAATTCAGGTTCCTCTTTCCCACATGCATCACTTTGCACTTGCTCACATTAAATGTCATCTGCCATTTAGACGCCCAGTCTCCCAGTCGCGTAAGGTCCGCTTGTAATTTTTCACAATTCTCCTGTGATTTAACGACTTTGAATAACTTTGTGTCATCAGCAAATTTAATTACATCACTAGTTACTCCCATCTCTAGGTCATTTATAAATATGTTAAAAAGCAGCAGTCCCAGCACAGAGCCCTGTGGAACCCCACTAACTACCCTTCTCCATTGAGAATACTGACCATTTAATCCTACTCTCTGTTTTCTATCTTTTAACCAGTTTTTAATCCACAATAGAACACTACTTCCTATCCCATGACTCTCCAATTTCCTCTGGAGTCTTTCAGGAGGTACTTTGTCAAACGCCTTCTAAAACTCCAGATACACAATATCAACCGGCTCCCCTTTATCCACATGTTTGTTCACTCCTTCAGAGAAATGTAGTAGATTGGTGAGGCAAGATTTCCCTTCACTAAATCCATGTTGACTTTGTCTCATTAATCCATGCTTTTGAATATGCTCTGTAATTTTGTTTTTAATAATAGTCTCTACCATTTTGCCCGGCACCGACGTCTGACTCACCGGTCTATAATTTCCCAGATCTCCTCTGGAATCTTTTTTAAAAATCAGCGTTACATTAGCCACCCTCCAATCTTCCGGTACCACGCTCGATTTTAAGGATAAATTACATATTTCTAACAATAGCTCTGCAAGCTCATTTTTCAGTTCTATCAGTACTCTGGGATGATGAGACAAGACTTCCCGTGGCTGAAACCATGCTAACTCTGTTCCATTAAACCATATTTTATCTGTGTTCCTTAATTTTAGGATCTCTAAGGAAGTGATAGAGTGTAGATGGCATGAAATGGGCAGACTGGATTGGTCTTTGTCTACATTTTTCTCTGTTTCTATTTTTTTTACACTGGCGCGCTCACTCTCATGCTCGCATGTGCACACACACACATTCATGCATGGCTTATGGCCTTTTCTTTTAGGAAACTATCCAAACCTTTTTTGAACCCCGCTAAGCTAACTGCTTTTACCACATTTTCAGGCAAAGAATTCCAGTTTACACGTTGAATGAAGAGAGGTGTGGTAGCCGTGTTAGTCCACTCTTAAAGGTTATCAATAGAAATCAAACAAAATAAAACATGGAAAACAAAATAAGATGATACCTTTTATATTGGACATAACTGAATGAAGAAATATTTTCTCCAATTTGTTTTAAATGTACTACTTTGTAGCTTCATTGCGTGCCCTCTAGTCTTAGTAATTTTGCAGAGAGTGAACAAGTGATTCACGTCTACCCATTCTACTCCACTCATTATTTTATAGACCTTGCACTCATGCACAAGCTCACACTTGCATACGCTTGCTCATGCATATGTTTGCATACATGCATGCTCACGCTTGCATACTTTTGCACATGTGCATGCTTACACTTGCATATGCTTGCATGTGCACAGCTCATACTTAAGCACAGTAACATTTGCTCATACAAGCAAAGAAGCTCGCAATTGCATATATTGGCATATGTATACATGCATACACAATCTCACATGTTTACACAGAAGCTTGCACTTGCTCACTTGCACACACATGCAGAGAAGCTCAGGCTCATTTGCACACAGAAGCTCGCGGGTGCACACTCACATACACCCAAGCTTGTATTTGCTCACGCGCACACAATCGGAGATCTGCTTACTCACTCACACACCTTATGCTCGCATACTGTCGGTGTCGACATCGAAGGAAGCATCAGCGTTGAGAGTCGAGGTAGAGATGTTTGCTGCGAGACCCGGAGACACTGGGAGCAGTGAGACGTTGAGTGGGTCTCCACTTGCCTCGAGGCTTCTTGCTATGCAGGCCCCCTGAGACTAACCATCGTCGGACCCGATGCTGAGGCGATGTGAGCATGGTATGTCATCCTCATTGGCACCGAGGAGTTTGAATGAAGTGTATTGGGTGAAGACCAAGAAGCACCAACACCAATCTCCTTCGACACACGGTGCCGGGAGCTCTGGGGTGTCAAGAGACTCAGTACCCGAGAAGCGTCAGCATCAGGAGGACCGCTTTCCCTCTATTCAAGAGTTGCTGATGCATGCATCTCCCAGCAGCCGAAATCCTGCTCCTGCACCCCAGGTGATTTGGCAACCTGACCCCACAGCGAACGTATCCAGGCCTTGCTCCCAGAGCTCTTGGAGGGCTTGATGCAGCGATGTGTATTGGGGGTGCCTGCGCCTGCCATCCCTTCCGCTGCGGCCCTGCCTAGTTCTTAGTCCGTGGTGCGGCTTCTGGCTCCGGCGCCGCTGGCGGCCCTGGTGTGGAGTGTCACCTTTGTTGGTGGATGAAGGTTCGCCGAAGTCGAGGTGGGAGCCAACTCGTCTACACTGTTCCCGAGGACATGGATCCTTCACATGGAGGCGTGTATAAGCTGCGTGGAGTATATGCTATTCTCAGGAAAGGAAAAGAATCAGCTAAAGAATAGAAGAAATATCTTTTATTAGGTAGCTAAGCAGAAAATAACATTCTCAGTTCTGTATAAGAAATAATCATACAAACTATAGAGTGATCAATATGCAAAAGTCCCTAAGGAAAATAAGAACAGTAGAAAGAAAGTTACAGCTACAAAGGAATAATTCTCAGTACTTAAAATCTCAGAAGGGGGGGGGGGGTAGAATATAATTATATATTTCCTGGAGGATATACCTCTGACAAGGATCCGTGGTCTAACTCCTCAGCAAATAATATATCCCACCATTTACAGGGTGCAACATATCTTTATAGGGTATATTACTATCCCACTTCCAGCACCACATACCAGTCATAGAGAGTGTCACATATACAGTCTCCTTACTTCTCCTCTCTCCCCCCTCCCCCCCTTACACTATGTCATCATTACTATTGTCTTCACTCTGACTGGTATTCTTAGTACAGGCCATTAGCTACAGGGGCCTTATGTAGAGGGTGCCCAAGCAGCAAAAGTCTTATCTGAGCTGGCAGAGCTTCCTGTACAGCAGTGTCAGCAAAAACCAGCACTGTGGAACAAAGAATCTGCAGTCAGAAAAGAACTTAGTTTCAGAAAATTCCTAAACAGGTGGGCCAGGTCTCTGACATCCCTGAGGGAGGTGCTGTCTGATACTGAAGAAGAGCACTCATAGGAATCAGAAGAGGATCCCAGGTACTTTTTCTTCGATGAGTCCTATGGGATCCCTTTAGAGCTTTCCCCTCCACCTGAGAGGAGACTGTCTCCACTTGAGAGTCTCTCACCTCTTTTGTATGGAAAATGGCGCAGGCCATTCCATTCCCCGTGGAAGCGGAGGATAAGCCTAGGGCCAGGATTCTTGAGGTCCTGGACTACTCTCCACCTAAGAAGACAGTGACGGCTCTTTTCCACGAGGTACTCAACGCAGTCCTCGTAAGGAACTAAGCGTCCTCTCTTTCCCTGTGGTCCACAAGAAAATTGATACCCAATATTGGATTCATAGGGAACCTAAGTTGGTGAGGTCTCAGTTACCACACAACTCCATGGTGGTGGATGCTGCTCTCAAAAAAGCCAGGAGTACTAGGGACTATAACTCAGCTTCCCCAGACAGAGAAGCTTCCTGTCTGAGCGCGGAGCGCAGCTCCACAACCTGTTGAGTGTAGCTCCATCTCTTTGGGTTTAGCACAACTCTTCTCTGCAGATTGGGCACAGTTTCAGGGCGGTATGTGGAGCACAGCTCTGTGACTGCATGTGCTGCACTTCTTCATGTCTGCGTAGAAAGCATAGCTCCTTGCCGGCGTCTGGAGCGCTGCTGCTTGCTGGCGTTTTATACACAGTTCATTTGCTACCGCAGCTTCAGTTCTGCAGGTATCTCTAACATCCAGCTCTTTCGGGGGGGGCACTTCTCATCCTCTGTCTGTTACTCTCAGCTTCTTCTCTGCTTGTTTAACGCATTTCTGTCTTTGCCAGAGGTGTGCAACTCCTTCTCTGCCTGTGGTACGTGGCTCAGTTTGTGTTCTAGTGCAAATCCGTTTGTTCTTGTTGAGCATGGATCCTACTCTGCCTGATTGGTGCAGCTTCGTTTCTGTCCCATGAGCACAGTTCAGTCTCTCTGTGGAGCGTAATTTCACCTCTGCCTGTTGGGCACTGTTTCACCTTGTTGGTCAACCCCAGCTCTTCTCTGAGGGTTGGGTACAGTAACTTCTTGGCAGCTGTGGAATACTTCAGTTTAGATTGCTAGACAAGGCTGCTTTGTCTCCTGCTAGCTACCATTCCTGTGGCACCTTTTCTTGCCGTAGCCTCTTGGTGGTTGGCGAGAAGCTTCTCCATTGTTGGAGTTTGAATTTCTGTGCTGCTTTTGTGGCTTCTTGGTACCTTGGGGGTCTTTTCTCCACAGTTTGACTGTCGACTCTCTTTTTGTCACCATTTGATCTCTTAGCTCTGTTCTTTCATCCCTAAGTCCAGAGTGAGCTGGTTTAAGAGTACTCTCTTTCTACGGTTGTACCTTGGTATGCTGCTGCCCTTTTCTTCATGGTTTTCCTGGAGAGACTAGCGCTCCAGTTAGTTGGTGACTCTGGAGTCTCTTCTTGTTCTGCGGAGTTTGATTCTCTCACTAGGTGCAGGTCTGGGTGGTTCCTGGGCCTTGCTTCCTTTCTTCTATGAAGTGTGGCACACTGTTTGGGGTTGAGTACTCCTAGTACTTGTTAGGGTCGCTTCCTTCGACCATCTTGGACTCAGGGCAGACAGGCAGATTTGGGAGTTAGTCTCTGTCCTGCCAGGGTTTGGAGAAGTGGATCCTGGTCTAGGAGAGACGGTGGTTCTCCTTTTTCCTCAGATATGACTGTTGCCTTCCTTCCATTGGGGGGGGGGGGGTACTTTGGCACGAGTATCTTTGCTGCTTCTTTTGCTACTCTCGGGACAGGAGTACGTAGTTTTTCTTTTGCTCAGGATGTTTATTTTACGTCCTACGGCTTCAGTTCCTTTTCTAGTGTCTGTGCTCCATTTTGGTAGCCAGGTAGTTTGGATATTCGAATCCTTTTCTGCTGATCAGTTTTTGGTGTGTGTATAGCTTTGCTGATTTTTCAACCTTCTGCATTCTTCTGTCCTCTTTGGGAAACTGCTTTGCTACATCCCATTAGTCTGGACTGGTCTGGTATAGATGACAAGGAAGGAAAAATTATGTTCTTATCTGATAATTTTCTTTCCTTTAATCATACCAGATGGGTCCAGATGCCCTTTCTGGCTAAAGTCTGTCAGTGTGTTCTTTCTTTTAGGTATCCCTGGCTGTTCCACGACGCTTCAATACGGGGGGATGTCCTACAGCACTGCCTACTTCATCTTCTGTATTTAATCTCTTGCCACTTGTTGTGCCAGCTCTGTATGACTCCTGTTACTTGGGATCACGGAGTTCTTTCCCCAGATTCAGGGGTAGATCTCTGTGTGCTTGGGCAAGTTTGGTATGGACCATTCCCTCCTGCTTACTTTACTGTGAGGGGAGGTTGCAGTTGCCTTCGACCGAGCAGGAACAGTGAGGTTCTACATATTTGCTCCAAGAGTTTGCCTGCTTGGTATTAACTGTGTTTTCTTCTAGACTTTAGAGCACCATTGATTGGCTATTCGAAAAACTGAACATTCCTGGCTGCACGATACCTTTAAGGGGCAGTTTAGTTGGAACTATTTTCTCTGTCTCCTTCCGCTGGGAGATGGACACAACCCATTAGTCTGTACTGGTCTGGTATGATGAAACGAAAGAAAATTATTAGGTAAGAACATAATTTTTCCTTCAGATCAATCTCCTGGAGCTCTGAGCGATATGGAATGATTTAAAGGCTTTCAGAGATCGGCTGTCCAATCAAATTATCCTAATTCGAACAATCAGGTTGCAATGTATTACACCAACAAGCAGGGGGGCACTGTATCTCGCCCTCTGTGTCAGGAAGTTGTCCAGATGTGGCTGTGGGCACATCTTCGTGGCATGTTTCTCCAAGCCACTTATCTGGCAGGTTTAAACAATGGCCTGGCTGACAGAGCAGGATAATGCAACCTCACGAGTGGTCTCGGAACATGAGCATAGCCTGCAAGATCTTCTGAGCATGGGGCACCCCATCGGTGGATCTTTTTGCCACTCAGCTCAACCACAAGGTCCCTCAGTTCTGTTCCAGGCTTCAGGCCCACAACAGACTAACATCAGATGCCTTCCTTCTTCATTGAGGGACAGGCCTTCTGTATGCATATCTTCCCATACCTCTAGTGGGAAAGAATTTGTTGACACTCAAGCAAGACCACAGAACCATGATTCTTACTGGCCGCATCAGATTTGGTTCCCTCTTCTTCTGGAATTGTCTCCGAAGAACGGTGGCCATTGGAGTGTTTTCTGATCATTATCTCACAGAATGAGGGGTTGCTTCTGCATCCCAACCTCCAGTCTCTGGCTCTCGGCCTGGATGTTGAGAGCCTAGAATTTGCTTCCTTGGGTCTTTCGGAGGGTGTTTCCCAAGTCTCGCTGGCTTCCAGGAAAGATTCTACTAAGGTGTTATTCTTAAGAGGTGTTATTCTTTTAAGTGGAGGAAGTTTGCCATCTAGTGTGACAGCAAGGCCTTAGATCCCCTTTCTTGTCCTACACAGACTCTGCTTTAATACCTTCTACACTTATCAGAGTCTGGTCTCAAGACCAACTCAGTAAGGGTTCACTTTAGTGCAATTAGTGCTTATCAGCTTGTAGAAGGTAATCTTGTCTCTGGACAGCCTTTAGTTGTTCCCTTCTTGAGAGATTTGCTTTTGTCACAGTCCCTGTCAAACCTCCGCCAGTGTCATGGGAACACAATGTTGTTTTCACCCAGCTGATGAAAGCTCCTTTTGAGCCACTGAATTCCTGCCATCTGAAGTACTTGACCTGGAAGGTTGTTTTCTTGGTGGCTGTTGCTTCAGCTCATAGGGTCAGTGAGCTTCAGGCCTTAGTAGTGCATGTACCTTATGCTAAGTTTCATCACAAGAGAGTAGTCCTCTGCCCGCACACCCTATGTTCCTGTCGAAGGTGTTTGAGTTCTATCTGAACCAGTCGATTGTCTTGCCAACATTTTTCCCCGTCCTCACGCCCACCCTGGCAAAAGCAGCTTGCACACCTTGGACTGCAAGAGAACCTTTGCCTTTTACATGGAGTGGACGAACCCCTTCAGACAGCCTGCCCAATTGTTTGTTTCTTTTGATCCCAACAGGAGTGGAGTCACCATTGGTAAATACACCATTTCCAGTGGCTTGCAGATTGCATTTCCTTCGCTTATGCCCAGCTGGGCTGATTTTAGAGGGTCATGTCACGGCTCATAATGTTAGAGCCATGGCTGCGTCGGTAGCCCACTTGAAGTCAGCCTCCATTGAAGAGATTTGCAAAGCTGCGACATGGTCTTCAGTCCATACATTCACATCTCAATACTGCCTTGAGCAGGATACCCAACGGGACGGTTGGTTTGGGCAGTCATTGTTTCAAAATCTGTTTGGGGTCTAGAATCCAACTCCAACCTCCTAGGCCCGTTTTATTCTGTTCCAGGCTGCACCTTCATCTAGTTGTGCTTGGTTTCAGGTTAATCTGCGTTTAGTCCTCGCCGTTGAGAGGCCCAGTTGACCATTGTTTGTTGTTTTGGGTGACCCTGGATGCTAGGGATTCCCCACTTGTGAGAATGTAAGCCTGCTTGTCCTTGGAGAAAGCGAAGATACTTACCTGTAGCTGGTATTCTCCGATGACAGCAGGCTTCACATTCTCACAGTCCCGCCCACCACCCCTTGGAGTTGTTTCTTCATAGTTTCAATTTTTTGCTATTGTATTAAACTGATGAGATTCAGAGATGCTGCAGACGGGAAGGTGTTTCGCGCGCGTGTGGTGGGGCACATTGTGCACCCCAGAAGGCTCTGGAATTTTTTCTTTGCTGGCTAATGTGCCAGTTCACAGGCAATGCGGATTGTCTACCTACTTGTGAGAATGTGAAGCCTGCTGCCCTCGGAGAATACCTGCTACAGGTAAGTATCTTCGCTTTACTATAAATATAGCCTGTAACTGTTTCCTGTAGCAGGTTCTGGTTTTCCAAACTGCATTTGTTTTAAAAGGGAGGATTTTTTTTTTTTTTTTTTAATCAAGTAATCAAAAAAAAAGAAAGAAACACTACAGGTGTTTGCAGCTTGACAAAAGAGATAAAGGAAGCGAGAGAACCGAAATAGAAAAGAAGCAAGAAGAAAAGCGGGGGGGGGGGGGGGGGGGGGGGGGTGGAATAAAGGAACGGAGACCAACAGAGCATGAGAAAAGAGGCTAAGGCAGAAAAGTACATAAGTATTGCCATATTGGGTAAGACCAAAGGTCCATCAAGCCCAGCATCCTGTTTCCAACAGTGGCCAATCCAGGTCACAAATACCTGGCAAGATCTCAAAAAAGTACAAAACATTCTATACTGCTTATCCCAGAAATAGTGGATTTTCCCCATTTAGTTTAAATCTGTTTATTGACGTATTATATGAAACATATATACATAATGTCCGGCAGATAACCTTACTAATAAAACAGACAACTTGTAATCCGTCCACATACATCAAATCATTTTCTTCTTTTATCCCTAGACACCCCCTCCCCCCACCCTCCCTTCCTTGTAGTTTAAAGTTCAACAGTTTTTATTGATGACACTTCAAAGAAAACACTGTTAACCTGGTGCGTATACAGAAATTCAGAATATATAAACAAACTCTGTTTTAACCGCATGATACAACTCGTTATCAACTTTTTTAACATGTTATTTCTATCCCTCCCCCCCTCTAAGTGTTGGTCAACATGTGTGTGCTTTGACTTTCCATGTTAAGCTAGCTCCCTCCCGTCCCGGAGGAGGTCCTGGGTCTTATACTCTGATGACCCCCTCCCCCGTTCTGGAAGGTAATACTCTTATTATGCCGACTTAGTCTACTATACCAAGCTACCAAGTGTTATGATTTGTTCTGTTTACCATGTTTGTTCTTTAGGCATAGCTTCTAATCCGCCTTAACCGTTCTCCCATACACTTTGAAATTTAATAACTCCACCTGCTCCCTTTACCCACCCACTCCCCCCAACCTAATATTCAAAGAACGAAGAAGAAAAAAAACACAGGATATGGCCGCTTATAGTCGGTTCAGAATAAAACTTCTCGCCCTGGGTGCCAGGGACTGGATATAAGGTTCCCAGATCCTCAAGAATGCCTTCTTTCCTTTAGGGGAGGATCCCACCTCTCTCCTCTCCATCATCAGCAGTTCATATAAACTATTTCTCCAATACCAATACTCCGGCGGGTCAGAGTGCACCCAAGCCTGCAAAATCAGTTTCTTACCTACTAAACTGGCTTTCCTGATGAACTGCCGGGCTCCCCCCGTGTGCAAGACAAAGAACTCATACTGATCCAAATGGAGACCCTGCGGAGTAAGCGGAACCTTGCTCTTTAGTATCAACTCTAGAAATCCCACAATTTGCCTCCAATAGTTCTGAATCTTGTAACATTCCCAAAGGTAATGATATAATGTGCCTTCCCTCTGCCCACACTTAGAGCACAAAGGATCAATTCCTCCTCCGAATTTGGATACTTGATGCTTTGACATGTATGCCCTATATAAAATCCTGTATTGACATTCCCTCATGGCCGCGTTTCTCGATAGGGTAGGAATCCTAGCCGATAACTTCTGAAAGTCTAGCTTCAGGTTTGGACGCTTTAGATCATGAGCCCATTTCCCTAAAATATGGCCTGTATCTCTACCCCTGCTCGTCTCCCCCAATGCTTTTTGTAATCCAGAGACCGATAAACGCCCCCCTCGCATGGAACTAAAGAATGCCCTTATTTGGCGTCCATGTCCACTACTCAATTTCCCTTGTTCTAGAGATCTGACATAATGTGCTATCTGATAATACGCAAATTGATGATTTTGAGTAATACCTACCCCCAGAGCTCCAAGCTCCATTAATCGTCCCTTAGAATCTAGTACATGTTCTAGTCTGGTGATACCCATCGTTGCCCACCTACAAAGTACTTTATTCTCCGTACCTGGTAAAAACTGTGGGTTGCCCTGCAAAGGCAGAAGATCTGTTACGTCCGCCGCTAGCCCCCAGATCTCATTTAACTCTCTCCACATTTGTCTCAGAGGTCTTACCAATATGCTATTGCTTACCCATGACGGGAGTTGTCGGTTCGGGCATTGTAACATGAAATATAAGTGGTATGGTTTGAAACATTCCTGCTCCAAACTACGGGGGGTGTAGTCTTGCCTATCTAATAACCAATCACCCAGGTGCCGGAGTAGACTAGCCTGATTGTAGCGGCGGAGGTTTGGTAATCCAATGCCTCCCTCTCTCCATGACCCCATCATTAACTTCAAAGGGAGTTTTGGCTTTGACCCTCTCCAAATAAATTTCCTGACATATTTGAAGATTTGATTTATGTCTTTAGCCCGTAATCGTATAGGGAGTACCTGAAATAAATATAACCATCGTGGAAATTCCACCATACGAAACAGATGCACTCTCCCATGCAGATTAAGTGGCAGGGCTCCCCATCCATCTAATCGGTCCTTCAAAGCTGCAATCCTATTACCAATATTCGTCAGATGTATTTCCGATGTTTTTTTGGGAATCTGTACTCCTAAGTATTGGAGTGACTCTGATGCCCATCGTAGTGGGAACTCTGCTCCCCACATCTGCCTCACATTATTGTCTGTGGCTAGCGCTAATGATTTTGAATAGTTTATTTTAAAACCGGCGAAATCCCCATATTCCCTAAAGAGTTCTAATAAGGCTTCCAATGAGCTTTTTGGTTGTGTTAGATGGACCAACAGATCATCTGCAAAAGCAGATATCTTAAACACTTCAGGTCCCCAATTTACCCCCTCTATTTCTGGGTGGTCCATAATTTCCCTGATCAATGGGTCTAAGACCAAGACGAATAGTAGGGGCGAGAGAGGACACCCCTGTCTCGTACCCCTCCTGATCGGGAATAAGGGTGACTGTTCCCCATTGATCCATAAATATGCCTGAGGGTTTACATATAGTGCTCCTATCGCATCCTGGAAAGCCCCTTCAATGCTCATCTTTGTCAGTACCGCAAATAGAAAGCCCCACACCACCCTATCAAAGGCCTTCTCTGTGTCGAAACTGACAACCAGAGAAGGCCTTTTCTGTCTTTCCACTGTCTCCAAGGATGCCAACAGAGCCCTCACATTCTTTGCCACTGCTCTCCCTTGCACAAACCCAGCTTGAGGGGGTGCTATTAACCAAGGCAAAAGCTTTGCCAGTCGATTTGCCAGGATCTTCGCATATAATTTAAGATCACTATTTAATAGGGAGATTGGTCTGTAGGAACTTACTTCAGTGTCTTCCTTCCCAGGCTTTCGTAATAATATAATTTTTGCTATGTTAAGGGAGTCTGGCATTGTCCCAGTTGAGATCATGTGGTTATATAAATCCAACAGAGGAGGTGTGACCTGCTCTTGTAGGATCTTATAGAATGCTATACTAAATCCGTCTGGCCCTGGCGCCTTGTGCAAATCACTTTGCTGTAGGGCCAACATCAGTTCCCCTTCCTCAATAGGATTGTTCAGAGTCTCCCTCTGCTCCTCAGTGATCTTGGGCAAATTTTGGTTTATTAAATATAGGTTACTGTCTTCTACAATATCAGTAGGTTTTGCATATAGAGCCATAAAAAAATCCCTAAATCTCCCTATAATACCTCTGGTTTCCTTTATGAGATTCCCTCCTCCATCCTTCACTTGTAAGATCCTGGAGGGCCCTTTCTTCCCTTGCACTAACCTGCCCAATAGTGCGCCTGCTTTATTTCCATATTGAAATAGTTGGTGTTTATAGTACATTTGCGTTTTTTGTGCTCTTTGATGAAGGAGCTCGTTTAGGTTTTTCTGAGTTATGAGCAGCTCCTTCTTGTTCTCGTCCGTTACTTCCTCCCCTAATCTCTTCCTTCTCACCCGAGCCTCTCTTTCCAAGCGGAGGATCTCTTTATCCCTCATTCTCCTAGCTCTAGCTCTGTAAGCTATCACCTCCCCCCTCATTACTGCTTTGGCTGTTTCCCAGTATAGTGCCACCTCATGTCTGTGACCTCCGTTAAATTGCTGGAATTCCTGCCATTTTTCACTGATAAAGGGCTTAAAGTTTGGGTCTCTATACAGTTCAAACGGGAATCTCCACCCTCCCCTCCCAAGCCCTCTTCCAGTAACCTGTAGTTCAAACCATACCATCGCATGGTCCGAAATCTCGCATGGACCTATCTCTGCTTTTGGCACTTGGGAAAACAGTGCTGGGGATATGAGAAAATAATCTATACGGGATTGAGTCAAGTGCGCTCTGGAGGTATGTGTGTAGTCCCTCTGCGAAGGATGCAATATTCTCCACACATCTATCAAGTTGAGGGCTGAGCAGAGGAAAGGCACACCTCTTGATTGAAATCTATGCTGTGGACCCAATTTGCCACATCTATCTATCTCAGGATCTATTACCATATTGAAATCCCCTCCGAGTATAACATTGCCCCCCTGGTAGGAGCCCAGCAGTTCCAATAATTTGTTATAAAATTTCTTGTCATACACATTGGGTGCATATATATTGCACAGAATATATGAAGATGTGCCTATTTCTACTTCCATTATCACTATTCGGCCTCCCTCATCTCGTTTTATTATTTTAGTTCGCAGCTGCAGGCCCCTCCGAATTAATATCAACACTCCTCCTTTTTTCCCCTGTGCTGGCGAGCCTACTGCCTGTTCTACCCAACCCTTCTGAAATTTACTGTGCTCTTTATTGGAGAGATGGGTCTCCTGGAGGAATGCTATGTCAGCTTTGTGTCTCTGCAAAGCCTGCAGTACTTTAGTACGTTTCACCGGCGAGGAGATCCCCCCCACATTCCAGGATATCAACCTAATTGGGGTCAGCCTCTTGTTTTACAACCATTACAGTGTCTGATAACTTTCGCATTCTGAAGAGCGCCCCCCAGCCCCTGGGCACCCTCCTTTCTTTGATCTGCAGTTGCGAGCCATATGCGACTGTCCAAACCAACAGGGATGAAATAAAAAAAAAAAAAAAAACTTTGCTCCCATAACTCCTTTCCATAGTTCCCCTTCCCCCTCCCCACCCTTCGCCTTTTCCCCCCTCCCACCACCTCTAGACTCCTTCCTTTCCTGTTGTTCTCGCTAGAGAACGAGTCACGCCCCCCCCCTTTTCCCCCCAGCGCTGACCTCCAGATTTTTTATATTTCACCCCTTGTTAATTATGAGCTTCTAACTTTTATACAGTCCTGCTTCCTAATATATATAGTATTGGCCTTAAATTTACATCTTTTCTATTTAAACTTAGACACAGCCTTTGATACAGGAAACTTTAGTGTAGATCCCTCCATGGGCCTAGAAAGTACCTGCATTTATTCAAGAATTCTACCTTTCTGTACAGTCCTTACTTTACAGTCCTGTCAGCAGTGTATGTATTTATTGTCTGGGCTTACTCCAACCAAGCCTTTATCACCTCCTTATCACTGATCTCCTGGGCTGCTGTTCCTTGTGGCCTCGCTCCCTTCCTCCGGTCTCTGCTCCATTTTATTAGCAAAGTGCAAGGCCTCCACATGTGAGCTGAAGAAGTGTTGTTTGCCCTTGTACTGAATTCTTAGTTTGGCAGGAAACATTAGAGCGAAGTTCGCTCTTTTTTCATACAGGTTCTTACACACTTCTACAAATTGCCTGCGCTGGGCTGCCACTGCAGTTGAAAAGTCTTGAAAACAAAGGACAGTGCGGGCCTCATACTGCACCTTGCCTCTCACTCTCCATGCTCGCAATATTTCTTGCTTGTGGGTGTAGTTGAGGATTTTACATATTATCACACGAGGTCTTTCTAAGTCTTGTCCAGCACGGCCCAACCGGTGTGCTCGCTCGATTTTTAACTCCTTCTCCAACCCAGGTAAATTTAGTATCTTAGGCAGCCATGTTTCAAGGAAGTCCCGCAGCTCTACCTCGCGTATTGACTCCGGGAGCCCCACCAGCCTTAGATTATTCCGGCGTGATCTGTTTTCAAGATCTTCTATTTTAGCTTCCAGTTTGTTCAGTTGCTCACTCATTTGTTCTTGCTTACTATCGCTTTGCTGGCACTGATCTTCCTCGTCCGACAGTCTCTGCTGAAACCCAGTCAAATCTGTGCGTAAGCTTTCTAATTTGCCGTCCATTTGCACTATTTGGTCTGAGATTTTCTGTAATTTTTTGTCGACGGATGCCTCTAACAAAGCGGAGACCTCCGCGGCTATCTCTGCTGCCCAGGCGGAACTCACCGATTCGCTCGACGCGCCAATCTCCGCCATTTTGTTTTCGCCCGTGCGGCTCCGTGCGCTGTCTTTCCGGCTGATTTTTGTGGCCATTCCGACCCGAGTCACAGCTCGCCAGCCGTTGCTCACACCGGGGGAGTTTCCCGAGCCTTTCCAGCTCAATTTTGTGGGTTCTCTGCAGATGCGTGCAGCGCTAGGGGAAGTTGTTCTACGAGGGGTCTCGGAGCTCTCTCAAGCGGCGACCTTCCCTTCGCCTAGCATCACGTGACTCGGATTTTCCCCATTTAATAATGGTCTATGGACTTTTCCTTTAGGAAGCTGTCCAAACCTTTTTTAAACTCCGCTAAGCTAACCGCCTTTACCACATTCTCTGGCAACAAATTCCAGAGTTTAATTACACGTTGAGTGAAGAAATATTTTCTCCGACTCGTTTTAGATTTACTACATTGTAGCTTCCTCGCATGCCCCCTAGTCCTATAGTATTTTTGGAAAGCGTAAACAGATGCTTCACATCTACCTGTTCAACTCCACCCATTATTTTATAGACCTCTATCATGTCTCCCTTGAGCCGCCTTTTCTCCAAGCTGAAGAGCCCTAGCCGCTTTAGCCTTTCCTCATAGGGAAATCGTCCCATCCCCTTTATCATTTTTGTTGCCCTTGTCTGTACCTTTTGTAATTCCACTATATCTTTTTTGAGATGCAGCGACCAGAATTGAACACAATGTTCAAGGTGCGGTCACACAATGGAGCGATACAGAGGCATTATGACATCCTTATAGACACCAAAGGGAAATGAAAGGGATAGGCACATACATTTAGCAGGTATATTCCTGTGCCAGAAGCTTACAGTCTCAAGTTGTAAACAATACTGTACAATAAAATAAAACAAAGTAGAAAGTAGCTCTCTGAGGGACAGGGTGAAAGAAGAGAAAAAATTGTTTAAGCCAGTGATTTCCAAACCTGATCCTGGAGGCACACCAGCCAGTCAGGTTTTTGGGCTATCCACAATGAATATTCATGAGAGAGATTTGCATGCAGTGGAGGCAGTGCATGCAAAACTCTCTCATGAATATTCATTGTAGATATCCCAAAAACCTGACTGGCTGGGGTGCCTCCAGGACCAGGTTTGGGAACCACTGGTTTAAGCTGAGGGCTGACTTCTTAACCTCTCCCCCATCCTCCTTTGTTTCGGATTCCCCAAACAAGTGAGCCACGGTCCACCTATTTTCATATTCCCAGCACAATTACATTTAATCATTCCATTTATTTTTTATTGATTTATGATTTTACATGATTGACTTGTTAAGCATGCGTTTTAATTATTTATTTCAGCTTTATTTGGCTCTGTTCAACATTTTGCTTATATATTTTTATTCATGTTTATTTGGTTATCTACAATGACTTACTTAGTAAATTATGTCCCACTAGTAAAAAAAAACCCCGTTTCTGATGCAAATGAAACGGGGGCTAGCAAGGTTTTCTTCAGAGTGTGCATGTGGGAGTGTGTGTCCTTGCCCTCTCTCCCTCCCCCCTCCCCCCTCCGAGTCCAGTCCTTCAGTGTTGTTTCCTGCTGTTCTGTGTTTTTGTTACAGAGAGAGTGAGGGCATCTCTCTCCCCTCCCCCCTCTGAGTCCTTCACTGTTTCGTGGGATTTCCTGCTGTGCTGTTTTCCTTCACTCATGGGGAAACCGGATATCTCTGGCGCTTCACACTTCCGGCTGGAGGCTTCAGTGGTGCCTTTTATATATATAGATTTTTGTTATTAGTATGAGCCTTTCTTTCAGGTTTTTCTGTCCTTTTATGCTATTAAAATTTTTCTCCTCATGTTCCTCACTGCCAGCATCATTACTTTTTGCTCAATGTTAACTTTATTTCTCCTAGGACAAGCAGGCTGCTTGTTCTCACATGTGGGTCGACGTCCGCGTCAGCCCAGGAAATGGCAAATTTTTCACCAGCAAAATTAAAAAGTTTTGCCAGAGCCTTCCGGCGCGCATGCGTGGATGACTTCCCGCCCGTCGCGCAAGCATGCCTCCTCGCTTTTCTTTTCTCCACGTTGAGGTGCAGTAGAGTTTTTCTGCACTCCTCTTAGGCCCAGGAAAGAGTCTTCGCAAGCGTTTTGGCTTTTCGCTTTATTTTACTTTATTTTATTTCTACAGTTTAAAAAAAAAAGTTACCCATAGTTTCTTTTACTTATGTCCCCTTTTAAAGTTTCCTTTGTTTTTGATGCGGCCAGGTTATTCCCTTTCTTTTATGTGCCCCCTTTTCTCTTAACAGGCACAATCACGTCTTTTGATTTTGCTGAAGCCGTTTTTCCTTCCATGTTATCGAAGACACCCTACGGCTTCAAACGTTGTACTCAGTGCAACCGGACCATCTCAGGTACCGATACCCATGCCTGATGTATCCAGTGCCTTAGGCCCGACCATAGTCCAGCTGCTTGTAGTCTGTGTCTTCGTATGAAGAAACGGACCCAAGCGTCTTGAGAAGCCCAACGAGGAAAGCTTTTTGGGGCTCAGTCTGGTCCTTTGATGTCGACATAGACATCGGTACCGAGGTCAGTGGCGTCGACATCGAGAGGAGCATTGATGTCTGGAGCAGAGGTAATGGCTGCTGAGAGACCAACTTGCGCTGGGAGCAGTGAGGCATCGAATGGGTCTCCACCTGCCTCGAGGCCTCCTGTTATGCAGGCCCCCTGGGACCGACCTTCGCCTGATCCAGCCCCGAGGAGACGTGAGGATTCCATGTCTTCCTTGTCGGTACCGAGGAGTCTCGATGACGGGCATCGAGCAAAGGCGAAGAAGCACTGTCGTCATTCTCCTTCAACGCACAGTACCGGGAGCTCCGGGGCATCGAGAGAGTCGGCACCCGAGAAACGTCAGTGCCAAGAGGATCGCTCCCCCTCGATACAGGAGGTGCCGATGTGTCGGTCTCCTAGCAGCTTGATACCTGCTCCCAAGCCTCTACAGATTCTGACACTGCCTGTTCCACTGACCTCCCGCAGCCTTCTCCGATGGTGGCTCTCGATGAGCACATCCGGGCCTTGTTTCCAGAAATTCTGTAGGGACTGCTACGTCAGTCAGCTTCGGTGTTGGGGGTGCTTGCGTCTTCTGTGCCATCTACTGCAGCAGTGTCTGGCCATTCTCCTGCGGTGAGGTCCTCTGACTGCGATGCCGCCTGCGGCTTCGGCTGCCACCCAGGTCGACTCCCCTTCGACGTCGGTGGAGGGAGCTTCGCTGCAGTCGGATCAGGCGTCAGCCTCTCAACATCGCCATAGAGGACATCGTTCCTTAGCGTCGGAAGTACCTTGACACAGGCTTTATCTGATACTGAGCAGGAGCGTTCATGGGAGTCAGAGGAAGATCCCAGTTACTTTTCTTCTGATGAGTCCTTTGGGGTTATTTCTGATCCTTCTTCACTGGAAAGAAGACTATCTCCACCGGAGAGTCTGTGTTTTTCCTCTTTTGTCCGGGAAATGGCTACGGCTATTCCCTTCCCTGTGGAGGTTGAGGATGAGCCCAGGGTTGAGATGCTCAAGATTCTAGATTATTCTTCTCCACCTAAAGAGGCTGTAACAGTTCCTCTGCATAAGGTACTGAAGAAGGTCCTTATGCAAAACTGGTCGGCCCCTCTGTCTGGCCCTGTGGTCCTGAAGAAAGCTGAAACAGTATCGGATCCACGGTGAACCTGGATTGATGAGGTCCCAGTTACCCCACAATTCCATGGTGGTAGACTCCGCCCTCAAGAGAGCCAAGAGTACTAGAGACTATGCTTCGGTGCCCCCAGGCAGAGAAGCTAGAACTCTTGATTCTTTTGGGAGGAAGGCTTATCAGGCCGCTATGCTTGCCGCCAAGATTCAATCAAGATTCACGAGCGTGCACTTGCGGGACTCGATATGGCAACTGTCGAACTTGGGTGATGCACTCCCTATGGAGCTGGCTGAGCCTTTTCACCAGGTGGTCAGACAGCAGAAGGTGTGTCGAAAGTTCCTGATCAGGGGTACATTTGACACTTTTGATGTAACATCCAAGATAGCTGTTCAGGGTATAGTGATGCGCAGACTCTCATGGCTGCGTGTCTCTTACCTGGATCATTCTGTCCAGCAGCGAATGGCGGATGTTCCTTGCCGGGGGGGACAAACCTTTTTGGTGAAAGAGTAGAGGATCTTGTTGATCAGATCAAGAAGCATAATGATGCTATGGATTCTTTCTTCCACCATTCGCTCTCTTCTGCTACTCCTCCTCATCTAGGAGGTATTTTAGGGGGGGGGGGGAGAGGAGTTCCCCCTATTCCTATTCTAGGCGTAGGTACACTCCTGCTTCTTGGCAGCCTGCTGAGGCTCAGCCCCAACACGCTTGTTCTCGTCAACAGTGTGCATCTAAGGCCCATTCTGCTCCCTAGCAAAACCAAAGGATGGGCTTTTGACTGGCTCCAGTTAAGCATAGCTTCAATAAAAGTGTCCGTACTGGACGACTTGCCGGTTGGAGGGAGGTTGATATTTTTTCACCAAAGGTGGCCTCTTTTAACCTCCAACCGGTGGGTTCTTCAAATAGTCCGGTTAGGATACATCCTCAATCTGGAATCCAAGCCTCCAAATTGCCCACCAGGATCTCATACATACAGTTCCCAGCACAAACAGGTACTTGCAGAGGAACTCTCGGCCCTTCTAAAGGCTCAAGCTGTCGAACCCGTTCCACCAGGGGAAGAAAGGCTGGGAATCTATTCCAGGTGCTTCCTTGTGCAGAAAAAGACGGGGGGGTGGGGGGGGGGGGGGGGGGTGGTGGCGTCCCATCCTAGACCTAAGGGGCCTGAATAAATATCCAACCATATTTTGACTTTCTGCAACTCTGTGCTGTAAAGCATTTTTGGAGTTTTTGAATGTGTTCTGTACTTGCTTTTAAATGAAATGTGATATATTTTTCTCCAGTGATGAGCAGGATCTTAACCTCAGACATGGGTGGTATCATCCAGTAGAGACAAGGCCAGGGAAAAGGAAACGTGATGCATCAAATTGTCATGCAGGTTCACGTTAGGTTTCTTTTATTTATGAAGGCTAATGAATTTAATTAGTTTTTCTGCAAGATTAGTAGAATATTTTTTCACATAGGGCCATCGTGATTTTGCTGTTATCTCCCTTAGAGAAACTAAGAGTTAAAGCGATTTTTGTACATTCTTACAGTTTCCTTAATCTTTTTTTATGGGACAGCCATCTGTGTATATTCTCAGATTGCTCTATTGGAAACTTATTTTCTAAAACTCAAGGGAGACCAAGGAACTAAGATGGATAAAGCTTTTTTGGAACTCTATTTTATCCCATCATCTGTTACCTGGCCCTTATAGCTTGGATGTTGAGAGAGTAACTTTCTTCTTAATAAACCTTCTTTGTGATGTGTGTCAAATCCTTATGATTTCCGGGAGAGACTACTAGAATGACTTGTGAATTTAAGTATAAGAAGTTTGCTATATCTAGTCAGCTGCTCTGTCCTGGGACTAACGTAGCTTTAATCAGCTGATGGAAACTCCTTTGGAAGATCTTGGTTTTTTGGTGGTCACTTCAGCATATATAGTGAACTTCAGGTCTCTTGTTTTTATTTAGCTCACACCTTTTCAGTAGTAATAGTTCAAGGCAAGTTTCATTTAGTTACAGTAGGTATTTGTTTACCCCTGAAGGGCTTACAATTAAGTTTGTACCTGAGGCAGTGGAGGATAAAACAACTTTTAAGCTCTGGCTTTCCTAGATCTAAGCCCGCTGCGCTAATCACTGGGCTTCACCTTATGTCATATTCTTCTTTTCCAAGCTTTTTTATGATACTAAGATGGTCTTGTTTGCTTGTACTAAATTCTTTTCTAAGATGGTGTTGACTGTCCCCTTTAGTCTATCTTTATGGACATGAGGCCTGTGAAAAAAAAAGTTTGAGGGAGAAGTTCTTTGCATGTCTTGGATTGCAAAATAATTTTAGTATCTTACATGAAAGAGACCAAAGCCCTCAGAAAGGCATCCCAGCATTTTTTTTTTGAGTCCAATAAACCTGTAGCCAAGCATATTCTTTCACTTGTGCCTAGGCAAGCTTGGCTTTTTAAGTATATAAATAAGTGTGATATAGTGTTGAAATTGTCAGGGCTCATAATTACAAATCCATGGCCATATTGTAGACCATTTGAGATCAGGTTCCATTCAGATCTGCAAAGTTGTTCCATGAGCTTCTGTCCACATATTCATATACCATTACTGTTTGGAAAAGGATTCCTGATGGTACCATAAGTTTGGTTAATTCTTGCTGCAGGAATCTCCAGCTCAATACCCTATAAAGCCCATTTTTATTATTTTCATGTTTCTTTATTAAAAATTACAGAATAGATTGTTGCTGCCAAAAACAAACAAACCTTCATTTCTTGCCCGTTTCCATTCTTATTTTTTTTCTTTTTTTGCATCTTTGTCAAAGATAACTTCTTTTTAGGGATTCCTGTGTGTAAGGGCATGATATCCTACTTGACCTGAGAAAGTGAAGTTGCTTACCTGTGAAATGCATTCTTCATGGACAGCAAGATACTGGTCCTCACAGAACATATACAACTGCCTTTCCTAGGATTTGATATATTGTAAAGTGGATCCTCTTTTCTCAGCGGTTGCAGCTCTCCACCACCTGAAGAACACCTTCCAGTACTGCTCCTTTTTTCCTCAGAACAATGAAGCTTTTTATTGCCTAGTAGGGGCTTCCCTCCTTCCCTCAGTTGTGGCACCAAAACACAAAAACAAAGCACAGTTATCGTTCACCTTTCTCATTTGTTCCCATAACCTCCTAGAGATCATGGACTGGTCTGCCCCGGAGTCTAACATGGCTACAGTCGGTAAACCCTCAACCTCTACCTTAGCAGTATACCGAGGCCTAAACCCTTGGGCAACCTGCGAGGTCCATCCCTCTCGACCTGAACAATCCCTCCTGAAGTGCCCAGTCTTCCCACACTTATAACAGATTTTTCCTTTATACGAGGGGGCCTTTTTTTCAGGGCCTGAGGGCACTACGGGCTTTTTACCACCCCAGCCGTAATCGGGTTTCCCCCCCTGGGGATCTGTCTTAAAGAAGGAACTTTTGGAACCCCAGCCTCCCCCAGGTCGGGGTTTCCCACCCTCCAGGTCGGGTCCCCCCCCCAATGTTGGGCTTCCAAATAACACTCCAACCCGGCTGTCACGGCCTCCAACGTCTTACAGCCCCTTTGGATCAATCCTGCCCTAATCTCCCTGGGAAGGCCCTGCAGGAATTGCTCCACTACCAATTCTTGAAGAATCTCTCCCGGGGTGTGGCGATCAGGTTCCAGCCATTTTTTTACCAAGTCCATCAGTTTAGTGGCCACCGATTTAGGGGTTTCCCCCTTTTCCCATTTAGTGGACCTAAACTTACGCGTATAAGCCTGGGTACTTAGTCCATATCTGTCCTTAATGGCCTCTCTCAACCTCCCATAGTTGGCAGCGTCCCCAGGAGCCAAGTCTCTAAAGGCCCCTAGAGCCTCCCCAGATAATGAAGGCACTAACCGCATGGCCCACTGCTCTTGTGGCCATCCTGCGGCCACTGCCACCCTCTCGAAGGCGGTCAGGAAATCATCTACATTATTCTGTTCAGACAACTTTCCCCAAGTAAGTGAGTTCAGGGATAAAGGTCCTACCACACCGCTTCCTCCTGGCCCCTGTCCAGTTGCTCCGGCTCCACCGCCCCTGGGAGCCTCGCTCCCTCGCTGAAAAAAATCCTGGAGCATATTCAGCACCGGTTGTTGCTGCTCTCGTGCCGCCGTCAAGGAGTCTTCCACCATCTTCCCCGTCAGTTCTTGCTGTTTCTGGAACTGCATCGTCATCCAAGCGAAGATCTCCTTGGGGTCCATCCTTGCTCCGGAACAGCGACTCCTGGTGGGAAAAAAAAACAGAGGACACCTCCAAGTGCGGTTTCACTACTTATGTTTCCCCTTTTTCTAGGATCCCTTTATTTCCCCCAATCTAGGCCCCGCTTACCGGAACCCCAGACGGGTCTGCGCCTTTCTCAGCGTTGGCCCCTCCGTCGGGCCTTTTTTGTCCTGCTGGTCTTGGCCTCCTCGAGCGACAGGTCCGCGAAGCGATCCCACTTCTGACACCAATTGTAAAGTGGATCCTCTTTTCTCAACGGTTGCAGCTCTCCACCACCTGAAGAACACCTTCCAGTACTGCTCCTTTTTTCTTCAGAACAATGAAGCTTTTTATTGCCTAGGAGGGGCTTTCCTCCTTCCCTCAGTTGTGGCACCAAAACACAAAAACAAAGCACAGTTATCATTCACCTTTCTCAAGCCGGTTAGTTTCCCAGTCCAGGCTTCCACAGCTGCTGCCTCTCCCTCCCTCCTGGGGAAGAGTAGTAGCAAATAATAAAAAAAAAAAAAAGAAAAAAAAACCCTGTTCAGTGTAGCGGGGTTTTCCCAAAACACAGTTCACTTTTAGCCAAGCTTTACCCCACTGCTCAGTTTAGCCTGGCTTTCAAAACACCGTTCAGTTCTAGCCAAGCTTTCAAAACACAGCTCAGTTTAGCCAGGCTTTCAAAACACAGTTCCATTTTAGCCAAGCTTCAAAAACATAGCTCAGTCCAGCTAGGCTTTCAAAACACAGTTCAATTTTAGCCAGGCGTTCCAAAACACAGTTCAATTTTAGCCAAACTTCAAAAACATAGCTCAGTCCAGCTAGGCTTTCAAAAACACAGTTCAATTTTAGCCAGGCGTTCCAAAACACAGTTCAATTTTAGCCAAGCTTCAAAAACATAGCTCAGTCCAGCTAGGCTTTCAAAAACACAGTTCAATTTTAGCCAAGCTTCAAAAACATAGCTCAGTCCAGCTAGGCTTTCAAAAACACAGTTCAATTTTAGCCAGGCTTTCCAAAACACAGTTCAATTTTAGCCAAGCTTCAAAAACATAGCTCAGTCCACTAGGCTTTCAAAACACAGTTCAATTTTAGCCAAGGTTCAAAACACGCAGTAATGGCTTTGCGCGGGCTCAAAGCCTAGGGTCCCACCCTCTTGGTCAGTCATACTCCTACCTGACCTCCTCCCGCTTGACCCGGCCTGGCCACGCTACTCTCTTGGCTTTCGCTGAGCCAGAGCTGAAAAGTCCATCGGCTCTTCCAGGGTGTTCTCCGGTTCAGTCAACTCCATAGGGCAAGGCTCACTCTCTCCCTCTCTCTCCTCAGGAGCCCAATCCATATTCTCTTCACCCCGCCCTTCTCCCAGCTGCTCACCCTTTCTTTCATTAAAGCTCCTTGGTGTCTCTTCTTTCTCCACCCACCTGTTCCACCACCTCTTCCACCAGGTTGGAGCATCAGCCTTATTCCTTCCCCTGCGGCCCTCCTCTGGTGACTCATGGGAATGCACATAGTTTCTCTTATCCCCAAGTTCCCTTTGGGCATGCTGGGAGTTGTAGTTCCTTATTTCTGGTTCTTTCTTGGGGGATGCCTGCCTGTAACGGGGGTATTCTTGCTTAGCCCAGGGTTCCCCTGAGGCATGCGGGGAGTTGTAGTTTCTTGCTCTCCTCTTTTCTTTCTGTTCCCCAGAGCTGCCTACATACTCTTTACAATATGGAAAACATACTTTAAATTGAGGTGGCTTCATGCAATAGTACTAAACATTGGAAGTTTCATACATGCATGGTGGACTACTATGCAAAGCCCTTGGAGCTTACTTTGTTCTGCATGGCTTCATACACGTGTGAGGACTGATATATCCTGCTGTCCTTGGAGAACACCTGGTAAAGGTAAGCAGCTTTCTTTTCCTGTTTTTCAATACTGTATTTAATTTTGAATGTATTAGAATATTGATAAAGATATTGCCATTCAATAAATCTGTTTTTGTTTCTCTAGGTGTGAAGTTGAAAACAGATACCAGGGAAATCCTCTGAAAGGAACTTGTCATTGTACGTAGACTATAATTTTTTTGTTTCTTTTGGTTTGGAACTGAAGGCAAAAATGTTCTTGCATATAGAGATTTAATATGTTTCAGAAGTTGATTATAAACTTTGCTATTTCTGCTATGACTAACTAAAGGAAAAAAGGTGTCTTACATCCAAGGGGACTGAGGCTGGCAAGATCAGACTGCAGAATCCAGAAAGAGGAGTCCAGGGCTCCATGGAGGCATGCCCAGGTTCCAGTTAATTCTGCACAAGTTGAGGATGTGTCTACCTGGCACATCTCTTATTTCACCCCCCACCCCTCCCATGCCCCACTTGATTTAGTGTGAGTCTTTCTGTAAATCTTCTGAAATGTTTTAATATTTTCCCTCTTGGGAATGAAGGTATGCTCCATGCTTTTATCTCCAATATATATTTTTGAGTTTTATTGGAGTTTTTGGATTTTGAAAAAATGCCCAGTGTACTATACATTGGTGTGGTGCCTGTTTTAAAGTGCTGGGTAGTTGAAGATGAGTATTTTGAAGTTTATTATAGAAATGGAATTGGGATAAGCAGGGAAGTGAGAGATGAAACCAGGGACTTGTAGGCCCTGCTATCTGAATTTGTCTCTGGTAGTGCCTATATACCCAGAGGGGAAGTAGGCAAAGGAGTGCTTCAGGTCCTAGAGCCTTAAAACTGACTTATTGTTTTTTTAGATTTTTCTTTTTTTTTTTTTTTTTGTCTGGACTGTCAACACTTTGCATGAGGGCCACCAACCAAGATATTTATTTACATATGTTCATGGTGCGCCTTGTCTTCTTTTGCATTTCAAGCTTGTCTCCCCCTCTCCAGCAGGACCCTTTATTTTGCATGCATCATCATTCTGTTGTTTCTCCATTGTTTTAAATAACCCACTTTTTCTTTATGTTGAACATTTGGAGCTACTCTTACCCTAAGTGAGAGGGACTGCCCCATATAAACTTGTAAAATAAGAAACTTTTTTACAGTGCATGCTTTGTATCATTTTTCTGTCTTTCCATTGAATTGCCATGTCTCCAAATCTGATCACATCTCTCAAGGGGTTGTCACATAATGTCCTAGTGATTCCCTTAACTCACTGCCAGGACTAACCCCTTGCCTATTTGGAGGGTACTGCTAATCTCTGCATACTTTCTGCTTGTACCTGTGCACAGACCCTTACACTCCTACTCGATAACTAGATACCCACTTACCCTGCCACAGTCTATCCCCTGATGGTTTATGGGAACATGTAACCACCCCCCCCCCCCCCCCCACACACACACACACAAAACCCATCAACTGCAGTTCCCAGAAATTATATATACAGATTAAAAATGAAAAATAACTTGTATCCTTTGGCAACTCACTTTTGCAGGTCACTAATTAGCGCCAGGTACTGGGCTAGTATACTATATTTTAACAAAATGGAGCTGGGTAGAACTGGAGAAGGTGTAACTTAAAGCCAACAAGCAATGAAAAAGAAAATGAATTTTAGAGCCAACATTATCTATTGAATTTTTACTATATTTCTCTGAGGACAAGCAGGCTGCTTGTTCTCACTACTGGGTTGACGTCCACGGCAGCCCCTCGAACTGCAAGTAAAATCTCGCGGGAGGTCCCGCACGCGGGGTATGCCCACCGCGCATGCGCGGCCGTCTTCCCGCCCGTGCGCAACTGCTCCTGCTCAGTTTTTCTATTTTTCCGCGCTGGAGAGAGACGCAGTTTCGTCCCTCTCTGTGTCAGCCCCGGAAAACCGTTTCCCGGCCTAGCCTGCGCGCCCCCTTTTTCTTCGTTAAAAAAATTCCTTATCGTCGAGTTTTTCTTTTTATTTTACTTCGTCGTAGCTTTGTGACCGCGCGTCCGATTTCTTCTTTTGCTTGTGGTGGTGTACTTTTACCGCCACCATCGACGGTTTTGACTTCGCCGACGCGATTTTTCTATTGATGTCCTCGAAGGTCCTGAGCGGATTTAAAAAGTGTGGTCGGTGCGGCCTGCAGATCTCGCAGACCGATCCTCACGCTTGGTGTCTCCAGTGCCTCGGTCCGGAGCATAATTCCAAGGCATGCACCTTGTGTCTTGGCTTGAAAAAGCGGATGCAGGTGGCGAGGCAAGTTCTTCGGAACCGTCTTTTCGGAACTTGCGCTGGCCCTTCGACGTTGACCGCATCGGTGTCGACAGCTGGAAAAAACCAGCGATGGCGGCGGTGAACGGCCGAGTGGGCTATCCGCGTCAGCTGGTCCCGCCGCCCAGGGCCATCGGGACCGAACCCTGTCGGATCCGACCCCCAGAGGGCGCGGGGACTCCACCTCCTCCTTGTCCATGCCGTGGAGCGCCGATGTCGGGCATCGTAAGAAGCTTGCGAAGAAGCACCGTCATCGGTCACCCACGGCGCAGATTCGATCCCTAAGAAGCGCCCACGCCAGGAGGAGCGCTCCCCCTCTATTGAAGAGGTGTCGATTCGCAGGTCATCGGGTACCCCGGTACCGTCTCCTGTACCTGGACTGCTTCGAGCACCGACACCCGCACCGGCTCCCCAGCCTCTCCCGACCGCTGCCCTCTGAGCCATCCTCCCAGGTATCCTAGAGGGGCTGATGCGCCAGGCCCTGCCGGCACCCTGGATTTAAAGGATGCTTATACCCACATCCCGATACTGCCAGCTCACAGACAGTATCTGCGATTCTGTCTGGGGACACATCACTTCCAGTATTGTGTGCTGCCCTTTGGGCTCACCTCTGCGCCACGGGTATTCACGAAGTGCCTCGTAGTGGTTGCGGCATACCTTCGCAAGCTGGGGGGCAGGCGTAAACAACAGTCTGGCCGACAGATTGAGCAGACTCATACAACCGCACGAGTGGTCGCTCCATTCCAGAGTGGTACGCAAGCTCTTCCGAGAGTGGGACACTCCCTCGGTGGACCTTTTCGCCTCCCAGACCAATCACAAGCTGCCTCAGTTCTGTTCCAGACTTCAGGCACACGGCAGACTAGCGTCGGATGCCTTTCTCCTCCATTGGGGGAAGGGCCTCCTGTATGCGTATCCTCCATACTTTTGGTGGGGAAGACCTTACTGAAGCTCAAGCAAGACCGCGCGGCACCATGATTCTGATCGCGCCCTTTTGGCCCCGTCAGATCTGGTTCCCTCTTCTTCTGGAGTTGTCCTCCGAAGAACTGTGGAGATTGGAGTGTTTTCCAACCCTCATTTTGTAGAACGAGGGAGCGCTTCTGCACCCCAACCTTCAGTCTCTGGCTCTCATGGCCTTGGATGTTGAGGGCGTAGATTTTGCTACTTTGGGTCTGTCTGAAGGGGTCTCCCGTGTCTTGCTTGCTTCTAGGAAGGATTCCACTAAGAAGATTTACTTTTTTAAGTGGAGGAGGTTTGTCGTTTGGTGTGAGAGTGTTTGTGCTTTTCGTGCCACGCCTCCAGAGTCTCTAATCACGGCTGGGCACTGCTCACACAAATTCAATCCCCTCGACCGAAATCTTAAAAGAACCAGACAACTGGTAGCACTATTTTAGACTGTAACCAAGACAAAAAGAGACCAAGGAAGCGCTTCCTGGGGTTAACACAGGTTTATTTAATTATCCAGAGATTAGGATAAAAAAATAAGAAAATATTCAAGTATAGTCTAGAATATGACAGAAATGAGAACATATATAGAAATGGAAATGGCAATGGAAAGTGGGAGCAGGACATTCTTTCAGACTCCCTGGCTTGGGAGCCAAAAGAGATGTACACTGCCCAACCTCCTATCTGGCAGAGAAATATTATATAGGGTTTCTTTTCCCTTACAAGACAAAAAGGGAGCACAAGGGGGAGGGGTTGTCACGTCCAAATGTTTTGGACATACATTTCTCAAACTTTTAATTAGTATTTCCCCTATTCTAAAAGAGGAGACAAAAGTTTACTGCTTCCAGTTGCTATAGAGGTGTTAGGTTTCTCTTGTCAATAGAACTATTGCTTTTGACTCCAGGGACGAGGGAGGTAGTGTTTGAATTGTTCTAGGCAGAGAAGGAAATAAGGTGTTACCTGATTCATGGTTGTAAAAGGGTAATTCTGTCCTGGATAGTAGCCTTACTTCCAAGCCTGGCCATATTCAAAGGGAGAGATTCTCCCCCTTCTGCAATAATATTTCTTATCCAGTCCTTACTACAGGATTTCTATCTCTCTCTCCTCTGTCAGCCCTGCCCCCTACACCTGGAACTTCCTTTGATCTGCATCCTAAAAGTCTCTCAAAGGCTAATACACACATTCATGTGAACAGCAAATGGACAATAAATGGCAGGAGCTCATTGTCTTTCACTTGCTTGGTCAGAGGAAGGTGGGGGAAAGAGGTGGGGGGGTACTTGCTCCACCTGGCCTGTTTAATATCATTGTAATTTACAGGAAAAAAAGAGAAATTTCCACTTCTCATCGTCTGTACATTAATTCTTAGATATTAGATACTTAGCAGCACTTAAATTGCTTGGTTCAGGCCTTCATAAGTACAATGTACACCTCTACCAACAAGAGCAAGGCTCTAGAACCTCGCTCTTGTCCTGCACAGACCCTGCTTGAATACCTTCTACACTTATCAGAGTCTGGTCTCAAGGCAAACTCATGAAGGAATCACCTTAGTGCAATTAGTGCTTACCATCATCATCGTGTAGAGGGTAAAGCCATCTCTGGACAGCCTTTAGTCGTCCGATTCATGAGAGATTTGCTTTTATCAAAGCCCCCTGTCAAGCCTCCTGCAGTGTCATGGGATCTCAACGTCGTCCTCACCCAGCTGATGAAGCCTCCTTTTGAGCCTCTGAACTCCTGCCATCTGAAGTACTTGACCTGGAAGGTCATTTTCTTGGTGGCAGTCACTTCAGCTCGTAGAATCAGTGAGCTTCAAGCCCTGGTAGCTCATGCTCCTTATACAAAATTCCATCATAACAGAGTAGTCCTCCGCACTCACCCTAAGTTCCTGTTTGTGCAGCACTGCGTATGCCTTGTAGTGCTATAGAAATGCTAAATAGTAGTAGTAGTAGTAGTTCCTGCCAAAGGTAGTGTCGGAGTTCCAGCTTAACCAATCAATTGTCTTGCCAACATTTTTTCCCAGACCTCATACCCGCCCTGCTGAAGGTCAGTTGCACACATTGGACTACAAGCGAGCATTGGCCTTCTATCTGGAGCGGACACAGCCCCACAGACTGTTCGCCCAATTGTTTGTTTCTTTCGACCCCAATAGGAAGGGGGTCGCTGTCGTGAAACGCACCATTTCCAATTGGCTAGCAGATTGCATTTCCTTCACTTACGCCCAGGCTGGGCTGACTGTTGAGGGTCATGTCATGGCTCATAGTGTTAGAGCCATGGCAGCATCAGTGGCCCACTTGAAGTCAGCCACTATTGAAGAGATTTGCAAGCCTGCGACGTGGTCACTTGTCCACACATTCACATCACATTACTGCCTCCAGCAGGATACCTGACGCGACAGTCGGTTCGGGCAGTCGGTGCTGCAGAATCTGTTTGGGGTTTGAATCCAACTCCACCCTCCTGGGTTCAGTTTTATTCTGTTCAGGCTGCACTCTGTTAGTTGTTCTTCGTATGTCAATTTCTGTTATGTCCTCGCCGTTGTGAGGCCCAATTGACCCTGTTTGTTGTTTTGAGTGAGTCTGGGAGCAAGGGATACCCCAGTCGTGAGAACAAGCAGCCTGCTTGTCCTCTGAGAAAGCGAATGATACATACCTGTAGCAGGTGTTCTCCGAGGACAGCAGGCTGATTGTTCTCATCTTCCCTCCCTCCTCCCCTTTGGAGTTGCGTTTTTTCCTCATTTCTTTGCTTGTCATTTAACTGAGCGGGAGCGGTCGCACAAGGGCGGGAAGACAGCCGCGCGTGCGGGACCTCCCACGAGATTTTTCTTCCGGTTCGAGGGGCTGCCGTGGACGTCAACCCAGTCTTGAGAACAATCAGCTTGCTGTCCTCGGAGAACACCTGCTACAGGTATGTATCATTCGCTTTAACCAGAATCCATGGAAACTCCAGATTACTTTGCCATTAGTTCTACCTATTGCATTAACTCAAAACGGGTACACTGGATGAATATGTGTTGTGTTGCTGGTTAGGAAGCCAGAGCTCTGAGTTACCAGAGCACTTGCTAGAAATCTTCAGTTATGACTGGGAAGCATAGCAAGTCAGACATGCAGTCAAGATCTCATCACAATTTTGTACTACATTCTGTAGATCAGTGGTTTCCCCTATCCCTGGGGGAAACTCAGCTACCAGGTTTTCAGGATATCTACAATGAATATTCATCAGTTAGATTTACGTACACTGCCTCCATTGCATCCAAATCTAACACATTAAAATTAATTGCAGATACCCTGAAAACCTAACTGGCATTTTTCCACTCATCAACACACCATTTGCAACACTTTTCAGAAGAAAATTTTTTATTTGGGTAAAAATCGTATACTTCAAAAACAAAATTGAAATATAACAACTTGATAAGTTTCCATTCCTCCAAGTCAGTATTTGCTGGATGCACCTTTGGCAGCAATTACATCTGTGATTCTCTTGCGATAATTATCCACCAACATTGCATATCTACATTTGTCAGTAAGACCATTCTTTACGAAAGTGTTCAACAACCACTTTCAAGTCATGCCATAGATTTTTGATTGGCTTGAGGTTAGAGTGCTTACTGAGCTGTTGAAGGACATTGGCATTTTTGTTACTTGTCCATTCCTGTGTAGCTTTGGCCATGTGATTTGGGTCATTGTCATACTGAAATGCAAATGTCTGATGCAGTTTCAGTTTCCTTTCAAAGGGCAATGTATTTTCTTTGAGCTCTCTTCTGTGGTTGTCCATTAATCATCCTTTCTCTTTAGACAGCTGCACCAGTTCATTCTGCTGAGAAACATCCTCATGTTTATGTTGGCTTGTTTGTTTATTGAAACTTTATATACTACTTTTACTAAATAGAATGGTCAAAGCAGTTTACAATGAAAAGATAAAAAAGAAAGAAAGCATTGCAAAAATCAGGAAAGGAAAGTTAAGCAGTCATTCAGTAGGGAGGGCACTTAGTTCCAGATATATATATATGGCTGATAAATCTGTCAGGCAAAGTGCTTAAGCATTAAAACTGTTCAAAGTAGTAGGCCTTAAGAGTTACTCTGAACCTTGGGAATATAGGGAGGGAGACTATTCTGGACATATAGCGCTAAGAAAAAAACTGCTGAGTGATGAATTGACTCATAATGTGCCTTGGCTGGCGGGGAAAGTACTGAATGATGAAATAAGGCAGTACTTTTCAATCCATTCCTTGGGACTACCTGGCCAGTGGAGTTTTCAGGATATCCACAATGAATAAACATGAGAAATTTGCATGTAGAGGAGGAAGTGTCTGTTTATACATTCTCATGCATATTCATTGTGGATATCCTGAAAACTTGGTTGGCCAGGTGGTCCCTGAGGACTGAGTTGAAAACCACTGATCTAAGAGACCTACTTGGGGGTATATGAAAAAATGAATAAAGACAGTTAACCATGTGTTCTGACATGAATGGCCTTAAATGTTATAGAGTATGAAACAGGGACCCAACGCTCTTATCACCTCTCGCTTAGACTATTGCAACTTGCTTCTCACAGGTCTCAGCCATCTCTCTCCTCTTCAATCTGTTCAAAATTCTGCTGCACGACTAATATTTCGCCAGTGTCGTTATGCTCATATTAGCCCTCTCCTCAAGTCACTTCACTGGCTTCCTATCCGTTTCCGCATACAGTTGAAACTCCTCTTATTGACCTATAAGTGCATTCACTCTGCAGCTCCTCAGTACCTCTCCACTCTCATCTCTCCCTACATTCCTCCCCGGGAACTCCGTTCACTGGGTAAATCTCTCTTATCTGCACCCTTCTCCTCCACTGCTAACTCCAGACTCCGTTCCTTTTATCTTGTTGCACCATATGGCTGGAATAGACTTCCTGAACCGGCACGTCAAGCTCCATCTCTGGCCGTCTTCAAATCTAAGCTAAAAGCCCACCTTTTTGATGCTGCTTTTAACTCCTAACCCTTGTTCACTTGTTCAGAACCCTTATTTTATCATCCTCACTTCAATATTCCCTTATCTGTTGTTTGTCTGTCCTAATTGGATTGTAAGCTCTGTCGAGCAGGGACTGTCTCTTCATGTTCAAGTGTACAGCGCTGCGTACGTCTAGTAGCGCTATAGAAATAGTATTCGTAGTAGTAGCAGTTGTGTAAGAAGCAGAGGGACATGGTCAGATCGCTGTTACCCACAAAGGAAGCAAGTGGCCATATTCTGAAAAGTTTTAAGTCCTTTTCAATTGGGTTTTAACTAACCCGCCATAGACATTACAGTAGACCAGATGTGAGATTAAAAACGCATGAATAAGGTATGCAATGCTGAGACACTAAGGAATCCCCGCAATGGCCTCAGTCTATGCAGTTCCAAGAAACCTCATTGTAAGACATTGGAAACCTGCTGCTGAAATGAAAGTGCAGTAGTAGTAATAATAATAGAGCTTATAACGTGCTCAAGCTTTGCAGTTCATAGTGGCTAACATAAGTTGGCTATATTCAGGAAATACGCAGTAATCCTTAATATCAGTCATTATGCATGCAATGAACAGAAATCATATTATGATGTAGAAGTTATAACATGTTTCTTAAAAAGAAACATTTTACTATTTGGCCATAATTCCTTATAGGAGCTGGAAGACCCAATCATAACTGAGAATTCTTTACCTAATTTTGCAGCTTGAAAAGCAAGAAGGTACTGGTATAGTCTTCACCTTTTTATACCCTTAGGTGATGGGTAGTAAAGAAAAATGCTATTCACTTTCCTACAATTCCTGGCACCTTTTGCTAACTTAAAATGATCATAGAAGTTCATAGCAGAAAGACTCAACAGTAGGAGCCAGGGAATTGAATAAAACAGAGACTAGGAAAGGCCAGGAAAAACTACCAGTAGTTCGGCAGTCACTGTTTTGTCCCTACTGAGAACTAGCCTGTTTGTAGTAAACCGGCAACCATTGCATGAAGACAACCTGAAGAGATCAAAGGTTGGGATTATTTTGGTTAACTGGATAGACCAAAAGGATGTCATCTGCATAAAAAAGATAGCTGAAGCTATCTACCAAGGATGCTAGTGAACTGAGATAAATGTTAACTAAAACCAGGAAAAGAATGGAGCCTTGAGGGGACCACACAACTTAGATCTTGGGTCTCAGATACAGAGGTTGGGGTAATAACCATATAGGAATGACTAGTCAAAAACCATATAGGAATGACTAGTCAAAAATGATGACAACCAAGAAAAAACTGCAACTCCTATCACTGTCAAAAAAGGTGATTAAGAATAAGCTGGTCATCAACTAAATTGACTGTGGCTGAGAGTGGATCTCGTTACGCAAAGTGATGTACTCTCTCTGTACTGTGGTTCTGTCTAAAGCCACATTGGCGTGGATGTAGAAGGTGATCAGAAAAAAAACACCCGCCCACCTCCCCTTTAGAGTTGTTGTCCTTTAATTCTTGCTTTTGGCTATAACTGAGCGGGACTCTCGCGTGACGGGCGGGAAGACAACGCGCATGCGTGGTGCGCGCACTCCGCGCGCCAGAAGGTTCTGTCAAAGCCTTGAGATTTTTTTTGCTTTGAAAAATTCTGTTGGTGGGGGCCGCCGTGGCCGTCGACCCATCAGTGAGAGCAATCAGCCTGCTGTCCTCGGAGAATACCTGCTACAGGTATGTATCTTCGATATACTTATTACGGAGTCGAGGTGATTACATTACTTGGGTGTGACATTGGTGCTTTAGCTATCTGAGATTCCAAAAAAGAATTTAGCTGTTGAGGGTCAAACAAAACATATTTGATTGAATTTAACTTTAGAACACATTTGTAAGGAAAATTTAACCAAAATAGTGCACCAAGCTGTAATGCTTTGGGGCGCAATTTAAGGAACTGTTGTCATTTTCTTTGAGTTATTTTAGAGACATCTGGAAACATTTATTTTACAATTCAGGAAAATTTGATCATTGTGTAAAAAAAATTTTCAGTATCCAGTCTCTTATCAGGTTGTAGTATAAAAATTACTTTTAGTGTTGCTGTTGTCAGTCCCACTCTATCATCTTCAAGAATTTGAGTCAAGTTTATATCTAACGTCTCTGTTGGCTCTTCTGTTCCTGTTCCATGTTCCATATCTTCCTTTAATGATGACAGATAATAAATTTTTGATATAGGAGGATGTGATCTGGAATTTTCAAAATTTCCGTTAGATATTTTTTAAAGGTAGTGAGAGGTGAGATTGAAAACTGCTGAGGAAAATTTATTAACCTAATTTTCCAGGATTTCAATCCTATTTTGAAGATATAAGTTCTCTTTTATTATGTTAACTTGAATTTGTTGGCAATTTTGTATTGTTTTAGAATTCTTTTCAATCTCTATATCCATAGTTGCCTCTTTTTTTTCCCCATAGCTAATATTTTCTTCAACATAGAGTTAAATTATCGATTTAAGGAAATAAACTTTTGTGAAAAATAAGTCTCCAGGCCCTTCAAGGCCTCACATATAATGTCTAAAGTTATAATGTCAGGTTTTCTAGGCAAAAAAGACTTATTTAGTAAGCCACGTTCAAGAGTGGAATCTTCCGACAGCTATCTTTCCAATGTTTTGCTGTTTTCGCCAAGCTCACTCTCTCTACCTTCACACACCGTTTCCATTGTGGGGATAGTCAGCATTCCCACACTCGAGTCGGCGTCCGCGCCAGGAAACTCCTTCCTTTGGTGTAGACCCGTGGTTTCCTGGTCCCTTCTCGGCGTGTCTGCTGGCATAGGAGGAGGGTTCCGCAATTCGGGGTTAAGTGATGTCTCCGCTTCCAGCTGGGTGTGTAGCAGTCCTCTCCCTACAGTTTCCAGCAATGAAAGTGTTCCCAACAATGTTTCTGGGATTAAGAAATGATCCAACGTCCCTACCCCAGGCAAGACCAGCGCCGCGGGACTAGCGCGTTGCCTGCCGCTCCTCTTTGGCATCGAAGATATAGAAAATTTTGTATTTATCAAAAATAACGGAGGTAAGTTAGGAGCAGCCTCTCTATACTCCTCTCAAACCGCCATCTTCTATTTGTTCTTAATAATAGTCTCTACCATTTTGCCTGGCTCCGAAGTCAGACTCACCGGTCTATAATTTCCCGGATCTCCTCTGGAACCTTTTTTTAAAAATCGGCGTTACATTGGCCACCCTCCAATCTTCCGGTCGATTTTAAGGATAAATTGCATATTACTAACAATAGCTCCGCAAGCTCATTTTTCAGTTCTATCAGTACTCTGGGATGTATACCATCTGGTCCAGGAGATTTGCTATTCTTCAATTTGTAGAACTGCCCCATTACATCCTCCAGGTTTACAGAGAATTCATTGTTTCTCCGACTCATCAGCTTGGAATACTATTTCCGGCACCGGTATCCCTCCCAAATCTTCCTTGGTGAAGTCCGAAGCAAAGAATTCATTTATCTCTCCGCTACGGCTTTGTCTTCCCTGATCGTCCCTTTCACTCCTCGGTCATGTAGCGGTCCAACCGATTCTTTTGCTGGCTTCCTGCTTTTAATGTACCTAAAACAATTGGTACTATGTGTTTTTGCCTCCAATGCAATCTTTTTTCGAAATCCCTCTTAGCCTTCCTTATCAGCGCTTTGCATTTGACTTGACATTCCTTATGCTGTTTCTTCTTATTTTCAGTTTCTTCTTCCATTTTTTGAAGGATTTTCTTTTAGCTCTAATAGCTTCTTTCACCTCACGCCGGCTGTAGTTTGGTCTTCCGTCCTCCTTTTTTAATACGCGGAATATATTTGGCCTGGGCTTCTAGGATGGTGTTTTTGAACAGCATCCATGCCTGATGTAAATTTGTGACCCTCGCAGTCGCTCCTCTAAGTTTTTTTTTTTTGTTTTGTTTTTTTTTGTTTCACCGTTCTTCTCATTTTATCATAGTCTCCTTTTTTTAAAGTTAAATGCTAACATATTTAATTTCCTATGTATACTTCAAAGTTAATATCAAATCCGATCATATTATGCTCATTGTTGTCAAGTGGCCCCAGCACCATTAACTCCAGCACCAGATCATGCGCTCCATTAAGGACTAGGTCTAGAATTTTTCCTAATATCATCGGCTCCTGTACGAGCTGCTCCATAAAGCTGTCCTTGATTTCATCAAGGAATTTTACCTCCCTAGCATGCCCCGATGTTACATTTACCCAGTCAATATCGGAGTAATAGAAATCACCCATTATTGTTGTGTTGCCCAGTTTGTTTGCGTCCCTAATTTCCTTTAACATTTCTGTATCCGTCTGTTCATCCTGGCTAGGCGGACGGTAGTACACTCCTATCATTATCCTTTTCCCTTTTACACATGGAATTTCAATCCACAGTGATTCCAAGAAGTGTTTTGTTTCCTTCAGAATTTTCAATCTATTTGATTCAAGGCTCTCATTAATATACAATGCTACCCCTCCAACAATTCGATCCACCCTATCACTACGATATAATTTGTACCCCAGTATGACAGTGTCCCACTGGTTCTCCTCCTTCCACTAGGTCTCAGAGATGCCTATTATATCAAATTTTTCATTTAGTACAATATATTCTAACTCTCCAATCTTATTTCTTAGGCTCCTGGCATTCGCATATAGACATTTCAAACTATATTTGTTCCTATTTTCATCATGCTTAGTACTTGACAGTATTAATTTGCAATCTTTTGTCTGATTTTTATTTAAGGACACCTGATCTACTACAGTCTCTTTTGCAACTTCACTATCAGGATACCCTATCTTCCCTGTTTTGGTGATATCTTTGAAAGATACCTTATCCCGAACCATGCGCTTTTGAGCGACTGTCTGCCTTCCCCCAGTTTCTAGTTTAAAAGCTGCTCTATCTCCTTTTTAAATGCTGATGCCAGCAGCCTGGTCCCACCCTGGTTAAGGTGGAGCCCATCCTTTCGGAATAGGCTCCCCCTTCCCCAGAATGTTGCCCAGTTCCTAACAAATCCTAAAACCCTCCTTCCCGCACCATCGTCTCATCCACGCATTGAGACTCTGGAGCTCTGCCTGTTTCTTGGGCCCTGCGTGTGGAACGGGTAGCATTTCAGAAAATGCTACCCTAGAGGATCTGGATTTGAGCTTTCTACCTGAGAGCCTAAATTTGGCTTCCAGAACTTCTCTCCCACATTTTCCTATGTCATTGGTACCCATAATGTACCAATATAGCCGGCTTCTCACCAGCACTATGTAAACTCCTATCTAGGTGACGCGTGAGGTCCGCTACCTTCACATCAGGCAGTCAAGTCACCAGGCGATCCTCACGTCCACCAGCCACCCAGCTATCTATATGCCTATTGATCGAATCACCAACTACAACAGCTGTCCTAACCTCCCGGGCAGCACTTGGAGACATATTCTCGGTGGAAGAGAATAGTACATCCCCTGGTGGGCAGGTCCTGGCTACAAGAGTACTTTCTACTTCACCAGGGTGATGCTCTCCTTCTAGGAGACCTCCCTACCAGACTGGAGGTGGGACTTCTCTACAACTTCCCTGTCGGTCTTTTCTATTTACCTTTCTGTCTCCCTGATCTCCTTCAAGTCTGCTACTTTAGCCTTAAGAGAACAGACCTGTTCTCTGAGAGCTAGGAGCTCTCTGCATCGGGCACACATATGTGACCTCTCACCAACTGGGAGATAATCATACATGTGACACTCAATGCAAAAGACTGGATAGCACGTCCCTCGCTGCTAGACTGCTGACTCCATCTTAGTGTTTTTGAGTTTTTCAATAATTTAAAACTTGCTACAGTATTAAGGATATTAGCCTAAAGTTAGATCAGTTTCTTATCTCTTGCTTAATTATACAAAGAACTTGCCTTGATTTTAGCTAACCATCAAATTATCTTGTTCCCATCATATATCTGCTCTTGGTCCCTCAGCTATATGGTTAAGCCATGCTGTAGAAAATCTTTAGCATCATATCTATGTTGGTTGAATGTTCTAACGCGTGGTATTAGGTGTATCATTAGTATTGTGCTAACGTTGTATTTTATCTCTGGTATTTGAATTCCACTGCTGTTAAATGTGTATATTTTTGATACTGTGTCATTGTAGTTCTAATATTAGGTTAACCTCATTGTATTTATGTTCTTGTTTTGTTTTTTTGTTTTTTTACTATTATGCTAACAAAATTGTAATTTTATATTAAACTGTACTTGCTGTACACTGCCTTGGGTGGATCTCTTCATAAAGGCTGTTAATAAAGCCAAATAAATATAAAAATGTCTTTTAGTTTATATAGCATATTGTATGATTTATTTAGTGTTTCCTTCTTAGATGGTAATGAAATGTTTTTAAAACTCCTTGCTTGTTACCCTAATTACAATAACTGACTATAAATGAAGAGTTGTCCTAGGGGTGGACGGGTGGGAAGACTAAACTAGATCCTGCAGTGCCTGCTAGATCTGTTAATGATGTGGTACAAAGTTTTTAAAACTAAGTGGAAAAGACTATGGAGATTGGTTGATAAAATTTGCTTTTGATATTTTTATCTTGCCTAACACTAACCTATAGTTCCTCCTTTAAACCCCAATCTTTAAGTTCCCAAAGCACAAAGCAAAATAGCATTCACTTTCCAGAGAAATGTTCTCTTCTCTCAGAACTTCTCAGAAAAAGTGGTGTTAACCACACTCACTTGCTGTGATCATCGGGTAGCAGCAAATGCAGGCACTTGTATGGTGCTAATGGTCTCTAGTGCCTGTGTTTGCTTTTTATCATCTGCCTGTCAGCTCCCCAAGCCAAGCACTGTATCCACTAGAGCTTTAGCAAGTGGGCTGGCACACAGTTGGTTGATATAAATACATGCCTTTGGGTTCACTGATTTCTTGATCAGCATGTGATCTTTGGGATGTTCAGTCAGAGGGCAGGAAACAGACATGCAAATGTGACCCAAGGGGCTGTGGAGCAATTGACTGCTGAGCTTCCAAGGTTTGTGCATGCAGATGGGCCTTTCTCATAGGGCCTTTCTGGGTGTGGACCTGCTTCTGTATTTGTCTGTGATTTCTAGATATGAATGGTGTCTGTTGCTCTGGGAAGGGGGAGTAGGAATATGATCCTTGCTAGGAAGGGTAGAAGTAAGCATTTGAAATGTGCAATGAATCTGTTTGAGATATGAGGGATGGGTGAGCCTAGCCTGCAGGGGAGTGGCCTTTACCAACGTAGAGTGAGAGGGAACCTAATGGAGGAGGAATTAGTAAGAGATAGGCAGCAAGGCAGGTCAGGAAGAAGTAGAGAGCAGAGAGGTATAAAATGGGGGAATGGAGTAGGTATGGTTGGGGGGGGGGGGGGAGAGGAGGTATTAAGCATCCTACCCCAAAACAAAAGTCAAACTGCATTGGGAGATAAGTGAGGGAAATAAATATGGGATGATGAGAGGAGGAAGACTGGGAGGGACTGAGAAAGAAATGGGGATGGTCTGAGAGAAAAGAAAATATATGGTATGCACAGGTTAGTTAGGGAAGAGGGACTATTGAGGACTGGCTGGGAAGGGGAGAATATGGGTTGTATTGATGGGCCTGGGTGGACTGGAAGGCATAATGTGAGTGTGGTGTAGATGAGCTGGGGAGTAGGATGGTGAACTGTGGTGATAAGTTGGGTTTGGAGAGGAAGAGAAACGTCCCTTTCCCCTCCTGTCCCCCTTCCCATTCTCTTCCCCCCCCCCCCCCTTTTCCCCTCTCCTCTCTGATATAACTTCCTGTGGGTGTGACATAGCAAGAGAAAGGCCCTAGGGGAGTTCAGTGTAAGGCAGGTTACTTTCATTGCCGTGTCTGCCAGCCATACTGTTACTTTGAATGACCATGGGGGCTGACCAGAGAGAGATGCTGGGCCTGGAAGGGGGATGGGGAAGTAGAGAGATGCTGGATCAGTACTGGGAAGTGGAATGGAAAGATAATGGATCGACAGCAGGAGGGGGGAGCAGGGAAACAGAGGGATGTTCTGTCTGTACTGGAGGGGAAGGAGAATGGAGAAATGTTTAGCATTTCCAGGGAGAGGAGAGGAGATGGGTTGGAACCGAGGGGAGCAGGGGCATGGAGAGATGTTGGGCCTTCCTGAGGAGGGAAGAGAGAGACCCAAACAATAAGGAGAGAAAAGAGAGGGGAGAGATGCTAGACCTGGCAGAAAGGAACAGATGAGAGAGAGGGAGAGAGAGAGAGACATTGGACCTGGAGGGGAGGGTGCAGGAGGAAGGGAAGGGAGAGGAAAAGAAGATGGATATGGAAAATGGACAGGAGAACAGAAGAGATGCTGTGCATGGAGGTAACAGGGATAGGAACACAGAGGAGTATTGGTTGCAGTGCTTTTTTTTGTGCCAGTGTACACCGGTACAGCATACTGGCACCTTTCTTTATCTCCCATTCACTTTTCCTGTTTCTGCTCGCTGCCCTCTCGAGAGTCCAGGCCCGCAGTTGCTCAGTATAAGCATGGCCCGGCTCCAGCACACTCGGCATTAGTTCCAGCCTACCCGCTTGTGGTAGGCCCTGTTGGTGCTGCCCTTTTTAACGCATATGTGTCAGAGAGAGTGAAACAGGGCCTTCTCAAGCACATGGCCGTTGGGCATGAAGGCTCCTCAGTGCTGGTGCCGGGCCTTCAGTTTGGCTGATTACTGCCAGCCCGGACTCTCAATCAGGCAGAGAGTGGGAGAAGGAGGATGGGCAGGGGGGAGAGGAGAAGCGCTGGATATGGAGGGGAGGAGAGGGCGGGGGGAGGAGAATCATTGGGCTTGAGTGGGAGAGGAAGGCAACAAAGAAAGGCGAATCGCTGGATATGGATGGGAGGAGGGATGGGGAGAGGAGTATCGCTGGACATGGATGGGAGGGGAGAAAGGAGAATTGCTGGACATGGATGGGGGAGTATAGGGGGAGAGGAGAATCTCTGGACATGAATGGGAGGACAGGGGGAGAGAGGAGAATCGCTGGGCATGAATGGTAAAGGAGGGCAGGGGAGAGAGAATCGCTGGGCATGGAGGGCAGGGGAGAAAGGAGATTTGCTTGGACATGGATGGGAGGGGAGGATGGAGCGAGGAGAATCGCTGGACATGGATTGGAGGGGAGGATGGGGGAGAGGAGAACCGCTGGACATGGAGGGGAGGGCAGGGTGGAGAGGAGAATCACTGGGCATAGAGGGGAGGGCAGGGGAGAAAGGAGAGTGGCTGTACATGGATGGGAGATCAGGAGAGGAGAATCACTGGACATGGAGGGGATGGCAGGGGAGAAAGAATTGCTGTACATGGATGGGGTGGAGTATAGGGGGGAGAGGAGAATCTCTGGACATGGGAGGGCAGGGGAGAAAGGAAAATCACTGGACATGGAAGGGACAATGGGGGAGTGGAGAATCGCTGGACATGGAGGGGAGGATAGGGAGAGAGGAGAGAGAGAAGAGAAAACATGGATGGAGGGGTGGGTAAGGGAGAGAGGAAAATTGCTGGACATGGATGGGAAAGGACAGCAGGGGAGAGAGATGAATTACGGGGCATGGATGAGAGGGGGAGGGCAGGGGAGAGGAGACATGGATAGAGAGGAGAGAGAATTGCTGGATATGGATGGAGACAATGGGAAAGAGGACAAATTGCTCAATATGGATGGAGGGGAGGTCAGGGGAGAGGATTGCTGGACATGGATGGAGAAGAGATCGGGGGAGAGGAGAAGGATGGATGGAGAAGATGGCAGGGGAGAGAGGAGAATTTCTGGACATGGATGGAGAGGAGAGCAGGGGAGAGAGGAGAATTGCTAGACATGGATCGAGGGTAGGGCTGGGGAAAGAGGAGAAATGCTGGACATTGGTGGATGGCAGGGGAGAGAGGAGAATTACTGGACATGGATGGAGAGGAGTGTAGGGGACAGGAGAATTTCTGGACATGGATGGGAAGGGAGGGCAGGGAAGAGGAGAATTGCTGGATATGAATGGAGGGGAGAAAGGAGAATTACTGGACATGGATGGAGGGGAGAGCAGGGGAGAAAGTAGAATTGCTGGACATAGATGGAGGGCAGGGGAGGCAGGAGAGAGAGAAGAAATGCTAGACATGGATGGAGAGGAGGGAAGAGAAAAGATGCACATGGATATAGATGTCATTCTAACTATCGCCCGATCTCCCTTCCCCCATTTCCTATCCAAGATACTTGAACATGCTTTTCACCACTTTTGACTTTCTTTCATCTCAAGCTGTTCTTGATCCACTTCAGTCTTGCTTTCTCCCTCTTCATTCAGCTTTAAAGCGTTAAAGTAAATTTACCATCTGAAAACTTTTTTTCTTTTGTAATGTTTGCCCCTTGTAAAAGAAAATTCTTTATTACCATTTTTGTATAATGTTGTATTCCCCCTAATTTTCCTTGGGGTTATTTTTTTCTGTGTGTTTTGATACAGATACTCTTCTTATTGACTATCAGTTCACCTTTAGCCTGTCTCAGGAGGATGATCGCTATTACACAGCAATAAATTTTGTAGCAACACCTGAAGAAGTAAGTATCTCCAAATTAACATTTTGTGTTTAAGTTCTGTTTCCTTTCTTTCATTTTATTTATTACGAGTCATTCAGGGGGAAGTTATAAACTTTTTTTCTTAGGTAAACATGAAGTGCCACAATGAATGCGTAATGATTGCACACTATTTTGTTTGCACCATCCTCTTATGCACTTCAGAAGAGGGTGCTGCTAGGGGAGGATTAGGTCGGGGATTTTACGTTCTTTTGGACGCTTTGTGCTTCCCTCATGGCAGGCACAAACTACACAGGTACTTTTTCTGAGGTGAATACCCTGCCCAGATTAACAAAGGGGGAACTCCATAGGCATGCAATCTCCCTACAAGGTTCTTTTATTGCCATTCCAATATTGATTTTGATCAAATAGTTGAAGTTATCCTGTACAGTAAATCACTTTGAATTGTATGAGCAAGCTTTAGTCTGTTTTAATGGAGAGAGAATAATAGCAAGACATCACAAATCTGTATCTAAAAATATTCACATGAGATGTGCTTTTTTTTTTCTTTCTTTGGATATTGCCTATGATACTTGCATGTTTGCCTAACTATTGTAACAGATGTACCGTATTTTTCGGACTATAAGACGCACTTTTTTCCCCCCAAATTTGGGAGGAAAATGGGGGGTGCGTCTTATAGTCCAAAGGTAGAGATCTGGCTGGCTGGCAGGCCGCCCGCCCTCCCTCCCTCCGAGTTCGGGATCGCCCTCCCCCCGGCCCTGTCACCACTTCTCCCCTTACTCACGCGATCTTCCCTGGTGGTCCAGTGACGGGGCGCTGCTCTCCATCCTCATATATGCAGCCTGACGGTCTCGGTGAGATTCAAAATGGCCGCCGAGACTTCATTCTCGGCGGCCATTTGAATCTCGCCGAGACAGTCAGGCAGCAATGCATACAGGAGGATGGAGAGCAGCGCGCTGGGCAGGAAAGAGGGGGCTCTTTCCTGCCCCGACGTCACTAGACCACCAGAGAAGATCGCGTGAGTAAGGGGAGAGGTGGTGACAGGGCCGGGGAGAGGGGAGGAGGTAACCCTGAGGGCAATCCCGAACTTGGAGGGAGGGATTCGGACAAGACGCACTGGAGCACCTAGGTTTTAGAGGAGGGAAAAAGCAAAAAAAAAATTTTCCTATTTCCCTCCTCTAAAACCTAGGTGTGTCTTATGGTCCGGTGCGTCTTATAGTCCGAAAAATACGGTATATCTCTTAGATTACTAATCAGTCAATAATATTGTAGGCTTAGAAGGATAAATTTGTTTCTCGAGGAAAACTGGCATATTCTCACAGGTGTGTGACGTCATCCACGGAACCCAGTGTGGACACTGCCATAGTGCACTGCCACTTTGAAGCAGTGCCTTCCACCACGCCTGGGTGGTTACTTTCCAGCCTAATGCTCGAACATGGGACCTGCAGTCTAGTGTTTCTGCAAAGCAGAGAAGTTTGATTTGTAATCTTTCCTCAGCATGTCAAACTTTTCTATTTGGTGCCTTCCCTTTTTCAGGACTTTTTTCTCTTAATTTTTCTTTTTCTTTGTTGATTTTTATCAATTTATTGATTTTTTTTTCCAATTACTTTTTTATTTGTATTTTTTTGGCCTTTGAAGCCTCTGATCCCTTCTTTTAGACAGGAAGCATTGAGCATTTTTGAGTTCAGAACTATTCAAGCTCCCCATGCCATTAAACCTTTTGACATTGGGTACTAATCCTCTCTCTGTAACATTCAAACGAGGACACTTAAAGCTCACAGAGTCCAGTGTGTGAAGCTTTGCTTTGGCATCAAGCATGGCAGGGGATTGGCACTGGACATGGAACCTGCATTGGCATCCGCATTGACATTGGGTGCACCGATGCAACATCGAGACTGTCCGATATTGAACTCTATGCCACAAAAAAGGACAAGCACTTGGATTTTTTTTCCACTTTTTTAAGTTGTATGAAGTCTTTATTGAACATTTATCAAAACAGCATAACAAAATACAGCACTCCAGAACAAGTAAGTAATAGCATAACTGATCAGCTCCAGGTCTCTCTCAGCCAATCCCAGCGCGTTTAGCTGTTACCAGTATCAGCTAAACGCGCTGTGATTGGCTGAGAGAGACCTGGAGGGAGGGACGTCCAAAAAGTTTTGATTTGTGTCCTCTCACGTCCCGATTTTCTGGGCTGGAAGACTCCTCCGTATCAGATTAGTTTTTATTCTCTTGCCTCTGAACTGTACATTAGCTTGTAGCCTGTAAAAAGAACGTCTTTTTAGAGGGAGTTTTTTTTATAGTGAAGGACGTCCATAAAGGACGTCCTTGACATGCGCAGAGCAGCCAGCATAACGCTTGGCAGCTCTGCGCATGCTCCACCAGCCGATTGGCTGACTGTTTAACGATGGAATAGAGAATGCAAGTGAGCTACAATGAGCAGCTCATTTGCATTCCTATTCTTTGCTGCATGCCCGCTCCTTACCGATTCGCTAAGGGAATCGGTAAAGGAAGGGCTCTAACGATTGATTAGTGCATCTAGCCCTAAATCAGGTGCAAAGAAGAGAAAATGTCAGCCAGCATGATTAAAAGGTAAAGTAAAAGAGGCCTTTACAGCCAAAAGAGTGTCCTTCAAAGAATGGAAAAAGGATGCAAATGAAGAAAATAAGAAGCAACATAAGCACTGGCAAGTCAAATGCAAATCATTAATAAAGAAGGCTAAAAGAGAATATGAAGAGAAACTTGCCACAGAGGCTAAACTCAAAGTAACAACTTTTTCAGGTACAACAGAAGCAGAAAGCTTGCGAGGGAATCCGTGGGACCGTTAGATCACAAATGAGCAAATGGGGTGCTCAGGGAGGACAAGACCGTACCAGAGAAACTGAATGATTTCTTTGCTTCTTTGTTAAAAGAAGAAGACGTAAGAGATCTGCCTATACGGAAAATAGTTTTGAAGGGTGATGATGCGGAGGTACTGAAAGAAATCTTGGTGAACCTGGAAGATGTACTGAGCCAAATTGACAAATTGAATAGTAAATCGCCTGGACCGGATGGCATACATCCAAGGGTACTCAAAATTGCTGATCTACTGTTAGTAATATGTAATCTGTTGTTAAAATCATCCGTATTACCAGAAGATTGGAGGGTGGGCAATATGATGCCGATTTCTTTAAAAGGGTTTTAGGGGTGATCCGGGAAATTATAGACCGGTAAGTCTGATGTCGGTGCCAGGGAAAATAGTGGAAACTATTATAAAGAATAAAATTACAGAACACATAGACAAATGTGGTTTAATGGGACAGAGTCAGCATGGGTTCAGTTGAGGGAAGTCTTGCCTCACCAATTTTCTTCATTTATTTGAAGACCTGAATAAACATGTGGATAAAGGTGAGCCCGTTGATGTAGTGTATCTTGATTTTCAGAAGGCTTTTGATAAAGTTCCTCATGAGACTCCTGAGAAAATTAAAGGGTCATACGTTAGGAGACAAGGTTCTGATGTGGATTAGGAGTTGGTTATTGGACAGAAAATAGAGGCTAGGGTTAAATGATCATTTCTCTCAATGGAGGGTGAACAGTGTCGTGCCACGGTGATCTGTACTGGGACCAGTGCTATTTTACATATTTATAAATGATATGGAAATTGGAACGATGAGTGAGGTGATCAAATTTGCAGATGATACAAAACAATTCATGGTTGTAAAACACGTGCAGACTGTAAAATATTGAAGGAAGATCTTAGGAAATTGGAAGACTTGGAGAGGCATAATCGAAAGGGGCGCCCAAGTTTTCCTGAGGACGTCCTTGCAGGACGTCCCGGCGAAGGGGCAGGGAAACCCGTATTATCGAAACAAGATGGGGCGTCCATCTTTCGTTTCGATAATATGGTTGGGGAGTCCCAAATCTTGACATTTAGGTTGTCCCTAGAGATGGTCGTCCTTAGACTTGGTCGTTTCTAATTTTTGGCGATAATGGAAAGTAAGGACGTCCATCTCATAAACGACTAAATGCAAGTCCTTTGGTCGTGGGAGGAGCCAGCATTTATAGTGCACTGGTCCCCCTGACATGCCAGGACACCAACCAGGCACCCTAGGGGGCACTGTAGTGGACTTCAGAAAAAGCTCCCAGGTGCATAGCTCCCTTACCTTGTGTGCTGAGCCCCCCAACCCCCTCTAAAACCCTTTACCCACAACTGTACACCGCTACAATAGCCCTAAGGGGTGAAGTGGGGCACCTAGATGTGGGTACAGTGGGTTTCTGGTGGGTTTTGGAGGGCTCACATTTACCACCACAAGTTTAACGGGGGGGGGGGGGGATGGGATGGGCCTGGGTCCTCCTGCCTGAAGTGCACTGCACCCACTAAAACTGCTCCAGGGACCTGCATACTGGTGTGATGGACCTGAGTATGACATTTGAGGCTGGCATAGAGGCTGGCACAAAATATTTTTAAAGTTCATTTTTGGGAGTGGGAGGGTTGTTGACCACTGGAGGAGTAAGAGGGGGGGGAGGTCATCCCCGATTCCCTCCGGTGGTCATCTGGTCAGTTCGGACACCTTTTTGTGCCTTGGTTGTAAGAAAAACTGGACCAGGTAAAGTTGTCCAAATGCTTGTCAGGGACGCCCTTTTTTTTTTTTTTTTTCCATTATGGGTCGATGCCCATGTGTTAGGCATGCCCAAGTCCTGCCTTCGCTACACCTGCGACGTGCCCCCGGGAACTTTGGTCGTCCCCGTGACGGAAAGCAGTTGGGGACGCCCAAAATCGGCTTTCGATTATGCCGATTTGGTCGATGCTGTGAGAAGAACTCCCATCTTCCGATTTGTGTCGAAAGATGGGCATCCTTCTCTTTCGAAAATAAGCCTGTTGGCATCCAGGTGGCAAAATGATATTTAATGTGGACAAATGCAAGGTGTTGCACATTGGAAAGAATCTGAATTGTAGTTACCTGATGCTAGGGTCCATCTTGGGGGTCATTGCTCAAGAAAAAGATCTGTGTTTTGTAGTTAATATTCTGAAATCTTCTGCTCAATGTGTGGCGGCAGCCAAAAAAAGCAAACAGGATACTAGGAATTATTAGGAAAGGGATGGTGTATAAGACCGAAAATACTATAATATATTGCTCCATGGTGCGTTCTCACCTTGAGTATTGTGTTTAGTTCTGGTTGCTGTATCTCAAAAATATATAGTGGAATTAGAAAAGCTTCAAAGAAGAGCAACCAAAATGATAAAAGGGGATGGAACTGCTCTCATATGAGGAAAGGCTAAAGAGGTTAGGGTTCTTCAGCTTGGAAAAGAGACAGATGATGGGAGATATAATTGAGGTCTACAATATCCTGAATGGTGTAGAACGAGTAGAAGTAAATAGATTTTTTTACTCATTCCAAAAGTACAAAGACTAGGGGACACTCAATGAAGTTACATGGAAATACTTTTAAAATAAATAGGAGGAAATTTTTTTTCACTCAACGAATAGTTAAGCTGTGCAACTCTTTGCCGGAGGATGTGGTAACGGCAGTTAGCATATCTGGGTTTAAAAGAAGTTTGGACAAATTACTAGAGGAAAAGTCTATAGTTTGCTGTTGAGACAGACATGGGAAGCAACTGCTTTCCCTGGGATTTGTAGTATGGAGTGTTGCTACGTTTTGGGTTTCTGCCATGTACTTGTGACCTGGCTTAGCTACTGTTTGGAAAACAGGATACTGGGCTAGATGGACCATTGGTCTGATCCAGTATGGCTCTCCTTGAGCTGAGAGCTATTTGTAATGCTCAAAAGGCCTTCAGAGGTTGGCTACAGAACCAAATTATTCTGATCCATGAAGACAACCAGGCTGCAATGTTCTGTGTAATCAAGTAGGGGAGTATGGGATCCTACCCCTTGTATTTGGGGATGAAGCAGTGAGCCCTCTCACATGGAATGGAACTTCGAGCCACATATCTATCAGGAAAAGACAACTGCCTTACGGTCAGACTGAGCAGGATTCTGCAACTTCACAAGTGGTCTGTCAATACTGACGTAGCCCACAAGATCTTCTGAAAGTGGGGCACCCTCTTGATGGATCTTTTTCCACTCAAGTCAACAAGGTTCCTTAATTCAGCTCCAGACTCAGATCACACAGCAGACTGTTTATTAATACTTGTTATACCACTCTAACTGCCAGTGCAGAGCAGTTTACATAAAAATTACAAAATATGTTAATAGGACAAAGGAAAGGAGCGACATAAATAGAAAAGATATTCATTCATGCTTAAAAACAGGAAAAGTAGGGTAGTTGGAACATTACAAACAAAAATCCTATGCTGGCTGGTCCATCACCCTATGTCCCCGAAAGCCTGTTTAAAGAGAAGTTTTTAAATTGAGTTTAAAGAGAGATTGCTATGGAGGTGAATAGGGATCAAACTCCAGGTAAAAGGAGAAAGGAGAAAAAATGCAGTGCTTCTTGTGGATTCGTAGTGTGCACTCTAGGGGCTGGGAAGGATGAGTCAATGGTCGTTGATGGAACGCAGAATTCTAGGTGGGGATAGGAGATGGTCAAGCCTGAAATATAGTCCGGGAGGCCATTTCTTAGTGCTTTGAAGTGAGAAGAGCTATTTTATATGTTATACTTTTTTTGACTGGGAGCCAGTGATAATGTTTAAGCAGTCTGAATGCTGGGGGCATGACAAAGTAATTTGATCGAAATGTTCTGGAAGGATTGTAGTTTTTTCATAGCTGAATGAGATAGGCTTGCATATATGACATTACAGTAATTGAGACAAGCAGTAAACAGTGAGAGGGTGAAGGCATGAAAGTGGTTAGTGTTGAAAAGGTGGCGACAGTGCACAATTGACGAAGGGAAAAAAAACAAGCTTTTGGGTAACTGTGGGATTTGGGGAAGAAATGAATTGCTGAAACAGTTAATTCCTAGGTAGCGAAAACTAGATACAGGAATAATTGAGCCAAAAAGTGAGATAGGAGTAGCTGGGGGGGGGGGGGGGGGGGGGGGGGGGGGAGGGAGTCCTTGTGAGCCACAGAACAACTGTTTTTTTCAGTGTTAAGCACCAGACAATGTTTAAATAACCATTTAGCATCCAATGCTTTTCTCCTGTATTGAGGAGAAGGCCTGCTGTATGTGTATCCTCAAATTCCTCTCATAGCGCGGATTTCGCTTAAACTGCAGCAAGACTGTGGAACTATGATCTTATCGCGCTTATGGCAGTGGCAGATCTGGTTCTATCTACTTCTGGGTTATCTTTCTGAAGATCTGTTGAGATTGGAGTGTTTTCCGACTCGTTATGCAGAACAAGGGGACTCTTCTGCATACCAGCCTCCAATCCTTGGCCCTCATGGCTTGGATGTTGAGGGTGTAGAATTCAAGTCCTTGGATCTGTTGGAGGATGTCTCCTGTATCTTGTTGGTTTCAAGAAAGATTCCACTAACAGGTGTTACTGTTTGAAATGTAGGAGGTTTGCTGTCTTATTTGAAGGCGAGACTTAGATCCCCCTTTACCTACCCTACACAAAAACTGCTTTGAATACCTTCTATACCTTTCTGAGTCTGGTTTAAAAATCAGCTCTGTAAGGGTTCACCTCAGTGCAATATGTGCTGCTTATCACTGTGTAGGAGGTAAACCCATCTCTGTACAGCCTCTAGTTGTTTGCTTCATGCAAGATGTGTTATTAACAAAACCCCCTGTCATACTTTAAACCATGTGATAGGATCTCAACATTGTCTTCACCCAGCTGATAAAAGGTCCTTTTGAGCCACTTGATTCCTGTCATCTGAAGTATTTGACTTGGAAAGTTGTATTTTTGGTGGCAGTCACATCAGCTTGCAGGGTCATTGAGATTTAATCCCTAGTAGCTGATTCAGCTTACACTAAGTTTCCCCACAATAGAGTAGTTCTCTGTATGCACCCTTCCTAAGGTAGTGTTGGAGTTCAATAAAAATAAAGCAAAAAAAAAGGAGGTAAAAAAACCTCACGAAACCGTGAGACATAAGCAAAAGGGACAATCCAAGGAGGATACCAAAAAAATGTTTTATTAGAAATACTAGAAACCGACCCAACACAGCTGTGTTTCAGCCCTAAGGCCTGCCTCAGGGGTCTCGATCAATCTGCACAAAAAATAAACATGAATATATTGTATGTAGTTTGAATAAATAAAGAATAAAATTGTTGGAGTTCCATCTTAATCATTCAATTGTTCTTGCGGCATTTTTCCCCAAATCACATGCCCATCACAGCGAGTGTGTACTGCATACCTTGAACTGCAAGCAAGCCTTAGCCTTCTCTTTGGAGCTGACTAAAGCCCACAGACCACCCAGCTTTTTGTGTTTTTTGACCCACACGGGATGGGGGTTGCCATCAGCAAACGCACAATTTCCAATTGGCTAGCGGGTTGCACCAGCTTTACTTATGCCCAGGCTGGTCTGACTCTAGAGGATCATGTCAAGGCTCATAATGTCAGAGCCATGGCTACGTGAGCCCACACGAGATCAGCCTTCATAGAGGAGATTTGCAAAGCTGCAATGTGGTCATCTGTCCACACATTAACATCACATTACTGCCTTGAGCAAGATGCCCCACTTGACAGCCGGTTTGATCACACCATTCTGCACAATTTGTTTGATGTCTCTTCCCCCCCCCCCCCCAAAGCCCAGTTCTTTTCTGTTGCAGGCTGCAGCTCCACAACTACTAGTATGTAAATGAGTTCCAGGTTTCGAAGTTTTCATTTGTTTTCAGTGAGCATAGTAGCAAGTGATTCCCATCTGTGAGACTACAAAGGCCTGCTTGTCCTTTGAGAACGCGAAATTACTCACCTGTAGCAGATGTTCTCAGAGGAAAGCAGGTTTAGTATTCTCACATACCCTCCCACCTTCCCTTGGAGTTGAATTCTTAATTTATATACATGAATTAGGAGCCTATGCTCTTGTGTTGGGCAGAGGGATGCTACTAAAATATTCTACTCATAACTAATCAGTGTCCACACTGGGCTCCTTCGGATGATGTCACCCATCTGGGATAATACTTGGCTTCCTGTCCTAGGAGAACACCTGCTACAGGTGAGTAACTTCACTTTATGTTGTGAGTCCCACATTTGAGAATATTATGCCTTCTTGTTCTCAGAGAAAGCTAAGTTACCTGTAGCAGGTGTTCTCTGAGGCAGCAGGTGTTTATTCTCACATCCCTCCTGCCTCCCATTGAAGCTGTGTTCCTAGCTTTAGTACTCTACTGTTGGTCCTGCACTCGAGTGTCAGGTGGGACAGTGCCTCAGAATTTTAAAGTGACAGTGTACTATGGAAGTGTTCATACTGGGCTCCATGGATGACATCACCCACATGTGAGATTATATATGCCTGCTGTCTTTGGAAAACATCTGCTATAGGTAAGTAACGTAGCTGTATCTATGCAAGACAAAAGTAGCATTAGGTTTACAGATGCTCAGAATTATGATCTTTTGTTTTTCCAGAGATGAGCATGACACAGTTGTGCTTTCAGAAGAAAAAGCTACTTTGGTTAAGCTGGATTGTAAAATATAATTTTCAGACTTAAGGATTTTTAACACGCTATGTGTGTTCATGTTCCCTAAAACTAGTTTCTTTTTTAGTGTCAGATTCAGATTTTGAATCTAGAATACCACTTTCTGCTTTTTGTTGCCAAAGACTTATTTGGTTGTATATGTGTTCAAAATGTATGTTTTGGATATGTTGGAGGAAAGTGCTGTGAATAATAGTGTCAAATTTTTATTAATTTTATTTTGCAAAGCACTGAGGGAATTATAATAGTGTTCATACAGAGACATTTGTTTTGTTTTTTAAATAGCAAAATCGAGATCTGGATATGTTCATCAATGCTTCTAAAAACTTTAATCTAAATATTACCTGGGCCACAAGTTTTGCAGGTAAGATGTATAAAAATTGTTGAATTAAAAAAAAATTTAAAAAAAAACCCCAAAACACTTTTTCTGCATTTGTCCAGGATATTGTTAGTAATTATATGAGTTATAAATATAAATTAAACAGGCCAGTAAAGCTCAATGGAGGAATTGATTTAGAGCCATTGTTAGGTGCCACCGTTTCTAGATAATGTTTCTTAGTTTAATGGATTTTTTAATGTATGTAGACTATTCATATTTAAATGAGATTTGTCCCAATCTCCTTTATTTTCTTCAAGCATATGGCAAGATGGTTGAATCAGTCTCTTAATACACGTTCTCTGGCTGGCCCAACCATTGTGCAGAGGTTTTGGTTAATAAACAGACTTTTCTGGTACTTCTATTTAAGTTCTGTATTTTTGGAAAATTGTAATCTGCCAAACCAGGAGACACTCCTTTCAGCAGATTATATCTATTAAAATATGAACATACCACCAATAAAACACAAATATTGAAACTGCAAATAAAACAGAATGGGCAAATATACTAAAATATACTTAAAACAAAAAATAAAAAAGTTATGATTTTGGTTTGTAGGATAATGTGTTTGCCACAGTCCTCTCCTTCACATTCCTTTTTAACAACCTATAGGCAACATTAGGAAATATGTTTTCGTGGAAAGGGGTATTGGATGCCTGAAATGCCATATTGAAAGAGGTGATGGAAGTAAAAATAGTCTTAAAATTTAATGAGTGGGATATACATAATGGATCCCTAAAAGACAAGAGGATATAAACCAAGCACAGAGAATTTCAGCTATGTATTTACTTGAGTACTTTTAAGAAATCATGTAGAGCTAACCTGCACTGCTCGTTAGGCACAATCTCAACAACCTTCCTGGTTAGACTCGATGGGCTGTTGGTCTCTCTCTGCTGACAATTTACTGTGTAACATAGGCTTCTCAACATGGCACCGGGATTCAGCATACTCCAAAACAAACAAAAAAAACCCTGCACCTGCAATAGAAATAATTAGATTTTGAATAAAACCAGGAATAAACACAAACCTTGTGGTAGCCCTGACTTTATAGGCATCAATTCTGATGCTTCCTTTCCTCTTTTAAAGTGTCAAGTACTGCAGTTTAAAAAGGATTGAAAACAGTCTAATACATATCAAGCACATCCAATTACTTACAGGCTTATCCCAAAATGTGGTTATAAAGCATATCAAATGCTGAAGACACATCAGAGGGATCATGAAAAATTAGTTTATTAATAATGTATACCTCAAAGCTGATTTAAATCATTCTACACAAAAAAAAATTGCATTCATGTAACACATTCACACATTTCATTACCCCTAAAATCTACTGTTAAATTTTAAAATATTTTCAACAATAAAACAGCTAATTAAAAGGCTCAGTAAATTTTTAAAAAATTCATTTTTTTTCTGGAATTTTAATAAGTAACTTTCTGAATGCAAAGCATTAGGTTTTGAATTCCATAGTTGTGGACCCACTATGGAAAACATCATTAAACAAGTAGATGCTAGTTCAGTAAATTTCAATGAAGGGATTACTAAAATGTTCACATCTTTAGAATGCAACATGTTTGTAGCCAAGTTCTGAAAATCAGTTTCTTAAGAGGCATCCCTTTTTTGATTATGTTCTTCTATGGAAGCGGTGTGGTGATTTATTAAATTTTAGGTGGTATATGTAGCAGATTGGAAGGTTTCTTTTTGAGGGTTTATAGCAGGGTCTCTGATCTCAGATTTAAGATAAAGTTCTGTTACAAAGAGATTCTGTGTTTAGATATTCCAATCAAGTATAGCACCTCAAAGGTTTTTTTTTTTTTTTTACAACTAATTATAATACATTGCTACATCTTGAAAGCTGTTTTATGTGATCATTGAAAGAAAATTTACCTGTTAGCCAATTATTGAGTTTTAGATAGTTGTGTACCAAGAACATGCAACAGAGATTCTAAGTAGAGGATACTTGCAAATATGAATCTCTAAAAGTAATTAGTGAGTTAAGATGATGGATCATCCTTCCACTTCACATCAGCTCCCAGGATTCTCACAAAATGTTTAGTTATAGTGCAACATTGCTGCGCAGACTGGGAGTGCTTGTTTTTTTCTATCTAGAGAATTGGCTGCTCAAAATCACATCAGGGGAATAGGTGCAAGAATCCATGCACAGAACTATTCGGGTGCTGGAGCTACTAGAGTTTGTCATCAACTACCCCAAATCCTACCTGGAACCAGTTCAAGAATTGGAAACCATAGGGGCCCTGTTAGACATATCTCAGTCTAGAGCTTTTTTCTCAGTACAGGACATTGAAACCCTGATCACTATATCACTGCAAGTTTGTCAAAGCCAGCAAGTATCAGCTCAGGAAATCTTGAGATTAGTAGGTCACATGGCCTCAACTGTGCATGTTTCACCCATGGCATGCCTCCATTTGAGGCTGTCTCGGACTCTAAGTTCTCCACTTTGATGTATGATTCGCAGCAATCTGTGCAAGGGACTTCTATTCCAAATCCCACCCGCATCCCTTCACAAGACCCTAACCACAGATGCATCCAACCTGGGCTGGGAGCTCATGTAGATGGGCTCCACACCCAGTGTCAGTAGTGTGCTCATGATAGACAGCACCAGATCAACCTCTTAGAGTTGTGAGCTGTATGGAACACACTAAAGGTTTTCAGAGACTGGCTACAGCACCAAATTGTCCTCGTTCAGACAGACAGTCAAGTTACACTGTGTTATAACAAGTAGGGAGGCCAGGAAGTGGTGAGAATGTGGCACTACCCATGGGAGGGGTGCTCAGAGCAATACAAAAAAAGGAAGATGAACCCAGACCATTTAAAACACTTCAGATCTGTACAGATCCAAGTTAAATATGTTATAATTTGTTCCACTTTATTCCACTTTAATTGGATTCACTATAAATTCATATAATGCTCAACTTTATTATTATTTATTCTTCTGTCTTTCTGTTAAAAAAAAAAATTGGCAAAAAGGACCTCGGCAACCTTTCTCAATGCAGACATTCAGAAATTCATCAGCTTGAACCTTAGGATTCTTTTATCGGTCCTCAAAAACCCCAACACTTTTTAAAATTTTTAGTACAGGCAATTAAAAAGCTATGCAAAAAAAAACAAACAAATGACTATCTTTTTAGTCATCAGAACCCAACAGGGGCCCATTTCCCCATCTTCAACAGCTTCTCAGGGGTAATTTTAACAACATAGCAAAAAAAGGTGTAATTCCACATATTGTGCATTGCTTTTCTTTATCGGAGCCACATATTTGCCCAAACTTCTGACCTCATGTTAAAAATGTCCTCATAAAAGGTAGGGGCTGGTTCTGTGCATTCATCAGAAAATGACTGTGCATCTCTCGGAATGCACATTTGAATACTGATAAGCTCATTTAAATGCATTAGCATACCATTTCTATTGTCTTCTGCCGCAAGCGAGAAAAAGCCCTTTGTGCAGCTCCCACTAAATAATGTGCTCGCTAAACCGGCTGGCCCGGTAAGTTTAATGCATCACCCCCTGAGTCAGATCATACATCACACGAGTGGTCACTGAACATGGAGAACTTCTGAGATCATACAATCACACGAGCGGTCACTGAACATGGGCAAAGCCCAGGAGAACTTCTGAGAGTGGGATTACCCCCTCAGTAGACCTTTTAGCTATTCACCTGAACCACAATGTCCCCCACTACTTTTCCAGACATGAATCACCCAGCCTTGGATGCCTTTTTCCTTAATTGGGGGGAAGAGTAAAGGGTAATGGATATGATATACTGCCTTTCTGTGGTAACATCAGTGGTTTGCATATATTATATGCATGTACTTTTGTATGCATAACCTCTAACATCTGTCATAGCAGAAACTCTCCTTAAACTCAAGCAAGATAGAGGATCTATGATTTTCATTGCCCTGTTCTGGTTGAGGCAGATATGGTTCATCCTGATCCTGGAACAAGTTGTAGCTTGCCAGGATCTGTGGAGACTTCAGTGCTTTCCGACCAGGGGCGTAGCTATGGGTGGGCCTGGGTGGGCCCAGGCCTACCCAATCTCAGCTCAAACCCACCAAGTTTAAGTGCCAAAAAATGCACAGCCACACTGCCATAGCCTTTTTGCTGTCGAGGCTCAGCCACCTCCCACCTGCTTTTAGGTAGTCAGCGCTTATCTGCTCTCTCGGTCTACTCGGCTCCTCCTCCTTCCTGTTAAATGTTTTTAGTTTTGGAAGGCTAGTGCTGCACCTGCCATCCCGCGCCCGCTCTTGGCTCTCGCGCTAACTCCATCCTGTCCCACGGCACCACTCTGGTTTGTTTATTATTTTGCTAAGCTGAGTTCAGCTACATTGCCTTGCTCCCGCATTGCGCATGGGAAAATAGTGCCGCAGTGCGCATGGGAAAGGTTTCCGGCTGTGTCGCTGGTGCGGCTCCTCCACAATGTGCCTGGCAGCCGGGTCTAAATGATGTTAGTCTTCACGAAACTCACAATCACAGCAGCTGAGCCAGCACTCCCCACGGCCCCACACAACAGGTACAGGAGCCAGCACACTAGCACAGTGTTCTGCACCAGCAAGCAGCTGCCCAGGTAAAATAAAAATACATTTTTAATTTGAATGTGTCATGTAATGTGTACTGAGTGACTCGGAGTGTAATCAAAATGCTAGCTGATGTGGGCTTATGGGTGGGGTGAGCACTTCACTGCCTAGGGCAAAGAAAGTATATTTAATCATTAAATATACCCTTCCCAATATTACACAGTTAAAATAGGTTTCTATTCATGAATTTGCAGTTCGCTAATAAAATCCTTTTTGGCCCACTCCAAAAGAGAACCATAGGAACTGGGTTCAATTCCCACGGCAGCTCCTTGTAAGTCACTTAATCCTCCATTGCCCTAAGTATATTAAAGTAAGTTCCTATATCTAATGTTTTAGAATCACTTTGTAACCACAGAAAGGCAATATATCAAATCCCAACCCCCCCCCCCCCCTTTCATTTCTGAGACCATTTTAATGACATTTTACTACATTTACATTTGGAAAGTGATTGTGTTTGAGCCACTGATTTTATTCTTGTATCATTTATAATAGTTCGCTATTCACAGTTTGCAGCTTCTAAATTGAAGACCTATTTATTTTGAAAAGCTTTTGGAGTTACGGTGACAATGGATGGCAGGAGATAACGTACCTTTGTACATTGTTGTTGAGATGGTTGGATGAATGATTTTTACAATGAATGTTCTTTCCTGTAAATAACTGGAGTTTCTTTATATTTTTCATGCTTTTGTGTTATTTGTAAATTAGATCTGATTGTGACCTGTATTGGTGATAAGTAAATTTTAAAATTAAATAATTGTTCTTAGATTATTCCAGAATATACCTTTCTGGTTTTGAATACGATGTGACCACACTATTATTCAGAGCCCCTCCCTCTCCCATTTAGATGCTTATATTATTACATATCCTAACTTGGATGATTTGGGTGACCCCCCCACCCCCCCCCCCAAACATAGTTTTATACAATACTGAAACATTACTGAATAAGATTCTCAAACTTGTGTTCAGAAAAGTGGTTGTGTTGATATGTCAGGTTTTTTTTTTTTTCAAATGTCAGTGTGGTTCTCATCTAGTTAGTGCAGAACAGTTCGAGTCTTGAGAAGAGGCCTAGTAAAGTTTTCTCACCCACTACTAATTCCAAACCTCTGATGCCCTTCCTTTATAGCACTGCTAGTCCAGTTTCTACTTTAATACGTTAATAGTAATGTCTTCCTGACATCGTCATCTTTATAATTATTTTATACCAAATATATTCTAGGACATGCATGCACTTGACAAAAGAACTGAAACTTAATAGTCTGTTACAGATAACATCTAATAGTGGTAAATATGAATCCAATCTTTGTGATGATTTCCTACCTTACAGCTGGTACACAAGCTGGAGAAGAGATCCCAGTTGTTTCTAAGACCAATGTTAAAGAATACAAAGACAGCTTCTCCAATGAAAAATTTGATTTCCGCAATAACCCAAACATCACTTTTTTTGTATATGTCAGCAATTTCACCTGGCCAATTAAAATACAGGTAAGATCTACGGTTGGTTTAAAACATACTGATACTTTGATTTTATTGTGTGTTACATAGGTTTATATAGAATAAATAAATCAGTCTAATGCAGCAAAAAACAGGTATCTGTCAATTTGAGTACAACAATTGTATTTATATCTGATGTTTTCCTAACATATAGTTTATTAAATAAAATAAACAGCCACAGAGGATGTCATAGAGATATTTTCTCAGATTTAAAATGCATCTTGTGGATCTTTTTCCTGATAATAATTTGTTCTTTTTCTTCTCAATATTTGTTGTGTTGTCTCAATTTTTCTGACCCCCTTCTATTTTAATCCATGTTTTTCATCAAGTGATACCTATTACTACAGTCAGTCGATCTGTCTCATTTTTTAGGGATGTGCACAGGACAAAAATATTCAATTTGAGCCCTTTCCCCCTGATTTGTTTCACATATGTGTACCAATCAGGAATGCATATTCACAGATTCCATATCATCATGCTGATCAATCCATAGACTGGTGGGTTGTGTCCATCTACCAGCGGTGGAGATAGAGAGCAATCCTTTTGCCTCCCTATATGTGGTCATGTGCTGCCGGAAACCTCCTCAGTATGTTCTCTATCTCAGCAGGTGGTGGTCACACACAGCAGCAGCTCTGGCTAGGTCTCCAAGCCTAATCCTTAGGTTTTGTGAGTACCTGGGGTTGAGGGCTCTTCTGAGCAAGTGCAAACCTGGTGGTGCCAGGTCCCTCCTTTTCTCCCCCCTCCCGCTGGCTCCGTTAAAAAAAATAAAATTTTGAACGTCCTTTAAGGGCGTTTATTTCAACGTTTATATCAGCTTTTATTGCAGCTGCTCATTGGGACACCAGTTTGTTACAGCTCAGAGTGAGAAGCAGGTAATTTTTACCTTTTGTAGCGGGCAGGGGGTTCCCCGATCGATCTCCACGTGGCTTATGGCGTCGGAGGGCGAGGGCGCGAAGAATCACTCCCCGGACCGCGAGTGCACGTCTAGGGGGATGCGGAGGTTTCAAGCCTGAATCGCCTTTTTTGGGCGTCAGTTTGGAGTCCGGTCAGTGTCCCGGTTCTTCCACCGGTGCGGCGGTTTTTCCCGCCATAAGCGCCCATCCCCGCTGCTTGCCCCACCCCCCCCCCCCCCCCCCCCCCCATTTTGGCCGGCCACTCTGCTCGGACGGCTTCTTCTTGGGCCGCCCTCGAGGTGGGAGACGTTAATGATATGGTCGCCCTTGATTCGGGCGACGGCAAGAAAGCGGCAAAAGTTAAGTGCCGTTTTTCCCGCGTGGCTCCTCGGAGTTTCGCACCGGACGCCATTTTGGATGCGCAGCATGTTTCTCCCCCGCTCTTGCAAGTGCTGGTTGAGGGTGCGTCTAGGGCCGTGGCCCAGGCTGCAGAAGTGCACAGTCTGGGGGGGTTTCTCCCCTGAGTTCATTTTGCTGCTGCATCAGGCTTTTCTTATGCAAAACGCTGCCCCTGTTCCCCTGTCTGATAAAGGGGTTGAGGCCTCCGGAAGCAAACACCCTCGGGTGGATTTCCAGGCCCTAGAGGACTCTGTCTCCTCTGATGTAGATGAGGGCAGCGTATCTGAGTTCTCCCAACGGTCCTTTGGGGATTCCTTGGAGGAGACGAATTCCCGCTCGGATGGAGCGGATGACCCCTCTGCAGCGCGGTTCTTTCGCTCAGAGGATTTGCCCAACCTGTTAGTGCAGGCCATGAGCATTTTGAAGATTTCCTCTCTGGAGGACGTCTATCCCTCAGCCTCTGCTGGCTCTGCCATTATGCTGGGGACGAAGCGCCCACCTAGAACCTTCCACGTGCATGAAGCCATGCACACCTTGATTTTGGCTCAATGGGATGTCCCAGAAGCGAGCCTTAAAGTGGCTAGGGCTATGTCCCGCCTCTATCCTCTGCCTGAAGGTGAACGGGAGGCCTTTCTTTGGCCTACCGTGGATTCGTTAATCACTGCGGTGACTAAGAAAACGGCGTTGCTGGTGGAAGGTGGCACAGCCCTAAAGGACGCCCAAGACAGAAGATTGGAGGCGGCCTTAAAGTCGTCCTTCGAGGCAGCTGCTTTAAGTTTGCAGGCCTCAGTTTGTGGCTCCTATATGGCCAGGGCGTGCCTGACGATTGTGCAGCGGGCTTCCCCCTCGGATCCTTCCTTGAGGGCTGATTGGCCGGCCCTGGAATCGGGCTCGGCATACTTGGCAGACTTGCTGTATGATGTCTTGAGAGCCTCAGCTAAAGGTATGGCTCAGACAGTCTCTGCACGGCACTGGCTTTGGCTGAAGCATTGGTCTGCTGACCACGCCTCTAAGTCTCGCCTGGCTAAGTTGCCTTTTAAAGGCAAGCTGCTCTTTGGGGTCGAGCTGGACAAGATTGTAACCGATCTCGGCACGTCTAAGGGCAAGAGGTTACCGGAGGTCAGGGCTCGGGCTATTGGTGCCCGCCCCGGTTCCTCCAAATGACGGTTTCAGGAAGCCTGTCGGTATCGCTCGGGCAAGTCGGGCTCCTCTGCCCCCTCTTCCTTCAAAAGGAACTTCTCCCCCAAGCAGTATTCCTTTCGCAGAGACCACCGTCCCGGAGGTGCGTCCTCCGGCCCTCCCCCAGGGTCTCTTACCCAATGACGGGGCCCTGGTCCATGGCCCAGAGCAGATTGGGGGACGCCTATCCTCGTTTCTGGGCGAGTGGACCAGGGTAATTTCAGACGCTTGGGTGCTGGAAGTCATCAGAGACGGGTACAAGCTAGAGTTCTGCCGACCCTTAAGAGACGGGTTTGTGCACTCTCCCTGCAAGTCTCCGGTCAAAGCTGTGGCAGTGCAGCAGTCTTTGAACAATCTGATCCGCCTGAGTGCGGTCGTTCCGGTGCCAGAAGATCAGCTTGGCAAGGGACGTTACTCCATTTACTTTGTGGTGCCAAAGAAAGGAGGTTCTGTACGGCCTATGCTCGACCTCAAAGGGGTCAGTCGGGCCTTGAATGTTCGGCACTTCCGAATGGAGACTCTCCGCTCTGTTATAGCGGCAGTGAAGGCAGGGGAGTTCCTGGCATCCTTGGACATCAAGGAAGCTTACTTGCATATTCCCATCTGGCCTCCTCATCAACGCTTTCTGCGTTTTGCAGTCCTGGGCCGACACTTCCAGTTCAGAGCCCTCCCGTTCGGGTTGGCTACTGCTCCGCGGACCTTCTCCAAAGTAATGGTGGTCATCGCGGCCTTCCTACGCAAGGAAGGAGTACAAGTCCATCCTTATCTGGACGACTGGTTGATCCGAGCCCCCTCTTATGCAGAGTGCGGCAGAGCTTCAGACTGGGTGATTGCTCTTTTGAGCTCCCTGGGGTGGATCATCAACTGGGAGAAAAGCCAGCTGCGCCCGACTCAGTCCCTGGAGTATCTGGGAGTTCGGTTCGACACCCAAGTGGGCAGAGTGTTCCTGCCAGACAATCGGATTGTCAAGCTTCAGGCTCAGGTGGACCAGTTCCTAGTAGCCTCTCCTCTTCGGGCTTGGGACTATGTGCAGCTGTTGGGCTCTATGACAGCCACGATGGAAATAGTGCCCTGGGCCAGGGCCCATATGAGACCTCTACAGCACTCTCTGCTGCAGCGCTGGACTCCAGTGTCGGAGGATTATGCTGTGCGCCTTCCCTTGGATCCAGCGGTGCGCAAGGCGCTGAGCTGGTGGCCGAGGCCAGACAAGCTGTCCGCAGGAATGCCTCTTTTGACCCCGGAGTGGGTTGTCGTCACGACGGACGCCTCGTTGTCGGGCTGGGGAGCCCACTGCTTGGGAAGGACAGCGCAGGGGCTCTGGTCTCCTGCAGAGGCAAAGTGGCCTATCAACCTCCTGGAACTCAGAGCCATTCGGTTGGCGCTTTTGGAGTTTCTCCCGGTACTGGCAGCGAAGCCAGTACGGGTCCTGTCGGACAATGTCACGGCTGTGGCCTATGTCAATCATCAGGGAGGTACCAAGAGCGCCCCTCTAGCCAAGGAGGCCCTGAATCTATGCCAGTGGGCGGAAGCGAACCTGGAACAGCTGTCGGCGGCCCACATTGCCGGAGTCATGAATGTCAAGGCGGACTTTCTCAGTCGCCATACCTTGGATCCCGGAGAGTGGCAGCTATCTGCTCAGGCGTTCTTGGACATCACGAAGCGCTGGGGCCAGCCGAGCCTAGATCTGATGGCGTCATCGGCCAATTGTCAAGTGCCGCGCTTTTTCAGCAGAGGACGGGGACCCCCGATCTCTGGGAGTAGATGCTCTTCTCCAACAGTGGCCGACACAGGAGCTCTTCTATGTGTTCCCGCCCTGGCCCATGTTGGACAGGGTGCTAGGCCGGGTGGCAAAGCATCCGGGCCGGATAATCCTGGTGGGTCTGGACTGGCCCAGACGTCCCTGGTATGCGGACTTGATCAGATTCTCAGTGGACGGCCCTCTGCGGCTGTCAGCGGAGCGAGGCCTGTTGCATCAGGGTCCCATGGTGATGGAGGATCCCTCCCCCTTTGGTCTTACGGTCTGGCTATTGAGCGGCAGCGTCTGAGGAAGAAGGGCTTCTCAGACAAGGTCATCGCCACTATGCTGAGAGCGAGGAAGCGCTCTACTTCTACTGCTTACGCCAGGGTTTGGTGTACCTTTGCATCGTGGTGTGAGGCAGGCTTTCTTTCTCCCTTCACTGCTCCAATTTCTTCAGTGTTGGCATTCTTGCAAGAAGGTCTGGAGAAAGGCCTGTCGCTCAGTTCCCTTAAAGTCCAGGTAGCGGCTCTGGCTTGCTTCAGGGGTCGCCTGAAGGGTGCTTCCCTGGCCTCGCAGCTAGATGTGGTGCGCTTTCTCAAGGGAGTTAATCACCTACGCTCTCCTCTGCGCTCGGTGGTGCCTGCGTGGAATCTCAATCTAGTGCTAAGAGCCTTGCAGAAGCCGCCTTTTGAACCCTTGTCGAGGGCATCTCTGAAAGACCTGACGTTGAAAGCAGTCTTTTTGGTGGCTATCACTTCAGCCAGACGAGTTTGCGAGCTCCAGGCGCTATCATGTCGAGAGCTCTTCCTGCAGTTCACGGAGGCAGGAATGTCTATTCGCACGGTGCCTTCCTTCCTGCCCAAGATTGTTTCTCGTTTCCATGTGAATCAGCAGCTCTGTCTTCCCTCCTTTCGTAGGGAGGACTACCCAGAGGAGTACTCTGCTCTCAGATATCTAGATGTGAGACGAGTCATCATCAGATACTTGGAAGTGACCAATGATTTCCAGAAGTCGGATCATCTGTTTGTGCTGTTCACAGGTCCTCGTAAGGGTCTGCAGGCATCCAAGCCTACAGTGGCACGATGGGTCAAGGAAACCATTGCAGCAGCTTATGTGGCCACGGGGAAGGTGCCGCCTATCTAGCTGAAGGCTCATTCCACTAGAGCACAGGCAGCCTCGATGGCAGAGGCCGGGTCCGTCTCCTTGGAAGAGATTTGTAAGGCGGCAACTTGGGCATCGGCTCATACCTTCTCCAGTCATTACCGCTTGACTGTGGCTGCTCGGGCGGAGGCCCAGTTTGGAGTTTCAGTGTTGCGGTCAGGGATTTCTATGTCCCGCCCTGGGTGAGTACTGCTTTCGGTACATCCCACCAGTCTATGGATTGATCAGCATGATGATATGGAAGGTAAAATTATGTATTATACCTGATAATTTTCTTTCCATTAATCATAGCCGATCAATCCATAGCCCCTCCCAGATATCTGTACTGTTTATATTCTATTTGCATTTCAGGTTCAGGTTTAGTCTTCAGTTCCTGTTCAGGAGGTCTTCGTGTCAAGTTTTTTCGATTGAATTCTTCTGGAGTTGAGACGATTTTGTGTTACAGTGATCTGCTGCATTCCTCTCCCTTCCGTTTTACGGGGCTGGATTGAGACCTAAATTCTGCCGGTGCTCCCTCCCGCTTCGTGCGGCAGTAGGGCAGCCTTATATCCGTCCCGCTTTGGCAGTGTTAGGGTCAGCCAGCTCCTCCCACGGTTGCGGTCGCAGGATAAGCCAGATCCCCCCCGCATCGGCGGGTGTGGTGTCCCTCCCCCGCTCCGCGGGGATGAGCTGGGTTGATTCCCCTTTCCCACGTGTGTGGGGATGAGCTGGGTTGATTCCCCTCCCCCGTTTCGGCGGTGGTGAGCTGGGCAGAGTGTCCCTTTCTGGGTGTAATTCTCTAAGTGCTGAGTCCTGCAGATGGAGCTTTGATATCGACATACTGAGGAGTTTCCGGCAGCACATGACCACATATAGGGAGGCAAAAGGATTGCTCTCTATCTCCACCTGCTGGTAGATGGACACAACCCACCAGTCTATGGATTGATCAGCTATGATTAATGGAAAGAAAATTATCAGGTATGATACATAATTTTACCTTGTGTATTAAATTAATTTTGCTTACATTAAACATAGCTACGTTTGTCTTAGTGCAGCTTTATACAGATTTCTTTTTGCAAGTGCTTCTGCAAGTGGGTATGTGTGCCTCTTGTTGGATGAGCAGTACAGCTGGCAATTCTTTTTGTGCACAAGGGCCTTACCCTTGACCCATGCAGGCCCAGAGGTATGATGCTATATTCTAGGCTGCAAAATAACATATTCAAAGTGGTTTGTAATGTAGGGAGAGAGGCACAGAGGCATATTAGAGAGTTGCATGAGCATTTTGATTTCATTTCACATTAGTGTGCCTTCCTGATCCACGTTATTTAATACCAGATCTAAATTAGGTGAAGTATCTCCTCCTCATGGAGTGGGTACTTTCCATGAGCTATGGATCTTCCCACCATTGTGGTATCAACATGATTAGATATACTCAGACCCAGGGCATTATAATGATTTACTGTCAACACTTGTGACACATTATATTCTTGTAATTACATTTACCATATTGCGGACTATATTCACACTAGCGTAGCAACAAGGAAAGAACAAAGAAACTAAAATATTTGGAACCACTTCTTAAAAATGCAAGGCCTCACATGGAACATTTTATATTGGGTTATCCAAACCCAGTAGCACCCTTCTGAGGATTCTCCTTCCAGGACAACTAGTGGTTGAACAGACTTTTGGTGCAGAAAGGTTTTGACTAATATTGCAGAAACATTTTAGTTGTCTTTCAAGTTTGAATTTGTAGACATGAATTGCTTGTTTACTCTTTCCAAAAATACTGGGACTAGGGGACAAGCAATGAAGCTACATAGTAGTAAATTTAAAACGAATCAGAGGAAATATTGCTTCACTCAATGTGTAATTAAACTCTGGAATTCGTTGCCAGAGAATGTATTAAAAGCAGTTAGCTTAGCAGGGTTTTAAAAAGGCTTGGGTGGCTTCCTAAAGGAGAAGTCCATAGATCATTATTAATATGGACTTGGGGAAAATCCACTGCTTATTTCTAGGATAAGCAGCATTAAATGTATTGTTCTTTTTGGGGATCTCGGCAGGTACTTGTGACCTGGATTGGCCACTGTTAGAAACAGGGTGCTGGGCCTGATGGACCTTCAGTCCGTGCCACATGGAATGTTAGACATGGCTAACTAGAGGCCAACCGAAACTAAATCTGTGGCCAAAATTTGTGGCTCATTTCAACCGGAATCGAAACAAAAAATGTTGTGCCTGCCCCCTCCTGGTAGAAGAGGCGCCTGCGAGACTGCCATGGGAATGCTTGGTGACCATTTTGAGATTGGTCCTGCTTATACTGGTGCCAGTCTCCAGTCACTCCTGTTTATGCCAGTGCCAGTCTGGTTGCTGGGACCTCCTGCGTCAGTCTCGGCAGCCATTGCCATTGAGCAGCGGCAACGGAGCAGGAACGAATGGACTTCATTCCTGCCCTTGAACATACCACTAGACCAGCAGGGCTTCTTAAGGTAGGTGTGGGGCACCAGGTCTCTGCTGAGTGGGATGGCAGACCTGAGGGACTCATTTTCTGGGGGAGGGGGGGAGTGTTTCTGCTGTTGGACGGCTCGAGGGGGGGGGGGGTGTAAAGTGTTCCAGCCAAAAATGCATGGGCGTTTTCATCAAAAACCTGAATTTCGGGCTGGTTTCAGTATTGAAACTAAACTTTGGTTGACTTCTATGGCTGACTCAGTATGGAAGCTGTTTCGGGTATGCAAACCAACTGACAGAGGAACTACCTCACATAATCCCTGGATAGGAATAAGGTGCTTAGGAATTGGATCTGGGCTGCATGGGCTGGTGCACCACTGAGCCTCATAAATAGAAAGGTGCACACTGTTGATTTCTGGTTGGGAGATGGGAAGAGAGCAGGGATTGGGATTTGTGGAGGCGTAAAAGAGCATTGGTGTTGATGATGGGGAGGAGAACAGAAAGTGTGTCCTGTGACTGAGCTGGAGTAAAAGAGGAAAAACTATTCTCCGAGGACAAGCAGGCTCAAATTATCACGTAGGGGTCGTTGTCCGCGACGGCCCCAGGACACCGGAGAACTTGCAAAGCAAAAAATCAAAGAGACTTCTAGAACGCAGCGTCACGCGGGATTAACACCGTGCATGTGCGAGCGACTTCCCGCCTGCGACGCAAACGTGCTACCTCAGTTTCTTCCTTTCCGCGACCGGGGAAAGTTGTTTTTGCGTACCTTCCTTTTTTCTGCCTCAGGAAAACCGAGTTTGGCGTTTTCCGCCTAATTTTGCCTTTCTCTCTTTTTCTTACCTCTCTACCCAACATATTAAAAAAAAAAAAAGCTACCTTTTTTCACTTATTTTCTTACTTTTTCTCCCTCTTAAAGTTTCCTTTATTTTTTGGTCGGGCTCTTTTTTTTTGCCTCTTTTTGGCATCAGCGAGCCGTTTAATTTCGCTGCCGCCGTTTTTCCCTCCATGTCATCGAGGACACCCAGCGGCTTCAAGCGTTGTACTAGGTGCAAACGGACCATCTCTGGGACCGACCCCCACGCGTGGTGTCTTCAGTGCCTGGGTCCCGACCATCTACCAGCTGCTTGTAAGTTGTGTAATTTGATGAAAAAGTGGACCCAGGTGGCTCAAGAGGCTCAACGCGAGAAGCTTTTTTCCGATCGGTCCGGTCCTTCGACATCAGCATCGACATCGGTACCGAGGTCGGCGGTATCGACGTCAGCGTTGAGGGAGGCATTGACATCGAGAGTTCAAGTAATGGCTGCCGAAAGACCACAATGCGCTGGGAGCAGCAAGGCATTGAGCGGGTCTCCACCTGTCTCGAGGCCTACTGCTATGCAGGCCCCCTCCCCCGGGACCGAACGTCGGACCCGGCCCCTAGGAGGCGTTAGGATTCCACGTCCTCCTCTTCAGTACCGAGGAGTCTCGATGACGGGTGTCAATCGAAGGCGAAGAAGCACCGTCATCGATCTCCTTCCAGACACGGTACCGAGAGCTCCGAGGAGCCGAGGGAGTCTGCACCCAAGAAGCGTCGGTGCTGGGAGGGACCGCTCACCTTCCATTCAGGAGGTACCGATGCGTTGGTCATCCGGCAGCCTGGTACCGGCTCTCGAGCCCCCTCAGATTCTGGCACCGACTACTGCACCGGTCCCCCAGCCTTTTCCGATGGAAGCTCTCGAACGCATCCGGGCCCTTCTTCCAGAGCTTCTGGAAGGTTTGCTCCGTCAGTCTGCCTCAGTGTCAGGGGTGCTTGCGCCTTCTGTACCGACTGCAGAGACGGCATCTGGGTCATCACCTGTGATGAGGTCCCTGCCCTCGGTGTGGCTTGTGGTACCGGAGCCAGTTGCCACCCGGGTCGACTCCCCCTCAACGTCGGTGGAGGAAGCTTCGCCGGAGTCCAGGCAGTAGTCGACTTGTTGACATCCCCCACGAGGTAGTCGATCCTCAAAATCGAGGCAGTCTTGGCTTCGGGCTGCTCTTAGGGAAGTTCTGTCCGATACGAAAGAGGGCTCGTGGGAAGAGGAGGAAGACCCCAGGTACTTTTTGGAGGAGGAATCCTGTGGGCTTCCCTCTGATCCTACTCCACAGATTGAAGTGAGGATGTCTCCACCTGAGAGTCTTACTTTCTCATCCTTTGTGTGGGAAATGTCTAAGGACATTCCATACTCTATGAAGGTTGTGGATGAGCACAGGGCTGAGATGCTCGAGTTCCTGGATTATCCTTCTCCGACTGCTGAGGTTGCAACGGCCCCTCTGCATAATACACTCAGGGAAGTGCTGATGCGGAATTGGTCTTGCCCTCTTTCTAATCCAGTGGTCCTCAAGAAGTCTGAGTCCCAGTACAGAGTCCATGGAGAGCCTGTAATGGTGAAGGCCCAACTTCTTCACGATTCCATTGTGGTGGACTCTGCTCTCAGAAGAGCCAAGAGTACTAGAGACTATGCCTTGGTGCCCCCAAGCAAAGGGTCTAGGACCTTGGATTCTTTTGTGAGGCGAACATATCAGGCCGCTATGCTCGCCGCCAAGATCCAGACATACCAGCTGTACACGAGCATTCACTTGCGGAACTCGGTGAGGCAACTGTCCAGTTTAGTTGAAGCACTTTTTCCAGAGCTTGCTGAACCTTTTCACCAGGTGGTCAGGCAGCAGATGGCGTGTCGCAAATTCCTGACCAGGGGGTCTTACGACACTTTTGATGCAGCATCCCGAGTAGCTGCTCAAGGTATACTGATGTGCAGACTCTCATGACTGTGTGTCTCTGACCTGGATCATAAGACCCAGCAGGGAATGGCGGATGTTCCTTGCCGGGGGGGATAATCTCTTTAGAGAAAAAGTAGAGGATATGTTTGATCAAATGAAAAATCATCATGATGCCATGGATTCTCTCTCCCACCGGGCTTCTTCTGCTACCTCCTCCTCTTCTAGGAGGTTTTTTGGAGGGAGGAGGAGTGCCCCCTATTCCTATAACAGGCATAGGTACACTCCTTCCCGGCAGCTGGTTCAGGCTCAGCCCCAGCATACGCGTTCTCGTCAACACCATGCGCCTAAGGCCCCTAGGGCTCCCCAGCAAAAGCAAGGGACGGGCTTTTGACTGGCTCCAGTGCATCATAGCCGCAGTAAAAGTGTCCGTACCGGGCGGCTTGCCTGTTGGGGGGGGGGGGGGGGGGGATATTTTTTCACCAAAGGTGGCCTCTTACAACCTCCGACAAGTGGATTCTTCAAATAGTCCAGTTAGGATACGCACTCAATCTGGCATCCCCAAGCCTCCAAATTGTCCACTGGGCGCTCAATCCTTCAGCTCCCAGCACAAGCAAATACTTGCAGAGGAACTCTCCGCCTTTCTAATGGCCAATGCGGTCGAACCTGTTCTACCAGGGGAAGAAGAGTTGGGATTCTATTCCAGGTATATTCTTGTGCAAAAGAAAACAGGGGGGATGCGTCCCATCCTAGACCTAAGGGCTCTGAACAAATTCCTAGCCCGAGAACAGTTCAGGATGGTTTCCATGGGCACCCTTCTTCCCATGATTCAGGAAAACAATTGGCTATGCTCTCTGGACTTAAAGGATGCCTATATTCACATCTTGGTACTCCCAGCTCACAGGAAGTATCTTCGATTTCAGTTGGGACCTCAGCACTTTCAGTACTGTGTACTGCTCTTTGGCCTAGCATCTGCACCCAGGGTCTTCACGAAGTGCTTGGCAGTTGTCGCAGCATCACTACGCATGTACAAATGTTCCCTTATCTCGACGATTGGCTGGTGAAGAGCACCTCTGAGGCAGAGGCTCTATAGTCCGTGCGGATGACTATTCAACTGCTGGAGCTACTGGTGTTTGTAATCAATTATCCCAAGTCCCGCCTTGTCCTGGTTCAGAAATTAGAGTTCATCGGAGCTCTGTTGAACACTCGGACGTCTCGAGCTTATCTTCCCCAGGCAAGAGCAGACAATCTCCTGGCCCTAGTGTCCTTGGCTCGAGCGTCTCAACAGATCACAGCTCGGCAAATGTTGAGACTTTGGGACACATGGCTTCCACAGTTCATGCATCTTCCATGGCACGTCTACATATGAGATCAGCTCAATGGACCCTAGCTTCCCAGTGGTGCCAGGCCACGGATCTAGAGAATGTAATCCATCTCTCCCGAGTGTTGCAGTTCCCTTCAGTGGTGGACCATTCGATCCAATTTGACCTTGGCACGTCCATTCCAAATTCCTCAGCCATAAAAAGTGCTGACGATGGATGTATTCATCCTGGGGGTGTGGAGCTCATGTAGACGGTCTTCACACTCAAGGAGTTTGGTCCTTTCAGGAGGTGGATCTTCAGATCAACTTCCTGGAATTACGAGCAATCTGGAACACTCTCAAGGCTTTCAGAGATCGGCTGTCCAATCAAATCTTTCTAATTCAGACAATCAGGTTGGGTACCTGATCTCGCTGTCTGTGTCAGGAAGCCGTCAGGTTGTGGCTTTGGGCTCACCGCCACGGCATGTTTCTCCAGGCCATGTATTTGGCAGACGTAAACAACAGTCTGTCCGACAGACTGAGCAGGATTATGCAACCTCACGAGTGGTCTCTAAACATGGACGTTGTCCGTGAGATCTTGCGAGTGTGGGGCACCCCCTCGTTGGATCTTTTTGCCACTCAGACCAATCACAAAGTCCCTCAGTTCTGTTCCAGGCTTCAGGCCCACGACAGACTAGCATCAGATGCCTTTCTCCTTCATTGGGGGACAGGCCTCCTGTATACATATCCTTCCATACCTCTAGTAGGGAAAAATGTGATGAAACACAGGCAAGACTGCGGAACCATGATTCTAATTGCACCTTTCTGGCCCCGTCAGATCTGGTTTCCTGTTCTTCTGGAGTTGTCCTCCGAAGAACCGTGGAGATTGGACTGTTTTCGGACCCTCATCACTCAGAACGTGGGGTCGCTTCTGCATCCCAACCTCCAGTCTCTGGCTCTCACGGCCTGGATGTTGAGAACTTAGAAGTTGCCTCTTTAGGCCTTTTGGAGGGTGTCTCCCGAGTCTTGCTTACTTCCAGGAAAGATTCCATGAAAAAGTGTTATTTTAAATGGAGGAGGTTTGCCGTCTGGTGTGACAGCAAGGCCCTAGATCCTTTTTTCTTGTCCTGCACGGATCCTGCTTTAATACCTTCTACATTTATCAGAGTCTGGTCTCAAGACCAACTCAGTAAGAGTTCACCTTAGTGCAGTCAGTGCTAGCCATCAACGTGTAGAAGGTCAGCCTATCTCTGGTCAGCCTTTAGTTCGTTTCATGAGAGGTTTGCTTTTGTCAGAGTCCCCCTGCCAAACCTCCACCAGTGTCATGGGATCTCAACGTCGTTCTCACCCAGCTGATGAAAGCTCCTTTTGAGCCACTGAATTTCTGCCATCTGAAGTCCTTGACCTGGAAGGTTATTTTCTTGGTGGCTGTTACTTCAACTCGTAGAGTCAGTGAGCTTCAAGCCTTGGTAGCCCATGCACCTTATATTAAATTACATCACAACAGAGTAGTCCTCCGCACTCTCCCTAAGTTCTTGCCGAAGGTGGTGTCGGAGTTCCAACTGAACCAGTCAATTGTCTTGCCAACATTTTTTCCCTGTCCACATATCCACCCTGGTGAGGATAATTTGCACACCTTGGACTGCAAGAGAGCATTGGCCTTTTACGTGGAGCGGACAAAGCCCTATCGACAGTCCGCCCGGCTGTTTGTTTCTTTTAATCCCAACAGGAGGGGAGTTGCCATCGGAAAACGCACCATTTCCAATTGGCTAGCAGATTATATTTCCTTCACTTATGTCCAAGCTGTGCTAACTTTAGATGGTCATGTCACGGCTCACAATGTTAGAGCCATGGCTGCGTCAGTGGCTCACTTAGTCAGCCTCCATTGAAGAGATTTGCAAGGCTGCAACGTGGTCATCCGTCCGCACATTCATATCTTACTACTGCCTTCAGCAGGATACCCAACGCGACAGTCAGTTTGGGCAGTCAGTGCTGCAGAATCTGTTCTGGGTTTAGAATCCAACTCCACCCTCCTAGGCCCATTTATGTTCTGTTCCAGGCTGCACTCTCACTTAGTTGTGTTTCTTTTTAGGTCAGTTTGTGTTTTGGGCCTCGCAACGGCGAGGACATTTGACCAATGTTCATTGTTTTGAGTGAGCCTGGGGGCTAGGTATACCCCATACGTGATAATTTCAGCCTGCTTGTCCTCGGAGAAGATGAAGATACATACCTGTAGCCAGTATTCTCCGAGGACAGCAGGCTGTTTGTTCTCACGATTGGGTCGGCGTCCACGGTGGCCCCCACAACGGAATTTTTCAAAGCAAAAAGTCTTCAAAGCTTTGAGAGAACCTTCTGGCGCTTGGGGTGTGCGCACCGCGCATGCGCGGCCGTCTTCCCACCCGTCACACGAGAGACTTGCTCAGTTACCTTTTTTCCGCTGTGAAGAGAGGCAGCGAACTGTGTGTCTCCTTTCTCCTTCAGAGAGCCTTTGGCCGTTTTCCATAGTTTTTCTCTGTTTTTCTTCGAGTTTTCTTCAAGTTTTCTTCCTACCTTGCCTTTTAAAGTTAAAAAAAAAAAAAAGTAGAATCCTTTACCTTCTTAGTTTTTGCCCCCTAAAGTTTTCTTTCGCTTCCACCGCGGCCCTGTTTCTCTTCTTTGTGCTCTCCTTTTTGGCACAATCGCAAATTTTGATCTCGCAGCCGCTATTTTTCCGTCCATGTGATCGAGGACTCTCAGTGGCTTCAAGAAGTGTACTCGGTGCCGGGGGCTATCTCGGATACTGACCCCCACGCATGGTGTCTTCAGTGCCTTGGGCCCGACTATCACCCAGACGCATGTAAGTTGTGTCTTAGCTTGAAAAAGCGGACACAGGCGTCGAGACAAACTCTTCGGGACTGACTTTTCGGAGCTTCTTCCGGTTCATCGACGTCGACTTTGGTACCGGGGGCAGCATCGACTTCAGGAGAGCAGGTAATGGCTGTCTGGAGACCACCACCCGCTGGGAGCAGTGAGCCGTCGAGTGGGTCTCCACCTGTCTCGAAGTCTCCTGCTGTTCAGAGCCCATGGGACCGACCACTCTCGGACCCAACCCCGAGGTGCCGTGTGGATTCCGTGTCCTCATCGGTACCGAGGAGTATCGATGACGTGCATCGAGCGAAGGCGAAGAAGCATCGTCATCGATCTCCTTCCAAGCACGATACCGGGAGCTCCGGGGCGTCGAAGGATTTGGCACCCGGGAAGCACTGATGCTGGGAGGAACGCTCACCCGGTACCGCCGCTTCAACCTCCACAGATTCTGACACCGATTCTTACACCGACCCCACAGCCTTCCTCGACAGCGACTGTAGACGAGCGCATCTGAGCCACATCCAAGCCATTTTTCCAGGTCTTCTGGAGGGGTTGCTGCGTCATTCTGCTCCGGTGCTGGGGGTGCTTGCGCCCTCGGTACCGACGATGGAAGCGGCAGCTGGCTGTATGCCTGTGGTGAGGTTTCTGATGCCGGTACCACCTGCTTTCTCCCCCGTAGAGTCTTTCTTTCTCTTCATTTGTCTGGGAAATGTCTGTGGCTATTCCCTTCCCTGTGGTATCTGAGGATGAGCCCATGACTGAGATGCTCGAGGTCCTTGACTATCCTTCACCACCTAAGGAGTCATCCACGGTTCCGTTGCATAATGTGCTTAAGGAGACACTTATGCGAAGCTGGATGAAACCACTAAGTAATCCCATCTTTCCCAAAAAAGCTGAGTCCTAATATCAGATTCACGGAGAACCTGAGCTAATGAAGTCGCAGTTACCTCACAACTCTATGGTTGTGGATTCCGCTCTCAAGAGAGCCAGGAGTTCTAGAGACTTTGCATCGGCGCCCCCGGGGAGAGAATCTAGAACCCTGTATTCTTTTGGGAGGAAGGCGTATCAGGCTTCCATGATCGCGGCCAAAATTCAATCTTACCAGCTCTACATGAGCATCCACTTGAGGAACACGGTGAAGCAACTGGTGGACTTGGTCGATAAGCTCCCTCTGGAGCAGGCCAGGCTTTTTCAGGAGGTGGTCAGGCAGCAGAAGACGTGTCGTAAATTCCTGTCCAGGGGTGCTTACGATACTTTTGATGTTGCATCCAGAATCGCTGACCAAGGTATAGTGGTGCGCAGACTCTCATGGAAAAGAGGAACCCAAACAATGGCTATGTGATGCAAGTTTCCACATTGAGTCACCACCCAGGAAAAGAATCTAGGTGTCATGGTCAATGTGCAGTGGCAGCTAAGAAAGCAAATAGAATGTTAGGAATTATTAAGATAGGAATGGAAAACAAAAATGATAGTTATAATGCCATTGTTTTGCTCCATGGTGCAACTGCACCTTGATTACTGTGTGCATTTCTGGTCACCGCATCTCAAAAAAGATATAGCATAATTAGAAAACGTACAGAGAGAGGCAACAAAAATGATAAAGGGAATGGGCTAAAGCAGCTAGGGCAGTTCAGCTTGGAGAAGAGACAGCTAAGGGGAGATATGATACAAGCTCTATAAAATACTGAGTGAAGTGAAATGGGTAGACATGAATCGCTTGTTTACTCTTTCCAAAAATACTAGGGCTAGGGAGCACGCAATGAAGCTACTAAGTAGTAATTTTTTTTTAAAAACGGAGAAAGCATTTCTTCACTCAGTGTGTAATTAAACTCTGGAATTCATTACCAGAGAAAGTGGTCAAAGCAGTATGGCAACACTTACGTTCGTATAGAACAGAGCAGGGCTGTATGAGGTGGCTAAGTGCAAATGATAAAAATGGTTTTGGAAAGATCTGCTCTTTCCAGTCATTCATCACAGTGGAATGGGAGAGTCTCTCATACTGAACTATGGATCTCTTGAACAGAATGAAGAATTAAGGGGGAAATTTACCACCAGCTTCAAGTGACTAGCGGGTCAGTGCTAGCTATGCAGGATTTGTTCCTTGATTTCAGCAATAATATCTTTAGTTTGTGGCAAGCTGTAAGTTTTTAATTCTAAAGTGCCTGTTATTTAGGTTATAGGTACTATAGATTGCAGCTACAAGAATGGTTCCTTCACACCCTACAACAGCTTTTTACTTTCTTTGTAATCTATTTTTTTCAGAATACCTTTTTACTGGAATACAATTTTAACTAGTTAACACAGACATTCATGATGTGCTCTAGGACCTTGTTTCAAAAGTATCTTCAACATAGATGTCTCCACCCCCTATTACAAGCAAAACTTGGAGCATATAAACAGGCTTTTGTACTTGGAATGACTGTGCTTTTGCGAGTGTTGAATTTTGTTTTTCCCCACCTCCTGTTGCTGCACGTCTCTCAAAACTCATTTAAGTGGTTTTGGAAGGCACACTAGCCTAGGATGTTTTTCCTAGTTCTAAAAGTAAGTTCAACATTTATAAAGAGCAAAACTGAAAAGTTGAGAATTTTTTGTTTTAGTTTTCTGTGTTCATCCGTAGTTAAAGTAAGAATCATTTGCTGAATGCAGAGTTCTTAAAACCCCAGCATCTACTCATTTTGAAAGTTAGGTAAGTAAAAATATAAATTTTAATTGTAACTCTGACTACTTAAAAATTGTAAATACTATTTCTGCTGTTGATATAGTTACCAAGTTGATATAAGGGTGCAGCTTTTAACTTCTTACCAGTTTGATTCCATCTTTTGTCCTTTCTGTTCTGACTGAAACAGGAGTTCTGTATCATTTTCCTGAATGTGTCTTCTCTGTGCATTTCTCAGCTGGTTAAAAAGCAGTAATTGATGTATCCAGCTAACACTTTGATGTGTAGTTTTGCTGTGTCTTCAGCATTTGCATAATTTGTTCATCCTCGTTCTGTGGAATAATCTCACAAGCCACAGGAAAGTGATATCTATATCCATATCCATATCCATTCATTCTCTCTCTCTCTCTCTCTCTCTCTCTCTCTCTCTCTCTCTCTCTCTCTCTCTCTCTCTCTCTCTCTCTAATCCATTTTTGGTACTTTTTCATTCAGCAGGTTACAGCTGAGTAGCTAATAGGAAGAACCTGAAACTGGCTTTGAAACTTGTAAAATATTAGCCATTTTAGTAATGCTGGATCAGTTCATTTACTCATAAATCTCAAATTAAACTAGTTTTTATAATTGTTAGTGGTTTCACTTTGGGCAATTTACAAGTGCCAACTTTAATTTTAAAAAGGTTTTCAAACACTAAAGTTTTATGGATACTGATGTCTCCCACTTTTTCACCTGCTTGTAGTGCAAATAATGTTCAACAAGGAAGAAAGTGTCTCTATAATACATTCTTTATTATCAAAACATATATTACTTTGAGATAACAGCTCTCTTATTAGAAAAGCATGATGCTCATGGTCATATTTTATCCCACTCTGTGGGGCTTTAATTACAGTATAGCAAAAATCCTGACTGGCTGTGAATTCACTAGTCTTATGTAGTATTTAAAATGGTTTGTGGTTTTCTCCTCATGCTCAGCACTTCTTTTTCCTCAGATCTTTCTTAGTAGTTGGCTTGTTTAAAAGAAATAGTATTGGAGAGGGTTCAGTGATTCTAACCAAATTTATGCCCTGACTTTTTTTTTTTTTTTTTTTTTAACATCCATGTTAAGTATTCTGCTGGACTAATAGCACCAGGCTGCATTGATACATAAATTTGATACTGTACAAAGATCTCATTCTCTCTATTACCAACCACACTTCATGTTAATCTATTTCTAGTTTTCTGTTTTTCAGCTTTGCAGACTGTTCTTTTCTTAGCTGTCAGCTCCGGTCATTCTTTTCCATAATTTCAACCCACTTATGCAAACTAGTATGGTGATCACAGTTTGTTTTTTATAAATAGAAATAAAAGTTAACAGTAAATTTGTGGTTAGTTTTGAGAGCTATGTTGTGTTCATCAAGTCACTGTAAAATAGCATTTTTGCATCAATTATTTTAGTAAAGCAATTAATATTCCAGTGCTTGTTCTCTCCCTCTATACATAGTGTGCACGTATCAGTCTTCTAGCTCAAAACAAAGCTGGCAATGTTGTATGCAATAAAGAACCTGGAGAGATTTGGGAGAGTTTTTAGAAAGTTAAATGTGGAAGTAATAAAATACACTGCCATTTATAAAGTCATAATAAACATCATATCAGCAATGCCTGGCAAATTGCATTTCAAGTTCTCTCAGCCAGCATATTGCTTTTTTCCCAAATACTAGTACTGCAAGCAGCAGTTGTTGTTATGATAATGATTATTATACAAGTTATAAACTGCAAACTCCATGTACAGTTACATGTGGGAAACAATAGTTAAAAAGAAACATGAACCAGTCATTCAGATAATATACAAATAAACTATAATATAAATAATCAATAACTGCAAAGAGCCACATATGTTAATTAAAATTTGACACTGCCTTGTCCCCATTGTATATTCTGAGCAGGGACAATGCTGCCTATAGCACTTAACCAAAACGTTCACCAACTTGTTCTAGAGCATTCCTAGAAAGTTTTTTGTACATAATCGGGCATATTTTCAAAGCACTTAGCCTTCCAAAGTTCCATAGAAACCTATGGAACTTTGAAAGGCTAAGTGCTTTGAAAATATGCCTCAATGTGAGTCCCTCATATACTATTATATGTGCTAACCCTAGTGAAATATTTCTTAAACCAGCAAGCTGAAGCTTTATTTAATGACTAGGAAAAAATGCCCGTTTCTGAGCGGAATGAAACGGGCGCTAGTAAGGGGCCCCCTCCCTCCGTCCCTCGAAGCTACTTGCCTTGTTCGTTGTGGGCCGTTTCGGCCCTCGAGTATCAATAGCTCCGCCCTCGACGTCATGACGTTTTGACGCGAGGGCAGTGCAGACACTCCAGGGCACACCGGATATCTCGGGCGCCTCAACTTCCGTGGAGGCTTCAGAACGTTGGGGTTGCCTTTTATATATATAGATGGCTTTCAGTTAATGAAACAGCAGTCTCAATTAAAAAGGAAGTGGAAGAATAAGTTTGATGTCAATAGAGAGTTATGGAAAAACTAAAAGGTTATATTAGATAACAGTACTTGTGGCTCCAAGGTGGTGGCTGCAAGCTAGTCTCTGTCCGTATGCTTATTCTTCTGACAAATGTTATTTCAGTACGAGTAAAAGGAAAGTGAAGACACTGACTCTTTCTCCCAGTTGGGGATATCTTCTGCTTTAGGACAGATAGATTTATTTCTGCATGCTGAGAATGCAACACTTCAGATGCCCAAAGTATTGGGAGAGCCTGAGGCTTCTATTGAGCTCAGTCACACAGAATGCTTACTTTGCAAATGTGAGCGTACAGGGCATCTGTGCGTACACAATGGAATGGAGCTGTTGGTAAGGAGGGAGGAGGAGTCATCCTTGTGGAGCCAACTGGAACAGATTTGGCGTCCAATGCTTTGGTCATCGAAGAACAGTGCAAGGAGGGCAATGTTTTATCATGAGGACCTGCAGTTCTTAGCCCAGTTGCTGCAATTAATGTGGAAAGATCTTTTGCTTTTTCTGGTGATAACTTAGACATTCTGTTGGGTTTACTGCTGCAGCCTCCACTTGTCAGTTTGGAGGCAATGTGGAAGGTTATTGAAGATCTAGTCAAGGTTATGAGAGTCCATCTTCAGGGAGATGGGCGTTCTAGGATGTCAGCTGGCCAATAGAAGGAAGCAGCAGGAACAGCTGGGGGTGGAGCCAAGCCCTGATGCTGATTCCTCACAGAAGAGCTGAGAGCAGCAGAGAGGTTTTTCCCACTTTTTCCCAGCAGCAGGAGGCAGGGAGCCCCAACACAGGTATGCCCATCCCCCCAAAAAAGTGCTTGCAAAAAAAAGGATACATGTACTGCTTTGAGAGACATCTATTGCATGCGCAGAGCAGCCACGCATAGCGATTGACTGTACTGCGCATGCTCAGCTCAACGACTGGCTTCCCCCATATCGCATGCAAATGAGCTGGGTCACAAAAGCAACGAGCAGCCCATTTGAATGTGATACTCTTTGTGAATCCCTCTGTGTTTCTAAATCAGTAAATTTTTACCGATTTGGAAATACAGACGGATTCTTAACGGGACCTTTGTGCGTCTGGCTGTGAGTCTTCTATCACTTTAAGCTGGCTGCAAAGACATAGTAGGTAGTCCTTGTTTTGGTAATTGTTCAGGTATGTTTCCACACTCCTCACCTGATCATCAAGGCTTGGATCTTGTAATTTCTTCTTTCTTTCTCCTGTTAAGGAAGTGATTAGTTGTCCAGCCCCTGTTCCAGATTCTACCAAGAATCAGTGCAAAAGCTGGATATGCTCTTACTGATTCCTCACACCTTCACACTGTTGTTGACCCTGGAAGCTGTGTCAAAAGGACTGATGTAAAGGACCATTACAAGTTTTCCAGGTTGATCATTGGATGGTTCCTTTGACTTTGCCCTCTTGATGTTTAAATTGCACATGAAGCAATGAATATGATCATCTTAGACTGCAAGCTCTTTGGGTACAGGGAAATAACTACAGTAACTGAACGTAATTTGTCTGATCTACTACTGAAAATGTGTGAGCTAAATCATTTTTCTAAAAAAACATAACTACTCTCTTAAAAATCCACAAAAAATATATGCATTCTCAAAGTACTACAGAATTTGGGCTTAAAAATGCTACATTTTAAAGAAGTAAAATACTATAAAGTGCTTTTTTTTTTAGCAGCAATTGTAAACCATAAAGGAAAGAACCTGGAAAATATATAAAAAGAAGTCTTAGAAGTCACATTGTTGGTACTCACTTTTTCCTGTGTGTTTTAATAGAGATAAAGCAAAACATGTAAGATGATACCTTTTTTTATTGGACATACAATTTTTTTTGATTAGCTTTCAGTGGTAACCCGTCTTGTTCAATTCAGAAATGAGGAAGTGTTGACAAATATCAGAATATATAAGTGAAACACAAAAGCATTCCAATGACAATCCTGCAGGAGGGAGGGTGGGGTGAGGTGGGTTAGATTATAAACAGAGTGAGAGCTGGATGGGTGAGAGACGGGGGGGGGAGATGGATGGATGATAAGGTGACAAAGGGGCTTATTTTCAAATCACTTAAACTATAAAGTTCCATAGGTTACTGTGGAACTTTGTAATAAGTTCTTTGAAAATATGCCTCAAAGCAGTATAATTTTATGGTTTATAGTGGGATAGAAAACCTAGGTCTTTAAGTCCTGTCATCTGGGTATCAAAATAGTTTGTGGATTGTCTTAAAATTTCCTTTTAGTATTCTCACCATAAAATCATTGATGCAGTGTTCTGGTTTTGTGAAGTTCTGTCCCACAGAGGTGACATCCTGGTTGTCATTGTGATGTTCATTCAATATTTATTTTATTTTGCTCACACCTTTTTCAGTAGTAGCTCAAGGTGAGTTACATTCAGGTACTCTGGATATTTCTCTGTCCCAGGAGGGCTCACAATCTAAGTTTGTACCTGAGGCAATGGAGGGTTAAGACTTGCCCAAGATCACAAGGAGCAGCAGTGGGATTTGAACCGGCCACCTCTGGATTGCAAGACCGGTGCTCTAACCACTAGGCCACTCCTCCATTCCAGTATGATGTCTGTTTCTCCAATATAGCATCCTTCTTCATACTTTTTGCATTTTATGATATATACCACATTTCAAGATGAGCTTGTGAAGGATTCCTTATGCTGATTGTTTTTCCCATATTGGGTGTAGGATCCTGTGAAATGTGTTGGCACAGTTTGCAACATCGTATATTGCAGAGATGTGTACAGTTCTCTTCTTTTTGAGTTTGTTGTGGAAGCTTGCTTTTCACTAATTTGAGTTTTAAATTAGTTGGTTATCAGAAGCAAGCATTGGTTGAGCTGGGAATATCTCAGTAATTCATCCTTCTGGATTAGTGGCTGAAGATCTTGTATTTTCAATTTTTTCAGCTCTGGATTGTATGTCACTACAAGGGGTAATCTTTCTGTGGCTTTCTTTACTGTGTACTGCAATAGGTTTTCTCTGGGTATTTTAAAGGAAGAGGCAGTATTCTTGGAGATTTTTTGGGGGGTTGTATCCTTTTTATTTGAAGGATTTAGTCAGGATTTTGAGGTGTTAATCTCTGTCTCTAGGGTTGGAGCAGATACAATAGTATGGTTTGGCTTGGCTTGGCTGTGTATAATGGATTTTTTTTTTTATATGTGAAGGGTGGAAGCTGGAGTTGTGCAGGTAGCTGCCTCTGTCCATAGGCTTCCTTTATATAGATGTTTGTATATAGCCATTGCTGATGGAAACTGTGGTGTCAAGAAAGTTGACTTTTTCTGGGGAGTAGTCAGTTTTGAATTTGATTGTAGGATGGTATGTATTGAAAGAACTGTGAAATTGTTTGAAAATCACTTCTTCCTCAGTCCAGATCATAGAAGTTATTAATATACTGGTAGTATACACACATACATACACACACACACACACGCCCGACCATGCGTTACTGTGGCTCAGTCTGGTTAAATGGAAAAGAAAGAAAAGAGGAAGCGCACTTTTCTAATATGTTTAATTTCACAATGCTTGTGAGTATACAATATTTTTTGTTGTTCCATTGTGTGTGCAGAGATAGAGATTGTCTGGTTTGCAGACTGTAGAACATGCAACATAGAATTGTCCATGTGATTATGTATTCAAAAATGTCTCCTCCTGTTCTTCTATGAAGAGGTTAGCATCTTGGTTAGCATATTTGGTTCCATCCTGGTGCCTATAGTAGTGCCTGTTATTTGCAGATATCATTGTTAAAGCGGAAATAGTTGTGAGTTAATATGAATTTAAGTATTTTTGTAATAGTTTCTGGATAATATTGGTGATCCAGGGTGGATGCTTTTAGGAATTTATCATATGCAGTTTATCACATGTGTTTTTTGAAATTTAGTGTGAGTTTTCTACAAAGTCCAGCTTCATTTTTTTTGACTAGAAAAAAATGTTAAGTTGTAAAATGTTTTATACCATTTGATAATGAACAGAGAGCTTCCAAGTTTGATATGCAGATTTTTTTCCCCTTTCTTCCATGCTATTCTCCAGATGAAGACATGATATAAACAAGCAAAAAGTATTTTGGCTTAAAATTAAAACGTTTCTGATAGTAACATAGTAACATATTAGATGACGGCAGAAAAAGACCTGCACGGTCCATCCAGTCTGCCCAAGAAGATAAATTCATATGTGCTAATTTTTTATTTGTACTGTCCTCTTCAGTGCAGACCGTACAAGTCTGGCCAGCCCCATCCCCGCCTCCCAACCACCAGCTCTGGCACAGATATAAGTCTGCCCAGCACTATCCCTGCCTCCCACCACCGGCTCTGGCACAGACCGTATAAGTCTGCCCAGCACTAGTCCTGCCGCCCAACCACCAGCCCCGGCACAGACCGTATAAGTCTGCCCAGCACTAGTCCCGCCTCCCAACCACCAGCCCCAGCACAGACCGTATATGTCTGCCCAGCACTAGCCCTGCCTCCCAACCACCAGCTCTGCCACCCATTCTAGGCTACGCTCCTGAGGATCCCTTCCTTCTGCACAGGATTCCTTTATGTTTATCCCACGCATGTTTGAATTCCGTTACCGTTTTCATCTCCACCACCTCCTGCGGGAGGGCATTCCAAGCATCCACCACCCGCTCCGTGAAAAAATACTTCCTGACATTCTTCTTGAGTCTGCCCCCCTTCAATCTCATTTCATGCCCTCTCGTTCTACCGCCTTCCCATCTCCGGAAAAGGTTCGGTTGCGGATTAATACCTTTCAAATATTTGAACGTCTGTATCATATCACCCCTGTTCCTCCTTTCCTCCAGGGTATACATGTTCAGGTCCGCAAGTCTCTCCTCATACGTCTTGTAACGCAAATCCCATACCATCCTCGTAGCTTTTCTTTGCACCGCTTCAATTCTTTTTACAACCTTAGCAAGATACGGCCTCCAAAACTGAACACAATACTCCAGGTGGGGCCTCACCAACGACTTGTACAGAGGCATCAACACCTCTTTTCTTCTGCTGGTCACACCGCTCTCTATACAGCCTAGTAACCTTCTAGCTACGGCCACCGCCTTGTCACACTGTTTCATCGCCTTCACATCCTCAGATACTATCACCCCAAGATCCCTCTCCCCATCCGTACCTAGCAGACTCTCTCCGCCTAACACATACGCCTCTCTTGGATTTCTACTCCCTAAGTGCATCACTTTGCTTTTCTTTGCATTGAATTTTAATTGCCAAACCTTAGACCATTCTAGCTTTTTCAGATCCTTTTTCATGTTTTCCACTCCCTCCGGGGTGTCCACTATGTTACAAATCTTAGTATCATCCGCAAATAGGCAAACTTTACCTTCTAACCCTTCGGCAATGTCACTCACAAATATATTAAACAGAATCGGCCCCAGCACCAATCCCTGAGGCACTCCACTACTCACCTTTCCCTCCTCCGAGCGAACTCCATTCACCACCACCTTCTGGCGCCTGTCCGTCAACCAGTTCCTAATCCAGTTCACCACTTTGGGTCCTATCTTCAGCCCATCCAGTTTATTTAAGAGCCTCCTGTGGGGAACCGTGTCAAAAGCCTTGCTGAAATCTAAGTAGATTACGTCTATAGCACGTCCACGGTTCAATTCTCCGGTCACCCAATCAAAGAATTCAATGAGATTTGTTTGGCATGATTTCCCTTTGGTAAAACCATGTTGTCTCGGATCTTGCAACTCATTTTCTTCCAGGAAATTCACTATCCTTTCCTTCAGCATCGCTTCCATTACTTTTCCAATAATCGAAGTGAGGCTTACCGGCCTGTAGTTTCTAGCTTCTTCCCTATCACCACTTTTGTGAAGAGGGACCACCTCCGCCGTTCTCCAATCCCTCGGAACCTCTCCCATTTCTAAGGATTTATTAAACAAATCTTTAAGAGGACCCGCCAGAACCTCTCTGAGCTCCCTCAATATCCTTAGGTGGATCCCATCCGGTCCCATGGCTTTGTCCACCTTTAGTTTTTCTAGTTGTTGATACACACTCTCTTCCGTGAATGGTGCTATATCCACTCCATTCTCAAATGAACTTTTGCCAGTCCATTGTGGTCCTTCTCCCGGATTTTCTTCAGTAAAAACAGAACAAAAGTATCTATTTAGCAAATTTGCCTTTTCTTCATCATTATCTACATAGCGGTTTGCAGTATCTTTTAGTCTCACAATTCCCTTTTTATTCATTCTCCTTTCACTAATATACCTGAAGAAATTTTTGTCACCCCTCCTTACCTTTCTAGCCATTTGTTCTTCCGCTTGCGACCATTTACTCTGAAGAACCACCCAGAGTGGTGTACAACAAATAAGAAATATTTTATAAATACAAATTACAAAATATACTATACTAAAATGTAATTAATGAATAGATAAAAAAGTGCAAAGATAATTTTTAAACATTGTACAGCAGTGCTTTTCAATTTTTTTGTGGTTGTGACCCCATGGTTGCAGCCAAATAAAAGGCCCTCCTTCCCCCCAAGGTGCAGAATAATGATGGAAAGGTCACCTAGGTTGTGACCCCAAAGACAGGTTTTATGACCCCATTTTGGGGTCCTGACCCACAGTTTAGGAAATTCTGGTGTACAGTTTCATAAATACAGTTGGCAGAGCAGAGCTACATTTAATGTACACTGTTAAAAAAAAAAAAAAAAACTATACAAAGCTTGTTTTCTGCATAACTCTGTCAAAACTTGGCCAATTTCAATAAGTTTGGGATATATCATTCTGAATAAATTTGCATAATCCTATACTCATGCTAGCCACCTAACCTAAATTACATCATTACCACCTAGCAATTGTCTTGATATGCACACATATTTTACTTTAAACTTAAACAGTTACCATGTTTTTTTGTCGGGAGGATTTGATGCTTATTAAAAATTTGTATCTCATAGACTAGTGCAAGAGTTTCCAGAAGAGAGGTGTGGAATAGGCTAACTGTAGAATATGTTTTGAAGAAATTGTGAAAAGCGGGCTCAACCCGATCGCCAGTCAGGAAGCGGCAAGGCCTGATCAGTTCACACCAGTTGAAGAAGGTGGGCTGGTGTGAGTGTAGGCTTATTGCAAATTTATTCAGGATAATATCCCAAATTTTATTGAAATTTGTCAAATTTTGACAGTTATTCAGAAAATTGAATGCAAGTCGATATTCAACGCCATTTAACCATCCAGAAACTGCTCCTGGCTGGTAATGTCCAATGTTCCCATCAGTCTGTTCCCATATGGCTTATTACGGGAACATTGGACACTAAAGGGTTAAATCTCCCTTTAAGGGCTATTTGGTCATTTTCAGCTGCAGTTAACTGGTTAGCACCGAGCATAAGACCAGCTATTTAAGGGACATTTGAGGGTGGGGGATCAGCACTTGGTTAAGTGCTGATTTTCAGAACTTAACTGGCCAGGTTAGCCACCTAAATAGGACCGTATAAAAGTTAGTCCTGTCTTTGTGCTAAATAATGCATTTATAACCAACTGTGTGTTAGCTGGCTCCGCAAGTCTGGAAATTCAAAGCTGGTGCCCAGACATGGCCTGGCATTGGATTTGTGGGTTTTGCACTGGTGTCGGTGAGCAAAATGCAGATCGCCACTGGCTGAATATCGACCACAGTGTATTTATAATGCAAATGTCCCTTAAAATTGTTGACCAGTGAAGCATAAGTATTAGAGTAGGCAGTTTTGTCTGTTACCACTCATCAAGGATATGTGGCCGGTTATTGTGGGGAAATTCTTTATGGTCTCTTGCCTAGGATTGAGGTCCCATACTATATAGTAGGGTTTAGGGTCTGCTGCTGATGGGATTTGTTCTGCAGCACTACCTTACAGTTTTGGAGCATGAGAAAGGGCCACACTCTGCAGTAATTCTAGTCATTCTAGTAGTTCTCTTTTTAACAGGTTCTCCTCTCCAGGGCTCCTGTCACAACTCTCATCTTTTCCGCACCCAGCTTGAGCTATCTCCTTTGCACGAGCTATTTTTGACAATTACTTTTGACAAGTATTCAGAGAGTCACATAAACTGCTATGTTTAAGAAAACATGGCAAGATATACTTGGAAGGAAAATTGTGATATCAAAGAAAGCAATAAGAGTATTGGCTACTTTCAGTTTAGTTCATAGGTTGATCATATCTATTAAGAATATGAAATGCTTCTTTAAAACCAATATAAAAATGCATGTTTGAGATTTTGGCAAGGGAAACTAACTTGTGAAACTAATAGAATGTCTGTCTGTATTCAGTTTCTTATTCAGGCTTTTATCTTTGTTTTTAATGGCTTTAGTTTTGTTAATCCCAAAACTCTTTCAGGGGTATTTGCATCAGCTACTATTTTGTAGTAGCATAATAAGCTAAATGCATCATTTTAATGTATGTTTTTCTGAAACTTTTTTCTTTAAGAGTAACTTGGTTCCTTGTTAAGAGGGCATGAAGTGCATGTCTAGAATCTTAAGTAGCTGCTTTTTCTGCAGACTAGCTTCTTAAACAATGTTTAGCTATTCTTGAATGTAGCAGATCAGTTCAAAAAATCATCCAAAGAGCAATAGCCTTCTTGAAATATCTGAGAACATTGTGCTGTTATAACTTCTGTGCAAGCAGCTTTCAGTGGACATAAACAATTTCTTATTTTTGAGTATCCCTTCTTCCCAGTCATGGTGACAGTTTGTGAAGAATAAAAAATACCGTAGACTCCTACAGAAATTTAAATATTCTTTCTTTTCTAGTTAGTTTTAGCTTAGATGTGGATTCAGATTCTTGTTTTTTTTTTTTTTTTTTTTTTTTACTAATTAGCTTTAGATTGCATTAGCAGCTAATGAATTTGATTTTTAAAAATTTATATCACCTGACTATTTAGGTATTCAACAAGAAAGGGGCTGCCTGGACTTAAGAACTGCTGTTACCAGTTTTGCAGAATATAAATGGCAACAAATAAATATGCTCTCCAGCCAGTAAGTGGGAGAAAAGGGAACTGGAAGGGACTAGATTGGGTGGAGGATCATGTCCCAGGGAAGGCAGACCCATTAGTTTAATGCCAAAACATTGGTTCCCACGGTACTTCCGTGGAATCTCTAGACCTTAGAGATTCACTAGATTCAGAGGAAGAATAGCTTAGTGGTTAGTGCAGCGGGCTTTGGTCCTGGTGAACTAGATTTGATTCCCACTGCAGCTCCTTGCGACTCTAGCCAAGTCACTAAACCCTCCATTGCCCCAGGTACAAAAAAAAGTACCCATATATAATTTGTAAACCGCTTTGACCCTATAACCACAGAAAGGCGGTATATCTAGTCCAATCCCCTGTCCCTAGAGCACTGTCAAATAGACTTGGTCACAGGAATCCTGCAATTGATTTAGTTTAGTTTATTGACACCCGGGCAATAGTAAGAAAAGGGAAATTGTGTAGCAGGTGATAATTAGCAGATAATAGTCAAACTAGAGTTAAAGGAGAGCAAAACAGGTACATAGCATTGAATGAAGCCCATGGGTCATGCCATAAGAATCCTACCTCTTAATTTCATCAAAAAGAAAGTTTTCAAGCTAGTTTTAAATATCGGCAGCAGTGATTCATTCCTCAACTCAAAGGATGGCATGCCAAAGGGATGGGGCAAAGTAATTAAAGATAGTTTGGCAAGAAATTACAAGTTGCATTTGGGTAGGAGCGGGAACAGTTCAAAGGTTGTCTCTCCTTAAGCAAAGGTGGTGTCAGGTTCTGAAAGTATGAGCATGGAGTAGAGAGACACATCTGCACTGCCATAGAAAGCTCTGTGTGAAATCCTCGGTATGTTGAATTTTAAATCAAGTACGAGATTCAAAACAGCAGTGGGGGCACATGATCATTTTTTTGAGCATTAAGCAGGATACCAGCCTTTTTGTTTTGAGGGGGGTTTTTTTGGGTGGGAGGGGGACAAGCTGGAGCCCTTTTGATGGAAGAAAACCTAGTGCTATTTAAAAAAGAAAAACAAAAACCTGTTATAGTAGTCTGATTTATGAACAAGAATTCAAAGATCTTTGGTGCCTTGCAGGGGGCAAAGTAAGCAGATTTGCTTGAGTGTGGGTAAACAAGTTCTAGTAGGAGAAGAAACATGCGTAATCAAATTAAAGCTGTGAATCAATTCTAACACCTGGGATAGAAGCAGTCTCAAAACAGAATAGGAAGGATCAAAACAGTGGGGTAAATAGCAAATGGGGCAGACATAACAGAGGTCCACTTAGCTTTTCATTTAGATGATTGTATTACTAGTCAAAGAGCAGTGGCCTTCAGAAGAATTTAAGACTGATGTCTGGATAAAGTGGATCAACATAGTGCAGTAACTGGCGGAACTATTGTTAATAATATATAATTTATGTTTAAAATCAAGTGTGGTGCCAGAAGATTGGAGGGTAGCCCATGTAACGCAGATATTTAAAAAAGGTTCCAGAGGGGATCTGGGAAATTATAGACCGGTGAGCCTGACGTCGGTGCCGGGCAAAATGGTAGAGACTATTATAAAGAACAAAATTAGAGAGCATATTCAAAAGCATGGATTAATGAGACAAAGCCAACATGAATTTAGTGAAGGGAAATCTTGCCTCACCAATCTATTAGCATTCCATGTGCTGGACCTGAACCAAAATACTGCTAAGTGATTTCTGATTATTCTAATTTCTCAACTTTTTGACTATAGGTTTAGCTACCTGATATTCTCTTTAATGCTTATTGCTTAATTTGTCCTGTGAATCTATATTGTGGTGCACTCTGTCTTCTAACCCTGCCCCCGCTCCCAAAAAGACAAAAACAACAACAAAAAATACCCTCTTTCCTTTCCTGCCTAGCTCTGATAAAGGATAGGCTTTTCTAACTGCTTCTGGTCCTGTTGCATTCTAACTTTGTGGAAAGGTCCTGCCAGTCCTAGGCAAAACCAAAAACTTAGTCTCCCAACTGGTTATAAATTTGCATTTTACATTGATGAAACTGCTATAATTATTGGGAATATTTAGATTTATTTACTAAAGGAAAGTTATATTCTACTGGAATTTGAAAGTTAAATCAACTGAAAATTGTTTGATCAGACTGTATCAGTTCTGGTCATACCTAGAGAACAATTTTTGATACAACACTTCGCTGACTGACTGGGACTTAGTCCCACCCCCCCCCCCCCCCAAGGGTTTTCCTGTCATATATAGACAAGCCAAAACTCATTAACTTCTCAGTCACACACAGGCAATCTTGCAGACTGTTAACCCCATCATAGTACACCTGTTCACACCCCTTTCAACCAATCAGGATGACTTTTATTCTCTGTAATAATTGTGGTGCTTAAGTCTCCAGATGATTGGCCTTGAAACTAAAGGCTTGTCCTATCTGTCTTCAGCTTGCTAGTTTAAAAAAGGAGCTCAGTAAAGTAAAGCAGGAATTGGATGCACTTAAAGCAGCTTCTATGACTGCACAGAATCATACCAACTTCTCACCACTGCCTCAAAGGATAAAACCACCTAAGAATAGATGGTTCACTGTAGGCTCAGGCAGACTACGTTATGTGGCACAAAAGCATCCGCCCTCACAAGTGTTGCCCCTACAGAATTATTTTACTCCATTACAGCACGGTGATGTCCCTGAAAATAGAACTGAGGTGGAAGAAAAAGCAGTGAAGGTGGAACAAAAAGATATGATGGTGCCCAAAGAGGGAAGACACCCCTCAAATCACTAATGTTGAAACTCATACCAGGAAACTGTTGCTACTAGAGGATTCCATTATCAGAGGCATTAACTTTGAAACACAGTTCAAGGGGCCATGCAAAGTGAAATGCCTTCCAGGCTCTTCAGCTACCAGGAGTACCAAGCAAATAATCTCTATAATCAGAGAAGAAACTAAGGAATCAAACACTGATGTTGTTATCCACCTGGGAACAAGTGATTTGTCCAGTAATACCCCACTTGCCTTGCAGAGAGCTTTTCAGGAGCTGGGACAGGGGTTAAAACCTTTGATACAAACAATAGCTTTCTCTGAAGTACTACCTACCTTTGGAAAGGGAGAGAAAATATTGCAAAGTACTGAGAATTTCAATAGCTGCCTCAAAACCTGGTGTCACCAAGAAGGATTTAGATACATAGAAGGATGGGGCAATACATGGAAAAACAAAAGACTATACTGTAACGATGGGCTGTATCTCACTGTGGCAGGAAAAAAAAATCCTTGGGGAGAAATTCAGACAATATATTTCTAGGCATTTAAACTAGAAGGCGGAGGTGGCATATGGAGGCAGGTCACTTCAAGTGTTCACCCCCAGCTAAAGCTAAAGACAAGATGCAACAGTAGAAAAGAAAGCAATGAAGACAACAATCTTAGCAAATCACTTCTTACCAACACAGCAGGAAGTGAGACTAAACAAAAAACTAAAGAGAAGATAAAAATTCCACTGAAATGTAGATGGAAAGCGATGACCACAAATGCTCGCAGTCTAAGCAATAAAGTTCATGACCTTCAAGCCCTGATGTTGGAGGTAGACTTAGACGACGTTGCAATCACGGAGACATGGCTCAATGGTTCCCATGAATGGGATGCAAACATACCAGGCTATAATCTATTTAGGAAGGATAGAGATTGTCGTAAAGGTGGAGGAGTAGCTCTGTATGTGAGAAATGATATCGCAGCAACTGAAATGACAGGGGCCTGGGGAAAGGAAGAAGCGATATAGATCACCATAAAAAGAGATGAAAGAACCTCTGTCCACATGGGTGTTGTCTACAGACCTCTGACACAATTGGAGGAACTAGATAAAGATCTGATCACAGATAATCAAAGGTTGGGAAAGAAGAGAGAAGTGCTGTTGCTGGGAGATTTCAATCTGCCGGATGTAGATTGGAAGGTTCCATCTTCAGAATTGGAAAGTAGAGCGATCGTGGATGCTTTTCAAAGTGCTCTGCTCAGACAAATGGTGACGGAACCCACGAGGGAGGGAGCGACGCTGGATTTGGTGCTCACAAATGGGGATAGTGTGTCAAATGTCCGAGTGGGTGCCCACCTGGGCAGCATTGACCATAAAACATTTTGGTTTGATATGACAGCTGAAGTGGAGGGCGGCCACTCAAAACTCAGTCCTGGATTTCAAGCATGCTGACTAGTAAAATGGGGAATACTGAGGAAGGAGCTGATGGGCTGGGAGGACATACGAGAAGTGGAAGGACAGTGGTCCAGGCTGAAAGAAGCTATAAATATGGCCACAGACCTTTATGTAACGAGAGTAAATAAAAGCAAGAGATAAAGGAAACCAATATGGTTCTCCAAGCAAGTGGCTGAGAAAATAAAGGCTAAAGAGTTGGCGTTCCTGAAATACAGAAAAGAGGAACACGGAGGGGAATACCGGATGAAACTGAAAGAAGCCAAGAGAGAGATACATCTGGCAAAAGCGCAAGCAGAAGAACAAATGGCTAGAAATGTAAGGAGGGGTGACAAAAATTTCTTCAGATATATTAGTGAAACGAGGAAGACTAAAAAGGGAATTGTGAGACTGAAAGATGCTGCGAACCGCTATGTAGAAAATGATGATGAAAAAGCAAATTTGCTGAACAGATACTTTTGTTCTGTTTTCACAGATGAAAATCCTGGAGAAGGACCACGATTGACTGGCAGAAGTGCATATGAGAATGGAGTGGTTATAGCACCGTTCACGGAAGAGAGTCTGTATGAACAACTTGAAAATCTAAAGGTGGACAAAGCCATAGGTCCGGACGGGATCCAACCCAGGATATTGAGGGAGCTCAGAGAAGTTCTTGCGGGTCCTCTTAAAGATTTGTTTAATAAATCCTTGGCGACGGATTGGAGAACGGCAGAGGTGGTCCCTCTTCACAAAAGTGGTAATAGGGAAGAAGCTGGAAACTACAGGCCGGGTAAGCCTCACTTTGGTTATTGGAAAAGTAATGGAAGCGATGCTGAAGGAAAGGATAGTGAGTTTCCTGGAAGCCAATAAGTTGCAAGATCCGAGACAACGTGGTTTTACCAAAGGTAAATCGTGCCAAACGAATCTCATTGAGTTCTTTGACTGGGTGACCGGAGAATTGAATCATGGACGTGCTATAAACGTAATCTACTTAGATTTCAGCAAAAAAAAAATTTTATTTATGCAATTTTTAAATTTCACAAGCGTTAATCTTGTTCTCCGAGGACAAGCAGGCTGCTTGTTCTCACTGATGGGTGACGTCCACGGCAGCCCCTCCAATCGGAACACTTTCTAGCAAAGTCCTTTGCTAGTCCTCGCGCACCGATGCGCACCGCGCATGCGCGGCCGTCTTCCCGCCCGAACCGGCTCGTGCCGGCCAGTCTTCTTTTGTACGCGCTCGGTACGGTCGTGTTTCGCCGTTCGCGCCCCAAAGTTGACCTCGCGCGTCGTTTATCGACTTCATTCTAAAAAAAAAAAAGGTGTCGGAAGGAGACCTTTATGGTTTTCTCCCTTCCCGTACTTCTAGTTTTGCCCCGGTAAGTTTTCTTTCGTCGTCTGGGTAGGCCCTATTTGGGCCTCGGTCGAAGTTTTTCTTCCCCCTATTTTTGCGGTGCCAATTTCGCCATTTCGAGTTTTAATCTCGCCGGCGCGATTTTTCCGCCCATGACATCGAAGTCTTCCAGCGGCTTCAAGAAGTGCACCCAGTGCGCCCGGGTAATCTCGCTCAGTGACAGGCACGCGTCGTGTCTTCAGTGTCTGGGGGCTGGGCACCGCCCTCAGGCCTGTAGTCTGTGTTCTCTTTTGCAAAAGCGGACTCAGGTGGCGAGATTAGCCCAGTGGAACGTTTTGTTCTCGGGCTCTTCGTCGGCATCGGCACCGGGAGTATCGACTGCTTCGACGTCGTCGACGCCCGGACCTTCATCCTCGACCCCGATTGCATCGAGTGCATCGAGGCATCGGGGCGACATCGGAGGGCTGCGTCGGTGGTATCGAGACCTCCTCGTCTGCTGATGTCATCGGACGGTGGTGCTTCGTCTGGAGTGCAGGTGAGGGCTATCCATTCCCCTGCTGGTGGCGGTGAGCCTTCGGGTGGGTCTCCCCCTGCCCTGAGGGCTCCTGCGGTACAGCCCCCCCGAGATCGACTTTCTTCGGCCTCTGCCCCGAGGAAGAGACGGCTGGATTCTACGTCCTCCTCGTCGGTGCCGGGAAGCTCCGGTGACGTGCTTCGTTCCAAAAAATCGAAGAAGCATCATCACCGGTCCCCTTCCCGTGTCGGCACCGAGAGCTCTGGGTCGCCGAGGGAGTCGGCACCCAGTAAGCATCGGCACAGAGAGGACCGCTCGCCCTCTGTTCAAGAGGTGTCGATGCGCTCCCCTTTGGACAGCCCGGAACAGCCTCCACGCCCGGAACAGGTTCTGACATCGACTCCTGCATCGGCTTCCATGTCTTTTTCCACAGCTCTGCACGAGAGCCTCCGGGCCGTTCTCCCAGAGATTCTGGGAGAGCTGTTGCGCCCTACCCCTCCGGTACCGGGGGTGCTTGCGCCACCGGTACCGTCGAGCGAGGCGCCAGCTGGCCCATTGTCCGGGGTGAGGTCTCCGACATCGGTGCCGCTTGCGGTACCGAGTGCGGTAGCCTCCCAGGAAGGCTCCCCGACTACGTCGGTGGAGGAAGCTTCGCCAGTGCGGGCGAGGGAGTCTACCTCTCGACGCTCCCACCGTGGCCGTGGTTCCACGGAGTTGAGCCGGGACGGTTGCAGACACAGGTCTGTGAACTTGTGTCTGACACCGATGGTGAGGCCTCGTGGGAAGAGGAAGAGGACATCAGATATTTCTCTGACGAGGAGTCTGAGGGTCTTCCTTCTGATCCCACTCCCTCTCCTGAAAGGCAGCTTTCTCCTCCTGAGAGCCTGTCTTTCGCTTCCTTTGTCCGGGAGATGTCTACGGCCATCCCCTTCCCGGTGGTTGTGGAGGACGAGCCCAGGGCTGAAATGTTTGAGCTCCTGGACTATCCTTCTCCACCTAAGGAAGCGTCCACAGTACCCATGCATCATGTCCTCAAAAAGACATTGCTGGTGAACTGGACCAAGCCTTTAAGTAATCCCCACATTCCCAAGAAGATCGAGTCCCAGTACCGGATCCATGGGGACCCAGAGCTGATGCGCACTCAGTTGCCTCATGACTCTGGAGTTGTGGATTTGGCCCTAAAGAAGGCCAAGAATTCTAGGGAGCATGCTTCGGCGCCCCCGGGCAAGGACTCTAGAACCTTGGACTCCTTTGGGAGGAAGGCCTACTATTCTTCTATGGTCGTGGCCAAGATTCAGTCCTACCAGCTCTACACGAGCATTCACATGCGGAACAATGTGCGGCAGTTGGCGGGCTTGGTGGACAAGCTCCCCCCTGAGCAAGCCAAGCCATTTCAGGAGGTGGTCAGGCAGCTGAAGGCGTGCAGAAAATTCCTGGCCAGAGGGGTGTATGACACCTTTGATGTTGCGTCCAGGGCCGCTGCTCAAGGTGTGGTGATGCGCAGACTCTCATGGCTGCGTGCCTCCGACCTGGAGAATAGAATCCAGCAGCGGATTGCGGACTCGCCTTGCCGTGCGGATAATATTTTTGGAGAAAAAGTCGAGCAGGTGGTAGAGCAGCTCCACCAGCGGGACACCGCATTCGACAAGTTCTCCCGCCGGCAGCCTTCAGCCTCTACCTCTATAGGTAGACGATTTTTTGGGGGAAGGAAGACTGTTCCCTACTCTTCTGGCAAGCGTAGGTACAATCCTCCTTCTCGACAGCCTGTGGCCCAGGCTAAGCCCCAGCGGGCGCGCCTCAGCAAGGCCCCTCGGCTCCCCAGCAAAAGCAAGGGACGAGCTTTTGACTGGCTCCAGCAGAGCATAGCCGACATCCAAGTGTCAGTGCCGGGTGACCTGCCAGTCGGAGGGAGGTTTAAAGCTTTTCACCTAAGGTGGCCTCTCATAACCTCCAATCAGTGGGTTCTTCAAATAGTCCGGCAAGGATACACCCTCAATTTGGCCTCCAAAACTCCAAATTGTCCACCGGGAGCTTAGTCTTACAGCTTCCAACACAAGCAGGTACTTGCAGAGGAACTCTCCGCCCTTCTCAGCGCCAATGCGGTCGAGCCCGTGCCATCCGGGCAAGAAGGGCTGGGATTCTATTCCAGGTACTTCCTTGTGGAAAAGGAAACAGGGGGGATGCGTCCCATCCTAGACCTAAGGGCCCTGAACAAATATCTGGTCAAAGAAAAGTTCAGGATGCTTTCCCTGGGCACCCTTCTCCCCATGATTCAGCAAAACGATTGACTATGCTCTCTGGACTTGAAGGACGCCTACACGCACATCCCGATACTGCCAGCTCACAGACAGTATCTGCGATTTCAGCTTGGCACACGTCACTTCCAGTACTGTGTGCTACCCTTTGGGCTCGCCTCTGCGCCCAGAGTGTTCACGAAGTGCTTGGCTGTAGTAGCAGCAGCACTTCGCAGACTGGGGGTACACGTGTTCCCATATCTCGACGATTGGCTGGTGAAGAACACATCCAAGGCAGGAGCCCTGCAGTCCATGCAGATGACTATTCGCCTCCTGGAGCTACTGGGGTTTGTGATAAATTATCCAAAGTCCCATCTTTTCCCAGTGCAGAAACTCGAATTCATAGGAGCTCTGCTGGATTCTCGGACGGCTCGCGCCTATCTCCCAGAGACAAGAGCCAACAACTTGTTGTCCCTCGTCTCGCGGGTGCGAGCGTCCCAGCAGATCACAGCTCGGCAGATGTTGAGATTGCTGGGCCACATGGCCTCCACAGTTCATGTGACTCCCATGGCCCGCCTTCACATGAGATCTGCTCAATGGACCCTAGCTTCCCAGTGGTTTCAGGCTGCTGGGGATCTAGAAGACGTGATCCACCTGTCCACAAGTTTTCTCAAATCCCTGTATTGGTGGACGATTTGGTCAAATTTGACTCTGGGACGTCCTTTCCAAATTCCTCAGCCACAAAAAGTGCTGACCACGGATGCGTCTCTCCTGGGGTGGGGAGCTCATGTCGATGGGCTTCACACCCAAGGAAGCTGGTCCCTCCAGGAACGCGATCTGCAATCTTCTGGAGTTACGAGCGATCTGGAACGCTCTGAAGGCTTTCAGAGATCGGCTGTCCCACCAAATTATCCAAATTCAGACAGACAACCAGGTTGCCATGTATTACGTCAACAAGCAGGGGGGCACCGGATCTCGCCCCCTGTGTCAGGAAGCCGTCAGCATGTGGCTCTGGGCTCGCCGTCACGGCATGGTGCTCCAAGCCACATATCTGGCAGGCGTAAACAACAGTCTGGCCGACAGGTTGAGCAGGATTATGCAACCTCACGAGTGGTCGCTCAATTCCCATGTAGTGCAACAGATCTTCCAGGTGTGGGGCACCCCCTTGGTAGATCTCTTCGCATCTCGAGCCAACCACAAAGTCCCTCAGTTCTGTTCCAGGCTTCAGGCCCACGGCAGACTGGCATCGGATGCCTTCCTCCTGGACTGTGGGGAGGGTCTGCTGTATGCTTATCCTCCCATACCTCTGGTGGGGAAGACTTTGTTGAAACTCAAGCAAGACCGAGGCACCATGATTCTGATTGCTCCTTTTTGGCCGCGTCAGATCTGGTTCCCTCTTCTTCTGGAGTTGTCCTCCGAAGAACCGTGGAGATTGGAGTGTTTTCCGACCCTCATCACACAGGACGAGGGGGCGCTTCTGCATCCCAACCTCCGGTCCCTGGCTCTCACGGCCTGGATGCTGAGAGCGTAGACTTTGCCTCTTTGGGTCTGTCAGAGGGTGTCTCCCGCATGTTGCTTGCTTCCAGGAAAGACTCCACTAAGAGGAGTTACTTCTTTCTGTGGAGGAGGTTTGCCGTTTGGTGTGACAGCAAGGCCCTAGATCCTCGCTCTTGTCCTACACAGACCCTGCTTGAATACCTTCTGCACTTGTCTGAGTCTGGTCTCAAGACCAACTCTGTAAGAGTTCACCTTAGTGCAATCAGTGCATTCCATTACCGTGTGGAAGGTAAGCCGATCTCGGGACAGCCTTTAGTTGTTCGCTTCATGAGAGGTTTGCTTTTGTCAAAGCCCCCTGTCAAGCCTCCTACAGTGTCATGGGATCTCAATGTCGTTCTCACCCAGCTGATGAAACCTCCTTTTGAGCCACTGAATTCCTGCCATCTGAAGTACTTGACCTGGAAGGTCATTTTCTTGGTGGCAGTTACTTCAGCTCGTAGAGTCAGTGAGCTTCAGGCCCTGGTAGCCCAGGCCCTTTACACCAAATTTCATCATAACAGAGTAGTCCTCCGCACTCACCCTAAGTTCTTGCCAAAGGTTGTGTCGGAGTTCCATCTGAACCAGTCAATTGTCTTGCCAACATTCTTTCCCCGTCCTCATTCCTGCCCTGCTGAGCGTCAGCTGCACACATTGGACTGCAAGAGAGCATTGGCCTTCTATCTGGAGCGGACACAGCCCAACAGACAGTCCGCCCAATTGTTTGTTTCTTTTGATCCCAACAGGAGGGGAGTGGCTGTGGGAAAACGCACCATATCCAATTGGCTAGCAGATTGCATTTCCTTCACTTACGCCCAGGCTGAGCTGGCTCTTGAGGGTCATGTCACGGCTCATAATGTTAGAGCCATGGCAGCGTCGGTAGCCCACTTGAAGTCAGCCTCTATTGAAGAGATTTGCAAAGCTGCGACGTGGTCATCTGTCCACACATTCACATCTCATTACTGCCTGCAGCAGGATACCCGACGCGACAGTCGGTTTGGGCAGTCACTGCTTCAGAATCTGTTCGGGGTTTAGAATCCAACTCCACCCCCCTAGGCCCATGTTTGTTCTGTTCCAGGCTGCACTCTCAGTTAGTTGGTAAATTTTTTAGGTCAATCTCAGTTATGTCCTCGCCGTTGCGAGGCCCAATTGACCATGGTTGTTGTTTTGAGTGAGCCTGGGGGCTAGGGATACCCCATCAGTGAGAACAAGCAGCCTGCTTGTCCTCGGAGAAAGCGAATGCTACATACCTGTAGAAGGTATTCTCTGAGGACAGCAGGCTGATTGTTCTCACAAACCCGCCCGCCTCCCCTTTTGGAGTTGTGTCTTCCCTTCTCTTTGTCTTGCTACATATGAGACTGGCCGGCACGAGCCGGTTTCGGGCGGGAAGACGGCCGCGCATGCGCGGTGCGCATCGGCACGCGAGGACTAGCAAAGGACTTTGTTAGAAAGTGTTCCGATTGGAGGGGCTGCCGTGGACGTCACCCATCAGTGAGAATCAGCCTGCTGTCCTCGGAGAATACCTTCTACAGGTATGTAGCATTCGCTTTACAAGAAACACAGAATACATATGTGAGACATACATGATATAGGAATATAAACAAAAAGAAATGAAGGTATTTAAATTAACTCACAATCCAGCTTATTTTCGAAAGAGAAAAACGCCTATAGTGACCTAAATCGGGAGATAGACGTTTGTCTCGCAAAGGCGCCCAAATCGGTATAATCAAAAGCCGATTTTGGGCGTTTCCAACTGCACTCCGTCGCGGAAACGAATAAAGTTGACGGGGGCGTGTCAGAGGCGTGGTGGAGGTGGGACTGGGGCGTGGTTATCAGCCGAGGAGAGATGGGCATCTTTAGCTGATAATCGAAAAAAAAAAAAGACGTTTTTACCGCGATTTTGGGTCACTTTTTTTGGACCCTTTTTTTTTTCGCAAACAAGTCCCAAAAAAGTGCTCCAACTGCCCAGATGACCACTGGAGGGAATCGGGGATGACCTCCCTGGACTCCCCCAGTGCTCACTAACCCCCGCCCACCAAAACAACCCCACTTTAAAAACTTTTTTTCCAGCCTGTATGCCAGCCTCAAATGCCATACCCACCTCCATGACAGCAGACTGTGTTCGATCCTGTCACAGCCTTTCCCTGGGTCAGAGTGTGCTCTGTTGTGTTTCCTGTTGTAGTCCATGCGGTAGTGGCCATTTTTGTAAGCCAGTTTTAGTTCCCTTTCCTGTGTTAGCCACGTTAGACAACTTAGTTCTTCCCTTGAATGTGGCTGAAAGAGGGCATTGTACAGCATTCTGCCAGCTCTGACTTACTGCTCATCTCAGTACCAGGGAGACTCGTTGCCAGTGGGGCACAACCTCTGATCTGCAGTTAACTGTGAGTAAAGGCGGTTATTCCAATAAAGGACGTTTTCGGAGAGATTAGTCTTCAGGTGTCAACTGGTGTGCCAATGTTATATAGCAGCAACCAGTCCTAGAGGCCTGCGTGTATGCCGGTCCCTGAAGCACTTTTAGTGGGTACCGCAGTGCACTTCAGCCAGGTGGCCCCAGGCCCATCCCCCCCCACCTGTAACACTTGTGCGGGTAAATGGGAGGCCTCCAAAACCCACTGTACCCACATGTAGGTGCCCCCTTCACCCCTAAGAGCTATGGTACTGTTGTACATTTGTGGGTTTTGGGGGAGGGGGGGTTGGGTGTTCAGCACACTTGATAAGGGAGCTATGCATGTGGGAGCTTTTTCTGAAGTCCATCGCACTGACCTAGGGTGCCCAGTTGGTGTCCTGGCATATCAGGGGGGCCAGTGTACTACGAATCCTGGCCCCTCCCACCACCAAATGGCTCGGATTAGGACGTTTTTGAACTGGGCGTTTTTAGTTTCCCTTATCGCTAAAAAAAACAAACGCCCAACTCAAAAATGTCCATTTTTTCAAAAATACGGTTCGGCCCGCCCCTTCACGGACCCGTTCTCGGAGATAAACGCCCATAGAGATAGGCGTTTCCGTTCGATTATGCCCCTCCACGTCTCTTCCTTATACCACAATACTAGAAGGGGGTGGGGCGGGGGGGGGGGTCTTGAACAGATTCAGGGAAGTCTAATATGAAACAATATTTAAGAAAGGCTCAAAGCCCTATCAACCACCACCTTATATTTGCTATACTGATATTATGTCTCAACAATCTTTTTCAGATTTATGAACTCTCTTAGTTGATTCGGTACAAAGAACACATACTTGATACCCTGAAATTTAACAATACATTTGCATGGGTAGACTAATAAAAAAAGTTGCCCCCAATGACCTCATTTCTTCTCTCAGTTCTAGGAATTGCTTCCTTCTTTGTTCTGTTATTTTTGTAACATCTGGAAAGATCCATAATTTCTGACCACAAAACTGTAGCTCTGTTTGTTACCTCAGATAATGAATCTTCCAGAATTAATGAAATATCTTTCAATTCCTCTGATTTTTCTAATACCATAGCTCCAGGAATCCCATCTTGGCTTTTCTTTACAGGCAGGAAAAAAAATCTTATTTATTGGAGGAATATTTTGAGGAGAAAATTTCAAATTTTCAACAAGGAATTTTTTAAATAATTCCAAAGGTGAGATTCCTGTCGGTTTTGGGACATTCAGAATCCTCATGTTCAATCATCAATTATAATTTTCAATTTGTTCAATCTTTTGACGAATACTTGTATTATCTTTCATTACCACTAAAACATTTTCTTTGATTTTTACAACTTCATCCTGAGAACTCTTTACTTAGTCTTTAAAGTCTTGTTTCAACTTTCCACTGATTTAGAAAGTTGGTCAACGGTGGAAACAAGGTTTTTTGTTTCTTGAATAGAGTTTATAATCAGGGCTTGCATTTTTTCCATAGCCTGCCAAAGAGTGTCGAGCGTTACCGCCTTGGGAGGGTCAGATAAACTTTTCTCTCCTAAGCTGACTTCAACTGCTGTTTTCAATTCCGAGTGACATTGCCGAAGGGTTAGAAGGTAAAGTTTGACTTTTGTGGATGATACTAAGATTTGTAACAGAGTGGAAAACATGAAAAAGGATCTGTAGAAGCTAGAAGAATGGTCTAAAGTTTGGCAATTAAAATTCAATGCGAAGAAGTGCAAAGTGATGCACTTTGGGAGTAGAAATCTACGGGAGACGTATGTGTTAGGCGGTGAGAGTCTGATATGTACAGACTGGGAAGAGGGATCTTGGGATGATAGTATCTGAGGATCTGACGGTGATGAAACAGTGTGAAAGGCAGTGCCTGTAGCCAGAAGATTGCTATGCTGTATAGAGAGAGGTGTGACCAGCAGAAGATAGGAGGTGTTGATGCCCCTGTACAGGTCATTGGTGAGGCCCCACCTGGAGTATTCAGTTTTGGAGGCCGTATCTTGCTAAGGATGTAAAAAGAATTGAAGCGGTGCAAAGAAAAGCTACAAAAATGGTAAGGGATTTGCATTATAAGACAGATGAAGAGAGACTTGCTGACCTGAACATGGTATACCCTGGAGGAAAGGAGGAACAGGGGTGATATGATACAAACGTTCAAATATTTGAAAGGTATTAATCCGCAAACAAACCTTTTCCGTAGATGGGAAGGCGGTAGAACTAGAGGACATGAGATGAGATTGAAGGTGGGCAGACTCAAGAAAAATGTCAGGAAGTATTTTTTTCATGGAGAGAGTGGTGGATACTTGGAATGCCCTCCCGCGGAAGGTGGTGGAGGTGAAAACGGTAGCGGAATTAAAAAATGTGTGGGATAAACATAAAGGAATCCTGTTCAGAAGGAATGGATCCTTAGAAGCTTAGCAGAGATTGGGTGGCAGCACTGGTGGTGGTAGACGGGGCTAGTGCTGGGCAGACTTCTACGGTCTGTGCCCTGAAAATGGCAGAAACAAATCAAGGTCAGGTATACACATAAAGTAGCACATATGAGTTTATATTGTTGATGCATGTGGGAAAGAGGAACCCAAACTTATCTACGTAATGCAAGGTTCCACATTAGGAGTCACCAACCAAGAAAGGGATCTCGGCATTGTCGATGATAATACGTTGAAACCCTCTGTTTAGTGTGCTGCGGCAGCAGCTAAGGAAGCAAATAGAATGTTAGGTATTATTAGGAAAGGAATGGAAAGCAGAAGTGAGGACGTTATAATGCCTTTGTATTGGTCTATGGTGCGACCGCACCTCAGATATTGTGTTCAATTCTGGTCACTGCATCTCAAAAAAGCTATAGTGGAATTAGAAAAGGTACAGAGAAGAGTGATGAAAATGATAAAGGGGATGGGACAACATCCCAGTGAGGAAAGGCTGAAGCGTCTAGGGCTCTTCAGCTTGGAGAAACGATGGCTGAGGAGAGATATGATAGAGGTCTATAAAGTAATGAGTGGAATGGAACGGGTAGAAGTGAATCGTTTGTTTACTCTTTCCAAAAATAGTAGGAGTAGGGGGCATGCAATGAAGCTACAAAATAGTAAATTTAAAATGAATCGGAGAAAACTTTTTCTTCACTCAACGTGTAATTCAACTCTGGAATTTGCCAGAAAATGTGGTAAAGGCGGTTAGCTTAAAAGAGTTTTAAAAAGGTTTGGATGGCTTCCTGAAGGAAAAGTCCATAGACGATTATTAAATTGGACTTGGGGAAAATCCACTATTTCTGGGATAAGCAACATAAAATGTTTTGTATTTTGGGTGGGGATTTTGCCAGGTATTTGTGACCTGAATTGGCCACTGTTGGAAACAGGATACTGGGCTAGATGGACCTTTGGTCTGTCCCAGTATGGCAATACTTATGTTCTTGTGTACTTTAAATTTCATCTGCCATTTGGATGGCCAGTCTTCCAATTTCCCTAGGTCTTCAATATTTCAGTCCTTGCATGTTTTAACAACCTTGAATAGTTTAGTATCATCTGCAAATGTAATCACTTCAAGCGTTGTTCCGATTTCCATATCTTTTATAAATATGTTAAATAGCACTGGTCCCAGTATGGATCCTTCGACACTCCGCTGTCCTCCCTCCTCCATTGAGAGAGATGACCATTTAACCCTACCCTCTGTTTTCTGTCCAATAACCAATTTCTAATCCACACCAGAACCTTGCTTCCTATCCTATGACCCTTTAATTTTCTCAGGAGTCTCTCATGAGGAACGTTATCAAAAATTTTCTGAAAATCTAGATACACTACATTAACCGGCTCACTTTTATCCACATGTTTATTCAGGTCTTCAAAGAAATGAAGCAAATTGGTGAGGCAAGACTTCCCTCGGCTGATCCCTTGCTGATTCTGTTCCATTAAGCCATGTTTGTCTGTTATTCATGTACAAAATTATTCATGGTGAGGCCCCGATATATATGTTTGATCTCGTCGATCTACCAGCAAGGAATACAAAACGTTCGTCACGTACTTTCTTGAACCTCCATTATCCCAATTGCAGAGGACTTAAATTTAAATCAATATATGCATCTAGTTTCTCCTACACCTGCACACAATGTTGGAATGCACTGCCGAATGCCATAAAAACACACAATTTGGCAGCCTTCCGGAAACTATTAGACTAACCTGTTCAGAGAGACCTTATTAAGAGGACCCTTCTTTAAAAAAAAAACATGACATCAGAACTGTTCCAGAATTAGTTAACATTGAATTATTCTTACTTTGGTTACTTTATTACATTGTCATTATTGAATGCTTTTTACCACCCTTGATTTCAACACCTGAAATATATTGGTTACCGTTTTTCTTCTAATTTACTGTGTATTCTATATACTTTAACTAGAACATTACTCTGTATTTCTTATTCCGGAAATATCGATCGCCATTATGGTATTTGTAAGCCACATTGAACCTGCAAAGAGGTGGGAAAATGTGGGATATAAATGCAGAAAATAAATAAATTTTCTGTAATTTTATTCTTTATAATAGTTTCCACTATTTTGCCTGGCACCAATGTCAGGCTTACCGGTCTATGCCGGAAAGTTGGTTGGCTTGGGTATACCTAGTGCAAATTTTGATGATATGAAATAAAATAAAGCTGTGGCCAAGTTGTGCCATGATAATAAACGCATTGTCTCCTGAATTTATTGCATCATCACATTTACTCGGCAGGCACGAGGGGTCTTGGCTGCCTATGTTTAAAGCAAGGCATAGTGGCCACCGGTGCACGGAGCCAAACATAACATGGCACCGTGCCCCGACGGGCATGCGTAAACTAACCCAGCGGGAGTGGGAGGAGAGGGGCCGAGCACAGGGGGGAAGGTTTCCCGCCAGCCCCTGGTATCCCGCTGGGAGGGAAGGGGACGGACGAGGGGGTATAACTCTATTATAAATCTACACTACCCAAATTGCAAAGGCTCGAAATACAAAACAACTTACGCATCCGGCTTCTCCTACATAAGTGCACAACTATGGAATGGCCTCACAAAAGCTGTGAAAACAATCCATGACCACTTTAGCTTCCGGAAATCACTGAAGATCATCCTGTTCCAAAAGGCATATACCCTACTGACCCAACTTAAATGCCTGAATCCAGCAACACAACAAAACCAAAGCCCGTAACGAACACTATGTAACTCCTTCTTCTGTTCGATTCTCCTAATGTATCTGTAACACATGATCCTCTTTCATAATAACATCACTTTGTATCTGTTTTTCAGTGAAGGCGACTAACGCCTCACGGTACTGTGTAAGCCACATTGAGCCTGCAAATAGGTGGGAAAATGTGGGGTACAAATGTAACAAATAATTTCCCGGATCACCACTAGAACCCTTTTTAAAAATTGGCGTCACATTGACCACCCTCCAATCTTCAGGTACTATGGACAATTTTAACTACATATTATGATCACCAGTTTCATGCTTGAGTTTGAGTACCCTTGGATGTATGCAACCTGTTTAAGTTGATTTACTACTCTTTAATTTGTCACTTTGGCTCAGTACATCTTCCAGGTTCACCGAGATTTCTCTGTTTCTCCGCATCATCACCCTTGAAAGCCATTTTTGTTACAGGCAGATCTCTTACATCTTCTCTGTAAAGACAGAAGCAAAGAATTCATTCAGTTTCTCCGCTATGGCCTTGTCCTCCGTGAGCGCCCCTTTTGCTCCTTCGTGATCTAACTGTCCCACAGATTCCCTTGCAGGCTTTCTGCTTCTGATGTACCTGAAAAAGTGTTACTGCGAGTTTTAGCCTATGCGGCAAGTTTCTTTTCATATTCTCTTTTAGCTTTCTTTATTAATGCATCTGATTTTCCAGTGCTTATGTTGCTTCTTATTTTCTTCATTTGCATCCTTTTTCCATTCTTTGAAGGACAATCTTGGTTTTAATTGCCTCTTTTACTTCACTTTTTAACCATGTTGGCTGTCGTTTTTTTTTCTTCTTTCCACCTTTACAAATACGTGGAATACATCCAAGGTGATATTTTTGAATAATGTCCACGCCTGATTTAGTGTCCTGACTTTAGTAGCTGTTCCTTTTAGTTTCGTTTTACCATTTTTCTTATTTTATTATAGTAGCCCTTTTGAAATTAAATGCAGCTACAGTAGATATCCTTTACGCGTTCATCCCAGATGCCAACTCAGATTTGATCATGTTATGATCACTGTTTTCCAGGGGACCCAACACTGCCACCTCTCGCACTATGCCCTGCACGCCACCAAGGACCAGATCCAAAATGGCTCCCCTTCTCGTCGGTCCCTGGACCAATTACTCCAAGAAGCAGTTGTTTATTACATCTAGAATTTTTATCTCCCTGCACTCCCCGATGTAGCATTTATTCATTCAATATTGGGTAATTGAAATCGCCCATTATAGCGTTGCCTAATTTGCTAGCTTTGCTAATCTCTGTAAACATTTCTTCATCTGTCGGTTCGTTCTGCCCTGGCAGACAGTAGTACAGCCATACAAGAATGCTCCTTCCCTTCACACATGGAATTTCTATCCATAATGATTCCACGCTGCTATATGTGTCATGTGGAATGTTTATTTTATTTGATTCAATTCCCTCTTTAACGTATAGATCAACCCCCCTCCAATTAGATCCTCTGTATCAATGCGATACAATTTGTACCCTTTTAACACAGTTTCCAATTGATTGTCCTCTTTCCACCAAGTCTCGGAGATGCCTGTTATATCTACCTCATTATTTTGTTCTATATATTTTAACTCTCCCATCATATTTTTTAGGCTTCTAGCATTTGTATACAGGCAATTCAAATTGTGTTTTTTCCTTTGATTTACAAGCTGCTTAGAATTTGATGGGTTAGGCATCCGCAGTTCATGGGGAAGTTCACTCTTCATTATCTGGGGCGCTCTCCTTCCCTTCATCAAAGGATTCTTTAGCTTTTGGTAATCAGGATCCAACTGGTTTTTGCTCGGTGAAGAAACCAGAAGTCATTACGCTGGAATCAGTGCGTTGACAAATGTACTCTAGGTAAAGTTTTTGTCATGCAATTTCAAGAGGTGAATAAGCAGATAACTGACTTAGTAGAGAAAACTTCAGAACATACTATTGCAGCACAGGATTTGGGAGGAAAGGTCTTTAAGCTTGAGTCTATACAATCTGCCCTGACATTAGATCATTTTAATTATTCATAGAAAAATTGAAATCTTAGAAAATCTCTGAAAGGAATTTGTTAATTTTCCGAAGGAGGAGGGCTTTTTAGCCATGGACATATCGATTAGTTATTTGATCAAAAACTTAGGTTTTACTAAAGAGACACTTAATTATTTTAGAGTCCACTTTCTGAACCTGAGACTAATGTTCAACACCTGGTGGTTTCTCTGGATAGTTTGGATGACATTCTACAGTCTCTTCAGTTGATGACGGTTTTGTTTTGAGGAAATATTTTAGGAGTATGCTGAAATTGTTCTGTGGTATGAAGATATGGCTTTTCCTATATTTAGAACAACTCAATGAAGGCAGTTTCTTTTAAAAGGCTTTGAAAAAGGTAGCGACTCAGATTAGGGAGTTTTTGGAAGAAGCTGCTATTTAGATAAGGGACAAGCTGGCTTTTCTAGATTGGCATAGGAGTGGAATCTTTGCTGGTGGCAGTGATGTATATGACATATGAACACCTTGATATAAATTGTGCCGTTATTCATATATTTAAATGTCTTATATAGTGCTTACAAGCCTCGAAGAGGCCACGCAATTATAAATCTGGATTCCAGCTTAGATATTAGCCTTGAGATGTGCTCATTTGCATTTGGGGGGGGGGGGGGGGGCACTGTCTTGAGCTACACAGTTTCTTTCCTGAGTGACAGACATAATAGAGCAGGGGTGTGCAACCTTTGTACGAAGATTTTAGTGCTATTCCTAGCAGGCTGCGACATTACATAATGTCGGAACCAGACGAGCTCCATACACCTTCTGTGATAAATAATTAAAAAATTATCTTAAAATGTTGGAAACAAACTGCTAGAGTGACTATTGTGTAAATATTTGCAAAATACAGTGTTTAAAATATCCAAATCTTTGGTTAATGTTGCTTTCTGTGTATGGTTCATTTAGTTTTGCAGGTCATATAAAACTTAGTGACAAGCCACAGATCACCTACCCCACTGTAGAATGAAGTCAGGTTTAATGTGGCGCTCAGTGCCCTTTGCAGCGTCGAGATCCTTAAGTTTTTCCTTATCTCTACTATTTGTTAACATTTACGTGGAACAGAGTTTATGTATGGATAAATAATCTGCTGAAGTGAAACTTGGACATACGTTCTGTGCAAGATATAAAAGACAAAGAGATCTGGGAATTGTAAGAGGTTGCATTCTCTATCAAAGCTCTGGTTAAGGAGATGGCCAATAAATAAATAAAAAAAGACTTCAACTTTTGAGTTTGTGGACTGTGCAATAAAGAAATGACAATTTTGGAACTTGCTGGTTATATGAAGTAAAAATTGTAGGAGTTAAATGTTAATTTTTATTTAGAAACTCCTACTGTTGATCTTGTTCATAAATATTTTTACTGTGGTGGTTCATGAAATCAACTTTCCAGCAGTTTATGATGAAAATTTAGCTTTATTTTAAGAAAAACACTGTTGGATCAATGCCAGAATAAGTAAGATTTTTTAAAATTAGAGGGCACACTTCATGTTGCAGTGCTGAGATTGATCAGTAGTGCCATAGATGATATCTATTAAAGAGAGATGAAAATTAACTAAAATGGTCTTTCTACTGAATTGTTTCCCTCTGCCTCTATTTTTATCTAATTGAACAACATCAGTGCCTAAGAATTCTGACCTATGGGCAGATGATCAAAGCCCCGCGCTGTTCCAAACAGTGCTCTAAAAATAGCGCTGGAACAGCGCGGGGCTTTACCGCACAGATGATCAGAGATAATGCATGCAAATTTAAGCAGCGCAATTATCTCTGATCATGGGGTAGAAGTGCGGGTGAATTGTGCCGAGCATGCGCTCAGCACAATCCTCCCGCACTTGTTTGACAGGTCTGGGCTGTCAAAAGCCCAAACCTGTCAAACACAGGGGCTGGAGGTCCATGGGACCACTAGGCCCTGACTACCCCTGCCCCGAGCAAGGCAAAACGGGGGCTGGAGGTCCGGAGGACCTCCGGTCCCCCCTGACGATCCCACCCCCCGAGTTTCAGGGAGGGTCTCCAGCCCCCCCAACCCCCTCCCCCCCAGCGACAGGGGGGTTGGCGGGTCCGCTGGACCGCCAGCCCCCAACCCCACCCCACCCCACCCCCAGCATTGGCAAGGGTCCACTCTGCCATCCGATCTGACGCCCACCCTCCCTCCTCCCTGCGTGGCCACCCCCCTACCTTGGTTGGAGGAGGGACGCAGCCTGCCTCCCTCCTCTTCCTTCGATGCCGCAAAATGGCGGCGCCAAAGGAAGAGGAGGGAGGCAGGCTGCGTCCCTCCTCCAACCAAGGTAGGGGGTCGGGCACCGGGCAGGCAGAGAGTGAGGATGAGCGTCGGATCGGATGGCAGAGCGGACCCTTTCCAATGCTGGGGGTTGGGGGGGTGGCAGTGGCCATTGGACCACCAGGGACCATTTTCGGGGAGTTTTGGGGGGGGATCATCGGGAGGGACCGGAGGTCCACCGGACCGCCAGTCCCCTGTCGCTGGGGGGGGGGGGGGGGGTTTGCATCGTTGGGGGGAATGGGGGCCTGCAAATGCATGCTGGACAGGGCTCACCATTCCTCCCCAATGATCTGCAAACCCTAACGCCAGCTTGGAGCTGGCGTAGGGTTTGTCGCGGCCAGCGACCCAACCTTTGGCGCGTTGGTCGCTGATCATTGGGGATGAATGCGTTAAGCCCCGTTTAGCATGCATTCACATGCTACTTGCGGTAAGAGCCCTCGAGCGCGTTGTTTCACGCGGGGTTAGCAAACGCCGACGCTAGTACGGCGCTAACAGCCTGTAGCGCCGGCGTTTGCTTTTGATCATGAGGTTACTAGTGTTTAAATGTAGTTGTTACAGAAGACAAAGTAATCTTGCTGTTGAAAAGTTACATTTTGTCTTTGTTTTGTTTTCTAGATTGCTTTTTCCCAACACAGCAACTTTATGGACTTGGTACAATTCTTTGTGACCTTTTTCAGGTATTTTTAACAATATTTTCTTTGACAGTTATATACTACTAGTAAAAAAGGCCTGTTTCTCAAACTAATGAAACAGGCGCTAGCAAGGTTTTTATCGATTTGCGTTTTTTTTTTTACCTGAACTGTTTTAATGTATGTGTTTTTTTGTATTTTTGTATTTTTTGTTTTTTTTGATAGTTTGTAAAAGTGGAACACAGTAGAGAGAGAGTGTATATGTGAAAGAGAGAGTGACTGAGTGTGTGATAGTCTGTGTATAAAAGTAAGTCTGAGTGTATGAGAGATAGTGTGTTTGAATCTGTGTGTGGCTGCTTGAGAGAGACAGAGTGTGAGAGTGTCACAGATAGAGATCTTGTGTGTGTGTGAAAGTGATATAGTGGGTGGGAACTCAGAAGATGGGGGCAACTGTATGTGTGTGTGGTGTGCAGGTTGTTTCTGTCTGTCATAATGATAGAGGGGGTTGGGGGATGAGGTTGGTGAAGTGGTATGGGGTGGCAGGGGTGTTTGATTGGAGTTCCTAAGTGTTGTACATCATTGTTCTATTGACAGAGGAGGGGTAGTTGTTCGTGTAGTTCTCGGCTTTTTCAGTGTGTATGTCTATGATTCAGACAGTAACTGTGTATGTGATAGACTGTGTGTGTTTGTGTGTTTCTGACAGTGACACTGGTGGGGGTGGGTTTGATGAACTGCGATGGTCCATGAGTGTGTGTGTGTGTGTGACAGTTACCTTGTGAGGGGGTGGTGGGGTGGGGAACTGTGTTGTGTGTCACAGAGAGAGATCGTGTGTTTGTGTGTAAGTGAGACAGGGGAGGGTTTATGAGAGGGTGGTGGGGTGATGGGTGTGGTGAAGTGGTCTGTGTCGGTGTTGGGCTTGTATTGGGGTTCCGAAGTGTTCATCATCTGTGTTGTATTCTCCAAGGAGGGGTCAGTGTGTGTGTCTGAGACAGACAGTGATTGTGTATGTGAGAGAGTTATTGTGTGTGTGTGTATCTGACAGTGCCAGAGGTGGGGGTGTGGTTGATGAACTGAGAGGGTGCATCAGTCTGTGTGTGTGTCAGTTTTTCTGTGTGTCTGTGACAGTCACGGGTGGGGGGTGGGAGGGCTTTTATGTGGGTGGGGAATTGTGTGTGTTGTGTGTATATGTGTTTTTGAGATAGGGGCAGTTACTGAGAGGGTGGGTGGCGAGTGTCTCTGTGTGTCTGTTAGAGATTTTGTGTGTGTGTATCATAATGAGACAGAGGGGGTTTGGGGGGGTGTATTGGTAGTTTTTGCTTGGGGGTTTGTAGTGGGGTTCACAGAGAGAGAGTGTGTGTGTGTTTCTCAGAGAGAGATAGTGGGGGGGGGGGGCGTAAGTGGGAGGGTGGGTGCGAGTGTGTGTGCATGAGAGAGATTTTGTGTGTGTGTCAGAATGTCTGAGAGGGGTTGTTTGTGTTTCCTCTTACCTGTTGTGCTGTTGTAATGTGCTTTTCTGTGGGCATGTCAGGCTGGCAGGTTATCTGACTTCTAATTTGATGGACATTGTGGGAACTGAGAGGATAGAGACGACTGTATGTGTGTGTGTTGTACAGATTGTGTCTGTCATAATCACAGAGGGGGGTTGGGGGGATGTAGTTGGTGAAGTGGTATGGGGTTGCGGTGGGGTTTGAGTGAAGTTTAGAATTGTTGGATATCACTGTTCTATTGCTTCATCATTGTGTCTGTCTGTGAGACAGACAGTGTCTGTGTATGTGAGACATATTCTGTGTGTGTCTGTCAGTGACAGTGGTGGGGGGGTGTTTGATGATATTAGATGGTGTGTGTGTGTGTCAGTAATTTGTGTGTGGAGGGGGGAACTGTGTGTGTTGTGTGTCACAGACAGATTGTGTGTGTATGTGTGAGACGGGAGGTTTTCTGACAGGGTGTTAAATTTTTTTTCTCTGTCAGAATGACGGGGGGGGGGGGGGTTGGGGTGATGGGTTTGTTGAAGTGTGTGTGGGGCTGAAGATCGCGTTTCCTCTTACCTGTTGTGCAGTTGTGATTCGTTTTTCTGTGGGTGCTGTTTTTGACTGGCAGCGGACGGGCTGGCTGGCGGTTTCGTAGCGTTGTGGTTTGGTGGGGCGAATGAAGGGGGGGGTTGGGGTGATGGGTTTGTTGAAGTGTGTGTGTGGGTGAAGATCGCTTTTCCTCTTACCTGTTGTGCAGTTGTGATTCGTTTTTCTGTGGGTGCCGTTTTTGACTGGCGGCGGGCTGGTTGGCGGTTTCATAGCGATGTGGTTTGGCGGGGCAGGCTGCAGGTGGACTCGCACTGCTGGGCGGGTGGTCTGGCTTTCAATTTGACGGGCAGCGGGCGTGGTTTCTGTTGGACTGTCAGTCCTTTGTTTTTCTTTCTGGCTGCCGTGGGTGCTGTTTTTGACTGGCAGCGGGCAGGCGAGCTGGCGGTTTCTGTGCTATTTGTTTTGACGGGGCGGGCTGCAGGTCGACTCGCGCTGCTGGTCGGGCGGGCTAGCGTTGGCGTGCGGGGTGGCGGACTGCAGGTCGACTCGCGCTGCTGTTACTTGGGCTCTCTGGATGACGTCATCCGAGGCTTCAGACCCAGGCACAGCCAATCAGAATGAAGACACGGGCCCAGGCAGCTTCATGGAACGTTCATGGTGCAAATTATTATATAGGATATATGACTTTTCAATATTAGAGGATGCAAAATATTTAGAAAAAAATACTGTTTCATTGGGCACTTTTGTTAAATAATAATGTTCTTGATTTTATTTTATTTTTTTGGGGGGGGGGAGGAGTGGAAGTTGGCTTTTTAAGACAACTTTAAAACTTAGTTATTGAGGGCTAGAAACAAACTTCCCCCAAATCTTTTAGCATTTCTCAGTGACCATGAGTACAGTGACCTTGTAGTGGCAGACATCCATTCTTCTGTTCATGGCTTCATCCTATCACTTCTTCATTGTTCCTGGCATCCCCTTAGACAGGAAAGCTCCTACGCTATACCTATGTTTTTCCTAAGTATTACTTTAACTGGAAGGTTCCTTTATTAAGGAATGCAAGTGAACCCACTCCTACATAAAATGTCACTGCTGTACAAATATCAGAAACACTCTCCCAATTTATAATCACCAAGTTCAGAATTGCACAATATTAAGCCCTGCCCCAGCATCTGTAAACCAGAAAGTGTACTCTACCCCATGCAGCTGACACCTGGAGCTGAGCCTTGTTCCACTGCAGACAGCAAGGAAGTGAGTAGGGCAGATATATAGCAGAGGTCATGAGATCTCTTCATGTGGTTTCTGTGCAAAGTAGAGCAATATAGGCTCAGCTGGGAAGCCTGGAATAATAATAAGTATATCTGGAAGATGGCCATGCGCTCTAAGGAGAAGACCCAGGGATCTAACCTAGGTGACCTCATTGAAGTTACTTAAGGTCTCTGACAGATTCTAGATAGGTCTTGTTTTGTTCTGCTCAAATCATTGGAAGGATTTGAAGGACTCTGCTGGAGGCTTTAGTATGACTTTCATCCTTACTGATATTTGGCTATATGGGCTTGGATGCTATTTAAGTTGCCCATGCTTAAAAGTAACTGCTTGATGGGCTTCCTAATCTGAGTCATGCTAATTTCCTAAGCAGTATCCACTTGGTTTCAAACAATACTTCCATATGGCTTTCAAGAATGTGTAGGCCACTTCCACGCCAGTCCCCACTTTGTTCCATTATGATGTTGTACATTGAGACAGAAAAGATGATCCTGGATTTGGGAGTTGAAAAAATATTGCCTGGAGTCTAGCAAAGAGAGTAACAGGAGGCCTGCCAGTAATCAGCAACCCTGGGACAGCTGAGAGTTCTGTACTTGTTGATACTGTCTACAGGCTTCCTCCAAGGTTAATACTGAGGCAGTGCTGGGAAGCTGTTGGATTCGAAGCATTTGTGCCTAGAGTCATGGGGCGAGCTGCAGGTGGCCTTCCATTGATAACCCTGGGATAGCTGAGAGGAGTGCAGCACCCACTGATGTCTACAGGCCCCTTCTGAGGATATGACCAAAGTAGTGCAACAGTACATGACCCGTGGCCGCGTACCTCAAGGAATGTGACCAAAGATCCAACCCCTTTGGAACCACTGTGGATCTAGTGTGAAGCTTAACAGAACCGTCCTTTATGAGTGAGTATTGCTACTTTCCTGCTTGTTTTGTGCTCAGGACCTTGGCCAGCAATGCAGATAAGTAGATACCCTCCTTTTTCAGTATGGGGAAAAGGAAGGAGAAATCACCTCCTCAAGGAGGAACTGTGCATGGTCCTGTGGCCTCATAGGTTAGGGCTTCTGCTTTGAATGTAGCTGGAGCAGTAGAGGGACCTTATATTTTGAGAGGAGATTTACATCTTGAGATTCTCTAAGCCCTGACAACTACCCTCCTTGCTACCTGCTTTATAATTGGGACTTGAACCTTTAGTATCTATGCCTGCAGTCCAGGAGTTAGGTTATGGGGGAGTTAAGCAAGACTTAATTGTCGATTGGAAGGACATGAAATTGGCAGCTGCTCCTGTTTTAGAACATTTGGATGTGACTAACCCTTCCTTGGCCCAGTCCCCTACCTCAGTGGTAGGTGTTGGATCATCTGGTATGTGCTTTTGAAATCTGTCTCCTTTATTGGTTATAAGGAGTCTAGAACATCTTAAACACCTCTGAGAGAAGTGACTAATGTGGAGATCTGGAAGTTGATAGCTAAGATGCAGGTAGCTTTTTCTTGCTGTCTAGCTCAGTGATGTCTATTTTCAGGAGAGACTGCTAGTAAGTTGTCTTTTATAGAGAAAGCTGTGTTAAAACAGCTCCTTGGTTAAAGGGAATTTATTTTTGGAGAATAAGCTGGAGAGGGTACTTTTGTAGCATTGTGATATAATTTCTGCTTCAGAGATGATGATTATTTTCTGAAAGCTTTGAAGCTGAGCATGGACTCCCTCCCCAAAACTGTTAATGTGTATTCTCCGAGGACAAGCAGGCTGCTTGTTCTCACTGATGGGTGACGTCCACGGCAGCCCCTCCAATCGGAATCTTCACTAGCAAAAGCCTTTTGCTAGCATGCGCAGTCGTCTTCCCGCCCGAAACCGGCTCGTGCCGGCCAGTCTTCGTTTGTCCGCGCTCGGTACGGTCGTGTTACGCCGTTCGCGCCCCTTAAGTCGACCTCGCGCGTCTCTCTTGACTTTTCGCAAAAAAAAAAAAAAGGATTTCGGAAGAGGACCTTTTCGGTCTTTTTCCCTTTCCTCTATTTTCAGTTGTTGGCCCGGTAAGTTTTCTTTCGTCTTCGGGGTAGGCCCTTTTGAGGCCTCGGGTCAAATTTTTTCTCCCCCTCTTTTTGGTGCCTACCGCAATTACGAGTTTTGATTTCGCCGGCGTGATTTTTCCGCCCATGTCATCGAAGTCTCCCAGCAGCTTCAAGAAGTGCACCCAGTGCGCCCGGGTAATCTCGCTCACTGACAGGCACGTGTCGTGTCTTCAGTGTCTGGGGCTGGGCACCGCCCGCAGGCCTGTAGTCTGTGCGCCCTTTTACAAAAGCGGACTCGGGTAGTGAGATTGGCCCAGTGGAACGTTTTGTTCTCGGGCTCTTCGTCGGCATCGGCACCGGGAGTATCGAGTGCATCGACGTTGACAGCGTCCAGACCTCCGTCCTCGGCCGCGACTGCATCGAGTGCATCGAGGCATCGACCCTCTGCATCGGGGCTGAGACATCGGAAGGCTGCGTCGGCGTCGGTGGTACCGGGACCTCCACTTCTGCTGATGTCGTCGGACGGTGGTGCTTCGACTGGAGTGCAGGTGAGGGCTGTCCATTCCCCTGCTGGTGGCGGTGAGCCTTCGGGTGGGTCTCCCCCTACCCTGAGGGCTCCTGCGGTACAGCCCCCCCGAGACCGACCTTCTTCGGCCTCGGCCCCGAGGAAGCGACGCCTGGATTCTACGTCCTCCTCGTCGGTGCCGGGAAGCTCCGGTGACATGCTTAGTCCCAAGAAGTCGAAGAAGCATCGACACCGGTCCCCTTCCCGTATCGGCACCGACAGCTCTGGGTCGCCGAGGGAGTCGGCACCCAGTAGGCATCGGCACCGAGAGGACCGCTCGCCCTCTGTTCAAGAGGTGTCGATGCGCTCCACTGTGGACAGCCCGGAACAGCCTCCATGCCCGGAACAGACTCTGACATCGACACCTGCATCGGCTTCCATGTCTTTCTCCACAGCTGCTCTGCACGAGAGTCTCCGGGCCGTTCTCCCAGAGATTCTGGGAGAGCTGTTGCGCCCTTCCCCTCCGGTACCGGGGGTGCTTGCGCCACCGGTACCGTCGAGTGAGGCGCCGGCTGGCCCCTTGCCCGGGGTGAGGTCTCCGACATCGGTGCCACGTGCGGTACCGACTGCGGTCGCCTCCCAGGAAGGCTCCCCGACGACGTCGGCGGAGGGAGCTTCGCCGGCGAGGGAGTCTACCTCTCGATGCCCACACCGTGGACGTGGCTCCATGGAGTCGAGCCGGGCACGTCTTCAGACACAGGTCTGTGAACTTGTGTCTGATACCGAAGGTGAGGCCTCGTGGGAAGAGGAGGAGGACATCAGATATTTCTCTGACGAGGAGTCTGAGGGCCTTCTGATCCCACTCCCTCCCCTGAAAGGCAGCTTTCTCCTCCCGAGAGCCTGTCTTTTGCGGCCTTTGTCCGGGAGATGTCTACGGCCATCCCCTTCCCGGTGGTTGTGGAGGACGAGCCCAGGGCTGAAATGTTTGAGCTCCTGGACTATCCTTCTCCACCTAAGGAAGCGTCCACAGTACCCATGCATCATGTCCTCAAAAAGACATTGCTGGCGAACTGGACCAAGCCACTAAGTAATCCCCACATTCCCAAGAAGATCGAGTCCCAGTACCGGATCCATGGGGACCCAGAGCTGATGCGCACTCAGTTGCCTCACGACTCTGGAGTTGTGGATTTGGCCCTAAAGAAGGCTAAGAGTTCTAGGGAGCATGCTTCGGCGCCCCTGGGCAAGGACTGTAGAACCTTAGACTCCTTTGGGAGGAAGGCCTACCATTCTTCTATGCTCGTGGCCAAAATCCAGTCTTACCAGCTCTACACGTGCATACACATGCGGAACAATGTGCGGCTGTTGGCGGGCTTGGTGGACAAACTCCCCCCTGAGCAAGCCAAGCCATTTCAGGAGGTGGTCAGGCAGCTGAAGGCGTGCAGAAAATTCCTGGCCAGAGGGGTGTACGACACCTTTGATGTTGCGTCCAGGGCCGCTGCTCAAGGTGTGGTGATGCGCAGACTCTCATGGCTGCGTGCCTCCGACCTGGAGAATAGGATCCAGCAGCGGATTGCGGACTCGCCTTGCCGTGCGGATAACATTTTTGGAGAAAAAGTCGAGCAGGTGGTAGAGCAGCTCCACCAGCGGGATACCGCTTTCGACAAGTTCTCCCGCTGGCAGCCTTCAGCTTCTACCTCTACAGGTAGACGATTTTTGGGGGGAAGGAAGACTGTTCCCTACTCTTCTGGTAAGCGTAGGTACAATCCTCCTTCTCGACAGCCTGCGGCCCAGGCTAAGCCCCAGCGCGCTCGCTCTCGTCAGCAGCGTGCGCCTCAGCAAGGCCCCTCGGCTCCTCAGCCAAAGCAAGGGACGAGCTTTTGACTGGCTCCAGCAGAGCATAGCCGACATCCAAGTGTCAGTGCCGGGCGACCTGTCAGTCGGAGGGAGGTTGAAAGTTTTTCACCAAAGGTGGCCTCTCTTAACCTCCGATCAGTGGGTTCTTCAAATAGTCCGGCAAGGATACACCCTCAATTTGGCCTCCAAACCTCCAAATTGTCCACCGGGAGCTTAGTCTTACAGCTTCCAACACAAGCAGGTACTTGCAGAGGAACTCTCCGCCCTTCTCAGCGCCAATGCGATCGAGCTCGTGCCATCCGGGCAGGAAGGGCTGGGATTCTATTCCAGGTACTTCCTTGTGGAAAAGAAAACGGGGGATGCGTCCCATCCTAGACCTAAGGGCCCTGAACAAATATCTGGTCAAGGAAAAGTTCAGGATGCTTTCCCTGGGCACCCTTCTTCCCATGATTCAGGAAAACGATTGGCTATGCTCTCTGGACTTGAAGGACGCCTACACGCACATCTCGATACTGCCAGCTCACAGACAGTATCTGCGATTTCAGCTGGGCACACGTCACTTCCAGTACTGTGTGCTATCCTTTGGGCTCGCCTCTGCGCCCAGAGTGTTCACGAAGTGCTTGGCTGTAGTAGCAGCGGCACTTCGCAGGCTGGGGGTGCATGTGTTCCCATATCTCGACGATTGGCTGGTAAGGAACACATCCGAGGCAGGAGCTCTACAGTCCATTCAGATGACTATTCGACTCCTGGAACTACTGGGGTTTGTGATAAATTATCCAAAGTCCCATCTTCTCCCAGTGCAGAGACTAGAATTCATAGGAGCTCTGCTGGATTCTCGGACGGCTCGTGCCTATCTCCCAGAGGCGAGAGCCAACAACTTGTTGTCCCTCGTCTCGCGGGTGCGAGCGTCCCAGCAGATCACAGCTCGGCAGATGTTGAGATTGCTGGGCCACATGGCCTCCACAGTTCATGTGACTCCCATGGCCCACCTTCACATGAGATCTGCTCAATGAACCCTAGCTTCCCAGTGGTTTCAGGCTGCTGGGGATCTAGAAGACGTGATCCACCTGTCCACAAGTTTTCTCAAATCCCTGTATTGGTGGACGATTTGGTCAAATTTGACTCTGGGACGTCCTTTCCAAATTCCTCAGCCACAAAAAGTGCTGACTACGGATGCGTCTCTCCTGGGGTGGGGAGCTCATGTCGATGGGCTTCACACCCAAGGAAGCTGGTCCCTCCAGGAACGCGATCTGCAGATCAATCTCCTGGAGTTAGGAGCGGTCTGGAACGCTCTGAAGGCTTTCAGAGATCGGCTGTCCCACCAAATTATCCAAATTCAGACAGACAACCAGGTTGCCATGTATTACATCAACAAGCAGGGGGGCACCGGATCTCGCCCCCTGTGTCAGGAAGCCGTCAGCATGTGGCTCTGGGCTCGCCGTCACGGCATGGTGCTCCAAGCCACATATCTGGCAGGCGTAAACAACAGTCTGGCCGACAGGTTGAGCAGGATTATGCAACCTCACGAGTGGTCGCTCAATTCCCGTGTAGTGCGACAAATCTTCCAGGTGTGGGGCACCCCCTTGGTAGATCTCTTCGCATCTCGAGCCAACCACAAAGTCCCTCAGTTCTGTTCCAGGCTTCAGGCCCACGGCAGACTGACATCGGATGCCTTCCTCCTGGACTGGGGGGAAGGCCTGCTGTATGCTTATCCTCCCATACCTCTGGTGGGGAAGACTTTGTTGAAACTCAAGCAAGACCGAGGCACCATGATTCTGATTGCTCCTTTTTGGCCGCGTCAGATCTGGTTCCCTCTTCTTCTGGAGTTGTCCTCCGAAGAACCGTGGAGATTGGAGTGTTTTCCGACCATCACACAGGACGAAGGGGCGCTTCTGCATCCCAACCTCCGGTCTCTGGCTCTCACGGCCTGGATGTTGAGAGTGTAGACTTTGCCTCTTTGGGTCTGTCAGAGGGTGTCTCCCGCATCTTGCTTGCTTCCAGAAAAGATTCCACTAAGAGGAGTTACTTCTTTCTGTGGAGGAGGTTTGCCGTCTGGTGTGACAGCAAGGCCCTAGATCCTCGCTCTTGTCCTACACAGACCCTGCTTGAATACCTTCTGCACTTGTCTGAGTCTGGTCTCAAGACCAACTCTGTAAGAGTTCACCTTAGTGCAATCAGTGCATTCCATTACCGTGTGGAAGGTAAGCCGATCGCGGGACAGCCTTTAGTTGTTCGCTTCATGAGAGGTTTGCTTTTGTCAAAGCCCCCTGTCAAGCCTCCTACAGTGTCATGGGATCTCAATGTCGTTCTCACCCAGCTGATGAAACCTCCTTTTGAGCCACTGAACTCCTGCCATCTGAAGTACTTGACCTGGAAGGTCATTTTCTTGGTGGCAGTTACTTCAGCTCATAGAGTCAGTGAGCTTCAGGCCCTGGTAGCCCAGGCCCCTTACACCAAATTTCATCATAACAGAGTAGTCCTCCGCACTCACCCTAAGTTCTTTCCAAAGGTTGTGTCTGAGTTCCATCTGAACCAGTCAATTGTCTTGCCAACTTTCTTTCCCCGTCCTCATTCCTGCCCTGCTGAACGTCAGCTGCACACATTGGACTGCAAGAGAGCATTGGCCTTCTATCTGGAGCAGACACAGCCCAACAGACAGTCCGCCCAATTGTTTGTTTCTTTTGATCCCAACAGGAGGGGAGTGGCTGTGGGAAAACGCACCATATCCAATTGGCTAGCAGATTGCATTTCCTTCACTTACGCCCAGGCTGAGCTGGCTCTTGAGGGTCATGTCACGGCTCATAATGTTAGAGCCATGGCAGCGTCGGTAGCCCACTTGAAGTCAGCCACTATTGAAGAGATCTGCAAAGCTGCGACGTGGTCATCTGTCCACACATTCACATCTCATTACTGCCTGCAGCAGGATACCCGACGCGACAGTCGGTTCGGGCAGTCAGTGCTTCAGAATCTGTTCGGGGTTTAGAATCCAACTCCACCCCCCTAGGCCCATGTTTATTCTGTTCCAGGCTGCACTCTCAGTTAGTTGGATAAATTGTTAGGTCAATCTCAGTTATGTCCTCGCCATTGCGAGGCCCAATTGACCATGGTTGTTGTTTTGAGTGAGCCTGGGGGCTAGGGATACCCCATCAGTGAGAACAAGCAGCCTGCTTGTCCTCGGAGAAAGCGAATGCTACATACCTGTAGAAGGTATTCTCTGAGGACAGCAGGCTGATTGTTCTCACAAACCCGCCCGCCTCCCCTTTTGGAGTTGTGTCTTCCCTTCTCTTTGTCTTGCTACATATGAGACTGGCCGGCACGAGCCGGTTTCGGGCGGGAAGACGGCCGCGCATGCGCGGTGCGCATTGGCGCGCGAGGGCTAGCAAAGGCTTTTGCTAGTGAAGATTCCGATTGGAGGGGCTGCCGTGGACGTCACCCATCAGTGAGAACAATCAGCCTGCTGTCCTCGGAGAATACCTTATACAGGTATGTAGCATTCGCTTTATACTTCTTTGAGTATTAAAAATGTATCCAAGGATAGTTTAGAAGCTCTTCTAGCAGCAAACGTGATTGAAATTTTAGAAATTACCGGCCAGGAGTCTGTTTTGAGGGCTAGGATTGTGGTAACCGTTGTTAACAGCCCCAAGAACAATGTGATCTTGGTTAATTTGAAATGTTTACTTCTTTTTCATGGCCATCTTATTAGTGTGTTTCTTGTTACTCCAAAAATCCAACAAGGAGGGAAATTCTTGTTTTAAGACTCAGAGCTTTAGCTCTAGAAATGACTTTTCTCCTGAAGTTTCCCAGTAGGAGTATGGTGAAATTTCAAGAGAAGGAATACTTTTTTTGACAGTAAATAACTGCAAGAGTTGATTTTATCACAGGAAAATTTATTAAAATATAATAACTAAGGGCCCTGTTTACTAAGCTGCTCTAGAGGTGCACTAGCGTTTTAATACACGCTAACCGTGTAAATGCCCATAATAATTCTATGGGCATCTAGACGATTAGCATGCACTAATTTTTAGCTAAAAACTAGCACACCTTAGTAAACAGGACCCTAAGTTCTGTTTTGCCATATCTCAGAAGCTGGTGATGTTATAGGGAGACTTTTGTTGGACCTGGAATGTTATATAAAGTAGTGTCTTTTGCTTTTCCTTACTAATAATTTCTTCTTTTTCTGCTCTCTTCTCTTCCCTTTTTCTTGTATTGGAGGGGGAGGGGGGAGTCAGGTATGTTTTTCTTTTATATTACGTTTTTACTTTTGTTGTACTGCTGTCCATTGATGTGATTTGGTGGCTTTTATTAAAGTTGAAAATGGAAATTTTAAAAAGTGATCCTGGTTGTGTAATAGGCACCGTAGATATGCTAAATATTTTGCTATTGTGTGCATCAAACAGTTCACTTTGAGTTATGACGACATGGGTGCCAAATACTTTGACATTGACCAGCTGCATTGAGAATGTTCATATGGAAGTTGAGTTGGTGTGGTAGCTGGGTTCACTTTTAAAGGTAATAAAAACAAAACAAAGAGAGAAAGTAAAACGGTACCTTTTTTATTGGACTAACTTGATACATCGTTTTATTAGCTTTCAAAGACAGTACATTCTTCAGGTCACAAATGAGCAAAAGATGATAAATAGAATAGTGAAACATAAAAGCATTCCAGTGACAGTTTCAGGGGGGATGGTAGGGATTTGGGGGGGGTGGGGGGTGAGTAACAGGAAGAGATGGATGGGTGATCAGAGGGTGACAAAACAGTATAATTTTATGGTTTATTAGCTCTACCCGGCCACACGTTGCTGTGGCTCAGTCTGGTTAAATGAAAAAAGAAAGAAAAGAGGAAGCGCACGTTTCTAATATGTTTTAATTTCACAATGCTTGTGGGTATACAATATTTTTTGTTGTTCCATTGTGTGTGCAGAGATAGAGATTGTCTGGTTTGCCAACTGTAGAACATGCAACATATAATTGTCCATGTGAGAAGCAATCCGTGTGTAGATGTAAACGGGTGAATTCTAAAGATTAGCCCTGAGCTTTGTTGATGGTGATTGCAAACTCCAATCGAATTGGGAATTGCAATCTATTAAATTGAAATGGCATATCTGTTTGAATCATAGTAATGCGAGGAATGAGGACATGTTCACCTTTTAAAGGTCCTGTCAAGATTGTTGCTTGTTGCTCATTAATTTTTTTACTGCAAGCCGCGTGCGGTTGCAAAGCTTTGGCTGGTTGATATTTCGCAACATGATAATTGGCACGCCGATTTTCAATTGCAGTACGTGCGGTGGCATCCCTGGCAGATCGAGTGAATTGAAAAACTCTGTTGGATAATTAAGCGCTTCATCTGCTTCCAGAACAGTGTCGACGGACTTGTATGTGAGTGGCTCACTTTGAATGTTAGACTGAATAATATTCAGTTCGTAGACGTCTTTGTTCTTGGCCGCAAGAATAGCTCGTTCACTCAGCAAATCGTGATTCTTATAATTGGTTTAAATATTGGGAATTACTTTTTCAACCAATTGTTCTTTTGAGGTCACTGAATTGCAGAAGTTATGAGGCAATGAAATTCGTCCTGAGGTCAGATCAACCGGCACCTTTCCGTTCCCAGTTTTCAGCAATTGATGTGAGAATATCTGAGCTGATTGATCGTTTTGCAGCTGGACACGCATATTTGTAGTTGTTTAATGTCTTTACGTGTTGCCACAAAGTAGAGTATTTTAGGCAAGCATTTATTTCATCCGCTGGTATCGATCGAGGAACTACAGGTAATGTTTGCCTGAAATCTCCTGCAAGCAATATTAATGTGTTCCCAAATGGTCTGATGTTTCCACGCAAATCTTGCAATGATCGAGCAAGAGCCTCGAGCAATGTTTTTCGCTGTGCTGTTTCCTCGGCACGTATTTGAGCCATTCTTTGTCTATTTCACTCGTTCGCTGATGCCCGTTCTTCCTCAGTTTGATTTGCAATTGTAGGTATATAAAAATACGTGCATATTTGAATGCAACGTTGTGTCGAAATTTCAAAGCAATCGGTGAAGAACTTTCGGAGATTTAAGCCACTCTCAGCCTGTCGTGTTGATTCTGTTGAGAACGAAGCAGATCTGAAGCTGCAGAACGCGATCGCCATGCTCGCAACCGTGCATCGTCAAGTCTGGCTGCACGTCGCTCTGCTGCTTCCTCGGCACATATTTGAGCCATTCTTTGTGTGTTTCACTCGTTCGCTGATGGCCGTTCTTCCTCAGTTTGATTTGCAATTACTCGTAGCACTGCTTCCGCTCCGCGAGTACGACAGCTGTGACATCTATATTATAGTAGGTATATAAAAACATGTGCGTAATTTCAAAGCAACTGGTGAAGAACTTTTGGAGATTTAAGCCACTCTCAGCCTGTTGCATTGATTCTGTTGAGAACGAAGCAGATCTGAAGCTGCAGAACGCGATCGCCATGCTCGCAACCGTGCATCGTCAAGTCTGGCTGCATGTCGCTCTGCTGCTTCCTCGGCACGTATTTGAGCCATTCTTTGTTTTGCTCGTTCGGTGATGGCCGTTCTTCCTCAGTTTGATTTGCAATTACTCATCGCACTGCTTTCGCTCCATGAGTACGACAGCTGTGACATCTATATAATAGTAGGTATATAAAAACATGCGTGTATTCGAATGCAACGTTTCCAAGGTTTATTTAAGATTTTGAACAAATGAACATTTACATTTTATTTATATAGATAATGTGATAGGAAGCCTAAATCTTTAAGTCATTTCTGGTGGGTGTCAAAATATTTTATCATTTTAACTTAAAAGGTCCTACATCCCTGGATTGTTTTGGCTTTTTCTTTTAGAATTGGGACTATAAAGTTATTGATGTGCTGCTCTGGTTTTACAAAGTGCTCTCTTACTGAGATATTGCCCTGGTTAGCTTTGTAGTATATAATGTGCCTTTGTAAGTTGATTCTTGTCTTAAGCATCTGGCCTGTCTCTCCAACATAGCATCCTTCTTCACATTATTTGCATTGAATGAGAGAGACTACATTTGAAAAAGTGCATGGGTAATATCCCCTTATACTGAATGCTTTTCCCATTTGAGTAACTGTGAGGTTCTGTGATATGTGCACCATGGTATGGAGGAATCCATAGCTCAACAATGGAATGATAAGAGATTCAAGAATGTAAGTCAGGTATTTAAAATAGGCAACAGGAAGTTTCTTTCTTTTGAGCTAGTTAAGTGGGCATACCTCACACAAATTTTTGCTTCTGCAAACAAGGTATTACCTTAGGGCTGTAGTGGGTAAATGCGAAAAAATATCGCTTTTATATCGAAGTAACCAGAATTGCACACAGTTCTCAAGGTGCAGTCTCACCATGGAGCAATACAGAAGCATTATGATATTCTCTGTTTTATTCTCTCTTCATTTGTAATAATTCCTAAATTCAGTTTTTGTTTTTTGGCTGCTGCTACACACTGAGATTGACAGACTGAGCATGGTCTGTTGTCCTAGCTGTTGTAAAGCTTGCTTTTATTTGTATTTTGATTTATGAAATAATGGAAAATGTTAAAAAAAAAAAAAAAAGGTAAGAAAAAAGAGAGTGCCAGACTGGAAGTGGGACTTCTGCTGTGTCCCTGAAGGTCTCCTCTATATGCCTCTTTGTCTCAGTCTCTCAAAATCCCTGGAGACAAGAAGTGTAATGAGCACAGGGCAATCTGCATTGAGTGGTAGCTATCAGTATCAATTTATTGTTTACATACCACTGTAACCCTTTATAAGGGTTGACTATGGTTTACAACAAGTCAATTAAATGAATAAAATATGCAAAACAGCACAATTACAACAATGAAATCTCAATCATCATATGAAAAAGTTTTCAGTTTCTTCCTAAATACAATGTAAAGACTCAAGACCAGCTATAACAGATAAAGTGTTGCAAAAAAGAATAGCAATGGAAGAAAACTGAGAATTATAATAACAGACATCCTTTGCAATTGGAAAGCAGACACATTTTGCAGTTGGGGAGCAGAGCATCAAAGATTGCTGTAACTGTGTTGCGTGTCCAAATAGAAAATCTTTAAACATATTGATTAACAGCACGGAAGTAAGGCCATAAACTAGTTAAGCTTGTAACAGTGGTGGTATGAGCACTTTGTGCTTCTTAGAATGCACTGATCAATGTGGAACAGCAATTTCAACCATAAACAGCAGTAGTAGGATTGCCTCGGTCATTAACCCATTAGTGTCCAACATTCCCATATGGGAACAAATCAATTTGTTCCCATATGGCTTATTATGGGAACATTGTGCGCTAATGGGTTAAAGTATTAGAGTTAGTGTGCATAGAATACAGTTAAAGCCAGACATAAACAGAAGTGGTATAGCAGCATTGAGCTTCCAAAAAGGTGGGATTATCTGCATAAGAGGACCATGGCTAAAACCCAAACCTCAAGAAGTATGAGGAAGCTGAATTAGAGAAGGTGTTTTATTTTTCAAAACCAGAGCAACGCTAACCTTAGTGACTGTGGGGTTCTTTAAAAAGTAGCAGTGAGAAGGGGATTTGAATGTTGGCCTAGGTGTTTTGGTTTTCTGGGAAGTAACGTTGAAGATAACAGCTTTTGAAATGGTTTACTTGTGGAGGAGGAAGAGAAAGCCATTACTTTGGCTGACTGACTCTGTCACATGACCCGATTACCTGCACTTGTACTTTGTCAAATCTTCCTGCCTCAGCCAACATCAATTCTGCGTCAAGTGACCCGTACATACAGCTCACCCTCAAGCCGTACTTATTTAAGCTGCCGGCAGCATTGTGCCTTACTTGTTTGATTGTATTTTTGTGATTTGTGAAGCCTGTGTCTCTGCTTTCTCATAGTATTATTTACACTTGCAGTTTGTCAAAGCTTCCTGCTTCAGTTGACATCAGTTCTGTGTCACATGACCCACATGGAAGCCCTACTTAAGTTGCTGGCAGCATTCCACGCTGTTGCAGTGTGCACCCAAGGAGAAGGCTGTGCTTCTTGGGCGAGCTCCTTGGGGTGAACTCCACAGGCAAACTCTGGTTGATATTAATATATTAATTTTATATATCTCCTCTTTAGAGCACAAGTCAAGGCGGTTTAGATACAGTTGTACAAGTATGTTACCCCTTTATCTAATCCTAGTCCTTTTTTTCACAGCCCTAATACAGCTCCATATGATCACCTCTCCTACTCCTGAGGCCTTGCCTATCCCATCATAAGTACATAAGTATTGCCATACTGGGAAAGACCAAAGGTCCATCAAGCCCAGCGTCCTGTTTCCAACAGTGGCCAATCCAGGTCACAATATACCTGGCAAGACACCAAAAAAGTACAAAACATTTTATACTGCTTATCCCAGAAATTTTCCCCAACTCCATTCAATAACAGTCTATGGACTTTTCCTTTAGGAAGCTGTCCAAATCTTTTTTTAAACTCTGCTAAGCTAACTGCATTTACCACATTCTCTGGCAACAAATTCCAGAGTTTAATTACATGTTGAGTGAAGAAAAATTTCTCCAATTCGTTTTAAATTTACCACATTGTAGCTTCATCGCAAGCCCCCTAGTCCTAGTATTTTTGGAAAGCATAAACAGACGCTTCACATCTACCCGTTCAACTTCACTCATTTTATAGACCTCTATCATATCTCCCCTCAGAAACCTTTTCTCCAAGCTGAAGAGCCCTAGCCGCTTTAGCCTTTCCTCATAAGGAAGTTGTCCCATCCCCTTTATCTTTTTTGTCGCCCTTCTCTGCACCTTTTCTAATTCCACTATATCTTTTTTGAGATGCGGCGACCAGAATTGAACACAGTATTCGAGGTGCGGTCGCACCATGGAGCGATACAAAGGCATTATAACATCCTCATTTTTGTTTTCCATTCCTTCCCTAATAATACCTAACATTCTATTTGCTTTCTTAGCCGCAGCAGCACACTTAGCAGAAGGTTTCAACGTATCATCAACACCTAGATCCCTTTCTTGGTCTGTGGTCTGTGCATGACATAGCTATAATTCGGGTTCCTCTTTCCCACATGCATCACTTTGCATTTGCTCACATTAAAAGTTATCTGCCATTTAGACGCCAGTCTCCCAGTCTCATAAGGTCCTCTTGTAATTTTTCACAATCCTCCCGCGATTTAACGACTTTGAATAACTTTGTGTTATCAGCAAATTTAATTACCTCACTAGTTACTCCCATCTCTAGGTCATTTATAAATATGTAAAAAAGCAGCAGTCCCAGCACAGACCCCTGGGGAACCCCACTAACTACCCTTCTCCATTGAGAATACTGACCATTTAACCCTACTGTCTGTTTTCTATCTTTTAACCAGTTTTTAATCCACAATAGAACACTACCTCCTGTCCCATGAGTCTCCAATTTCCTCTGGAGTCTTTCATGAAGTACTTTGTCAAACGCCCTCTGAAAATCCAGATACACAATATCAACCGGCTCCCCTTTATCCACATGTTTGTTCACCCCTTCAAAAAATGTAGTAGATTGGTGAGGCAAGATTTCCCTTCACTAAATCCATGTTGACTTTGTCTCATTAATCCATGCTTTTGAATATTCTCTGTAATTTTGTTCTTTATTTAATAATAGTCTCTACCATTTTGCCTTGCACCGACGTCGGACTCACCGGTCTATAATTTCCCGGATCTCCTCTGGAACCTTTCTTAAAAATCGGCGTTACATTGGCCACCCTCCAGTCTTCCGGTACCACGCTCAATTTTAAGGATAAATTACATATTTCTAACAATAGCTCTGCAAGCTCATTTTTCAGTTCTATCAGTACTCTGGGATGAATACCATCCGGTCCAGGAGATTTGCTACTCTTCAGTTTGTAGAACTGCCCCTTTACATCCACCAGGTTTACAGAGAATTCATTAAGTTTCTCCGACTCAGCTTCGACCATTTCCAGCAAAGGTATCTCACCCAAATCTTCCTCGGTGAACACCGAAGCAAATAATTCATTTAATCTCTCTGCTACGGCTTTGTATTCCCTGATCGCCCCTTTTACTCGGTCATCCAGCAGTCCAACCGATTCTTTTGCCGGCTTCCTGCTTTTAATATGCCAGTTCGATCTGTTAAGCATTACCCTGCTATATTTCAACCTTTATTTTCCCACTTGCCTACTAACTTCCTTGATCTGCCCCTTAATGAGGCTGTGTGCTGTTGGAACTCATCCGTTGCCCCTTTATTTCGTTCTACCGACACATCTCTGTCCAACAGTGCAACCACAAGACCCCATCCTCAGAAGGGATCTCTGTGGTCCCATTCCATCCTTCTACTAATGAAGCGTAAGTTGCATAAGGATGAATGTCTGGTGAAAAACATTTAAACGATACTATAGCACACCACAAATATTGAGTCCTAGGAAACTAATACAAAAAAACACTAAGAAAAATGATTATGCTAAGACTATCAGCAATTCTATCAATTCATCTAAAAGTCTATATCAAGTTGTTTCTGATTTGACAGATTACAGACCTGTACTTTTTACCCAGGCATCTCTCTCAGTGGATTCCTTAGCTTTTTTTTCCCCAGGCTAAAGTTCAGACTGTATTGCAGCAGCTCACCCCCCTCCCCAGTTCCTGCTTTATTTCACCCCCCCCCCCCTACTCCACTCCCATCTCCTTTATTGGACCCTTCTGCATCATCACTTATCACTTCCTAGAACACATTTTCAATGCCTGTTCTCACTATACTAGAACACCATTAAACATACTCATCTTACAACGTAACTGTTAGACCTTTCCAATCAGGTTGGTTACTAATCCAGTGCCACTGTTTTTAAACATTATTTCTTCATATGATCTCCCTGAGTCTTTCTACATAATGATGACCGCTATATAATGGTCATGGGGCAATCGGCTCCACAGACCCGGGACAGTAAATTAGGTAGAAAATAAAATTAGGTATAAAAACCAACTGGGAATGGAGACCGACCCACAAACGGACCCCAGACGAACCAGAGGTGCAACAGTCGTTTGTCGGAACCGATAAACGGCCCTGATCGAGAACCGAGTGACCTCGTGGTTTCCCTCCCAGGTTGAGATCGCAGGTCAGAGCGCACATTGCCAGCCGGACCGAAGAGCCACCAAGCAGAACCGGTAAGCGGCGATCAGAACTAGTGGCGGCGGCAAAGAGCCCGTCGCGGCCCCGAAGAAGGGAGAGGCAGTTGCACCTCTCCCCAAGGGGGACCCAAAGAGGCCCGCTCACCCCAGCCCTGGCTCCCGCTCGCCTGCCTCCCACCCCGCATTGCTAGAGGCGTCCAAACCTCCTTTACATCTCACCCGGTGCCCCGACGGATGGCTGGACCCCACATAATTGATTCCGCTTAGTCGGAAGTTCCCAGCTCGCACCCGGCATTTCATTGGGTGACACCGATGCATCGCACTGCTACACCTCCGGAGCAGGAGAGGCAAGCGAATCTCTTACTCAGAGGACCACGCAAGGCCAACCCGACGGCGACTATAGCCCAGCTCGGCTGCCCACCAGACTGAACACTAGCGACAGATGCAACCAATTGACCCAACCGAAGTAACGGAGGTAAGAGAGGCACTCCGAGCCGGAGAACACAGACGTCCGACCTAACTACGATCCAGCCCCCGATGCAGCAGCGGCCCTGCATCCAAAACTAGGCACACAACCACCTCTTTTCCCCAACTACCCAGGGCAGCATTTACACAGTCCAGCCCCCCCCCCCCCCCCCTCCCCACCACCACTGCCTGCCCATCCGGAGTGAAGTGTGGAAACCGGATTGCCCCACACTGGTCAACACAGTCGCACAATCCCGGTCCTGCGACAAACACCACTCTTCACTACCTGCACACCAGACCCTGACCGACAGCACGGAATTGATACAGACCGAAGAGAAACTTAGGACCACCAGAGACTGGGGAGATACAAGGAAGGAAGAAACGGAGACAACACGACTGAAGGAGACTGAGCCATCAATAGGAACACGGGGAAGGGAAAAACAATGCGGTTGGAGGAGATCGAGCCCATCTGCCGAGACCTGGAGAAAGGAGGTGATTCCACCACTACTGACTCCCCCAGCTCCCATCGCTGCCTTAGGACATATTAAAACTGAATCCAACCTTATCCACTGCCACCTCTCTCACCATTCAAAGAGATCCTACCCGAGGAAACTCCTCCACACACCGACTGAACTAGGGGTCTCCCTTAATCAGCACCCAAACGACAAGCGCAACACCCAGACACACGGAGTCCCTAAACCTGGAGCATCACTCCTACACTTGCAACCACACACTAATTCAAGGAAGGAAGAGAGAGACTGAGCGACCCTGAGCTAACCGCAGCGAATTCAACACCAAAATGAACACCACCAAGCTGCTCCTAACAATTTATTCACTATCATTAATACACCATACACTAACCACCCCCCTTATGAACACCAACAACATACCCACATTACACAACCTAAACATACCAACCAGATACAATACACCTCACCAAAACAGCAACAACCAAAACAATGGGAGATTTACCACACGCAGACAGAACCAACACAAAGGAAAGAAAGGACACAATAAACCCACACTACAGGAGAATAGACAACTGATGAAAATCAACACAACCTCAAACCCAACCGACCCCTATCAAAAAATCCAAGTGGGTTACATAAATGCCAGATCAGTAGTTAAAACAACAATAATAACAGACTGGATCACGGCAGACAACCTTGATCTACTATTCATCAGTGAAACCTGGATCCATGACCACAAGGACCCCATAATTCTAGATCTATGTCCTCCAGGCTACAATATCACTCACTGGACAAGAAAAGAAAAAAAGAGGAGGAGGCATAGCACTAATCTATAGATCCCACTTTACAGTAACAACAACTGCCGAGTCTATAACATCACAACTTGAAATCGCCTCAGAATACACTGCACTACCTTACTTGACCACCTAAATGCTGTCTTGTTTTACAGACCACCAGGCAACTGGCAAGAATCCTAACCTCACTTCATGGACTTCATATCGAATACTTATGTATCTAACTTACTGATATTAGGGGATATAAACCTATACCTAGAAGACCCTAACGCAACCAATGCACGCGAATGCAAGGACTTCCTACAACTATGGAACCTCAACTGGCCTACTATGCAAGCAACGCATGCTAAAGGACATACACTGGACCACAGATGACGTTTAATGTGAGCAAGTGCAAGGTGATGCATGTGGGGGAAAAAGAACCTGAATTATAGCTACATCATGCAAGGGTCCACGTTAGGAGTTACGGACCAAGAAAGGGATCTGGGTGTCGTCGTCGATAATACACTGAAACCTTATGCTCAGTGTGCTGCTGCGGCTAGGAAAGCGAATAGAATGTTGGGTGGTATTAGGAAAGGTATGGAAAACAGGTGTGAGGATGTTATAATGCTGTTGTATCGCTCCATGGTGCGACCGCACCTTGAGTATTGTGTTCAGTTCTGGTCACCACATCTCAAGAAAGATATAGTAGAATTGGAAAAGGTGCAGCGAAGGGTGACTAAAATGATAGTGGGGATGGGACGACTTCCCTATGAAGAAAGACTAAGGAGGCTAGGGCTTTTAGCTTGGAGAAGAGATGGCTGAGGGGAGACATGATAGAGGTATATAAAATATTGAGTGGAGTGGAACAAGTGGATGTGAAGCGTCTGTTCATGCTTTCCAAAAATACTAGGACTAGGGGGCATGCGATGAAACTACAGTGTAGTAAATTTAAAACAAATCGGATAAAATTTTTCTTCACCCAACGCGTAATTAAACTCTGGAATTCGTTGCCGGAGAACGTGGTGAAGGCGGTTAGCTTGGCAGAGTTTAAAAAGGGGTTAGACGGTTTCCTAAAGGACAGGTCCATAAGCCACTACTAAATGGACTTGTTAAAAATCCACAATTCCAGGAATAACATGTATAGAATGTTTGTACGTTTGGGAAATTTGCCAGGTGCCCTTGGCCTGAATTGGCCGCTGTTGTGGAAAGGATGCTGGGCTCGATGGACCTTTGGTCTTTTTCCAGTGTGGCATTATTTATGTACTTATGTACTCATCACACACAAACTGTCCTCAGATTTTAACCTAATCCTAACAGACACAAAATGGTCAGACATACCATGGTCAGACCACCATCAACTAAACCTTACCCTACAATGGCGGAAAAAAGGCTCACACCACATACACCACGAGAGGCCAAATTGACCCTGTCATATTCTGGCAACAGATCTACATGGAGGAATGGATAGCACAAACAGAATCCAAACACTACCTCCTCAATTGGGACAACAGATGCAGAAGCATATTAGATAAAATCGCACCACTACAAACAAGAACCTCACAACGTCGCATCTCGGTACCATGGTTCAACGAAGAACTGAAACAATTAAAAACACTAGCTAGGAGACTTGAACGAGCATGGAAAAAAACAAAAGATGATCAATCACTCAAAGCATGGAAACAAATGTAAAGGAAATACAAATATACAATAAGACAAACCAAAAGATCATACTACAAAACCAAAATAGGGCCAGACTACAAAGACAAGCATAAACTCTTCCAACTCGTGAACAAACTACTAGACAGTTACCACATCCAACACAGACACCCCATCAGCAGACAACCTTGCTACATACTTCAACGAGAAAATTATAAAACTGTGACTCACGTTACCACTCAATACCACCGACCACGAACAATTCTTTGACTGCCTCGACCCAACCCCCAATGAATACCCAGCCGACCGAATCTGGAGAAACTTCGACCTACTGACCAACAAAACCGTCACTCAAGCTATCAACAGGTTCGCCAAATCCCAATGCAAACTGGACATATGTCCCAATATCCTAATAAAATTTGCCCCACAACGCTTTATAACAGATCTCATGGCACACCTAAACCACATGTTACAACATGGTCTCTTCCCTAAGGACAAAGGAAATATACTACTCACTCCAATACCAAAAGATACAAAGAAAAAAGCAAATGACATAACCAGCTATCGCCCGGTAGCATCCACCCCTCTTGCAGTGAAACTAATGGAAAGCATGGTAACCAACCAAATCACCGACTACCTGAACAAATTCTCAATATTTAATGAATCCCAATCAAGATTTCGATCCAACCACAGCATCAAAACAGTACTAATCACTCTACTAACCAAATTCAAACAAATAATAGCAGCTGGCAATAGCGTACTCCTCTTATAATTCGACATGTCCAGCGCGTTCGACATGGTTAGCCACAAAATACTATTAAACATTCTAGAATACTTCGAGATGGATCAACAGCTTCCTAACTGCAAGAACATATCAAGTAATATCAAATTCAAATACATCATCACCATGGAAACCTGAATGCGGAGTACCCCAAGGATCACCACTCTCACCAACCCTTTTTAATCTAATGATGACACCCCTAGCCAAATCACTATCCAACCAAGGCCTCAATCCTTACATTTACGCAGACAATGTCACAATTTACATCCCGTTCAAACATGATCTAACAGAAATTACAAACAAAATCTCTCACAGCCTCCAAGCAATGAACTCATGGGCGGCTGCATTCCACTAAACCTAACGCAGAAAAAAACACAATGTCTCATCCTCTCTTCACAATACAACACAAACAAACCCACCACCATAAACACCCCAAATTACACCCTCCCTGTTTCGGACAGTCTGAAAATTCTTGGAGTTACAGTTGATCGAAATCTCACACTAGAAAGTCATGCGAAAAACATAACAAAGAAAATATTCCACTCAATGTGGAAACTCAAAAGAGTAAAACCTTTCTTCCCAAGAGAAATATTCCGCAGCCTGGTACAATCAATGGTACTGAGCCATCTAGATTACTGTAACGCCATCTTTGCAGGATGTAAAGAGCAAATCATTAAGAAACTGCAGACTGCGCAGAACACAGCAGCCAGACTCATGTTTGGAAAGGCGAAATATGAAAGCGCCAAACTCCTAAGAGAAAAACTACACTGGCTCCCACCAAAGGAATGGATTACATTCAAAATCTGTACCCTGGTCCATAAAATGATCCACGGTGAAGCCCCAGCCTATGTGTCGGACCTTATTGACTTACCAACCAGGAACACAAAAAGGTCAGCTCGCACATTCTTGAATCTCCACTACCCCAGCTGTAAAGGTCTTAAATACAAATCAACATATGCAACTAGCTTCTCTTACATAAGCACACAAATATGGAACGCACTACCAAATGTCATAAAAACAATGCACGCCCTAACAACCTTCCGAAAACTACTGAAAACCAACTTGTTCAATAAGGCATACCATAAAGATCCACCCTAAACACTAGGAAACAGAACTCTACCAAAACTTGACAAAACCAAACTTCCTTACACGTGACTGCTTCAACCACTCTATTACGAATGAAAATGTTCGAACTATCATGCTACCTCTCATGCTGAGTGAGCTCTCTATATTTAATTGCTTAACTTGCTCTACAAATTACTAACTACTCTATAACTTTATCAGATATGAACTTTGTATTTCTCATTCCGGAAATGGTGATCGCCACTACGGCATAATGTAAGCACATTGAGCCTGCAAATAGGTGGGAAAATGTGGGATAGAAATGCAACAAATAAATAATTCATACCCTGATGCTGGAAACATGCTGTAGCCGAACCTGCTGTTTAAGAACTTCTCCTTGAATCATTCTAATCCCATGAGTTGCCGGACGATTTCTAATCTTTGTATAGCCTCAAAAATCACTGAGAGAGTTGTTTTTGATCAACTCCTAAACCACATTGCCCAACATGGATACTACACCCCAGGAAGATCGTGTTTAGAGCAAGCAGCAGCACAGAGACTACCATCACTGTGCTGAATAGTCAACTTCATTCTACTTCAGATGACAGTTATATTGCACTCCTTATTTCTCTCGACTTGTCCGCAGCATTCAACCTTGTTGATCATTCTCTGCTCCTTTCTGTCTTTAGTCTGTTGGTTTAGGTAATCTCACTTGTTTGGTTTACTTCTTCTTTTTTTTTTTAATCAGATCATAGTTCAGCCTTTTAAAAACATCTGCAGTGATCCCTTTTCATTCTGGCATATCCCAGGGATCTGTCCTTTCTCTTCTCTTACTTAACATTTTCATCAGTCTGCTTGCGGCTCTACTGGAAGACCCTAATAATAATTTTTTCATTTATGCGGATGATATCCTATTAATATATCCTGTTTCTCCTTTTGACTTGAACTTGGCTCCACCATACAGCATTAAAAGCTCTGTCCCACTGGTTATCCTCGCATAGACGTGTACTGAAAGACAAGTGCATGCTGGATTTCTGGATTATTATCTAAGCTCACCGTACCTCTTACTTTTTGACCTTCCTATTGACCCTGTTGACTCTCTTAAATACATCGGGGTTATTATTTATTCAAAACTCACACACGATCAGCAGATCTCTCAGGTTGTAAAGAACAGATTTTTCTGGCTTCGGCCATTGCGCTCAGTTATACACTTTTTGGATTTTCCATCACCACATACTTTAATTCAAGCATTTGTCATGTCTCAATTAGACTACTGTAATATAGTTTATGTAGGACTTCCTTAGTCTCCACTTCACCCTCTTCAGACCCTACAGAATTATGCAGCCCGCTTCTTATTTAGGGCTAAGCATTTTGGCTCAGTCACTCCTCTGTTAACAAAAGTATACTGGCTCCCCACTCTTATACCACATACAATTTAAGATCCTTGTCTTTACCCATAAGATCTTCCAGCCCAGTAATTCAGCTTACTTGGCCTCTCTAATCATTCTGTGCACTCTTTCCCATGCTCATTGGATTTTAACTGCCTAGTACTGCCTTCCCCCAAACAAGCCTACTATGAATCTACCTGCCATTCTGCATTCTTCTTCTTGGCTTCTTTCCTGTGGAACAGCTTGCCAGCAGATATCAGTTGTGAATTTTCCTTGGCTTTATACCTAGTTAATCACTAACCCTTTTGAGTAAAGCAGAAACACAGCACTTCTCCCTTTTATAGGCGGTTGGTGGCCCAACTGGTTGGGGAGGCTAAAGGGGGGGTGGGGTTAGGGGTGGGGGCAGGGCTTACATCCATAATTGTCTGACAACACACAGAAAAAAAATAAGTAAAAAAATCACAATTAATATTTTTTTATTAAATTTAGGTATTAGATATGTATCATATGTCAAAGAATAAAGTGGTTGCTCAAAGCATATACTGTTCCACAATTGCTCAACTGCAAAACACTATGCACAACTTTGTGCAAAAACACACTCATAATCTTACTGTACCATAAATATTACACTGGGTAGACCTAATACACCAATATACCACCATACGGAAAATGCAGACTGTCAACAATATGAAATAAGGGATCAAAATATCACAATTCTCATGTAGAGCCACAAAACACCCTTTTAGGGTGGATAGTGTTCACAATTAGCTCCTTTTATTAACGACCATATGTAGATCCTTCAAGAGGTAGTGTGTCATGATTTAGGCTTTACACCCTTTCTGATGTTTTGGTGCCACCTCAGCAAGGCCAACACACAATCTCTCCACTTCAAAACAGTATACACAAACTTGTGCAAAAACACACTCATAACCTTACCAAACCATAACAGCACTAATTCCAAGGACAGGACGAGCTACAACCTTATGCGTGGAAAGGCAGCACTATAATTACACCAGGCTCTAAAACACCAGTACACAACCTAGTGAAACAAAAAAATACAAAACAAATAGGGCTGCAAATACTACACGCTAGCAGAATACTGCATCTTGATCACACATGAAAAACACTTGCCACAACAGATATGAAGGCAAAATTCTGAACTGGAAAGTTACCTCAAGAAGTCACTCAGCATGCAGCAATACTAGAAAAATTGAAACTTGCGTGTAAAATATCACAGATGCACATTTCCAAAACCTGACAGAAACAAAAAAAGGCAAAGATCTGCCACAGAAATAGCAAATCAAAAGAAAAAAAGCAGATCAAAAAAGACAAAAAAATAGAACAGAAGGGTAACAGAAGAAGTGGTTTATTACAAGTTACCCGACGTGGCCACGTTTCGCCCTCAGGCTGCGTCAGGGGTAAAAAAAAACTACAAAATAAAAATACATAATGAATAAAACTAATAATAAAACATATCTAAAAACACTATCACATCATATAAAATAAAAACAGATCAAATCTAAAAACATAATACAAGAAAATATAATATCAAATCAATATCAGTTAAAAACATTCAGATTAAATATGCATGCAATAAAATAATTTTAATACAAGACATGATATCAACAAAAAATATCAACACTAAAGGTATATCAACAGAACTGCAGAGGACAGATAGGTGGAGATATACAACACTAAAATAACTGAATGACCATACATACTAAATATCACCTACCTAATAGGGGTAAAAAGCAAAGTGAACCCCTAAAAGTAGTCATACAACCACCACACAACAGATATGAAGGCAAAATTCTGAACTGCAAAGTTACCTCAAGAAGTCACTCAGCATGCAGCAATACTAGAAAAATTGAAACTTGCATGTAAAATATCACAGATGCACATTTCCAAAAGCTGACACATTCCAATTAATAAATTCTGAATTTAAAAAATGTTTTCTGCCTTTGCTGTCTGAGCATTTAGTTTTTCTATTAGCTTTGGTCCCAGTGTCTTCTGTTTTATGCATTGTCTTCTTTCCATGTGATATTTTTTCTCTCACCATGTCCACCATTCTTCTGTCCCCTTATGCGTCCTGTCTACCATCTGTAGCCCTGTCCCTATCCTTTCTCCAGTTTCAACATCTGCCTTCAAAGTGTTCCAATCCAGCCCTTAAATTCAGCAATTTCTCCTCCATCCATATCAGCATTTCTCCTCACTCCACTCCCCTCCATCCATGTGCATGTGCTTCCTCTGTCTTCCCTTCCTTCCATCCATGTCCAGCATTTCTCCTCTCTCCCTTCCACTTTATCCATGTGCATCTTTCCTTTGTCTTTCCTTCCCTCCATCCTTGTCCAACATTTTTCCTTTCTTCCCTGCCCCCTCCATCCATCCACGTCCAGCAAATTTCCTCCCTCCCCCCTGCCCTCCATCCATCCATGTCCAGCAACTATCCATTCTCCCTTGACCTCTCCTCCATCCATCCATCCATGTCCAGCAATTCTCCTCTCTCCCCTCCCCTCCATCCATGTCCCGGAACTCTCCATTCTCCCCTGTCCTCTCCTCCATCCACCCATATCCAGCAAATTTCCTCTCTCCCCTACCCCCATTCTTCCATCCATGTCCAGCAATTCTCCTCTCTTCCCTGCCCTCCACTCCATCCATCCATCCATATCCAGCAACTCTCCATTCTCCTCTGCCCTCTCTTCCATCCATCTCCAGCAATTCTCCTCTCTCCCCTGCCCTCCCCTCCATCCACCCACGTCTAGCAATTCTCCCGTTTCTCCCCCCATTGCAGTATTTATTCCTCTCCCTCTTTCCCTCCTGAATGCAGTGTCTATCCCTCTCCCTCGTTCCCCCCCCCCCCCCCCGAATGCAGCATTTATCCCTCTTGCTCCCTCCCTGCAGTCCCTCTAATTTATTCAGATAGCCGCTACTGACAGGCTCTCTCTCATCCTCCCACCCCCCGATGCAGCGTCTATCTCTCTCACTCCCTCCCTGGCCGTGGTCTCTCTAATTTGATTTAGATCACCCATCGCTGCCGGTAGCAGCACGCCAACATCGAACTACAGCTTTCTTCGTGTCTTCAGCATGACGTGTCCAGCCCTGCCTCCTCTGACCAGCCTTCCTTATGATGCGTCCAGCCCTCGCGGAAGCAGGAAGTTTGGTCAGAGGAGGCGGGGCTGGGCACGTCAGGCTGAGGCCCCGAAGCAAGCTGTAGTTCAATGTTGGGGTGCTGCTACCGGCAGCGATGGGCGATCTAAATCAAATTAGAGGGGCCAGGGAGGGAGTGAGAGGGATAGACGCTGCATCGGGGGGGGGGGGGGGTGAGAGAGAGCCTGTCAGTAGTGGCGATCTGATTAAATTAGAGGGACTACAGGGGAGGGAGTGAGAGGGATAGAAGCTGCATCGGGGGGTGGGGGGATGAGAGAGAGACGCTTGGGGCTTGCGGCTGAGGAGGCTTAGCCTCCCCAAGCCTCTTATACCGGGCGTCTATGCTTCTTTTCCTTTACTCCCTGTCCCCCTCTTCCCCTCTACTCTCCTTACCTATGTTTGAATGCCACTCTATTATCCTTATTAGAGTTCCTTTGTGGTTTTATATTTTTATTGTACACTGCTTTGATCTTTCTGTAAGCAAAGGTGGTATACCAAGTCCATAATAAACATAGCTTTTGGGCATGCTTAAGACAGACAGGGGCCATAGAGAGGAGTCATGTAAATGATTTGTGGAGAGGAAGAAATTGGTGTTATATAAGGAATGGAATTTTGTAAGTGTATTTGCCTAAAATGAATGAAACATCTGTGACTCATTAAGAGACCATTGGGGTGCTGGATTTTTATATTTTAAAGGTATTAAATTGTGTGGTATGTTAACTGCTACTGTGAATGTGATTTCATGTAAACTTTGAACTTGTAAACAGCTTTGAACAAACACTTTGGTGTAAGCAGTATATAAGGATTTTAATATAATGACAAAGATGAATTTTGTACTGGGTAGATTGGATGAACTCTCTTTGGTCATTGTCATCTTAGCATGTGCTGATCATTCAACTAAGCTAATCAATAGCGGAGACAGATGTAGTGTGCAGAGACCCAAGACCAACAGGCAGTCATGTGAGTGGACAGGTATTGACCTTGTGTTCCATTGTCTCGTTCACCCCAGAGGGGCAGTGTGGTTCACCTCTGAAGCCTCAGGCTATGGCCAGTGTGCTTTCGACATATAGCACTAACTGGAGTCAATTTAGCCATGAGCACAATTGATTTGGAAGGTCATAACTAGGTTGTCAGCTTGTAGACCCGCTGCCAATCAACCTTTTTGTGTGCTTATAATGCCAGAACCAACCAACCTGGATTCTACTGCAAGACGCTATGAATTTGTGACACTGCAATTTAAATGTTTGTAAAGCAGATGTTAAATTGCTAATGAGGGAAAAGTCTCAACTGCTATGGCTGTTGTTTACACATGAACATTCATTGTGTAGCCCATAGAAAAAGTCATCATCGACTTAAAAACCCTCAATATTTAATTTTTTATTTTTATTAAATTTTATTAAATTTTACTGTATCAATCTCTGTGCATGACTAATTCAACCTTAAAACTTAATGGCAATATCTAAATCTATCAAAAATATCAAAAATTGAATCACTTATCTTGCCCAGAAATATAGAACGATGTTATTCTTTAGTGCTTTCAATGCTGTGTTGTGTTCAAATTATTTAGTAAAAAGACGCTAGATCAAAAAATAGATAAATGCAAAGGTTCCAACGGTCCCGTTTCGAATGTCTTCATCAGGGAACCTGCTTATTTGTGGAACACTGCGCCGTCGTAACTATCAATAAATCAGAACAAGAAAGGTCCAAATAAACTTAAACACATCTTTTCAAATTACTCTTTTAAAAATTACTCTTCTAAAAATTACGTAAATTTAAATTATACTACTCCCTCAAGAGCAACTCATGTCATTATTACCTGTATTCGCTATAGTTTTCAAACGAAGATTATATCTTCTGGAAAAGATTTTTCGGAGTCCTCACCTGACTTCGATAGAGAATTAAAGATAAATTATACATTGGCAAGACAGACAGAAGTTTAAAAACGAGATTGAGTGAACACAAGTCCTGCATTAACTCTTTGAAATTTGGAGCCCCTCTAGTTTCTCACTGTAAAGAATTCAAACATAATTTTGATCAGTTTTCATGTTCAGTGATAGATCATGTGGGGGAACATATCAGAGGAGGAGATCGCAGTAAATTGTTATTGCAGGCAGAACAAAGATGGATCTATAGATTACATACGTTGGAACCTCACGGTCTGAATTCAACTATACAATGGGGAGCTTTTTTATAAACACAATCTCATTTCTTATGAGTATAAACACAATCCCATTCTTTATAAACCCATTTAACAATGGAACATATTTGTAGATCATGTATTTCAGAGCATTTTTCCACTCACATTTTCACACTAGCTGTTCAGGGCAGTTAGCGTCCCTTTAAATGTCTCTGCTACTCTTTTTCGATAGCAGATGACGTACTAGTTGGTAATTGGATGAAGTTATCAGCACGTCAGATGACGCTTCAGTCAGCGATAGGGTAAAGTTTTCTTTAATTCTCTATTGAAGTCAGGTGAGGACGCCGAAAAATCTTTTCCAGAAGATATAATCTTCGTTTGAAAACTATAGCGAATACAGGTAATAATGACATGAGTTGCTCTTGAGGGAGTAGTATAATTTAAATTTACGTAATTTTTAGAAGAGTAATTTTTAAAAGAGTAATTTGAAAAGATGTGTTTAAGTTTATTTGGACCTTTCTTGTTCTGATTTATTGATAGTTACGACGGCGCAGTGTTCCACAAATAAGCAGGTTCCCTGATGAAGACATTCGAAACGGGACCGTTGGAACCTTTGCATTTATCTATTTTTTGATCTAGCGTCTTTTTACTAAATAATTTGAACACAACACAGCATTGAAAGCACTAAAGAATAACATTGTTCTATATTTCTGGGCAAGATAAGTGATTCAATTTTTGATATTTTTGATAGATTTAGATATTGCCATTAAGTTTTAAGGTTGAATTAGTCATGCACAGAGATTGATACAGTAAAATTTAATAAAATTTAATAAAAATAAAAAATTAAATATTGAGGGTTTTTAAGTCGATGATGACTTTTTCTATGGGCTACACAATGAATGTTCATGTGTAAACAACAGCCATAGCAGTTGAGACTTTTCCCTCATTAGCAATTTAACATCTGCTTTACAAACATTTAGATTATCTATCACAGCTAGCAGAGAATCTGTTATGTAAGGTTGACACTGCAATTTAGCCATATTACATGTGTGTGAAGATTGAAGGGGAAGGTGTTCTTTTCGAGGACAAGCAAGCCATATTCTCATATGTGAGTGACTTCATCCACGTCGCCCGGTGCGGAGCATTAAAAAGCTAATATCACTTTGAGTACGCATAGCATCCTCACCGCACATGCATGAGTGCCTTCATGCCCACCGCAAGAGCACAGGACCTGAAGGCTCTTTATTGTGAGGAAAGAACGTACTATCCACAGCTCCTCACACCATCTGGTGTTTGAGTACCCTTTTTCAAATAAATAGCTTCCCTTATTAATTTACCTATTTTCCCCCACTTTTAAGATTTTTCTCCCCCCCCCCCCCCCCCCCCCCCCCCCCCGCGCGCGCGCTCTTTATGCCCTCTTAGGCCTAGGCCTGAGCTCCAGTTGGGACTCATTTCTCATAATTCTTCATGTGTTTTCTTCCTATTTGATTTGCCCATGGCTGTTTTTTCTTCCATGTCATCAAAGGTTCCCAGTGTCTTTATGCTCTCTACCCAGTGAAATAGGACCATCTCTGGCAAAGGCACTCATTCTTTGTGTCTTCAGTGTTTGGGGCCTAAACATCCAGCTGTGTTCTGTGTCTTTGTATGAAGAAGAGAACCCAGCTGGCCAGAGAAGCTCAGTGAGGTAAACTTTTTGGAACCAGGTCTGAATCATCTACGTCTGGTGCATTGGTCCATATGGCTGCTAGACCTGTCTCGGACAATGGGAGTGAGCGTACATTGAGTGGGTCTCGACCTGCCTTGATGCCTACTACAGTGCAGGGCCCCCGGGGCTGGTCAAAATCGGACTTGACACCGAGGCAATGTGAGGATTCGCATTTGTCCTCTAAAGCACAGAGGAGCATTGATGACTGGCATCAGCATCAATCCCCCTCGAAGCATGGTGCCAGAAGCTCTGGGGCACTGAGGGAACCCCGGTCCCTGAAAAGCATCGGTCCTGGGAGGCCTGCTTCCTCCTCCATACAAGAGGTGCCAATGCACATGTCTTCATGCCGCCTGGACCGGACTCCTCTTTTGACCCCGGCAGTTCAGCAGCCTGTCTGTGACCCAGCGCCTTTCCTGATGAGCACATTAGGTCATGCTTCATGAGCACTTGGCAAGGCTTTACAACAGAGCACATGGCATCAGAGGTGCTCGCACCTTCTATGCCTCTTACTTCTGCTCCTCTAAGCCCTCTCAGCGTGTGGTGAGAGCTTAGACATTGGTGCCACATTCAGCTTCAGTGTCGACAACTGCCTGTGCTGGCACCCCATCAACATCGAGGGAGGAGCTCACACCTCACACCCATCTTGAGGACATGGAAGGCTGGCTTGGTCGGTCTCTGCCCTCCCATCAGGTGTTCTTTGCCGACACTGATGAGGAGCACTCATGGGAGTCTGATGAGGATTTCACAGTACTTCTTGGTAGAAAAGTCCTATTGTATCCCATGTGATCCCTCCTCTCCTGAGGTAAGAATAAAATCATCATCTGAGAGCTTTACCTTTCCATCTTTTGTCAGGAAAATGGCAGCTGCCATTCCAATTTGTTTAGCCCGGGGCTGAGATGTTCGCGGTCCTGGACTACGATTCCCCTCCTAGAGAGACTGTGATGGTTTTGCTTCACAAGATCCACCAGGACATTCAGGTGAAGAACTGGGAGTCCCCTCTGTCGGTCCCTGTTCTCCCTATGATGATAGACATGATGTACAGGATCCAGAGCTTGCCTCAGTTTGATAGGCTCCAGTTGCCTCATCACTCCATAGTGGGAGAGTCCAGGGTCAAAATCTAGGGCTCTAACTTTCCTACCAGGATTTGCAAAGGCATAATCCGTAGAACTCCTGGCTATTTTGATCATGGACTCTCCAATGGCCAGGAGTTCTACGGATTATGCCTTTGCAAATCCTGGTAGGAAAGTTAGAGCACTAGATTCTTTTGGGCGACAGATGTATCAGGCCTCTATGCTAATCTTCCGTATTCAATCTTACCTAGTTAAAAAAAAAAAAAAAAAAAGTTCAGGCTGGTTACCCTGGTCACACTTATCCCCATAATTCAGAAAAACGATTGGCTGTGTGCTCTGAATGTGAAGGATGCTTACACCCACATCCCAATACTTCCAGGCCACAGGAAGTATCTTCGGTTTTGGGTGGGGATGCATCAATTCTAGTACCCCGTGTTGCTTTTTGGCCTCTTGTCGGGTCCCAGGGTTTATTTATTTATTTATTTATTGCATTTGTATCCCACATTTTCCCACCTATTTGCAGGCTCAATGTGGCTTACATAGTTCCGGTAAGAGAAATACAGAGTGGTCAATGTTAATGATCATAGATGACAGAGTATATAAGTATTCAAGGCGAGAGAGTTAAGTTTTGTCTAGTTCTGGTAATAGTTTCGATAGTGTTGGAGGGTTCAGGTGTTTAGGTTGGATCGTTCTGGTATGCCTTTGTGAACAGGTTGGTTTTTAGCAATTTCCGGAAGTTTGTTAGGTCGTGCATTGTTTTCATGACATGTGGAAGTGCATGCCATGTTTGCGTGCTTATGTAAGAGAAGCTGGATGCATATGTTTTTTTATATTTTAGTCCTTTGCACCTGGGGTAGTGGAGATTTAGATATGTGCGTGCAGACCTTTTTGGTTTTCACCAAGTGGCTTGAATTAGTCGTAGCTTCCGCTACATAGACTTAGAGTCCATATGTTCCCCTACCTGGGCAATTGGCTGGTGAAGAGCATGTTGAAGGATGAACTGTTTGGGTTGTTAGAGCTACTAGGGTTTGTTCTAAACTACCCCAAGTCCCATCTCCATCCCATCCAGCAATTGGAATTCATTGGCGCCCTGCTTGACACTCAGCAGGTGGGGGTGTTTCTCCCTGTTACAAGGCAAGTGTTAGGGGGTTTATAGAACTCTGCCCTTCTCCCTTAAGAACAGTCTCGTAGACGGCCTGAGCCACCGTAAGAGCACTAGTCCTGCACAGGAAGAAGTGAGCTTGTAGGAGGGGTGGAGCCTAAACCAGGAAGCATATGAGAGGGGGCCTGACTGAGGTTAAGGAGAACCAGAGAGAAGGAATCTTTGCCCCACCGAAACCCTCATTTGGGGTGTCACAGGTGGTGTTAGTAATGGGATACTGAGCTTATCCTGTCCAAGGAAACTGGATCCATGACCTCTTGGGCGCTGGGCCTATCAACACCACTACACTGGGACATTGCACAAAAGGGGTTATCTCTGCCTTAGTTAAGGGGTGGGGGGGGACATATAGCTAGTGCCAGACAGGCAGGTTTTTATTTTTGTCTCGGGTGGATTCCACTGTCGTGGCCGCTAAAGATACAGCAAAAACATAGAAAGGTTACTCCAGTCCTTGATGGAGGGCCAGCAGCAACAGCAAGAGATCCAGCAAAAGCAATAGTTTATGCAGGCACATTTTAAGCAATAGCAACAACAGGTGCAGCAGCATGTTTTCCAGAAGCTGATAGAACTACAACAGAATGCTCAGGACCAAGCAGGAAGGGGTGTCCATGCACCCAGCCTGCAAGCAACCCCTCTGGTTTCAGAATTAAAGACCAGGACTACTTGACCAATTTAGAGAGAAGTGTTCACTTTGATGGTTGGCCAAAGGTGTCATGGACAGCTTAGATGGGGAATTTACTGACCAGTAGCAGCCAGACGGCGTTCCAAGATGTTAATTCCACTGGGATGGCTATCTATGCGGAGGTGAAAGCTGCCATCTTGGAGATGATGGGCTGCACCTCAGAGGCCTATCGACAGCAGTTCCGGGAGGAGTTCCTACAAATTAAAGAAAACCCCCGGAGTTTCTTCTGCTGACTTAAGGAGGTGGTTTGGAGATGTCTGGACTGGAAGTAAAGGCAGGTCCGCAGATTCCTCCTGGAGCAGTTCCTTGAAGGATTACCCCTGCCTTTGAAGCAGTGGATGAGATGGCACCCTATATTGATCCCCCCCCCTCCCCCCCCCGAGTGCTTTAGAAGCAGCTGAAGCCTTCTACCAAGCACAACCAGAATCAGAATTCTATAAAGATAAGCGGGTTGGAAGTCCTGGGAGAAAACTGGACCAGACAACCAGAAAGATTAGAACCACCCTGAAGCCGAGGTCTCCAAAGAAGGGATCAGAATGATGGAAGCCCTTGTCCCCATGAACATGCCATGAACCTTTACCTCGGTCACAGGATCCATACTACATCACCTGTTTCAGATGTGGGGAAAAAGGTCGCATAGCTAGAGACTGCCAGGATATGGCCGAAGATGTCATGGATGTGAATATGGTAGCCACTCATGCCTGCAGTTTTGTGGAAGCTTCTCATACAGGATGTAGAAATTGTGTGCTACAAGTGGAGCTGGAAGGACACCCATACCAGGCACTAGTGGACTCGAGCAGTGTCCAGACTCTTGTCCGGAGAGATATACTCAAACATTTGCAATTGAATTATGAGTGAACTATGACTCTGGCATGTGTACATGGTGGCCAGAGACAATATCTGACATCTCAAGTGTCCTTCAAAACTCTTAGGGCAAGTTCATGTGGAAGTGGCAGTCTTTCCTTGGCTGTCTTACCCAATAGGTTTTGGGCCGGGATTTTTCCAATTTCAGCGCCATCTGGGCCCAGCTGATCTGTGGCCCAAAGAAAGCGGTGGAGTTTGTTTCCTGAGATCTTCCCACTTGACCTCTGTGCTTAAGAGTCCTGTAGAGAATACACTGCCTATTTCTGTAATATTCTATTTACCAGTGACAGTGAAAAGAGATGCCGTGGAACAGCCTGAGGCATCACAGATTTCGATGTATGGTTTGGACTGCAGAATTTTTAGAGAGATCGGATACTGCTGGTTCTGTGCTAACAGCAACACTTTTAGTTACATTGGAACTCGAGGCAGATAGAGACTGGTTCCTAAGGATGATCTTTAAGATAAAGGATTGTACCTTTAGGAACTCTAGAATATGTTTACTTCCAGATGTTTCTAAATCCACCCAGAAGAATCACAAGCAATTTTTGTTATTCCTTTCTCATGTTTTAGAATTTAGGTTTTTTTCTTTCTTCATTTTCCTGCAAACATTTGATAAAACTAGAGGATCTAGTTAGTTTTTATGAATTTCAACAACTATTTCTGGTTAAGCTGTTCAGAAGCAGTTCCACGAGATGCTACAGCTGACCCTCTTCCTGAAAGTGACTACTGAGTAGATGTGTATAGAATGACTAAAAAGGGAATTGTGAGACTAAAAGATACAGCGAACCGCTATGTAGATAGTGATGAAGAAAAAGCCAATTTGCTAAATAGATACTTTTGTTCTGTTTTCACTGAAGAAAATCCTGGAGAAGGACCGCGAGGGACTGGCAAAAGTACACCTGAGAATGGAATGGATAGAGCACCGTTCACGGAAGCAACAGTGATAACATGGTTTTACCAGAGGGAAATCGTGCCAAACGAATCTCATTGAATTCTTTGATTGGGTAACTGGAGAATTGAATCATCGACGTGCTATAGACGTAATCTACTTAGATTTCAGCAAGGCTTTTGACACGGTTCCCCACAGGAGGCTCTTAAATAAACTGGATGGGCTGAAGATAGGACCCAAAGTGGTGAACTGGATTAGGAACTGGTTGACTGACAGGCGCCAGAGGGTGGTGGTGAATGGAGTTCGCTCAGAGGAGGGAAAGGTGAGTAGTGGAGTGCCTCAGGGATCGGTGCTGGGGCCGATTCTGTTTAATATATTTGTGAGTGACATTGCCGAAGGGTTAGAAGGTAAAGTTTGCCTATTTGCGGATGATACTAAGATTTGTAACATAGTGGACACCCTGGAGGGAGTGGAAAACATGAAAAAGGATCTGAAAAAGCTAGAAGAATGGTCTAAGGTTTGGCAATTAAAATTCAATGCGAAGAAAAGCAAAGTGATGCACTTAGGGAGTAGAAATCCAAGAGAGGCGTATGTGTTAGGCGGAGAGAGTCTGCTAGGTACGGATGGGGTTAGAAGGTAAAGTTTGCCTATTTGCGGATGATACTAAGATTTGCAACAGAGTGGACACCCGGGAGGGAGTGGAAAGCATGAAAAGGGATCTGAGGAAGCTAGAAGAATGGTCTAAGGTTTGGCAATTAAAATTCAATGCGAAGAAATGCAAAGTGATGCATTTAGGGAGTAGAAACCCACGAGAGACTTATGTGTTAGGCGGTGAGAGTCTGATAGGTACTGAGGGGGAGAGGGATCTTGGGGTGATAGTATCCGAGGATCTGAAGGCGACGAAACAGTGTGACAAGGCGGTGGCCTTAGCGAGAAGGTTGCTAGGCTGTATAGAGAGAGGTGTGATCAGCAGAAGAAAGGAAGTGTTGATGCCTCTGTACAAGTCGTTGGTGAGGCCCCACCTGGAGTATTGTGTTCAGTTTTGGAGGCCGTACCTTGCGAAGGATGTTAAAAAAATGGAAGCGGTGCAAAGAAAAGCTACGAGAATGGTATGGGATTTGCGTTCCAAGATGTATGAGCAGAGACTTGCTGACCTGAATATGTATACCCTGGAGGAAAGGAGTAACAGGGGTGATATGATACAGACGTTCAAATACTTGAAAGGTATCAATCCACAAAAAAATATTTTCCGGAGATGGGAAGGCGGTAGAACGAGAGGACATGAAATGAGATTGAAGGGGGACAGACTCAAAAAAGATGTCAGGAAGTATTTTTTCACGGAGAGGGTAGTGGATGCTTGGAATGCCCTCCCGCGGGAGGTGGTGGAGATGAAAACGGTAACGGAATTCAAACATGCGTAGGATATGCATAAAGGAATCCTATGCAGTAGGAATGGATCCTCAGAAGCTTAGCCAAAATTGGGTGGCGGAGCAGGTGGGGGAAGAGAGGTTGGTGGTTGGGAGGCGAGGATAGTGGAGGGTAGACTTATACGGTCTGTGCCAGAGCCAGTGATGGGAGGTGGGACTGGTGGTTGGGAGGCAGGAAATACTGCTGGGCAGACTTGTACGGTCTGTGCCCTGAAAAAGGCAGGTACAAATCAAGGTAAGGTATACACATATGAGTTTATCTTGTTGGGCAGACTGGATGGACCATGCAGGTCTTTTTCTGCCGTCATCTACTATGTTACTATGTTACTATGAGTGCTGTTCGTTGTTTTTTCCTTTACACTTTTCCTTTTGCATTGTGGTATGACTTCTTCCTCAAATTTGTGGACTAGTAGAGGAGGTTTACTTTATTTAGAGATTACTTTGATTTTGTTTTTCTTGATATTTGTTCTCTTGTAACCCCTCTTTTTCTCAAGCAAGTTTAATGCTTGTAAATTGTGTTAAAATCAATAAGTTAAAAAATATAGTTCAGGATGTAAAAATTTAGAAAAATACCCTCCTTTTCGAACAATCTGGTTGATGACAAAAATTTTAAATCACTTAAAATATGAACCTTTTTTCCCCATTGTAAAGTAAATGATGCTGATGCCTTATTTCTTCAAATAGAAGAATAATGTTCAGTAATTCAGGTTTTGATCTCACAAGCGTACAGGATCACATAGGCAACTTCTTCAGCATTACTATCAGTACAAGATCTTAGTTTGTGAGAAAATGACAAGGTGAGATGTACAGAAACATCAATTTCCCATATGTACTTCAAACACAATTACAACATTTTCAGTGACAGCGCTGAATCGTTGAAGTTAAATTTTAGGTATGGGGAGACTAGAACACATATTGTGTAAATATTTTCTCTTCTGACATGCAGAACATGGAGAGTCCTGAACCACCTTCATGAACTTGCAAAACAGACCAATATTTTTGAATAGCATTCTTGATGGCAAAAGCTTCACCAGAATATAACACATTTTGATCTAACTAGCTTAGTGTATTTATAAGCTCTGTTCATTAATGATATAATATAATCCTTGCCCATAAAATGCTGATTCATAGAACCTGATTGATGCTTAAACTCTTGCTGAGAAATGCATATTCACTTCTAATCCCTAGAGGAGTATTACTGTGTAAAAAAGTTGGATGAAAACTTCTATAATCCAATAAACTATTCCAGTGAGTAGATTTTCTAAATATTGTAGTGACATTCGCCGTCTTTCTTCAAAATTAGTAAATCCAAAAAAGGGATGATACTTATAGATAACAAATTTTCATCCCACTTATTTGTTGTAAAAAAAAAATAATAATAATAAAATATGTAACACCACAGCCTATCCAATTGAAAACAAAATAAAAAATGGACTCAAAATGTTATATTGCCAAAACTAAAAGGTACAGATAAACTGCTCTTCAAAATGTGATACATATAACCAAGTTTCTGAAGGGGTAATAGTAGCCCCCATAGCAGTCTTCTAATTTGTTGAAACATTGTTTAAGAAAATGAAAAAGTTACATGTTAGTACAACAGATTGAGGTTATTTTTAAATAACTTTTTCTTGAAAAAAAACTTTTCCCAGTAGTTTTCCTTGAATCAATTGAATCATCAAATCTTGAAGGCTATTGGTAAATAAAAAGCATGGATGCTCATTTTCAAAGCTCATAGTCTTATGTAACTTTGTAATTTTATATGCTTTGAAAATAAGCCTCAAAATACATAAAGTAACCATAGTCCATGAAGGGTGTACATCAGAAATCTAGGAAAATCTGTTAATTAACTGCAGTAGAATCTTTTAAGCATGATTTTACTCCAGATACCAAGGGGACTGGTCTATCTAAAGTGGTTCTAAAACAGAACCTATACTTGCCACTACTGGGTGTTCAGGAGGGATGAGTGATAGATTTATGGAGGCATGTAGAACTTAAGTATAATAATCTCTGTGAGCAAACCCTGTTGTTTAGCTTTGTCCAAAAATCCTTGATTTCTGTTTGAATGTCCTAGGTTAGATCCTTCTCCAAAAGCAAATAGAATTTTGGAATCAAGAAATACTAAATTTTATTTCATAATCCTGTCGAACCACTTTCCCCCTTTCTGCCATTTTAGTAACATTTGAGGTCTCATTCATCAAAGCTTTCAATGCTCATCTTTCTTCTTTAGTAAAAAAAAAAAAGAAACAAATGTTTATCATTTATTGAAAGCTTTTTAAGCACAAATGAAGAAAAAAAATCACTTAGAAATAACAACAATCTTCATCAATCCACAATAGTTCTACAGAAATTATAGAACACAAAGGTAAATAACATATATAATGAAGTCCATGACATGGGGTGGTAGTACAAGGAAAAATTTAAAAGGTTAAACAAAATTAATTTAGCCAACATAAGCAAGTGGTGAAGCACACCCAATATATATACAATTCAGAATCAAACTGCTTCTCTTTGTGGGTAGCTGGATAATACTCTTCTACTATTTATAAATGCCAATAATTGTGCTGGTTCAACCACACATATTTAACAGAATTCAACTTAATGATACACTCCTAGATTGAGAACACCAGGTTTCATAAGAAAAAAACTTTTTCCTTCTCTGGGTCTCCCTAGTATGATCAGAAAAAATCCTGACTTTGGAAGGGGAGCATCCATTAAAAAAAAATAAATACAAAAAAATTTAGAAGCCAGTCATGGTCTGAAGGCAATAAAAAGTAACCACCATAATAGCCAGTGAGACCAGGTCTGTATCCAACATTACCACATTCAAAACATCAACATCAGTTGCAAATTCCCCTTTATTTTTCAACATCTCTTTTTTTCCTAGCTGGCAAGTTCTCCAGGACTTGAAGAATGTTCTTAACTTAATGCCTAAACATATCCCAAGGTGTTACTAAAGGCAATTTGAGAAAATCAATCTTAAATTAGCATCTAACATTATTCTCTAGCCCTTCTAGTTTACGTCACAGTTGTATGTTTTCCTTTAACAGAGTTGACTTTAACAACTACATATTCTATATCTGAGCAGTATGTTCATAAATAATGCGTAACAATCTTGGCAATTTCATCCTAGACCAAAGTTTCAAAAGGCATCCAAGTGGACTTATAGGGCAAAGTAGATGAACATTCCAAAGTGGGTCAGTCAGAAAAAAACAGTTTTTTTTTTAATGCAGAACTTTTACCTGGAATGGATTAAAAATTTTGAGTAGGGAGATAAGATAATCCTTTTTCCAATAAAGAAATTTCCACCAATGACAGTACATGATATGATAATTTTTTTTTTTTTTACATTTATAACCTGCACAAACTACAATTCTTGTCGAAAGGCACAAATCTATAAACTGCATAACTCATTGCTGGTATTGTGTTATAGGATGATGATGCATTGTGGGGATCTTTGTAGAGACCTGCCTCATCCTGAAACAATGATCTAGAAGATGCATCAACGCTTGAGTTGCTGGAATTGATGCTTCATAGTTAAAGGTTTTTCCATTTTACACAAAATTTCTTTTGTAATTTGTAGCTCTTTATTTTACTTATTTTTGATTTTTGTTCCAGTTCAGTGATTACTGCTTTACTCCCTGAAGAAGCCTAAGCAGGCGAACCTACAGGCCAGGTTGGAGCTATGGTGCCATACCTTGTGATGGAACTATAAACATTACAGCTGGATATATGGATTTTTGAATTTCACAGAAGTAATGGACTGCTTAAGAAGTAATGCTGTTGTTGGAATTTCATTCAGATAAGTTTTGGCTTTTGTTAAGTTTTTTGACTATTTTGAACACATTGAAGAAATGAGAAAAGTGGGACAGTATAGGACGCTGAGCTATTATGGATCGATTTACAAAATCTATCATTGGATACCATTAGTTGCAATGTATTTTGAGCACTTTAATTTTATTATTCAATTTTTATATTTGTAATTACTTGAGTCAATACTGATTTATAAGTTGTTCTCAAGTTTTTTTAGTTGTATTATTTACTGGATATTGAGTTTTTCCACAAATGATTTTTTGATTTTGTCTATTTTTATTTCTTTAAAAATTTGTAGACCAAGCTATCTTACAATTCTTGGCAGTTCATATAAAAACATATACAATAATAAAAAAAATACCTCTATAAGACATTTCCAAAACATCACAAAAAACCAAAGCAAGATAAAAACAACAGTGATAAGTTCAAACCCGTGCAGCGTTTAAAAGCAGTGATAAAACCCCCCAAATAGTCTAAAATAAAATTGATTTGATTTCAAATTTAGTACAGCACATAAATCTAACACTGCAGTCAATTATATACCAGCAAATGCTTGTAAAAACAGATGTGCCTTTAAACACTTTCTAAATTGCAGTGTTAAGGTGGTTTTACAGAAATGCAGGGGTAAAACGTTTCATAGAAAACTACCTTCTACTTTAAAAAAAAATGTTATGGGTCATTTAAAGGAGTTTACCTTTGTTTTGTGAAATCTGAGTCAAGCTATATATTACTTTTGGCCTTTTTCATTATGGAGAATTTATTAGATGTTATGAGATGTTTGGAATGAAAGTACTGCTAAGAAAAACATTACTAGCTTTGCTTTATTCACTGTTTGCTTACTATATAATCATTATTACTACTACTACTTATCATTTCTATAGCACTACTAGATGTACGCAGCGCTGTACACTTGAACATGAAGAGAGAGTCTCTGCTCGACATTACTTGGAATTATACTCTTAGCATTCTTATTGCCTACAAATACTGTGAATCCAAGACCAGGGACATGTGTAAATTCGAAAAGACTACAATGTTGCAGTGTCGTCTAGAGTCTGAAGGCTCGTAATGTGATACAAAATATGCAGTGACTCTAGGAAGCAAAGCTTCAAAATAATGTGCTTAGAAGTGGAGAAAACCCTCAGAGACCTGGGACAGACAGTCGCAGGTTTAGAGCGAGGTTACTAATATCAAAAGTAACACCCGCCCAGATTCTGTCATTGGGTGTAAAAACTCCACTGTTTGTTAGAATTTTTTCAAGATTTTATCAAACATTTTAACTCTAAAGGTATGATTCTTAATTGCTGAACTATTAAACTTCCAGCATTACTTCGCTTAATAACAAAAGTAAAGCACTCTTATCTTTATGTTTGACGGGGGCCACCTCCGTTTCACCCCAACATCAAGGCTTCATCAGGAACAGAGCGCTAGATCATGATGCTGAAAATCTACAAAAATGATCAGATTAAAAATTAAACTTAAGCAGAAAAGAATCAAAAAATACAAAAAGTGCACACTGGCACAGTCACACTTGGATCCGCTTACAGCTTAACGGAGCACCATGCATTTCAAAATGGCGTCTCAGCGTCATCTATGGGTCATCTGATAATTATAGAGTTCTGAATTGACTAGCAATCATAATTGACTGATGAGCTAATAAAAAACATGCCAGTCAATAGAACTGTTGAGGCCATTAGGTTCTAATGAATCTAAATCAAAGATCCTCCGAGCCTCTCGTCTCTGCAATTTTAACTTACGATCACCACCTCTATTTGATGCATCAATTCTATCAATTACATAGCATTGAAGGTCTTCAAATTTATGGTTTTTCTCAATGCAATGTTCTACCATGGTCTCTTTTACAGCTTGTCTACGAATGTTTGATCGATGTTCCAGTATTCTAACTTTTAGCATTCTAGTGGTCATTCCCACATACGATTTCTCACAGGGCAACTGATTACATAGACGACGTAATCTGACAAGCAGTTAGTAAAATGGCGCAGGGCATGATGTTTTTTTGTCTTTGGATTATATATTTGTTTGACATGCTTGGTAATGGAGCAAATTTGACAAAGGCCACATTTAAAGTGACCATACAGTTGTTTTGCATCTTGTTTTCTCACAGTTCTAAGGTCTGCCGGACTAATCATCTCTTTCATATTATTACACCTTGCATAAGCAATACATAAATTGACATTCTTAAAGGCAGGGATCGATTGTATGATTTCCCATCTATTCCTGATTAGTCTAGCTAGATGTGGACTAGCCTCGTTATATTGCATAACCATAGTGAACATCTCTTCATTGTCCTTATCTTTGGTAGTGGTGGACAGAAGTAACTGTCTGCTGTTGAATTTGGCTCTGCGATAGGCTTTTTTTAAGTATAGTTCTAGAATAGCCTCTATCAGCCAAATCATCAATTAAATTCTTTGCTTGCTGTTTAAAGGTGGAAAAGTCTGTGCAGATGCGTCTCAGTCTCAACATTTGAGATAAAGGAAGGCTGTTGTTCAGTTGTGCTGGATGGCAACTGCAATTATGAAGAAATGTATTTCTATCTGTGCTCTTCTTATAGACCTTTGTGATGAAACGATCTTGAACCAGTCTCACTTCTACGTCTAGATAATGAATCAATTCTGTAGAATGTTGCTCTGTGAATTGAATATCACTATTGCAACTGTTGAGCCACGTCATAAAGTTGTTAAGCTCTGCAAGAGAGCCTCCCCATAACATAAAAACATCATCGATATAGCGCCACCATGTGATGAATTCCCCAGACATTGTGCACCTCCCTCCAGACCAGTATTTTTCAACTGGTGTGCTTCAGTTGCTCCCCAGGTGTCCCGTGGGAGTTTTCTGCCACTCCTGTCCCATCCCCAGCCAATTCTAAGATTTCTTTTCTAGCGGTCGACCACAGTGATTCATACAGCCTGCTAACACCAACTCCCAAGTCTTCTCTTTGGCGTAACTTCCTGCTTCCACATGGGCTGGAAGCGTCAGAGAGAGGGGTTGAGTTGGTGTGAGCAGGCTATGTGAACCGCTGCTACCACTGCTGCTGGATGCTACAGGAGAAAAGGTGAGGGAAAGGCAGACAGGCTAAGCTCCCCAGTTTGTGTACTCAGATACCTTGAGGAAGTTAATGGAACCTTCATACTAAATCTACTTTAACTTGGTCATACATTAGCTGGCTCAGTTATAGTGAGTCCTTGGGTTTGAAGTGTGTGTTCCTGTGGCAGTTTGCTAATTCTCATCACAAATTATAACCAGATTATTACATAGTGAAGATTGTACGAAATTCGAATTCTGTCGATTTGGTATGATCTTGTTACTTTATCATTACAGGCGTAGTTCTATAAATGTGTGCCTCGTGGGAGTCTATTTTAAAGAAAGTTAGACCTACAGATAGGATGCAGTGAAGAAGGGATGTGATCGCCATCAGGACTGTGGGGGGGGGGGGTCCATTGTTGCCCTTTTGCAAACTTGTGTCTTAAGTATAAATATTCAGCTATAAAATGGTTAATCATTTAATTATTGAACTTTAAACACAATCTTAATACTTGTCTGTTAAATGACAAAATATATATCCTTAAAAAATATTGATGGTATACCTTGAAAATTTTTGCACCTTGTTAGTGTGCCACGAGATGAAAAAGGTTCAAAATAACTGCTCCAGACTCACCTGACCTTGTACAAGTCCAGAGTAGTATGTGTTTGTAGTCAACTATCTATTACACCACAGATTGTCTCCAGTCAGGTCTGGGTCTGAAAGGTAAACATATATTGGATTTCTCAACAGTAAGCATCTTTGGGAGGGATGTAAATATCAGTGAAGTGGAAGCTCTGGGATGTCTTGGGTCTTAGCAAATAAAGCAGCTTGTGTGTTCATGGAAGAAAATCCTGGAGAAGGATTACAGTCTGCTGGCAAAGATACGTATGAGAATGGAGTGGTATCATACCAATCACGGAAGAAAGTGAGCAACTGGAAAAATTGAAGGTGAACAAAGCCATGGGACCGGATGGCATCCATCCCAGGATATTGTGGGAGGTTCAAAGACTTGTTTAATAAATCCTTGGAGACGGGAGACGTTCCACGGGATTGGAGAAGAGTAGATGTGGTCCCTCTTCACAAAAGTGGTGACAGAAAAATGTGGGAAACTACAGGCCGGTAAGCCTCACTTCCGATTATTGGAAAAGTAATGGAAGCATTGCTGAAGAAAAGGATAGTGAGTTTCCTGGAATCCAGTGGTTTACAAGATCCGAGACAACATGGTTTTACCAAAGGTAAATTGTGCCAAACGAATCCAATTGAATTCTTTAACTGGGCGACCAGAGAATTGGATTGAGGACGTGCGCTAGAAGTAGTCTACTTGGATTTCAGCAAAGCTTTGACAAGGTTCTTCATAGGAGGTTCTTGAATAAACTTGACGTGCTAAAGTTAAGATCCAAAGAGGTGAACTGGATTGGAAACTGGTTGATAGACACCACAGGATGTTGGTCAGTGGAATTCACTCAGAGGAAGGAAAGGTGAGTAATGGAGTGCCTTAAGAATCTGTGCTGGAGCTGATTTTGTTTAATATATTTGTGAGTGACATTGCCGAAGGGTTAAAAGTAGGGGTGGGGAATTAACTCATTAATAACACTATTAAGGTGTTAACAGCATTTTACATAAGAACATAGTGTTGTCATACTGGGACAGACTGAAGGTCCATCAAGCCCAGCATCCTGTTTCCAACAGTGACCAATCCAGGTTACAAGTAGCTGGCAAGATCCCAAAACAGTTCAATACATTTTATGCAGCTTATCCTAGAAATAAGCAGTGGATTTTCCCCAAGTCCGTCTTAATGGCTTATGCACTTTTCTTTTAGAAAGATATCAAACCTTTTTTAAACCTTGCTAAGCTAAGTGCTTTTACTACTTTCGCTGGCAATGAATTCCAGAGTTTAATTACACTTTGAGTGAAGAAATATTTTCTCTGATTTGTTTTAAATTTACTACTTTGTAGCTTTGTTGCGTGCCCCCTAGTCCTAGTATTTTTGGAAAGAGTAAACAAGCGATTCAGGTCTACTGTTGTACTCCACTCATTATTTTATAGACCTGTATCATATCTTCCTCATAGGAAAGTCGTCCCATCCCCATTAATCAGTTGTCACCTTTCTTTTTAACTTTTTTTTTTTTAATTCCACTATATCTTTTTTGAGATTCAGTGGCCAGAATTGCACACAGTATTCGAGGTGCAGTTGCATCATGGAGGATACAAAGGCATTGTAATGTCCTTATTTTTGATTTCCATTCATTTTCTAATGATACCTAACATTCTGTTTGTTTTCTTAGCCACTGCCGCATACTGAGCAGAGGGTTTCAGCATATCATCAGCAATGATAACTAGATCCCTTTTGTGTTCGGTGACGCCTAATGTGGAACCTTGTATCACGTAACTATGGGTTCATCATTTTGCACTTGCTCACATTATAGGTCATCTGCACTTGCTCACATTATAGGTCATCTGCACTTGCTCACATTAAAGGTAATCTGCCATTTGGATGCCCAGTCTCGTCGGTCCACTTGTAAATTTTCACAATCCTCTGAATAACTTTGTGCCATCAGCAAATTTAATTACCTCACTAGTTACTCCTATCTCTAGATCATTTTATAAATATGGTAAAAAGCAGCAGTCCCAGCACAGATCCCTAGGGAACCCCACTATGTGTCCCTCTCCATTGAGAATACTGACCATTTAACCCTACTCTCTGTTTTCTATATTTTAACCAGTTTTTAATCCACAATAGAGCACTCCTCCTATCCCATGACTCTCCAATTTCCTCTGGAGTCTTTCATGAAGTACTTTCCAGATACACGATATCAACCGGCTCATCTCTATCCACATGTTTGTTCACCCATTCAAAGAAATATAGTAGACTAAAAGGCCCGTTTCGGTAGGCAATGAAACGGGCACTAGCAAGGTAATCCTCCCCCTCCCTCCCTCCAGACCCCCCTCCCTTCCTCCCTTTCGAGTTCCAGACCCACCTCCCTCCCGAGTTTCAGACCCCCCCTCCCCAGACCCCTCCCTCCCTTCCTTTCTTTCCTTCCGACTGAGTTCCAGACCCCCTCCCTCCCTCCCTTCTGAGTTGCAGACCCCCCTCCCAGTTCAAGGCCCCCTCACGCCCCTCCCTCCCAGTTCAAGGCCCCCCCTCCCTCCGATTTCAACCCCCCCCCGCATTATTGACCCCTGGACCCCCGTGCCACAATGCTGTCGACCCCTTCCCGCAGAAAACCCTCCCCCACCGGCGTCACGTACCTGTGCTGAAGACAGACAAAGTTCTGTTCTCGTCTGCGCCGGCGATGCTTGTTGAATTATCATCTGTTGAAGTTTCTGTGCGTGCGTCTTATGTCAGACGCACGCACAGAAACTTGAACAGATGATCATTCAACAAGCAACGCCCCGGCGCAGCCGAGAAGAGAAGTTTGGTTGTCGTCAGCACAGCAACGCGACGGCGGCGGGGGAGGGTTTTCTGTGGAAAGGGGGGGTCGAGAGGGTCGCGGCAGGGGGGTCCAGGGGTCAGTTACGCGGAGGGGGGTGTTGAAATCGGAGAGAGGAGGGAGTCTTCAACTCAGCGTGAGAGGGCCTTGAACGGGATGGGACGCGTGTGTGTGGGGGGCGTGGGTATTTATGTTCTTCGGGTGTGGGGGGGTGCTTTGGTGATGCGCTGGGAATGGGGGGGTTTCTGTGTTGCAGGGAGCGGTGCACTGACAACTGATTCCCAGGCAGGGGGAGGAGTAGTTCAGCTGTCAGTGATGATACTGACGTCAGTGTGTTCTAAGTTGCCTAGCAGACCACCTCCGAGGGAGCCACGGTCCCAGCCAGGTTAGAACGTTGGAGGTGAGTATTATTATATAGGATTGGTGAGGCAAGATTTCCCTTCACTAAATCCATTATGGCTTTGTCTCATTAATCCATGCTTTTGAATATACTCTGTAATTTTGTTCTTTATAATAGTCTTTACCATTTTGCCGGGCACCGACATCAGGCTCCATCGGTCTATCATTTACCGGATCACTTCTGGAACCTTTTTTATAAATCAGCGTTACATTGGCCACCATCCAATCTTCCTGTACCATGCTTGATTTTAAAGATAAATTACATATTACTAAGAATAGTTCTACAAGTTCATTTTTTAATTTAAACATTGGCTGATTTTTTTAAGGCTCAGACCCACTTCCTTTCCTCCATGTTTACCTCAACAGCAAGGCTTGTGCTTTTTTTTTTTCTTCCTTGCTTCCACAAATGGGTGTCAGGCTGCACCCCTGCTATGAGGCTAGTACTATATATGGGATTCTGTTGGAATTTGTATAACAGTGGACTAAGTGGAAATCATTGTGGCTCTCATATTATCTGGGCTACATATGGATTGTTTTTATATTGGTTTATAAGTTTCTGAATGAAAGTTCCTTTGATAATCTGTCTTTATGGGCACCTGTTAGTCGGGATAGTGTTTCCTCCCTTTGCTTCATTGTGTCTATGATATCTGTGAGTTGAAATTTGCCTCTCTTGTGCACAAATCATTGACAACAGACAATGTTTTTCTGCTCCTTATTCATGTTGTGACAGTGCACAGAAAATATCGACTGCATGGCTCTGGCTGAGAGGGTGTAGCAGATATAGAGTACATGTGGTATTTTCTTTAATCCACCCAGCTGTAGATAAAAGACAAGACAGAGGGTTTCATCCTGGAGATGAATGCATGACTACAGAAGAACAGAGTGAGGAGAACTGAAAGAGAATGTTCAATAAGTCTTTAATTCTGACAAGCGTAAAAAATGACCCAACATGGCCGTGTTTCGGCACTGTGGCCTGCCTAACGGGTCAATATATCAAAATAAGAGATAAAATTAGACATAAAGAGTATAAAAATGACAAATAATAAAATACAAACTAAAAACCTAAAATTATACATTGACAAATGATAAAAACTTAAATACATATGTGCAATGTACATTTATTAAGGTGACACTTAGACAAATGAAATTATGAATGGATTCTACAATAAAGTGGAACAAACAAAAGTTTGCAGTAAAAACTCTTTCATTGTGTAAATGGTGCCGGACATATGTTGAAAAACAAGAAATAACAATAAATGTAACCATATGAATATAAAAAGAAATTAAAACCAAATAAAAACATGGTGTGATGCCCCTACAATCAAATTGGAAAATACTTCTTATACTCTTGACAATAGTACTGTATAGGAGAAGAAAACAAGGTCCTCACAGTACTAAAAACTGTTTCAAGTACAACTGAAGCAGAAAGCCCACAAAGTATTTGGTTGGACAACTAGACAAGCAAGGGGTTGAATGATCAATTACTCCTATGGAGGACTTCTGATCTGGTGTCTCGCCCATATGGCTGCCCAGAACAGAATCTCCTACACACTGTCAAAGAAATACCTCTCCCCCGACTTGGGAACTCCTTCTTTTCAATACAGTTGTGATTGGTAGTGTTGGGAGACATGTCTGGAGCAATCGGATTAAAATAGGTGCCCCATCTGGAGGCACTAGATAGCCCAAGCAGAATTTTCTGACTTCAGTTAAAAGGGTGACCCTGTGTGAACTGTCTGATCTCCTGGAACTCACAATGGTGAGTTCAGTCAGGTAAGAATATGATACAGGGCTGTGTCCAAAGTATTTCGGAGCTCAAAACAGACATAGCACATCTGAGTGTTCAACTACATTCTTAAACTGAACAGCTTACTCTTCTGATGGGCTGAGTCACAGAGGTAGAAGATGAGGTCTCAAGCAAAGCTGTAAAATTATTGCCACAATACAGAGTGAGATGGATGGCGCACATAATCATAGAGAAATTAACATTCAAATTTTAGGTCTTCCGGAAGATGCTGAAAGATCTAATCCAATGGATTTAATAGAGAAACCACTTTCACAAGTGCTGGACCTTGCAGTTTTGCTATCCACTCAAGGTGGAATTCTGGACAGAAGGCCAGCATCTCTGAGCAGCCCCTGATTCTTTATCCTAAAGGTTTTGCGACACCCACAAGTTATGGAGATTCTTGCCAAGGCAAAAAGCATACCAAATCTAGCCTGGCAGAGAGCATGGATTGCCACATTGCCAGGACTAGCACCAGCCACTGCACAATGTAGAAAACAGCTTCTGGCTTTCTGGTACGCAACTTGGTACGCAATGTGGAATATTTTATCTGGCGCACCTGAGGGTTACATTTATTAAATGAAACTCATAATTTTGAAAATCCAGATGCGCTTAAGTAAATATCTGTCGGAGATTGACAGAAACAAATCACCACCTAGAATGGTGTGTGATCTTTTCTTTGATATAACTGTGAAGTGATCAGGCGAAAACATCTATCCAACTTTTCTCCTTGAGAAGCATCTGTTATAATTGCGTTCAAAGTTTGCACCCTGGTCCACAAAATCGTTCATGGGGAAGCCCCGGCCTATATGTCAGACCTTATAGACTTGCCTACCAGGAACGCAAAAAGATCAGTACGCACATTCCTCAATCTCCACTACCCTAATTGCAAAGGGCTAAAATATAAATCCACATACGCAACCAGTTTCTCATACATTTGCACGCAGCTATGGAACGCACTACCGAAGGCCATAAAAACAACACAAGACCTAGCTAGCTTACGAAGGCTACTGAAAACAGATCTGTTCAAGAAGGCATACCATAAACATCCATCTTAAATACTAAATAATAAGACTTTACACGACCTAGACATAACTGAAATCTTTCACTGAACCTGATTAACCTCTTTTTTTTCTTTTTTTTTTGTTACATTTGTACCCCGCGCTTTCCCACTCATGGCAGGCTCAATGCGGTTTACATGGGGCAACGGAGGGTTAAGTGACTTGCCCAGAGTCACAAGGGGCTGCCTGTGCCGGGAATTGAACTCAGTTCCCCAGGACCAAAGTCCACCACCCTAACCACTAGGCCACTCCTCCACACACTCCTCCTCTTTGCCATTAATGAACAAGCACTACCACTTTAATCTTTATGTAGAATAGGATCTCACCACAGTCGATGACCTAATGTATGCTACAATCCAATTTATTACTCAGGAACCTTCGTGCATTACCATAATATATTCTTCCTTACCATGTATGCATGCACACGATATATATCTATACCATGATCTGTTCCATGTATGCTATGTTCCATGCATGTTACCATGTATGTATGCACCTTAACACAATACCATTTGTAATTCTGTTACCTGGAAATGGCAACCGCCATTGCGGCAAATGTAAGCCACATTGAGCCTGCAAATTGGTGGGAAAATGTGGGATACAAATGCTACAAATAAATAATCTGCAGTATTAGTACTATCCATGGTCTCCTAATACATTGTAATGAAGATTGATATGGTGATTGGTAGGGAGGGGTTCTTTGTGTTATGATTGCAGGGGTTCTAGGAGTGTGCATTTGGAGTAAGAGTAAGCCTGGATGTGCATGCATGGTGTGGAGGGGAGAGATACAAAGAGCATGTAAGAGGGGAGAGTCTTGAATACTGAGACTGGTCTGTTTTCCTTGGGAGATGGCTATTTTAGCTTGGCACAGGATGTTATTGATGTCTTGGCAAAGAACAGTAAATACTGTTGCCACTTTAAGATGGTGTCTCTCTATCTCTGCACAAAAACAATTACTCCCCAAGGGTGCTACCTGTAGTGGAAATGGCCTTCCCAGGTATGGTGAGAAGAATATCATACCCAGTAACCTGTGAAAAAAGGGTTTGAACCTATTCTCAGGCGCAGGGGCTCTCCCATCAAACTTGTTTGATTATACTAACCTCAACAAAATGCCGATGAGGTGTGATCATATGAGGTATTTTATCTAGGCAAAATGGCCCACCGAAATTTGCCACCTTCAAATGCAGCTAAAAGTATATATTGATTTCCACATCATGCATACTTCTAATCACATTAAAAAGAAGTGTTTTTGGAATTGTACTGAGGTAAGAGTAGTAAAATAGCACACAAAGAGGCAGTTACTAGCTGTGTATGCATGATTTGCTCCTGCTTGGACAGCCCAGAGAGATCAGATGCAGAGTAGAAAGGCTCTTGCTTTTTGAAACTCCTTATTTTCCAAAGGAAAACAGCAAAGTAATGTTCTTTTTCAAATTGGTTGGAATGTACACAGGCTATAAGAGTGCATAAATGCTGTATACTGTGCAAGTTGTTGACAATTATTCCAGATAGGAAATCTATAAATATTACAATGGAAGCACAGAATAACCAGAAAAACTAAAAGTGAAACCAGTGTTACTTTTCCACTGATAAGAGTTCTTTCACGGGTAAAGATCATATTTTTTCTAAATTTGTACTAACATCTAACTTAAATTCTTTGAATTGCCAAACAGTCAAAATTGTGGTACTGGAAGGAACTGATATTGTGATGTGGGGAAATTAAATAGAATAGAAATAAGAATTAGGTGTATTTGGCCATGAATGTACAGATACTTTATTTCATAAGACTTTTGTTGTCAGATAATTCTTTGATTCACCCTTCCTTTTTGGCAGTATGTTTTAAAATTTGCTCTTGAATTTCATGGCAACTCTCACAGCTTAGGTTAGTTTTTTGGGTAAGTCGGGCTAAAAAGTATCATTACAGTGAGGAAAATCAATGGAAAATTTTTAATTTGTAAACTGCCTTGTGAATAGTGTGGCATAGAAACTGTGGAAATTATTTTGTTCTCTGCCAAAATGCTGGTCTTGTGTTATTAGTAATCATAAGTACCAATATTAGATATCTTTCTCTTTCAGTTGTTTTCTCTCTCTACTTCTTGTGGCAGCAGTGGTTTGGAAGATCAAACAAAGCTGTTGGGCATCACGGAGGAGAGAAGTAAGTTTCCCCATGGCATGTTGTTAGTTCAACACAACTGCTTTTCAGGCTGTACCATGCAGTGGTGTAGCCAAGGCCCACCCAGTAGCAGCACACCTATGATGTGGCTGGCAGGGATCCCTAAGCCTCATCAGCCAAAAACTCCCAACAACTGTCCCTCCTGCATACCTTGTAAATAGCAAGTCTTCACCTGAGCGGGCAGCGACTGATACATACTATTCACACCAGCCCCACAGCCTTCCCTCTGATGTATTCCCACCTATGCGGAAACAGGAAGTTGCATCAGAGGGAAGGCTGTGGGGCCAACATGAGCAGTGTGTATTAGTTGTTGCATGCGAGGGAGGGAGGATGTTTGAGAGACCAAATGGCATGCAGGCGAGAGAGGGCGAGACCAAATCACTTGTGGGACAGGGCAAAGTTATTCTGCCCACCCATCCTGGGCCCAGGCCCACCCAAAAACTGGGTGTCTGGCCACGCCCCTGGTACCATGACCTGGTATGAATCTTGACACTGGGGCTGATGCAGAAAGCCATGCAATAGTCAATTCACACACAGCTTCCACTGCAAATAATCAGTCCAAAAGAACTCATTGCAAAATGTCATCCTTTCTGTTAGTGTGTGAGTGATTATTGGCTCATGAACTGACAGAGGTAGCATGATGAGAAAAACAAAATAAAACCACAAGCAAAAATAGCATCTTCATCAGCCTCACCCCCACCCTTCTGAGCTGATGCCCTCACAACCCCCCTCCCCCAGTCCCAACCTATTCACCTTCCCTTTTCATAATATTTTAAAGAAAAAAATGTCCTTGCTATCTAGTACTCCACCAGCCCCTCTACACCCCCCCCCCCCCAACAAAAATACAAACTATTAAAAACATTCTTTCCCTGGTGTGTAGTGCAACCCCAACCCCTCTCTGCCCAACCACAACTGTAAAAAAAAAAAAAAAAGTGTGTGTATATATATATATATATATATATATATATATATATATATCCCTGGTGTCTAGTGCAAAACCCTGACACTCCACTAGACCTCCCACACCCCCTTTACCTTAATGAGGCAGGAGCCCACTCATTCCTGCCTTAGCATCACCATGTTTGATAATGGTGATGTTTTAACCCTGAGCAGGAGCAGTCTCCCATATAAGAGAATTTTTCCTTTATTGGTAAGCTCCGCCCATACTACAAAATATAGAAAAATTCCTTTATATGACAGATTGAACCCACTCAATGCATCCCAGCTGCACCAGTCAGGATTAAGCACTACTATTTTCAAATATGGCGATGCCGAGGCAGCAGTGAGTGTGTGTCACTTCTGCCTCGTTAAAGTACAGGAGTGGGGGGAGGTCCTAGAGGAGAGGTAAGGCTTACACTAGACACTAGGTAGAACCCTTGTTGAAGATGGGGGAAAGAGATGGGGTTTTTTTCTCTCTTGGTGCGAGGGAGGGGAGAGGGGGCTGATGCATACTGTGGAATCTCTCAATGCCGCCTCAGATCTGGTGGTAGGTTTCTTGTATTGTCTCCCATGCTAGACTTCAGCAAACAATTCTGCATTGCTGCAGGACAATTAATATGCAGATTATAGACCAGATGGTGCTCAGTGTTAATCATTGAGAGCCACAGTCTAGTCAGGTTTCAGGATTCCCCCAATGAATATGTATGAGATCTGTTTGCTTTCACTGCCTCCATTGTATGCACATAGATCTCATGCATATTCATTGGGAAAATCCTGAAAACCTGACTGGGTTGTGGACCTTGAGGACCACATTGATCACCCCTGCCATAGAGATTCAGGACCCCATACAATAAATTCTACAATTCCCTGTCTTCTCCACATCAAAACTTATCAACAGACAAGGCATTCCACAGAGTCGCACTGTAAGGATAGCATCACCTACATAGCACTACTATATAGTATTACAATATTTGGCACTACAGTAGAGGCTGGCTAATTTAAACTTCTTTTGCAAGAGCCCTTGCACAACATATATAAGTACATAAGTAATGCCATACTGGGAAAAGGTCCATCGAGCCCAGCATTCTGTCCCCGACAGCAGCCAATCCAGGTCAAGGGCACCTGGCAAGCTATCCAAACGTACAAACATTTTGTACAAGTTATTCCCGAAATTGTGGATTTTTCCCAAGTCCATTTAGTAGCAGTCTATGGACTTGACCTTTAGGAAACTGTCCAACCCCTTTTTAAACTCTGCCAAGCTAACTGCCTTCACTACGTTCTCCGGCAATGAATTCCAGAGTTTACTTATGCGTTGGGTGAAGAAAACGTTTCTCCTATTTGTTTTAAATTTACTACACTGTAGTTTCATCACATGCCCCCTAGTCCTAGTATTTTTGGAAAGCGTGAACAGTCGCTTCACATCCACCTGTTCCACTCCACTCATTATTTTATATACCTCTATCATGTCTCCCCTCAGCTGTCTCTTCTCCAAGCTAAAAAGCCCTAGCATCCTTAGTCTTTCTTCATAGGGAAGTCATCCCATCCCCGCTATCATTTTTGTCACCCTTCGCTGCACCTTTTCCAGTTCTACTGTATCTTTCTTGAGATGCGGCGACCAGAATTGAACACAATACTCAAGGTGTGGTTGCACCATGGAGCGATACAACGGCATTATAACATCCTCACATCTGTTCTCCATACCTTTTCTAATAATACCCAACATTCTATTCGCTTTCCTAGCCGCAGCAGCACACTTAGCAGAAGGTTTCAGTGTATTATCAACGACGAGCACCCAGATCCCTTTCTTGGTCCGTAACTCCTAACGTGGAACCTTTCATGACGTAGCTATAATTTGGGTTCTTTTTTCCCCACATGCATCACCTTGCACTTGTTCACATTAAACGTCATCTGCCATTTAACCGCCCAGTCTCCCAGTCTCATAAGGTCCTTCTGTAATTTTTCACAATCCTCTCGTGAGTTAACGACTTTAAATAACTTTGTTTCATCAGGAAATTTAATTACCTCGCTGGTTACTCCCATCTCTAAATCATTTATAAATTATATTAAAAAGCAGCGGTCCTAGCACTGACCCCTGAGGAACCCCACTAACTACCCTTCTCCATTGTGAATACTGCCCATTTAACCCCACTCTCTGTTTCCTATCCTTCAACCAGTTTTTAATCTACAATAGGACATTTCCTCCTATCCCATGACCCTCCAATTTGCTAGCCTTTCATGAGGTACCTTATCAAACGCCTTTTGAAAATCCAGATACACGATATCAGCCGGCTCCCCTTTGTCCACATGTTTGTTTGCTCCTTCAAAGAATTGAAGCAAATTGGTCAGGCAAGATTTCCCCACACTAAAGCCGTGCTGACTTGGTCTCAGTAATCCATGTCCTTGGATGTGCTCTGTAATTTTGTTTTTAAATGTAGCCTCTACCGTTTTCCCCGGCACTGACGTCAGACTCACCGGACTATAATTTCCCGGATCTCCCCTGGAACCTTTTTAAAAAATCGGCGTTGCATTGGCCACCCTCCAATCTTCCGGTACCACGCCCGATTTTAAGGATAAATTGCATATCACTAACAGAAGCTCCGCAAGCTCATTTTTCAGTTCTATCAGTACTCTAGGATGTATACCATCTGGTACAGGAGATTTGCTACTCTTAAGTTTGCTGAACTTCCCCATTACGTCCTCCAGGTTTACCGTGAATTCAGTAAGTTTCTCTGACTCGTCCACTTGAAATACCATTTCCGACACCGGTATCCCACCCAAATCTTCCTCGGTGAAGACTGAAGCAAAGAATTCATTCAATCTCTCCGCTATGTCTTTGTCATCCTTGATCGTCCCTTTTACCCCTCGGTCGTCCAGCGGCCCAACCGATTCTCTTGCCGGCTTCCTGCTTTTAATATACCAAAAAAAAATTTTAATATGTTTTTTTGCCTCTAATGCTATCTTTTTCTCGTAATCCCTCTTGGCCTTCTTTATCTGCACCTTGCATTTGCTTTGACACTCCTTATGTTGCTTCTTGTTATTGTCAGACGGTTCCTTCTTCCATTTTCTGAAGGCATTTCTTTTAGCCCTAATAGCTTTCTTCACCTCACTTTTCAACCACGCTGGCTGTCTTTTGGACTTCCGTCTTTCTTTTGTAATTCGCAGAATATGTTTGGCGTGGGCCTCTAGGATGGTACTTTTGAACAGCATCCATGCCTGTTGTACAGTTTTTACCTTCTCTGTTGCCCCTCTAAGTTTTTTTTTTTTTTTTTTACCGTTCTTCTCATTCTATCATAGTCTCCTTTTTTAAAGTTAAACGCTAATGTATTTGACTTCCTATGTATAGTTACTTCAAGGTTGATATCAAAACTGATCATATTATGATCACTACTACTACTACTACTAAACATTTCTAGAGCGCTACTAGGGTTACGCAGCGCTGTACAAATTAACAAATAAGGACGGTCCCTGCTCAGAAGAGCTTACAATCTAAAGGACGAAATGTCAAGTTGGGGTAGTTTAGATTTCCTGAGAAAAGGTGTAGTGATTAGGTGCCGAAGGCGACATTGAAGAGGTGGGCTTTGAGCAGTGATTTGAAGATGGGTAGGGAGGGGGCCCAGCGTATGGGCTCAGGGAGTTTGTTCCAAGCATGGGGTGAAGCGAGGCAGAAAGGGCGAAGCCTAGAGTTGGCGGTGGTGGAGAAGGGTACTGAAAGGAGGGATTTGTCAAGAGAGCGGAGGTTACGGGTGGGGACATAAGGGGAGATGAGAGTAGAGAGATAAGGAGGGGCTGCAGATCGAGTGCATTTGTAGGTGAGTAGGAGAAGCTTGAACTGTATGCGGTAACTGATTGGAAGCCAGTGAAGTGACTTGAGGAGAGGGGTGATATGAGTATATCGGTTGAGGCGGAAGATAAGACGTGCGGCCGAGTTCTGGATGGACTGAAGGGGGGATAGATGGCTAAGTGGGAGGCCGGTGAGGAGTAGGTTGCAGTAGTCAAGGCGAGAGGTGATGAGAGTTCGAGTGGTGTGCTCGGAGAGGAGGGGGCGAATTTTGCTAATGTTATAGAGGAAGAAGCGACAGGTCTTGGCTATCTGCTGGATATGCGCAGAGAAGGAGAAGGAGGAGTCGAAGATGACACCAAGGTTGCGGGCAGATGAGACAGGGACGATGAGGGTGTTATCAATTGAGATAGAGAGTGAAGGGAGAGGAGAAGTGGGTTTGGGTGGGAACACAATAAGTTCCGTCTTGGCCATGTTTAGTTTCAGGTGACGGTTGGACATCCAGGCAGCAATGTCGGATAGGCAGGCCAGTACTTTGGCCTGGGTTTCCACAGTGATTTCTGGTGTGGAGAGATAAAGCTGGGTGTCGTCAGCATAAAGATGATAGTGGAAACCATGAGAAGAGATTAGGGAGCCTAAGGAAGAGGTGTAGATTGAAAAAAGAAGGGGCCCAAGGACAGAACCCTGGGAACTCCAACAGAGAGCGGGATAGGGGAGGAGGATGAGCCATGAGAGTGCACTCTGAAGGTACGATGGGAGAGATAAGAGGAGAATCAGGAGAGGACAGAGCCCTGGAACCCAAAGGAGGACAGTGTGTCGAGAAGTAGGTTGTGATTGACAGTGTCAAAAGCGGCGGATAGGTCGAGGAGGATGAGGATTGAATAGTGACCTTTAGATTTGGCGAGGAACAGGTCATTGCAGACTTTAGATAGTGCTGTTTCTATCGAGTGTAGGGGGCGAAAGCCGGATTGAAGCGGATCGAGGATGGCATGAGAGGAGAGGAAATCAATGCAACGGCTGTGAATGGCGCGTTCAAGTATCTTGGAGAGGAAGGGTAGGAGGGAAATGGGGCGGTAGTTGGAGGGACAGGTAGGGTCAAGTGATGGTTTTTTGAGGAGTGGTGTAACCACGGCATGCTTGAAGGTGTCTGGGACAGTTGCAGTGGAGAGAGAGAGGTTGAGGATATGACAGATGGTGGGGGTGATAGTAGGAGTGACGGTGTTAAGTAAGTTGGTGGGGATGGGGTCTGAGGAACAGGTGGTGGATTTCGAGGAGGAGAGGAGATGGGCGGTTTCCTCTTCGGTGATAGCAGGAAAAGAGGAGAAGAAGGCCTGGGTAGGTTGGTTGAGAGAGTGGGTTATAGGAAGAGGAGAAGGTTTAGTGGGAATTCAAGGTTGATCTTCTGGACCTTGTCACGGAAGTAGTCGGCCAGAGATTGCGGAGAGAGTGAGGGGGGAGTGGGAGCGGAGGGCACTTTGAGGAGGGAGTTGAGGGTGACAAAGAGACGACGAGGTTTAGAGCTGAGGGAATTAGTCAATTGGGTGTAATAGTCCTGTTTAGCGAGGAATAGGGAGGATTGGAAGGAGGATAGCGTGAATTTGAAATGAATGAAGTCATTATGGGCGCGAGATTTCCTCCAGTGGCGTTCAGCCGAACGGGCGCAGGAGCGAAGGTATCGGGTGCAAGGTGTCAGCCAGGGCTGGGGATTGGTACGCCTTGTGGGACGGGAGATGGGCGGCGCAAGGGTGTCAAGAGCAGAGGAGAGAGTGGCATTGTAAATGGAGACAGCTTTGTCAACAGATTTGGAGGACAAGATGGAAGGGAGGAGGTCAGAGATACAAGAGGATAAGGTGGGGGGTTCAACGGCCTGGAGATTTCTGGACGTAGTAGTTAGTGTGGGGCGAGATTGAGGGGGAGGGTGCTGAAGTGTGAATGTGATTAGGTGATGGTCAGAGAGAGGAAGAGTTGAAACGCAGAAATTGGAGGGAGAGCAGGTGGAAGAGAGGACGAGATCAAGACAGTGGCCAGATTTATGAGTAGGGGTGGTGGGGCTCAGTTGGAGGTTGAAGGAGGAGGTAAGAGTGAGGAACTGAGAAACATATGAGTCGGATGGGTTATCAGTGTGAATATTGAAGTCACCAAGAATGAGGGATGGGGATGAGGGCTCGAGAAAAACGGTGAGCCAGGCATCGAAGTCGGTGAGGAAGGAATGGAGGGATTTATCGGGGGGGGGGGCGGTAAATGACTGCAACTCTGAGTGGCAGTGGGTGGAATAGACGGATGGAGTGAACTTCAAAGGATGAGAAGCAGTGAGACTGAGGTAGGGGGAGATGTTGAAAACTGCAGGAGGGCGAAAGTAGTAGCCCGACGCCGCCACCGCGGCCAGCTGGGCGGGGCGAATGGGAGAAAAGATATCCACCGTGGCATAGGGCTGCGATTGAGGCAGAATTGTCGGGGGTGAGCCAGGTTTCAGTTAGGGCAAGCAGTTGAAGGGAATGGGAGATGAAGAGATCGTGGGTAAAGGGAAGTTTGTTGCAGATGGAGTGGGCATTCCACAGGGCGCACGAGAAGGGGAGGGACAAGGGGGGGAGGAGGGGGATAGAGATGAGATTGGAGCTATCGCGGGAACGGTTGCTTAGATGAGGTGAGGGCGAGGACAAGTGAGGGGGACCTGGGTTGGGATTGATGTCTCCCGCGGATAGCAGGAGAAGGAGCAAGACAGTGCAGAGAAGGGTGGGAGAGGAAGGTCGACGAAGGCGACGAAGACGGGATGCGCTTAGGAAGAAAGGGGAAGGGTTCATGGCAGGAAGGAGGTGTTGAAGGTTGAGAGCTAGGAAGGAGGAGGAAGACAGTAGGGATGGTGAGGTGGTGGGGGACAGGGGTAGGTAGGGTATTGGAGTAGCGAGGAGGACGGAAGAGGACAGGGATGGGTAGTGAGATCGTGTGGTAGATGGCGGTTGGAGGTGGAAAAGATTGGGGAGGGACAGGGCAAGGAATAGGATGTGGATGGGGGCCATGGGTAGTGACTGAGGTGTTCACAGGGCAGGTCGGTGGGCTGGGAGACAGGCAGGTGGTGAGGGTGATCAGTCGGGGAAGGGAGTGATGAGCTGGTGGGGAGATGGGCTGGGAGGTGGTATTCTGTCAGGGGAGTGGCTAGTAGGCAGGTTGAGTGGCAGGAGCAGGTGGATTGGGTATCCGGCAGGAAGGAGCAGGTGAGTGCGGACAGGTTACGGGTGGATTGGGTAACAGGCGGGGTGGAGGGCACGGCAGTAGTGCTGGAACAAGCTGGAATGGTTTGAAGCAGGAGCTGGCGGACTACACAAGCTGAAACAGACAGACTGGAACAGGCTAGACAATCTGGAATAGGCTGATGCAGATGGGCTGGAACAGGCTGAATTAGGCAGTCTGGAGCAGACTGGGTCAGGCAGTCGGGAGCAGGCTGAGTCAGGCAGTCTGGAGCAAGCTGGCTGGAGCAGGAGGTCAGGAGCAAGCAGGTAGGCTGGATCAGGCGGACTGGAACAAGGTGGAGCAGGATGACTGGAGCAATCAGGGAGAAGGTGGAACAGGCTGGGTCAGGCAGTCGGGAGCAGGCTGAGTTAGGCAGTCTGGAGCAAGCTGGCCGGAGCAGGAGGTCAGGAGCAAGCAGGGAGGCTGGATCAGGCGGACTGGAACAAGGTGGAGCAGGATGACTGGAGCAAGCAGGGAGAAGCTGGAACAGGCGGGCTGGGAGAAGCTGGATCAGGCGGACTGGAGCAAGCAGGAAGAGGCTGGATCGGCGGACTGGAACAAGTTGGCTGGATCAGGCGAACTGGAGCAAGCAGGGAGAGCCGGATCGGGTGGACTGGGACAAGTTGGATCAGGCAGACTGGAACAGGCAGGAAGAAGCTGGGTCAGGCGGACTGGAGCAAGCAGGAAGAAGCTGGGTCAGGCGAACTGGAACACGCAGGAAGAAGCTGGATCAGGCGGATTGGAGCAGGCAGGAAGAAGCTGGGTCAGGCGAACTGGAGCAGGCAGGAAGAAGCCGGATCAGGCAGACTGGAGCAAGCAGGAAGAAGCTGGGTCGGCGGACTGGAGCAAGCAGGAAGAAGCTAGGTCAGGTGGACTGGAGCACGCAGGAAGAAGCTGGATCAGGCGGATTGGAGTAGGCAGGAAGAAGCTGGGTCAGGCGAACTGGAGCAGGCAGGAAGAAGCCGGAACATGCGGACTGGGGCAGGCAGGAAGAAGCTGGATCAGGCGGGCTGGATCAAGAGGACTGGAGCAGGCTGGAGGAAACCGGATCATGCGGACTGGAGCAAGCAGGAGGAAGCCGGATCATGCGGACTGGAGGACGCAGGAAGAAGCTGGATCAGGTGGACTGGAACAACAGGGAGAACTGGATTGGGTGGCTGGAAGAGATGGACTGGACAGGCCGGGTTGGCAGACTGGAATAGGCCAGTGCCAGTGGAACTCTGCCTCCCCTCTCTCGGCCTCTGTCGCTGTGGCCCGGTCACATAGGTCGCCGGATGGGCAGGCCGGAACACGTTGGGGCTGCTGGACTATGCCTCCTCGCAGCTCCTGTCCCGCTCCAGTCGGCCGGCCGCGCAAGTCACATGCCGATACCACCGCAGGATGGATCCCAGTCCTGTGATCTGCAGTCCGCGTCTAGGCCGTTCCGGCAGGGAGCACGGCTGCAGCGCACAGGACCCTGGGGCACGACTAGCGCGGGCCGCCGGATGGGCGACGGCGATGGGGATGGCCGCAGCCACGCGGCGGCAGATAACCAGGATCGGCCCCGGGTCGCCCACCCGCGCCGGAACAGCAAGCGTGGGAGAGAGGGCAAGCGAGAAGGGTCGGCGGGAAGCCCTGCCCGCGCGTCCGCTGTCACAGCACGTCGTGGCCGCGCTGCTACAAACCCCGAGGCTGGAGAGAATACGCTGTCGACCCCCAGGCTCCAACAGACCCACCGCGCTCTCCGCTCTGATCCCTCCAAATAGGAGTGAGCCGCTGATGGAAGTTGGGAAGGCGGGCAGCAACTCGGTCACACTGCAGGGAGGGCTCGCGACCGGCACCAGCCTCCGCCAGCGACCACCTCGGGCCACCGGAATTGGATCGCGGGAGCGCACCTCGTGGCGGTCTCCCGTTAGGCCGAGGTCGGGTTAATCTTCTTTGTTGGAGTTCCGTGAGGCCGTCGCGGACCAGCGTTCCACTGGTCGGCTCCCAACCGAATCCGGTTGGTCTCGGCCCGGTCAGAGGACTGCCCAGACGGTCTAGGTGGGCCCACTTTCCTCAGGGCTTCAGGAGCTCGTTACTGAGCTCCTTCCCTGTCCGCCATCTTGGATTACTGTTATCAAGCGGCCCCAGTACCATAACGTCTCTCACTAGATCATGTGCTCCACTAAGGACCAAGTCTAGAGTTTTTCCTTCTCTTGTCGGCTCCTGCACCAGCTGCTTCATAAAGCTGTCCTTGATTTCATCAAGGAATTGTATCTCTCTAGCGTGTCCCAATGTTACATTTACCCAGTCTATATTTGGGTAATTGAAGTCACCCATTATTATCGCATTGCCCATTTTGTTTGCGTCTCTGATTTCTTTTATTATTTCTGCGTCTACCTGCTCATCCTGGCGAGGCGGACGGTAGTACACTCCTATCACCGTCCTTTTCCCTTTTATACATGGAATTTCAACCCACAATGATTCAAAGGTGTGATTTGTGTCCTGCTGAATTTGTAATCTATCTGAGTCAAGGCTCTCGTTAATATACAGTGCTACCCCTCCACCAGTCCGGTCCAGCCTATCACTTCGATATACTTTGTACCCCGGTATGATAGTGTTTGACTGGTTATCCTCCTTCCACCAGGTCTCAGTAATGCCTGTTATGTCCAATTTTTCATTTAGTGCAATATATTCCAACTCTCCCATCTTATTTCTTAGACTCCTAGCATTTGTATTTAGACATTTGAGTATGTTTGTTGTTCCTAATTGCATGATGCTTAGAGCTTGACACTATTGATTTGCCATCTTTTGTCTGATCTTTAGTAGTATTTAAGGGCACCTGGCCTACCACTGTCTCTTGTGTAACCTCACTGTCCAGAAACCCTATCTTCCCTGTTTGTGAGGTACCCTTGCAAGATACCTTAACCCGAACCATGCGCTGTTGTGCGACTGTCGGCCTTTCCCCCATATCTAGTTTAAAAGCGGCTCTCTTTTTTTGAATGCCGACACCAGCAGCCTGGTCCCAGCCTGGTCAAGATGGAGTCCATCGTTTCGGAATAGGCTCCATCTTCCCCAGAATGTTGCCCAGTTCCTAACAAATCTAAAACCCTCCTCCCTGCACCATCGTCTCATCCACGCATTTAGACTCCGGAGCTCTGCCTGCCTCTTGGGGCCTGCACTTGGAACGGATAGTATTTCAAAAAATGCCACCCTAGAGGATCTGGATATGAGCTTTCTTCCTAAAAGCCTAAATTTGTCTTCCAGAACCTCTTTCCCACATTTTCCTACGTCATTGGTACCCACATGTACCAAGACAGCCAGCTCCTCCCCAGCACTATCTAAAATCCTGTCTAGGTGCCGTGTGAGGTCCGCCACCTTAGCACCAGGTAGGCAAGTCATCAGGTGATCCTCCCGTCCACCAGCCACCCAGCTATCTACATTCCTAATGATTGAATCGCCAAGTATGATAGCTGTTCTAACCTTTTCCTCCCGGTCAGCCATTGAAGATATATTCTCGGCGTGAGAGGATAGTACATCTTCTGGTGGGTAGGTCCTGGCTACAAGAGTACTTCCTACTTCACCTTCTAGGAGACCTCCCTCCTCCAAGGTAGCACAGAGGCTACCTGACTGGAGGTGGGACCTCTCTACAACATCCCTGTAGGTCTCCTCTATATATTTCTCTATCTCCCTCATATCTACCAAATCTGCTACTCTAGCCTCGAGAGAACGAACATGCTCTCTGAGGTCTAGGAGCTCTTTGCATCGGGCACAGACATATGACATCTCACCAACTGGGAGATAATCATACATATGGCACTCAACGCAAAAGACTGGGTAGCACCCCTCTCGCTGCTCTACTGCTGACTCCATCTTAGTGTTTTCAAGTTTCTCAATTTTGTAAGAGTTGCTACAGTTTTAAGAATTTCAGTCTGATATAAAGTGATTTTAGTTTATATATTGTATGATCTTTGTAGTGACAACTACTTGAATAGTAATGAATGTATATAGTTCTATAAGAGCACTCCTGGCTTATTACCCTAATTACACTACTTGCTATAAATGTAGTGCTGTCCTTGGGGGGAGGGGGGTGAAGACTAAATTAGATGCTACACTGCCTGTCAGACCCTATCTGCTACTGCAAGTTAATGGGATTACTTCACTGGGTAGAAAACACAGCTCCTTCAAAACAACTACAGCACAAAGAAAAACAATTTACCAGCACAGAATTGAACACAGTTTTAAAAGAAACTACCAGCCCCCAAATGAAAACTAGCAAGTATAGAGTACATAAAAGAGAGGGCTTAGAGAGGAAATACCCTCAGCAGTGAAAGAATAGCATTTTTTTTCTTTGTTTGTTTTTTATGTTTGATTTAGTTGAGATATAGAGGCAGTTATAAGAAAAAGCTTTAAAGAGAAAGAAACGTTTTAAAACACAGGCAGCCTTAGCCACCAAACCAGGGGCGTAGCCTCAGGCCCGCCCAGAAGCAGATCCTTGCCGTGACCGTCTCCCACCCCTGCCGCAGCGCTTCATTTAATGTTGTCGGCGCTGCTGTTAGTTTCCCACCCCCGCGGCGGTGCTTTACACTTTACCTGACGGCAACGCTACAGATGCAGCGCTGACGTCCGACGTCCTGCTCCGGGCCTTCCACGCTGATGTAACTTCCTGTTACGGAGGCGGGACGCGGAAGGCCCCGGAGCAGGACGTCTGACGTCAGCGCTGCATCTGTAGCGTTGCCGTCAGGTAAAGTGTAAAGCGCCACCACGGAGGTGGGAAACTGTAACAGCAGCGCCGACAACAACATTAAATGAAGCGCTGCGGCAGGGGTGGGAGAGGGTGAGGAAGTCAGTGGGATGCTGCGTGCTGGCCCAGTAAGGGGAGGCAGGGAGGGGAGGGAACAGAAGGGTGCTGGACTTGCAAGGGACAGAGGGTTGGAGGGAAGAGAGAGAGATTTTGGGATTTGCAGAGGGGTGGTTGGAGGGCAGGGAGAGAGGTTTTGGGATTTGCAGAAGGGAGGTTGGAAGGAAGGGGAGAGGTTTTGGAATTTGCAGAAGGAAGGTTGGAGGGAAGGGAAGAGGTTTGGGATTTGCAGAGGGGAGGTTGGAAGGAAGGGAGAGAAGTTTTGGGATTTGCAGAGGGGAGGTTGGAAGGAAGGAGAGAGGTTTTGGGATTTGCAGAGGGGAGATTGGAAGGAAGGGAGAGAAGTTTTGGGATTTGCAGAGGGGAGGTTGGAAGGAAGGGGAGAGGTTTTGGAATTTGCAGAGGGGAGGTTGGAGGGAAGGGGAGAGGTTTTGGGATTTGCAGAGGGGAGGTTGGAGGGAAGGGGATAGGTTTTGGAATTTGCAGAGGGGAGTTTGGAAGGAAGGAAGAGAAGTTTTGGGATTTGCAGAGGGGAGGTTGGAAGGAAGGGGAGAGGTTTTGGGATTTGCAGAGGGGAGGTTGGAGGGAAGGGAAGAGGTTTTGGGATTTGCAGAGGGGAGGTTGGAAGGAAGGGGAGAGGTTTTGGATTTGCAGAGGGGAGGTTGGAGGGAAGGGAGAGGTTTTGAATATATAGGGGGGGGGGTGGAAGGAAGGGGAGAGGTGCTGGATATGCAGGGGGTGGAGGGAAAGGGGAGAAGTGCTGGATATGCAGAGGGTTGAAGTGAAGGGGAGAGGTGCTGGACATGTATGGGAGTTGGATGAAAGGGAAAGAGGTGCTGAACATGTAGGGGGGCTGGATGAAAGGGAGAGATGCTGGACGTGTGGGGGGGGGGGGCTGAAGGAGAGGTGCTGGATATGCAGATGATGATATGCAGAGGGAAGGGAGAGAGATGCAGGGAGAAAGAGCCAGATGCATAAGGGGAAGGAAAGAGAGGAAGAGAAGCTGGTTGGGGGTGGGATCAGAGAGGAGAGGGACACATTGGTGTGGAGGAGGGAGAAAGGGGACCTAGGGAAGTATACAGATACAGAAGGGAGATGATGGGCATTAGGTGGGAGCATGGGGACAGGGACACAAATGTGAGATGCTGTATGGGGATGGCACATGGGCACAGAGGGGTAATGCCTGACCAAGGGGGGGGGGTATAGAATAGAGATAAAATGCTGGACACTGGAGAGGGGGGGTATATGGACACGGGGGGGGGGGGGGGGGGGGGGAGACATACCAGACAAGGGAGAGAATAGGAATGCAGAAGGGATATGCTGGGCATGGGGTGCATAGGTGCACAGAGGAATGATGATGGATGAGGGGATATGAACACAGGGGAGAAACTGAACAAGGAAATATAGGAAAACAGAGATGGGAGATGGATGATGGACAAGAAGAAATGTCAAATAGGAGACCCTGGCAAGTGAGTTAAGAGAAGACAGAGGGAAGCAGAAACCAGAGACTGGGACCAATATGATTTGAGAAAAAATGACCAGACAACAAAAAGGTATAAAAAATATTTTATTTTCAATGTTGTGAATATAATATGTTGGATTTGCAATGTACATCTTGCCAAAGTTGATGGTAAACATGGCTGGGGTCCAGGACAGAAATCTAGGAAAGGACCCCAAAGTCCATTACCAGGCTGCTCCTTCAGCTTCCAGCATGCAGGCTTTCTCTGGCCAAGGAACCAAGCACAATTGCCGTAGTTGCTTCCCCTAACACCATCCCTGGCATGTGCCATCTTTATATTTTGCACAGGAGCAAGTGCCTTTCTTTCTTGTTTCTCTGGTGTTGTACTACATGCAAGGTCTAGTTTCTTGGGGTTTCCGTTTAATTTATATTTCTAGAGTTTGTGGTCACTTATTCTGTATTTGGCATTTTTGTCTTGTGTGTGTGACTGAGGTATTCTGTTAGCATGAAGTTTCCATGTAGCATTCTGTAGTAATTTGGCTTGTTCAGCTTTCCTGATAAATGTATTTGTATTTTAGGGCCCTACTATAATATTTAAGGCACTTCTTTTTCATAGGTAGGATCTTTGTTTTTGGAAGTTAGTGTTGGCATGGTAGATTTGCTCTAGGTTCTGAGTGACTTTTGTTTTATAGATTTTTTTAAAGTTGATTTATAATATGTCTGTAATTGAGATTACACTAAAAAACAAAATTTCTTTATATGATGAGTTTTATGGAGAATTGTCCTTGTTGTGCTCTGTATCCATTGTTGGTGGACGGCCAGGAGGTTCTCTGGATGCAGAATGTGTTTGGCTTCAATACCATATATGTGTTGGAGAACCATGGCTCAGTGGGGCTGAATAGTGCAGTCTATTGTACTTCCCTTAGCTCTCAATTGGCCTGCAGCCACTGAAGCCTGCACTGCAACCCTCATTGAAGTTATGGGGAGTGGGGTAGGGACAGAGCATGGGTGCATCAGGTTTGCTGTTTTTTTCTTTTTCAGAAAAGTTGGCAACTCTAGTGCCCACCCATCCAACCTGTTGGCCCACCCAAAAATTGCCTTCTGGCTACGCCACTGCACCAAACAAACCAGCCCTGAAGATCCCCAGCAATTTCAAAGCTGGGGATCATGTTAGGAGTCACCATCCAGGAAAAGGATCTAGGTGCCATCATGCATTGGCTGTAGGCCAAAAGAAAATGATATTAGGAATTACCAGAAATGGAATGGAAAATGGAATATCATTCTTGCAAGTCACTTAACCCTCCATTTACCCCGGGTACAAATAAGTACCTGTATATACTATGTAAACCGCTTTGAATGTAGTTGCAAAAACTACAGAAAGGATGTATATCAAGTCCCATTCTCTTCCCCTCTGTTGTGTCATGGTGCAATTGCACCTTAAGGATTGTGTGCAATTCTGGTTGCATATTGTCAAGAACAATATAGCAGAACTAGGAAAGGAACAGAGAAGGGCAACCAAAATGATTCAAAATAAGATGGAAATACTCCCCTATGAGGAAAGACTAAACAGGTTAAGGCTCTTAAGTTTGGAGACGTGTTTGACGGAAGATATAGAGATCTATAAAATCATGAGTTCAGTGGAATAGGTAAATAATGCAATTATTTACCTTTTGAAAAACACAAAGCGCTTTTAAAATAATATTAGAGAAAGTAGTTCACTGAACATCAAACTCCGGAATTCATTGCCAGAAGATGTGATAAAAGCAGGTTTGGACAAATTTTGGAGGCAAACGTCCTTAAATTGTTAACCAGGTAGACTTGAGTAAAGCCACTGCTTATCCATGAGCATAGTCAGAAGTTCACAAGCATGTATCACAACACAATTAAATTTGATCTGAGGGAAATGTAAAGTCAAATTAACTTCCCCCATCAAAATCTAAATAAAAAAAACATAGCAATACTTACAGCAGCCAGCTTCAAACTTATTTACACGCACACTTTCAAGTGTACCTTTGGCGTCGGCACCTCTCAGCTTATTAAGCTGGACTCAATACCACTTCTCAAGTGGTCTGCTCCGGAGGATCCCTCTCTGAACTATCGATAAGTCTCCACAGACCAGCTGCAGGAATAGCCCAGGGTTTGTGTATTGGGGCAATAAAGTCCCTGTCCAAGGGCGCCAAAATGTAAAGTCCCCCTCAGTCCTTTGCCCCCTAGGAGGAGAGAACACTTCAGCCCTAGAGGGTGGAATAAGAGAGACAATCAGACTTGGGTATAGGCGCAACCAGTAAAAATCTTTATTGGTATCTCACCAAGCCAATACAAAATACTTGTTCTCTCTGAAGCAGGTTGTTACACAGAAAAGCCAGGTGCAAAGACTGAATAACAAAAACTGCTCAGCACAACTTTCTTAGTTGTCATCATATATATACTGTTTTAAGTTTAATTTCTCCTAAACTAACTTATGATCATATATGGACTTTCCTGTTTCCTTCCATTACACAATATAGTAATATACAGAAATGGCAATTTCCTCTATTCTATCATCCTCTCCTGCTTGTGTTCACATGCACACTTTGTGGCCATTGGCTAATGCCTTATCAGTAACACGTGATCACAGCGTGCAAAAAACATGTACAAACTAGTATGAAACACCTGGTGTCCTTCTCTGAACACATATTTCCGGTGGAACATCTTGGACTTTGCAGGGTCCTCAGTCTGTCATCAACATCAAGATTATATCCGTGTGTATCTGCCATTGGTTCCTCCTGAGTTTGCACTCTGCTTACATGCAGCTGTAGGAAGAAACTAAAATTATGCTGATGACAGCAAAACTAGGAAATCTGATGGCTAGCAGGACCATCTTGTATAGGGAGGAATATACAGTGAGAAAACGAGTCTCATATAATCACCCAGGCTTCCATACAATTTTGTGCACCCAATGTTAGGGTATTTGCCCCATGGTGTCCTCGTGTAATCATTGACTGAACCCCCTCCTACCAAATTCTGTTTTTTTTAATTACCTATCTTATCCAAAAAAGAGTTTAATGTGCACACCACAAAATCTCCTAGTGTGCACAATTCCTCTTCTATGCAATATTTTAGACTCTCTTCAATGCAGTGTATCTTGTGATGACAGCTAAGGTGAAGCACCCAAAAGACCAGTCAGACTTATCTGAATTGTCTGAGTCTGTTGTCAGTCCACGGGACCCCGACAGGTATCCGTTTTGCAGAATGCTTTATCAAGGGGTCACGGCTGGTCCTGTCTTTTGCACCGGTGCTGTCCTATTAGAGAGAGTGATAGATACCGCACAAACCAAGTGAACTTAAAAACCTTCAGAAACCCAGCATTTACTTAGTGCAGTTCACCGCGACATGCACACCACTGTATGCTTGACAAAATGGCGGCGGCGTCTTTCTTTATAAAGCTGGTAAACCGGAAATACCAAGTGAAACAACTGGAACCTGGGGCCAGCTGAATATTTGTCAACAGAATCAAACCTGCTCACATATAGCACCCCCAATGCATGTGAGTGTTAAGACCCTTGGGTTCCAGTGTTAAGTTGATAAGTCCAAAACAGTTCTTTCTGCAGTAATATCCTGTCAATGTCACCTCCCCATTGGGAGAGAATGAGATGATCAGTGGTCATATATCGTAGATCATTGTTTGTTTGTTACATTTGTGCCCCACATTTTCTCACCTATTTGCAGGCTCAGTGTGGCTTACATAGTACCGTAGAGGCGTTTGCCATTCAGTAGATAGCAGATACAAAGTTATGTTGTGGTCAGATGAGGTAGGTATGGATCAGGCGTCATGGGATCGAAAGAAGTGAAGATTATTAATTGTCCAGTACGATAATTAGTTATGCTGAGTTGCTGGGTACGGGGATTTATGTTGGATCAGTGGGATAGGCCTTTTTGAAGAGGTGAGTTTTGAGTGATTTTCTGAAGTTTAAGTGGTCATGGATTGTTCTCACATCATTTGGGAGTCCGTTCCATAGTTGTGCGCTTATGTAGGAGAAGCTGGATGCGTAAGTTGTTTTGTATCTTAGTTCTTTACAGTTTGGATAATGTAGGTTTAGGTATGATTGTGATGATCTGATTCTATTTTTGGTTGGTAGATCTATTAGGTCTGTCATGTATCCTGGGACTACGCCGTAGATAATTTTGTGTACCAAAAGTGCATGCAGATTTTGAAAATGATCCGTTCTTTGATTGAGAGCCAGTGCACCTTTTCTCGTAGGGGTTTAGCACTTTTGAATCTTGTTTTACCATATATCAATCTGGCTGCTGTATTTTGGGCGGTTTGGAGTTTTTTTTGTGAGTTGTCATTAAAAGTATGTGTATGAGAAATGCAGTGTTGTACCAGCAGGGCTCCAATCAGTTGTTGTGTGATACAGGAGTGTTGTTCAAACATGCGTGCATGTAATGACCTGGTTAGGGTTACCATTCGTCCGGATTTCCCCAGAAATGTCCTCTTTTTTGAGGGCGCCGTGGGGAGTCCGGTCGGATTTCTTAATTTGCTGGCTTTGTCCGGGTTTCTCCGAGACTCCTCCCGTCCATCGTCGTCCTATGCACGCACGCAACGTGCAGCAGCGTCCGTGCATGTGCACTGCTAGCCAGCCCACCCCAGTCAGCTGATGTTACTTGTAATGATGATCCTCCCTCCGAGTCCCGCCCTCCGTCCTGCACGCAGGCAGGCGCAGTGCAGCGCTTCAGTGCTACTGCCAGCCTTGTCCCAAGTTGTCCGCTATTCGAACAATGTAGGGTGCTTGCCGAGTGACGGTCCAGAGACTGCGGCCGCTGTCTATCGCTGTTACTGCTGCTCGGCACTATGCTGCGTGGGTGAGTGCTGTCTGGGGTCGGTAGTGTGCTGTGCTGAGCTTCTGAAGGGACTTTCACCAGCTTGCCCGTTGCTGATTTTTTACCTAACTGCTACTACCTACTCTGCCTTGCTCAAATGAGAGTGGGACAGTCGCTTGACACTTTTCCTAGACCTTTTCCAGCTACTTCACACTCCCCCATCTCCCTTGCCTAGAGCCTATCAGAGAGCTGCTACAGGGGAGTGCGTCAATTCAAACCACCCTCTAACAAGGAGGTTGGATGAAAACAGGTGACGGAGTGAGCCTAGTCCATTATATGGGCTGAAGCCAGTAGGTGGACCTTGCCACCGTTTTAGTTCACCCAAAACAATAGCAAAAGATTAGTAGTAGAACTAACGGACTGCCTATTCGTGTTAAAAGTCTAAAGCTGTTCGAGTTGTATAGACAGTACTTTAAAAGGTTGAGAAAAATATATTTTTTACTACTTATTTGACTGCTTTTTAATTTATTGAAAGCTTCCCATATCTAGATATTTATATCATGAAATAAAAATTTAAAATCACTAAGGGGGTCTTTTAATAAGTTGCGCTCATGTTTTTAGCACTCGCTAAAAAATAGGCACGCACTAAACATTAGAGACGCCAATGTATTCCTATAGGCACCTCTAACGTTTAGTGCGCACTAAAAACGTGAGCGCGCCTTAGTAAAAGACCCCCTTAAACAGCTTTAAAAAATTATTGTAGCTGGTAGAAAAAGCAGTTATAAACTCTGTATTTTGTTCTAATTTTTCAACACTGTTCTATACAATACAGATGGCCAAATTACGGTGAGGATATCCTGTTTCCTGATGGGTTCATCTTAACTGTTGTTGTAATCTGGCCCTGGGAAGCCTGGTGTTGTAAAGATGGAATATATTGAAATTAAATGGAAGTTAAACATTGGTAGGGCTACCATTCGTCCGGATTTCCCCAGACATGCCCTCTTTTTGAGGGCATGTCCGGGGCATCCGGCGGGTTTTGCCCGCACACACATTTGTCTGGATTTCTGGAGAAACGGGCGGGTGAGCGGCGCCGTGGGTCTCCCCGCCCCTTCCTTATCTGCCCTGGTGGTCTAGCAGTGACCTCTTCGGGGCAGGAAAGACCACGCCCCTTTTTCCTGCCCAGAGCGCTGCCTTGCCCTTCATCCTTCAACTCGGTCTCGGCTGGGGATTCAAAATGGCCGCCAAGAGTTGAAGTCTCGCAAGGCCGCTTCAACTCTCGGCGGCCATTTTGAAACCCCAGCCGAGACTGAGTCGAAGGATGAAGGGCAAGGCACTGCCACTGCTTGAGTTACCAATTAACAGCAAAAGAAGTATAGTCCAAGGGAACTATAGCTGGTTGAGAATTCTGCTGCATGCATCTGGCTGTAAGGTGGCCCAAAAATGCTCCCAGATACATTAAAAACATTCATTTTTCAGAGAAAATGACCATTATGGCAAAGCATTCCATCGTTAACAAGGCAATCAAGTGTGTGTGCACCATATCGCAAGAGTTGGGGCCATGGACTCGTGCCATCACAGCAAAATGACTGTTTTTCCAATTAGAATAGCCTGTTTAAGAAAGTGCTGTAATCCAGTTGGCATGGGTAATGAAACATTGAACAGCACCAGTAGTGTTGTGGATATCCGGCAAGCCCATTGAATGGATATGGAATTCAAAATTTGTGACCAGAAATTAGCAATCTTGAGAGCAAGTCCAAAACATGTGACTCAAAAGTACGCCAGGTTATGATGACATTTGGGACAGGCTTCAGAGGTATCAAAAGAGGCCCAGAAAGCTTGAGAAAGTGAAATATAAAGCCGAAGAATAAATGTATTGTAATTCCCAGAAGACAGCAGATGAAGAAAGACGCTGACTCCTAACACACAGTTCTTCACCTGAGCAGGAGTCACTGTCACAGCCAGTACTGCAGACCAAGTCATGGCCAGTTCGTGGTAATCCAGATGTTCGGTTGTGTCTTTGTGATAGCGTAAGGGCACCAAATTCTAAGATTCCAAAGTGAGTGCTGAGTTTATAGTGTCCTGTACATTTTCACTGAAGTTAACCTACCCCAAACCAGAAACATAATGTTTTAATTGAGCATAGGCAAAAAAAAGTTGGGTAGCAATTTGTATTCCATCCAGAGATCTCCAAAGGGTTTCAGTTTGCCCTCATCAGTCAAAAGTTGAGTTAAGCCTGTCATAGAGAGTGTTGTATAAAAAGGAAAATCAACATCTGCATTCCAGCAAAGCTGGAGAATAATCCTGGAAGAGCAGAACAACATCATCTTCATATTTCAAATGACCTTTATCACACATAAAGGTTCAAAAGTTACACCTTATGAGAAAAGTCTAAAATGTGGGCCACTACTACACGGGACCATGTGGCACCATCTCTCTTGCAGGCTATCCTGTGTTCGTACTCCAACCGCAGCTTCTATATGTCAGTCAATTGAGAATATTTCACGATAAGCCAGTTTTCCAGAGAACAAGGCAGGGTAGCCTCAGGAATGCTTTCTGGTAAACCCACATAGCGTGCATTGTTGCACGTTGTGGTTTTCAAGGTCATCCACTTTAAGAGCTTGGCCCCACAGTCCTTGCAGGCGTGTTACCTGAGCCACCAGAGATGCAGCTCCATCTTCTACACTGGACACTTGCTGTTCAAGCGCTCCAGTCCTCCCGTTTTGGTAAGCAAGGTCTCTATATTTAGATATAGGAGGGCTCCGGAGCACAACAGCATTATGTCTGCTCCACTCAAAGCATCACGTGACCTCCTGGAACTCTTTTTTAAAAACTTGGTGTTACATTGGCCACCCTCCAATCTTCCGGTACCATGCTTGATTTTAAAGATAAAATTACATAGTACTAACAATAGCTCTGCAAGTTCATTTTTTAGTTCTATCAGTACCATCTGGTCCGGGCGATTTTCTACTCTTCAGTTTGTCAATTTGACCCATTACATCTTCAGTGTTTACAGAGATTTGCATCAGTTTCTCTGATTCATCTGCATTGAATACCATTTCTGGAACTGGTGTCTTTCCCATATCTTCCTCAGTGAAAACAGAAGCGAGGAATTTGTTTAATCTGTCTGCTATGGCCTTGTCTTCCCTGAGTGCCCTTTTTACCCCTCAGTCATCTAGCGGTCCAACTGGTTCTTTTACCAGCTTCTTGCTTCTAATATACCCACAAAAGTTTTTACTATGTGTTTTTTTGCTTCTGGTGCAATCTTATTTTCAGAGTTGCTTTGCATTTGACTTGCCATTCGTTATGAAGTTTCCTATTATTTTCGGTCAGATCCTTCTTCCAGTTTCTGAAGGATTTTCTTTTAGCTCTAATAGCTTCCTTCGCCTCACTTTTTAACCATGCCAGCTGTTGTTTGACCTTCTTTCCTCCTTTTTTAATACATATAGAATTGTTATGACTTGGGGGGGGGGGGGTGGTGAGCCCTTGGTGTGCAGGAAGAACCTGCAACAAACTGAGTCCCTCAAGACAGATGCAGGCGACCAGGTTGGGAAAAACAAGGAGGCCCAAGCTCAATGCAAACAGGTAGATGCTAACATATTGGATTTCCTGTGTGGATTTCAGAGATTATATCAAATCTGATCATGTTTTGATCACTGTTGTCACATGGCCCTAGCACCTGTTACCTCCTGCACTAGATCATTCACTTCACTAAGGACTAGGTCTATAATTGTTTCCCCTCTTGTTGGTTCCTTAACCAGCTGCTCCATAAAGCAGTCCTTTATTTCATCAAGGAATTTTACTTTCCTTGCATGGCCTGATTTTATATTTGCCTAGTCATATCGGGGTAATTGAAATCACCCATTATTATTACGTTCCTCAATTTCTTAGCCTCCCTAATTTCTGATAACATTTCTGCATCTGCATCTGTCTGTTTATCCTGTCCAGGATTCCTATATTCCCATCATTAACATAAATATGGTCTGAGTACAGTTTATTGCTTTCTGTTTTTATTTTTGTTGTGCATTTGTCATAAATCATTATTTCATCTAATACTGACTTTTAATTTTTTCAGTAAATCAAACTATTTCAGAGACTATAATAAGCTATTAAATCTATATTATATGAAGTTCTGCCTTTGTTGACTAAGCATTTTAAACCTAAATACTGTTCATTGAAATAATGTTTTTGTAATTGTCCACAGGAAATGTCAATTTGTTTTTATATTGCTCTAATAGTTTTCCAGTTTAAATATACAAAAGTATTATATGGCTGTAATTAATTTAAAAACAAATTGTTCTATGCTCCTGAGCTGTGGAGTTCAAATGGAATGTTTTAAATTATAATTACAAGCTGACAGATGCTTGAAATGCATGCTGTACTCTGCTCCTCCTGAGCTCAAAAGACATATACAGAGTGAAGCAAAAAAAAAAAAAAAAACACCCTACAGTTTTTGCAGTTCTCTTAGCAACTGCTTTGAATTTGATCGAGAAATTTTGCCTACTTATTTAGTCATATTTGCATATTACTATTAAACAACATTTGTTTATCTTAACTATATTGATGTTACATTTTAACGTTACTACCTAGGGATTTTTGCTAACAGAAAATGTTCTTTCTAAAGTACAGTAAAATAACATCATTCAAATGATACAATTAACAATGTGTCAGAATTTTGCAGTCACGCTGACAAATTTTCTTCACAGTGCTGAGTTTCCTGTTCTTGAGATGATACGCAGCCACTATTGCCTTTGCTTCAAAACCTTGTTCACGCTGTTTCTGGATTCTCATTTTGTCCACTACCAACACCTTACCCATGCTGTTCCAATTTGAAATGCTTTTAAAGAAATTATCTGTAAATTATCAAATCAAATACAAATTATTCAAGTTGTTTACAAAAGTCTGTTACTGTGACATTAACAGTAAGTGGGTCCCCCCTCTTTTTTTAGTTTTACAGTGCAAGCATTTTTGAACATGTGAAAATCGCTGGATAGTCACGCTAAAAGGTCTGTTACTTCGCTGTGTTAAAAGACAATCTCATTCCACTCGGCACATAAACACAGATCGTAACAACAAATAAAGCTGTAAAATTTCACGTTGAAATTCAAAGCGGTTGCTGAAAAAACACCAAAAAACAAGAGATTAATTTTTTTTTTGGCCTCACCCTGTACAGTGACAGGAAATGACATACCAAATATTTAATACTAGTAAAAAAGGCCCGTTTCTGACACAAATGAAACGGGCGCTAGCAAGGTTTTCTTCGGAGTATGTATGTTTGGGAGAGTGTATGTGAGAGTGACTGTTTGAGAGTCAGAGTGAAAGTGTGAGTGTGTGAGAGAGAGAGTGAGTCTGGGTGTGAGTGTGTTTGTGAGAGAGTGTGTGTGTGAGAATGAGAGTGTGTGCAAGTGTGTATGTGAGACACAGTGTGATAGAGTGTGTGTGTGTGTGTGGCCATCCATGCTCTTCTGTCCCCTGCCCCCTCCATTCATGCCTTTCCAGCATTTCCCCTCTTTGCCTGAGGCCTGCCGTGCAATCCATATCCATCCATGGCCATCTGTCCCCTCCATTCATCCCTATCCAGCAATTCCCCTTTCCCTGAGCTCTGCCGTCCCAATCCATGGCCATCCATGTTACTCTGTCACCTGCCCCCTCCATTCATCCCTATCCAGCATTTCCCCTCTCTGCCTGAGGCCTGCCCTGCAATCCATGCTCCTCTGTCCCCTGCCCCCTCCATTCATCCCTTTCCAGCATTTCCCCTCTCTGCCTGAGGCCTGTCCTGCAATCCATATCCATCCATGCTCATCTGTCCCCTTCATTCATCCCTATCCAGCAATATCCCCTTTCCCTGAGCCCTGCCCTCCCAATCCATGGCCATCCATGTTACTCTGTCCCCTGCCCCCTCCATTCATCCCTTTCCAGCATTTCCCCTCTGTGCCTGAGGCCTGCCCTGCAATCCATATCCATCCATGCCCATCTGTCCCCTCCATTCATCCGTATCCAGCAATTCCCCTTTCCCTGAGCCCTGCCGTCCCAATCCATGGCCATCCATGTTACTCTGTCACCTGCCCCCTCCATTCATCCCTATCCAGCATTCCCCTCTCTGCCTGAGGCCTGCCCTGCATTCCATGCTCCTCTGTCCCCTGCCCCCTCCATTCATCCCTTTCCAGCATTTCCCCTCTGTGTCTGAGGCCTGTCCTGCAATCCATATCCATCCATGCCCATCTGTCCCCTTCATTCATCCCTATCCAGCAATTCCCCTTTCCCTGAGCCCTGCCCTCCCAATCCATGGCCATCCATGTTACTCTGTCTCCTGCCCCCTCCATTCATCCCTTTCCAGCATTTCCCCTCTCTGCCTGAGGCCTGCCCTGCAATCCATATCCATCCATGCCCATCTGTCCCCTCCATTCATCCCTATCCAGCAATTCCCCTTTCCCTGAGCCCTGCCGTCCCAATCCATGGCCATCCATGTTACTCTGTCACCTGCCCCCTCCATTCATCCCTATCCAGCATTTCCCCTCTCTGCCTGAGGCCTGCCCTGCAATCCATATCCATCCATGCCCATCTGTCCCCTCCATTCATCTGTATCCAGCAATTCCCCTTTCCCTGAGCCCTGCCGTCCCAATCCATGGCCATCCATGTTACTCTGTCACCTGCCCCCTCCATTCATCCCTATCCAGCATTTCCCCTCTCTGCCTGAGGCCTGCCCTGCAATCCATGCTCCTCTGTCCCCTGCCACCTCCATTCATCCTTTTCCAGCAAGTCCCCTCTCTCCCTTCCATGACCCCCCCTCGCATCCATGCTCCTCTCTCTCCCATGTCCCAGCCTGGCCCGCCCTCTTCTCCTCCCCCCCTTCGCATCCATGCCCCCCCCCCTTCGCATCCATGCATCGGGTTTGTTTTTGTTTTTTTTTCTTCTTTTAAAATTTACCTCCGTGGCGGTTCCGGCAGCGAAGCGTCAGGGAAGGAGGCGGCGCTCCCGACGTCTAGGTTTCCCTTCGCTGTGTTCCGCCTTCTTTTGACGTCATCCTTGACGTCAGAAGAAGGCGGAACACAGCGAAGGGAAGGCTAGACGCCGAGAGCGCCGCCTCCTTCCCTGACGCTTCGCTGCCGAGCGATGCGATTGGTTGTGTCATTGCTCCGCCCTCGACGTCATCACGTTTGACGCGTGGGCGGGGCAGACACAATGGGATCTCACCTCCTTCACTTTTGGCTAAAAGAGGCTTCATGGAACGTTGGAGGTGCGTTTTATATAGAGAGATTTTCTCTTTGGAACACAGTAAGGGGTTTTCTACTTGGCTGGTTCTTCAAACATAATATTATTTAGCAGTACTTCATGCCATTTTGAAGGTCATGACTGTTACGTGTTTTCAGTCAGCTGCTGATGAGGCGTTCTGCTTAGTGAGTCAAAGGTGACTACATAAAAAGCAGTATCTGAAAATTATAACAGTTTATGGTGCGCCTGAAATGACTACAGAGCTATATGGTTTGTTTAGAAATCATGATGAATGCATTACCCCAGTAATTTTCAGTAAAGCTTACAAAACAATAGCAGCCCCTGCTGACCCTTAGTTCAACCTTCAGTGTTGTTTTATATTTTGTTATTTATTTATAGTTGCAAGGAGAAGGTATGCCTGAAGTCTGCCTCTCCCAATTAACTCCTGCCTCCTCCCTTCTTTTTCAGGGCTGGTTCAGGTCATTACCTTGAGTATCAAGTGCATTTCTAGTTATTGCAACTGATTCAGCACATTGTGGTCAGTCTCTTGGTGGGAGCTCATAAATTCAGTCACATCTCTCCATTATTAGCAGCACAGCACTGGTTCCCTATCTTCTACCACATTAAATACAAAAGTATTGTATTGCCAGGGCATTACAGACAAATCATTCTGTTTGTCTAATTAGGTGTCATACATGTTTTCCTGTTCTTGATATTTGTTTCAAGCTTTTTTTTACTTTTGTGTACGAAAGAAGAGTGGGACTTGGGGGGTAATGGTACCTGATGATCTTAAGGTGGCCAAACATGTAGAAAAGGCAGTGGTCAAAACCAGAAGCGTGCTCAAGTGCATAGGGAGAGGAATGACCAGCAGGGAAAAAAGAGGTGATAGTGCCCTTATATAAGTCTCCGGTGAGGCCCCATTTAGAATACTGTGTGCAATTCTGGAGACCACACCTGCCTTGGAGGAGGGAGGTCTCCTAAAAGGAGAGCATCACCTTGGTGAAGTAGTAAGTACTTCTGTAGTCAGGATCTGCCCACCAGGGGATGCACTGTCCTCTCGCATCGAGGATATATGTCTTCAAGATAATGATGACACCCTTAGCCAAACTATTATCAAACCAAAACCTCAACCCATACATATACGCAGATGACGTAACCATCTACATTCCATTCAGACAAGATCTAAAGGAAATCTCCAACGATATCAACCAAAGTCTCCAGATCATGAAATTCGGCTGAAACTGAATGCAGATAAAACCCAATGCCTAATACTCGCCTCTCAACATAATAAGAACAAATTCACCGCCATAAACACACCAAATTTGAATCTTCCAGTTTCGGACACCCTAAAAATTCTTGGAGTCACCATCGATCGACACCTAACACTTGAGAACCACGCGAAAAACACAACCAAGAAGATGTTCCACTCTAAATGTAAATTAAAAAGAGTAAGACCTTTCTTCCCAAGGTCAGTTTTCCGCAACCTGATACAATCTATGGTGCTCAGTCATCTAGACTATTGCAATGCACTCTACGCCGGTTGTAAAGAGCAAATAATCAAGAAACTTCAGACAGCCCAGAACACTGCAGCTAGACTCATATTTGGTAAGACAAAATACAAAAGTGCTAAACCCTTACGAGAGAAACTACACTGGCTCCCACTTAAAGAACGTATCACGTTCAAAATATGCTCTCTAGTCCATAAAATCATTCATGGAGATGCACCAGCCTACATGTCAGACCTGATAGACCTACCACCCAAGAATGCCAAAAGTTCATCTCGCACATTCCTAAACTTGCACTTCCCTAACTGCAAAGGTCTAAAATACAAACTAATGCACGCGTCAAACTTTACCTACTTGAGCACACAGTTATGGAATGCATTGCCGCGCAAATGAAAAACGATCTATGAACTAATGGACTTCCACAAACTACTGAAGACCCATCTCTTTAACATGGCATACAACAAAAATCAACCAATGTGAATATACACAACTCCCCCACATATATTCAGAACTGTCTTACAATAACTGCTTGTTATACTACTACCATGTTTTATCATTATCATGTTACCCAAAATCCTGCTGTAACACTAAATGTCTATTTTCTGATATATTTCCATTACTCATGATGTATTGTAAGCCACATTGAGCCTGCAAAGAGGTGGGAAAATGTGGGATATAAATGCAATAAATAAATAAAATAAGAACTTATGCCCAGGCAGGAAGGGTTAGAACAGCTGTTGTAATTGGTGATTCGGTCATTAGGTATGTAGATAGCTGGGTGGCTGGTGGATGGGAGGATTGCCTGGTCACTTGCGTGCCTGGTGCAAATGTGGTGGACCTCACACATCACCTAGATAAGATTTTAGATAATACTGGGGCAGAGCCAGCTGTCTTGGCACATGTGGGTACCAGTGACATAGGAAAATGTGGGAAGGAGGTTCTAGATGCCAAATTTAGGTTCTTGGTTAGAAAGCTGAAGTCCAGATCCTCCAGGGTAGCATTTTCAGAAATGTTCCCCATTCCATGCACAGGACCCAAGAGGCAGGCAGAGCTCTGAAGTCTCAGAGTGGTTGAGACGGTGGTGCAGAGATGAGGGATTTAGATTTGTTAGTGAATGAGCAACATTCTGGGAAATGAGGAGCCTGCTCTGAAAGGAAAGGAGATAGAGCAGCTTTTAAGTTAAAATGTGTGTGTGGGGGGGGGGGGAAGCTGACAGTCACCCAGCAGCACATGTTTCGGTATGGAGTATCCTTGAAGGATACTATTGAAACAGGATCTTTAGGGAGTCCCAATAGAGAGGTTTCAATAATGATGAAAGAAAGCCATTCGTATCTAATGGGAGAACAGAGTAAAGGATGCAAATTATCCCCGTCAGCTTCAAAGCAGCTTGTAGATACAAGGAAAAACACAATTTGGAATGCATGTATACAAATGCTAGAAGCCTAAAAAATAATACGGAAGAGTTGAAGTATATAGCACTAAATGAAGAGGTAGCTATAATAGGCATCTCAGAGACTTGGTGGAAGGAGTACAATCAGTAGGATGCTGTGTTACAGAGTACAAATTATATCACGTGAGAGTCTTTCAAGACAAGTAAACCCCTCTATCAAGCAGCTTTTGTTTTTCAGGCTCCTGCAGTATGGAAGTCACCGCCGCTCTCTCCATCAGGAGCATGGTTTTTTTTTTTTGTTTTAATTGAAAGAGTCTAAGGATATGGCTCTTTGAGCTTTTTCAGATATTCTTGAGACAGCTTCTTGCGGGCACAGTTTAAATATATCCCATCATCATTTTATCGTATTTATTTTAAATTTGGTTTTATTATATGCGACTGTATACTTGTGTATGCTATGTTATTGTGTTATGATTAGCTTTGTAAACTTCCTTGATAGTCTGTTGCTTTTGAAAAGCAGTTAATCAAGTTTCTATTAATAGATTAATAAGGAAGTAAAGTAAGAAAGATGATGATGGAATTGGGAAGGGTGCAAAGAAAGATGACCAAAATGATCAAGTGGATGGAACAATGCCCTTTTGAGGAAAAACTAAAGAGGTTACGGAATATCAGCTTGGAGAAGAGAGCTCAGTGTGTGTGTGGGGCGGGGGGAGGGGTATGATAGAAGTCTAAGGAGTGGAACAGATAAATGCAAATCAGTTGTCTTTCGAAAGTATAAAGACTAGGGGGACATGCTACAAAGTTACTGAGCAGCACATATAAAACAAATTGGAAAATTTTTTTTTTCATTCAACACTCAAACTATAGAATGTGTTGCTGAGGAAAGCAGTTAATGTAGCAGAGTTTTAAAAAGACTAAGACAGATACCTGAAGGAAAAGTCTATAAACTGTTAAGGTAGACTTGATAAAAACAGCTGTTTATCCTTGGAAGTAAGTAACATCAATGCTTTTTAGGATCATCTTGTCAGTTACTTCTGACCTGGATTGGATATGGTTGAAAACAGGATATTGGGGTTGTTGGACCTTTGGTCTGACCCACTGTGGCTGTTCTTATGTATGTGAACCATTTGATTGATCTCCTGTTTTTTTTTTTTTTATTTCATGATCTACCTTGAACAATCCAGCTAGCATGTTAATAGAATATAAATGTACATCAAAAGAGTATATGAAAATAGCTAGTTGGACAGAAGAGGTTAAAAAATTCTTGTTTTATATTGAAACTGAGAAGAGTAAAATTTTAAATGTGCAGATATATGGAAATCTGCCACAGTTGTTGCAGAATTGTATAGCCTTGTTGTAGAATCTACCAATGTGCAGTTCTTATGGGGACCCATAATTCTGCATGTATGATCATTCACAGTTCACTTAATGATGCTAATGTAATGTTATTAGCTGGAAGAAACATGTTTAGGAATAAAATAGTGCACATTATGAAAGGATATTAAATGTAGCAATCAATTTTTGTAAGGGGGAGCATATGGTTTGGTGACAGTTCATCATATGACATTTCAAGACTGTAGACACTTCATCACGCAACACTTCATTCATTCAAGCTAAATGTGTTCAAATAATGTGCATGGAAAACTTGGCAGCAAATGTGAGAGGTGTTCAGCACACATCTGCACCTGTTCTTTTGCACTTAAATATAAACCTTGCTAAAACTGCTTATACAAAAAATTGTCATGAGGTTCATATTGAGGTGCCTCAGCGTTTTCATCACCTGACCATCATGTGCAGAAAGGGTAATGCACTCAAATTATATGCTTGGGATGCTTGTGCAGCAAATTGAGCAAATATATTTACATTTGAAATAGCATATAATGCATAATGAGTATGCATGGAAAACTTGGGCGCAAAGGTGATGGAAGGTCAAAACTGTGACAGTTCATCACCTGCAGGTAGTAATATAGTATGTATCACAGTTGGTTTGGGGAGGATGGCATTGGGGTGAGGGGGGGTGACATGTGTTGGTGTGGTATCTAGGAGTCCTGTTTAGATAAAACAGGAAAGAGAATCAGGGGCGCATTGTTGCAGTATGTTTTTAGCAAGGCTTGTATTTAGGTGCTGAAGAACAGGTCCAATGTATGCTGGAATTTCAGTTTCCTTTGGAAGGCACACAAAGAAGGCTCAATAACCAACACTGTCTCCCTCCCCCCCCCTTCCCCCATTTTCCGCATGTAGGAATATCAACAAAAATTTATGAGAGAGAGGCAAGTTAGTAATACATATTAAAATAAGACCATGAAAAGCCATGTTATAAAATATGGTTTCCAGTGCCACTAAAAAGTGATATATTAATAGTGTTTCATTTATTCAATAGCAACTTCTTCGTGAGATGCAGCAGATGGCCAGTCGTCCTTTTGCCTCCATCAGTGTTGCCTTGGAAACTGAGGAGGAGCCACCCGACTTAATAGGAGGAAGTATAAAGGTGAGCAAACTCCATTCTTCCATAGGGTGCCCTGCCATTAGTTACTGGTTTTCTGTATAATTACATAAAAGAATAATTATTTGTATTTAGCTCATGCATTTCCAGTAGTAGTCATTCAAACTGAGTTAAATTCATTCAGTGCAGTAGTTATTTCCCTGTCCACAGTCTATTAAAAAAATGAATATATACAAAGCAAATGGGCCAATTACAAAACATTTTTTTCCTAAAAGTTTCTAAATTGTCTGCTTGTGGTATTTCTGAATCAAAGACTGAGGTAGCAGATATTTATTAGAATGGATATTTATTTCATTATCTTGATCCTTATAGATTTTCTTTTACTTAACCATCAGTACTCAGGATACATAGAAGAGAATATGGGAGACTGACGTGGTGAATTTCAGCCATAGATTCAGTTTCAGCCAAAAACAACAACAACACTGCCTTGAGTGAATTCCTTCAAAAAGGCAGTTAATAAATCCAAATAAATAAATAAATAGAGGAAACACAAACAGCACTGAATGATAGGAAGAACTTAGCAAGCAAGGCATGTAAGAAAAAGCAAGACACCAGATAGAACAGTGAAGTCAAGGAACCAAGAGTTCAGAGCTACAGAAACAAAGACCGAAAGTACAGGGGGTTAGGAGTCTTAAGATAACACAGAACTCTTGTTTTTTGCTCAATTCATTTTCTTCAGACAGTTTCTCTTTTTCTTTCATCAGATTTATCCTGTTCCTCTGTCAAGATTGGTTTAATTAATGTTCATTCTTTTTGATCTAAGAGTCCATCACTTTAAAGTAGATCTTTTTAGTTATTCTGTTTTGCATTTGTTGTGTCACCAAAACTTGGTTTAGGCTAAGCAAGCAGACATTTCCTAAAGTAGCATGCCCACCTGACTTTTTCTTTGCTCTTTTCCCTCGCAGGGGGAAGTGTTTGAATTCTCTTCACATTTTTCATTATTTCTGCTTAAAATCCATCCTTTATTGCATTTAGAAGTTTTATTATGTTCTTTTTATCACGACTTCTGGTGATGCCACAGGATGAGCAGGAGTTGAACCCAGTAGGCCCTAACCATTTCCTAGTTGCTCCTTACCTGCGCACCCCTGGACATTCATTGTATACTTAACAATGCTGATCTGGCAGGAGCAAGTATTTGTAGTTTTTATTAGCTGCATATGGCTTCAAAGCTTCCGAAAGAAGATTGGGAGTGGCTGTGCACAGTGGATTCAAAGATGGCGGATGCCATCTGTTCATCTGCCTCCTCATATGATTGGCTGGGAGAGACAGATCACCTGGTAAGTCATTGCTGTAATGGAAAAGTCCCTGGACAAGAAATTCTGGCTCATTTTTGACTAGAATCTCTGGACCTTTAGATAAAATGTTTGAGTGCTGATATTGGCTCATTTCAGATGCTTCTTGCTGCACTCTATTTACCAAATAAACTACTATGGAAGATCATAACTGCATTACTTGCAATCAAATTACACACCAAAAGGAAAAAAAAAAGAATGCAAAGAGTCCCCCCCTCCCCATTACAGTCGCTTGTGGTCTAGTGGTGTAGTCAGGGCAGAAGAGATCCCCAGTCGCTCTTACCCATATCAGCTCTACTCTCAAAATGGCTGCCATGACCTCAACTGGCAATCTCATGAGACTGCTGCTAGAGGTCATAGCAGGCATTTTGAAAGCAGAGCCAGCATAGGCGGGAGCAATTGGGGATCACAGCTGTCCTTATCACCCCTAGTCCGCTAGGGATTGCAAGATAGGTCCAAAGGAGGCAACTGCAGGTGGGCAAGGATAAAAAGGCTGCTCCTCCTTGCAAGTGAGGAGGGCAGAAAGACAAACAGCACAAAGCGCACATGTTCTGCTTCCAACGAAAATATACGATCAGTTTTAGCTAATATCAAAACTGTGGCATTAGCCTTTTGGCTGAAACTGGGTAGAAAAAGGATTTGGGGCCAGTTTCAGCACCATCGCCAAAACCAAAATTTGGTTGGCCTCTAATTGATGGGCTTGCATAAGAATAGCCATACTGGTTCAGACCAATGATCCATCTAGCTCAGTATCCTGTTTCCCAACGGTAGCCAATCCAGGTCACACAAATAGTAGCAACATTCCATGCTACCAATCCCAGGGCAAGCAGTGGCTTCCCAATCTCTGTCTCAATAACAGACTATGGACTTTTCCTCCAGGAACTTGTCCAAACCTTTTTTTTAAACCCAGATACACTAACTGCTGTTACCACATCCTCCAGCAATGAGTTTGAGAGATTAACTATTCGTTGAGTGAAAATATATTTCCTCCTATTTGTTTTAAAGTATTTCCATGTAACTCTGTTGAGTGCCCCTAGTCTTGTACTTTTTGAAAGAATTAAAAATCGATTCACTTTTACTCGTTCTACACCACTCAGGATTTTATAGACCTCAATCACATTTCCCCTCAGCCGTCTTTTTTCTGCAGGAAAGGCTCCGCATAAGCGCGCATGGAATATGGAAGCCGATTGGCACGTGACAACCAACGAGATTTCACATTTACAGCCCCTTTAACTGCCACAGGCAGAATAAGCGAAAGAATGTTGTTAAAGTGTACGCTGGGGTTGTTGTCGTCGCGCAACTATAAGACTTTAACACTGGCTGAACGAATAGAAATTCTTTAAAAAATTAGTAAACAAAGTCAAGCATCTATTGCTAAAGAATATGGTGTCAATCCCAGTCAAATTTCACGTATCTTGAAAAAGAAAGACCAGCTTCTGGAAGACTGACAAAACAATACAAATCCACAATGGAAAAGAAAACGGGTGGGAAAAGCTGAGGAAGTAGAAGATGCTCTTCTTCGGTGGTTTTCTCAAGTCAGGAGCACACAGTTTCCTGTCAGTGGTCCACTGCTTATGGAGCAAGCTAATCAGCTAGCTGAAAGTCTTGGACTAACTGAATTCAAAGCCACTGTTGGATGATTGGAAAGATGGAAGGAGAGGAACAACATAAAATTCAAGAAACAGCATGGTGAAAAACAAGACGCTGATGACTTTGGTGCTGAAAATTGGGTTGCTTCAGTTCTTCCTACCATCTTGAACGAGTTTGCACCTCGTGACATTTTCAATCCTGACGAAAACGGTCTCTACTGGCGAGCGATTCCTGATGGAACACATGCATTCAAACAAGCCAAAACTACAGGAGGTAAAACGTCGAAGGACTGACTGATGATCCTACTTTGCTGCAATATGGATGGGAATGAGAAGTTGGAACCACTCATCATTGGAAAGAGCAAACAGCTCCATTGCTTCAAGAATGTTAAGCGACTTCCTGTGTCATACGAGGCTAACACAAATTCATGGATGACTGGGGAAATTTGGAAGCAGTGGCTAAAGAAGTTAGACACTAGAATGCAGGCACAAAAGCGTCAGATTTTGTTGCTTTGTGATAATTGTGCTGCACACAGTGATGATGTCAGGCTGTCTAATGTCAAGGTGATCTTCCTGCCACCAAACACTACCTCTCTGATCCAACCTATGGATCAGGGCATAATAGCGAATTTCAGACAACATTATCGGGCTCTTGTGGTACGTCATCTGATGAGCATTATGGATGACCAGACTGGCAAGGATAAACCTGCTGTTGAACTGGTTCGTAATATATCACTGCCTGGAATCATGTTACACTGGCAACCATTGTGAACTGCTACAAGCGGGCAAGCGTTGTTAGGGATGTGGAGAGGGACGAAACAGATGTAGCTGTTGCAAACGCGTCAGATGACCAGGCTATTGATATCCCAGCCTGTGTTACTGAAGAGGAGTTTCATCACTACGTAGCTGTTGATTATGATCTACAAACAGCTGATGACAGCACTAATATCGAGATATGCGCCTACACGCAGGCAACGGCTGATGATGAAACAGATGATGAAATGAGCAGCGAGGCACATGCTGACAAAATTCAACAACCTCTTGTCACTTTTACAAGAGCACTGGAGAGTCTCAACATTGTTTGGGCCTATCTGGAGGTCACTGGATGTCAGTGCTATGACAGTTTTTACCGTCTGGCAGACGTAGTCTATGGAACTCACAGACACAAGAGTGTACAGAGGACTATGACTGATTACTTCAAGTAAGCCTAATGTCAGTTAACGGAGACTGTATACTGTACGTATAATAAACAGTACTGTACATATGTTTATCAGATGTCAAGCTTCTTTGTATCACAACGGTTAAGTGCACACTCCGGTTTACTGCATGTATTTCTTTGGTCCCAGACCCATGCACTTAAGCGGCTTGCACTGTATTGTTAAGCATCACAGGTAATAAAGCAAATTGGTGAGGCAAGACTTCCCTTGGCTGAATCCATGCTGACGTTTTGTCCCATTAAAACCATTTTGTCTTGTGTTCCATTATGTTATTCTTTATAATAGTTTCCACTATTTTGTCTGACACTGAAATCAGGCTTACCAGTCTGTAATTTCCCAGATCACCCCCTGGAACCCTAAAAATTGGCATTATATTGGCTACCCTCAAATCTTCAGGTACTACAGATGATTTTAATGACAGGTTACAGATTATTAACAGCAGATCAGCAATTTCATGTTTGAATTCTTTCAGTATCCTTGAATGCATGTCATCCAGTCCAGGTGATTTACTACTCGTTAATTTGTCAATTTGGCTCAGTCGATCTTCCAGTTTCACCGAGATTTCTTTCATTTTCTCCGCATCATCACCCTTGAAAACTAGTTCTGGTACAGATAGGTCTCTTACTTCTTCTTTTGTATAGACCAAACAAAGAATTCATTCAGTCTCTCTGCTATGGCCTTGTCCTCCCTGAGTGCCCCTTTTGCTCCTTCATGATCTAATGGTCTCAATCTTATTTATGAAATTTCAACCTGTTATCTTAATTTGCTTTATTGTGGAACTTTATTTCCCTACTGATTCCAATTATTTCACTTCTTAATTTTTGACATTTACTATTCTTGGCCGTTCACAATGGATTGCACTCTGCTTATCATAGACTAGATTTAGTCTTTTCCTGTGCATCAATGCATCCTTGTTACATTCCATGTCCTTGGACTGATCATAATTTAATTACTTTTACTCTCTTTTCTCTACTAAGCAGTCTGATTTTCATCTACACTTTCATAATCTGGACATTGATCTGTTAACCAGATATTTTTCCACTTTCAGGTCTCTGAATGAAATGACTCTTCAGCTTTGGATTGTTTAGATCCTTTGCAGACTTTTGTGACAGTCTGCTAAACACATTCCTTGATATCACCCCGGTTTTAGGCTTTTGAAACAAGGTTACCATCATACAGACCATTCATGGTGGAAATCACTTTCATACTCAGCACTAGCCCTTTGTAAAGAACATCTTATGGCATTCATTAAAAAATTGATATTAAAAAAATCAGTGTCTTTTTCTCAATTTCTTCACACAGCTAATTATTGGCCTAAAACTGTATAATATTGTTCACTCTATTGCCCCCCTCTTTGGATCTCATAAATGATTCATCATCTTAATAGTTTCAACTGATTTTGTACATTTCTTACACGAAGAAAGGAAAGGTTTGCCTACTCCGAGGACAAGCAAGCATAATACATCATCCATGGATCCCGGTGCAGGTACTGTCAATTTAAATCTTCGAAACAGTGCCCCCACTGTGCATGCACAAGTGCCTTCCCACCCCGTGCATGAGCACGGGACCAGCAGTCTATCATTTTTCATGGAGCAGAGAGGATTTTTTTAATCTCTCCTCGGCCCATGACACTTTTGCCTTTTTTGGGTTATTTTTTCTTCATATTCTTTTTCCAATACTAATTTGTTTATTTTAGGGGGGGGGGGGTTCAATTATTTTTGATCTTTTCAATTTTATGCCTTTGGGGCCTCTTGAGTCCTTTCTTTACTCAGAAAGCATTAACCATTCTCAGGTAATTGAATAGTCAAGCTCCCTGGACCATAGAGCCGTTTGACCTTCATTGGCCATTTTTCCCCTCTGTCGATGAGGGTGGCTTTAAGAAGTGTATTCAGTTCAATAGGACTATGAGACATAGGCCCTCATAACTAACTGGTGTATTCAGTGCTTGGGTCCAGAGCACCAAGATATAAAGTGTGGTCTCTGCCTGCGCATGTAAGCGAGGGCCCTTGAAGCCCACAGAGTTCAGCATGAAAAACTTATTGGTTCTGCATTGACATTAGCATCTACATCAAACATGGCAGGGGATTCTGCACTCAACGCAGAGCCTGCATTTACATCAACATTGGGTGCACCGATGCAACATCAAGAGGGTCCGACATCAGACCTGGTACTTCAACTGCATAAGGACTCTACATCCTCTTTCTCGGTGCTGTGTTCATCGAGGGCCCTGCAGCATAAAAAAACCTAAGAAGCATCTCCATCATTCTCCTTCTAGGCACTCTGCCAACAATTCCCCTGCATCAATGTCCTCGATGCACGGAAAGCGTCCATGCCGAAGTGACTGCTCTCCTTCTCCCCAACTTATTTCTCATAGAGAGCCTTCATGGTTTTCAAGATCTCCTATGCCTGCACGGGCTATTACTCAGGCTTTGTCCACACTGCTTTCCCATCTGGTACGGATGCCTACACTGTATGAATAAATCTGGGCTATGCTCGTAAGGAGGAGCTTTCAGGGCTTCTGCATTTGCAGTCTATACAGGCTTACAGGGTGCTTGTGCCAGCCTCAGCCCAGCCAATACATTAGAGAGACAATTGTGGTAGAAGTCCTGCACAGAAGCTCGGCGTTAACCATTCAGGGTGGCATGAACCCAACCGATGCATGCGTCGGCGTAAGCAGGATCTTTCTCCACCTTCAGAAACTCATCTGCCCCAACACTTAGCTGACTCTGTAGTCGACGCTCTCTTTCACATACCTCCCATGAACATTAGTTTGAAGAGTCAGACAGAGCTCTCTTGGGAGATGGATCAGGACCTACAGGACCTCTCAGCTGAGGAGTCCTATGACATTCCATCTGAGTGTTCTCCACCACTTGAGAGATGTAGTTCTCCTCCAGAAATTGTATCCTTTCCTTGCTTTCTCCGTGAGATGGTTCAATCCATACCTTTCAAATTGGAAACAGAGGAAGAACCTCATTCACAACTTTTTCAGGTTCTGGATTATGACTGTCTTCCTAGAGAAGGAATCGCTGTTTCACTTCATAAAATTATGAAAAATACTCTACCCAAAAACTGAGAAACTCCACTGACAGTTCAGGTGGCCCCAAAGAAAATAGATGGCCCCAAAGAATACAGAAATCCACTGGGCTTCAGAAAACAGAGCTACCTCATCATTCCCTAGTTGTGGAATCTGCTTTAAAATGCATTTGCAGTGCAAGATCTTATACTTCAGGAAGAAAAACTACAACATTGGACTCTTTTGGCAGAAAAACTTTTCAGGATTCAATGCTATCCAGTCGCTTATTGGATTATCAACTTTATTCCACAATTTACTTAAAATCTATAATAGAGAGTACTCTATCCTTTGTGGAATTCCTTCCCCCCCCCCCCCGAGAAAGCTGAGGAATTCCATAAGCTTCACAGGAAATTTCTGAACTGTCATAAATATTTGGCAAGGTACGACTTTGATGTCTCTTCATGCATTTCCGCCTTAGCAGTAATAAATGACTGCCTCTTGGAGCAACTGATCCAGGAACCGACAAGAGGGTAAGCCATTTTGGATCTGGTCCTTGGTGGCGTGCAGGGCGTAGTGCGAGAGCTGGCGGTATTGGGTCCCCTGCGAAATAGTGATCATAACATGGTCAAGTTTGAACCACTTTATGATGATCCCACAAAGGAAATCTACTGTAGCTGCATTTAATTTTCGAAAGGACAGCTATAATAAAATGAAAATGGTTAAAAATAAACTAAAAGGATCGGCTGCTAAGGTTAGGACAGCAAATCAGGCATGGACATTATTCAAAAATACCATCTTGGAAGCCCAGTCCAGATGCATTCCATGTATTTGCAAAGGTGGAAAAAATAGAAAACTACAGCCAATATGGTTAAAAGGCGAAGTAAAAGAGGCCATTACAGCCAAAAGATTGTCCTTCAAAGAATGGAAAAAGGACCCAAATGAAGAAAATAAGAAGCTACATAAACACTGGCAAATCAGATACAAAGTATTAATAAAGAACGCTAAAAGAAAATATGCTACAGAGGCTAAACTCACAGTAACAAGTTTTTCAGTACATCAGAAACAGAAACCCTGCAAGGGAACCTGTGGGACCATTAGATCACGAAGGAGCAAAAGAGGCTCTCAGGGAGGACAAGGCCATAGCGAAGAAACTGAATGAATTCTTAGCTTCTGTCTTTACTGAAGGTGATGTAAGAGATCTGCCTGTACCAGAAATGGTTTTCAAGGGTGACGATGCAGAGGAACTGAAAGAAATTTCTGTGAACCTGGAAGATGAACTGAGCCAAATACTTTTCTTTTCATTAATCTGTGTCACGCTTCTGAAAAAATCCCGCCCTTGGAGGACCTTGGTCTGTGGCTCAGGGTATGTTCTGTCTTTCCTATTAGAAGTAAGCGAAGAAGAAACAGATCTGATACTAATTTTCAGCCATACAGGATTTCCATGACATGGATATTTCCTGGTATATGCAGGGTAGCAAGTGCCACTCTGTGATGTTTTGCTTGTTTATCATTGCAGCTGCAGTAGTTGATGGAGCTTGGGTGTGTTAAAAAAAGGGACCTTCTGCTGCTTGGACAAATGCATACTGGATTGTTCAGAGAGCACCACAGATTAGATCAGGTCATGCCACTGATGGAATTCAGTTTTCTCTACTTCCATAGGATGGTGGAAAGGGATAACACCCACAGTGACGCTGACTAAAGAAAAGAAAATTGTCAGGAGTGTCAAAACAAATGCAAGGCACAGATAAAGAAGGCCAAGAGAGATTACAAAAAAAAGATAGCATTAGAGGCAAAAAAACATAGTAAAACATTTTTTCGGTATATTAAAAGCAGGCAGCCGGCAAGAGAATCGGTTGGGCCACTGGATGACCGAGGGGTAAAAGGGGCGATCAAGGATGACAGACGTAGCGGAGAGATTGAATGAATTCTTTGCTTCAGTCTTCACCGAGGAAGATTTGGATGGCATACCAGTGTCGGAAATGGTATTTCAAGTGGACGAGTCAGAGAAACTTACTGAATTCACGGTAAACTGGAGGACGTAATGGGGAAGTTCAGCAAACTGAAGAGTAGCAAATCTCCTGTACCTGATGGTATACATCCTAGAGTACTGATAGAACTGAAAAATGAGCTTGCGGAACTTCTGTTAATGATGTGCAATTTATCCTTAAAATCGGGCGTGGTGCCGGAAGATTGGAGGGTGGCCAATGTAACGCCGATTTTTAAAAAAGGTTCCAGGGGAGATCCGGGAAATTATAGACCGGTGAGTCTGACGTCGGTGCCGGGGAAAATGGTAGAGGCTATTATTAAAAACAAAATTACAGAGCACATCCAAGGACATGGATTACTGAGACCAAGTCAACATGGCTTTTGTGTGGGGAAATCTTGCCTGACCAATTTACTTTAATTCTTTGATGGAGTAAACAAACATGTGGACAAAGGGGAGCTGGTTGATATGTATCTGGATTTTCAAAAGGCATTTGATAAGGTACCTCATGAAAGGCTACAGAGGAAATTGGAGGGTCATGGGATAGGAGGAAATGTCCTATTGTGGATTAAAAACTGGTTGAAGGATAGGAAACAGAGAGTGGGGTTAAATGGGCAATATTCACAATGGAGAAGGGTAGTTAGTGGGGTTCCTCAGGGGTCAGTGCTAGGACCGCTGCTTTTTAATATATTTATAAATGATTTAAAAATGGGAGTAACCAGCCAGGTAATTAAATTTGCTGATGACAGTTATTCAAAGTTGTTAACTTGCGAGAGGATTGTAAAAAATTACAGAAGGACCTTACGAGACTGGGAGACTGGGCGGCTAAATGACAGATGACGTTTAATGTGAGCAAGTGCAAGGTGATGCACGTGGAGAAAAAAGAACCTGAATTATAGCTACGTCATTCAAGGTTCCACGTTAGAAGTTACGGACCAAGAAAGGGATCTGGGTGTCATCGTTGATAATACACTGAAACCTTCTGCTTAGTGTGCTGCTGCGGCTCGGAAAGCGAATAGAATGTTGGGTATTATTAGGAAAGGTATGGAAAACAGGTGTGAGGATGTTATAATGCCGTTGTATCGCTCCATGGTGTATTGAGTATTGTGTTCAATTCTGGTCGCTGCATCTCAAGAAAGATATAGTAGAACTGGAAAAGGTGCAGCGAAGGGCGACAAAAATGATAGTGGGGATGGGACGACTTCCCTATGAAGAAAGACTAAGGAGGCTAGGGCTTTTCAGCTTGGAGAAGAGACGACTGAGGGGAGACATGATAGAGGTATATAAAATAATGAGTGGAGTGGAACAGGTGGATGTGAAGCTTCTGTTCATGCTTTCCAAAAATACTAGGATTAGGAGGCATGCAATGAAACTACAGTGTAGTAAATTTAAAACAAATCAGAGAAAATATTTCTTCACCCAACGCATAATTAAACTCTGGAATTTGTTGCCGGAGAACGTAGTGAAGGCAGTTAGCTTGGCAGAGTTTAAAAAGGGGTTGGACGGTTTCCTAAAGGAGAAGTCCATAGACCGCTACTAAATGAACTTGGGAAAAAAAACCACAATTTCGGGAATAACTTGTATAAAATGTTTGTACGTTTGGGCAGTTTGCCAGGTGCCCTTGACCTGGATTGGCTGCTGTTGGGGACAGGATCCTGGGCTCGATGGACCTTTGGTCTTTTCCCAGTATGGCATTACTTATGTACTTATGACTTATCTCATAAAAGATATAGTGGAAATAGAAAAAGTTCAAAGAAGAGCGATCAAAATAATAGAGGGGATGGAACTGCTCCCATATGAGGAAAGAATAAAGAGGGCGAGGGAAGATATGAGGTCTGCAAAATCCTTAGTGGTGTAGAACGAGTAGAAGTAAATCGATTATTTTACTCATTCCAAAAGTGCAAAAACTCGAGGAAGTTACATGGAAATACTTTTAAAACAAATAGGAGAAAATATTTTTTCACTCAACGAATAGTTAAGCAGTGGAATTCTTTGCTGGAAGATGTGGTAACAGTAGTTAGCGTATCTGGGTTTAAAAAAGGGTTTGGACAAATTCCTAGAGCAAAAGTCCATAGTCTGCTATTGAGACAAACATGGGGAAGCAACTGCTTGCCCTGGGATTTGTAGTACGGAATTTTGCCACAATTTGGATTTCTTCCAGGTACTTGTGACCTGGCATGGCTACTATTTGGAAAACAGGATACTGGGCCAGATGGACCATTGGTCTGACCCAGTATGGCTACACATTTTTTTGTGTCTCTCCTGGCTCAGGTTCTCTGACCTCTAATCTGCTGCCCAAGAACGTCAGATAGCTGTCCCTTGTAATGAAAAAAAAAACTGGCTTGGTGACTAAGTCAAGGAAGTGGCCAACCTATTCTAAAAAAAACATAGATACAATAAAAACTTTGTCCAGGCCACAAACCTCTGCCACTCTTCCTTCTAGAAGATTTGCAGGAAGATATCGATACTCCAATTATATGTCTAAGCGTCGTTACACTCCTATTCCTCCTCCACCTCAAAGGACTAATTCTCACATCCAAGGCAGCAGTGGGGTCAAAAATCCCAGACACTATTCAGCAAAAATGAAAAATAAAAATTGTATGATTATGATAATGTATTGACAGTGGTAAAAGTGATAAAACTGGCTGTATGTGTGAAGTGTGTGTTGAATGAGATGCATACTTAATGACTCAACAAAGGTATAAAAACGGACTTAACTGAGTGTGAAGAATATTTAATATGGTAAGGAGTGATATTGTGATTAGGGGTAAGGAGTACTGAGGTACCAGAATTTACAGCGGAGAGTTCAGTGTTTGCGTGTGTGTGAATGTTTAAAATTGTTAAGATATAGAATTATATTGTTTTCTTCATAGTGTGCTGAGTATATAGTGTTAAAACAATACAAGGACTAAAATGCTAAAAAGAAAGTAAACTAAAATGCAGAAGGGAACCTAAAAGGTAAGGTAATATATGTATGTTCTGACTTATGTGATATTGTACTTTTGTGAATGTTGAGGCAATATAGAATAGGACCCTGTCCGAAATGCGTTAGATACTGGACCATGGTAACTGGGTGTAAAAGACACAGAGTTCCAACATCTCTCTCTCGCTCTCTCTCTCTCTCTCTCGCTCTCTCTCTCTCTCTCTCTCTCTCTCTCTCTGCTTCCCCACCCCCCAGTCCAACATCGCTCCATCTCTCCTCCCTGGTTCCAAAATCGCTTTGTCGTCTCCCCCCCCCCCCTCCCCCCCCCCCCGGGTTCCAACATTGCTCTCTGTACCTTCCCTCTGTACCTTCCAAATTCTTTTGACAGCAGTGACAGTGCAGCCAAGGTTAATGATTCTGCAGGGTCTGATGATATGTGTGCAGATATTCCCTTTCTGCACATCATTTTCTTCTCTTCTGCTGTAGATACTTGACACCTTAAGAAGCATTCCATCAATGTGTTTCTTGCCATGGATACTTCTGAGCCTCACCACCACCTCTGTGTTCCTCCATTCCTTAGTTGAGGGATTCAACCTACAGAAATCTCACAGATGAAGACATTCTTTTGCCTTGGATCATGCTTTCCATCTGGACAGAGGCAGAAGCTGTGACTGAGGGAACAGTTTTGTTGACACGATGTTTCCCAGCTATGCTTCAGTTGTAGGACTTTGTGCACCTGTTGAAATTAAAATAAAAAGACTTTCCCAAAGTCCCCTACCTTTTTCTTCAGCTGCTTTGTAAGTGGAGGAGTGGCCTAGTGGTTAGGGTGGTGGACTTTGGTTCTGGGGAACTGAGGAACTGAGTTTGATTCCCGGCACAGGCAGCTCCTTGTGACTCTGGGCAAGTCACTTAACCCTCCATTGCCTGCCGCATTGAGCCTGCCATGAGTGGGAAAAAGTGTGGGGTACAAATGTAACAAAAAATAAAATAAATTCAGTTTTTCAAAGGAGAGTTGCAACAGCAATGGAATAAAACATTTCAAAAAATTTGAGGGCATTCTTTCTTACCCTCTAGCAGACCCAGTATTTGGATGTTATTGCATCGACTCAGGTTGCTTGCGTCTTCTATCATGACTTTTAGTTCGGACGCCATCTTGTGTGTTGTCTTGCACAATGTGTGGCTGTCCTCAAGATTGCTAATAACATCATTCTGCTTCATCAGTACACTCCTCAAAATGTTGAAATCATTCACGAAAAGAGATATGTCCACTTGTATCAGTTTGATCGCAAAATTATTTTCGGTATGCAGCACAAAAATGTTCGCTAGCTGAGAGCTTATGTATGCTGGTGTCGATGAGCAGGCTTCTTCCTTATCGCCAGGATCTTTAGACGGGGAGGCCGGATGAGACTTGCGTCTTTTATTTGCCGATTCTGCTGAGAAGGCCACTTCAATTTTGCTTTGATGTTGCGGGGACACCTTTGGGCAATAAACTGCATCAGGTTCAGATTTGTAAAAAGGCACTTTGTTCAAAAATAAGTGTACAATCAACAGATATCGTGCTCCGGAGCTCAACTCCTATGCGTCCATACTGTTTCCGCTCTTGAGCGCCCCTTGGGAAATTTTTAAAACATTGGCTTTTTGCCTGAATGATGTTCAATTTATTTTGGTGTGCCAGTTTACCCTTAGTCAGAGAGCTCTTCGCTCTGCATATGAACCTTTCTCTTTGTCAAAGTGAAAAGACAGACACTTTGGGGCTAAGTTTATTTTAAGCCCTGGAATGTCAAAGATGCTCATAAATATGTTCAATCATTTTAGATTCATGGTAAGCCAAGTAGATAATTTCATTCTATTATGTCATCCAATTTAATCTCCTGTGGTGGGGAAAAGGAGACTAGCATAAAATGGAGTCTGATGGTCATTTCACTACTTCCTGAACTTGTTGACCCTGTTATGGGAGTCCTATCCAAACTGAGCAGTCTTTTTCATTTTGAGCCCCTAGTACATCATTCCCAAATTTGGCAAATTCACAATGTTGCAGACAATAGCTCTGCTGTCACTTGCAGCATCCTGTGGTGCAGTAATTTCAGCTCTCTCTGGAAGACCTGGCAATTCCCTTTTGAAACTCCCACTCTAAAACTCATGGTCTGAGTGAAAACAATGGACTTCATTCATTGGATGCTGACATCATTTAGGGTTAAAGTGATGGTGCATGATCCCTAGAGCTGAGTGAGACTTTGTACATAGATGAGGCTGGTCCTTTGTAAACAGAGGTTATGTATGAGATCAGTCCCGAATGTCTGCTAGATCACGAGCAGAGTTGAAGTTCTGGTTGTAAAGTCGTATTCCATGGCTCATGTGATCAGTGAAAAATGTTTTTAAAAGAATTTTGAAACAGGCCACCTAACTTTTACGGCAAGTATTCATGTTACTTTTCTAAAGAATAGTACCTACGAAAACTGCATTCACATATTTACATCCACTATTTAGCACAAACATAATTAACAGGCCTTTTTCATACACAAACCTGTATTTGTTCATATAGATGGTGAAGAAAAAAGAAGCAGGTATTGAACCACAGTTTAAAAAAAATTCTTCTGGGGCATGAAGAGGTTGCGGCTCTTACTGCTCCTCCACCTCTTTGAAATAGTTTTCAAAACAATATCAAGCTTATATGGTTAATTTTCTTACCATGTCTTGGAGTATATTGCAAACAATTTTATACTTTAGTTTACACCATTGTCTTCAGTGGTCATTATTTCCAGTATTATGCAAATAACATTTTCTACTTTCCCTGAAGCCTCAACTTTCTCATGCAAATAAAACTGCAACCTTTAGAGTTATCTCTGTAGCTGTGACCATATGTTAGCACAGCTAACTAGAGTTTTTATTAATAATATTATTTAATCCAGCATCACAAAACAAAGAAAAGCATGGCTATTTGTCATACTAATTCAACTTGTTACTAGATTGTTCTAAGTTTTTTCCTCTCCCTCTCTTATAGTATTCCCCCCTCCCCCAGTAATTCCATACAAACCCCCTGAAATCAACTGATTTTTCTTCAGAACACCTTATATAACTACTAATATTAATAACAGTCACATCAAAACATTAAAATCTCATTCCTCCCTTAACTCTCTTAACCCAGACTCCTGTTACACCCCTACCTCTTACACCTTAGCCTAGGGGTTGGCAACCACACTCCTTGAGGGCCAGAACCTAGTCAGGTTTTCAAAATTTCCATGGTGAACATACATGAGATTGACTTGCATGTACTACTTCCATTGTTTGCAAATAAATCTCATACATATTCATTGTGGCAGTCTTGAAAACCATCTAGTTTGTAGCCTTCGAAGACCGCAGTTGCCCACCCTGCATTAGAAGAATGATTTAAAATCAAGATAAAAATGACTTTACCTCACCCCCCTTTTTTTTTTTTTTTTTACTTTGCCTGCCACTCATGGAAAGACTCGCACACCTACCAACAACATTTTCTTCTATGATGTTGGTAAGCTGTTTGGTCACACACAGGAAGTGATACCCACAACTTTGGAGATGTAGAGAAGTTAGCTACAGCTACTGTGCAACCCCTGCTGGTGATAGAGCAACACATTTAGTGAGTTCTTGCGTCTTCAGGGATGGCACATAAGCATTGCTATACTGGGACAGACCGAAGGTCCATCAAGCCCAACATCCTGTTTCCAACAATGGCCAATCCAGGTTACAAGTACCTAGCAAGATCCCAAAACAGTACAATACATTGTATGCTGCTTATCCTAGAAATAAGCGGTGGATTTTTCCCAAGTCCATCTTAATAATGGCTTACGGACTGTTCTTTGAGAGAGTTATCCAAACCTTTTTTAAACCCTGCTAAGCTAACTGCTTTTACCACCTTCTGTAGCAACGAATTCCAGAGTTTAATTACACGTTGAGTGAAGAAATATTTTCTCTGATTTTTTTTTTTGTAAATTTACTGCTTTGTAGCTTCATTGCATGCCCCTTAGTCCTAGTATTTTTGGAAAGCGTAAACAAGCGATTCACGTCTAACCATTCTACTCCACTCATTATTTTATAGACCTCTATCATATCTCCCCTCAGCCGTCTTTTCTCCAAGCTGAAGAGCTCTAACCACTTTAGCCTTTCCTCATAGGGAAGTCGTCCCATCTCCTTTAGTCGCCCTTCTCTGTACCTTTTCTAATTCCACTTTACCTTTTTGAGATGTGGTGACCAGAACTGCACACAGTATTTGAGGTGCGGTTGAATGCTATCTGGAATGAGTAGTTAATTTAAATAGGAGGAAAATCGTGGTATTTTCTAGAAGAATAAGTGATTTAGGACCTAACTCTTATTGGACTATTTTGCAGTGAAAGCTTTTCAGATATTCTGTACTGGGTGTGCATGCATTCTGTGCTTGCCAGACTTGATGTTGCAACCTTCACAGCAAGTTATAAACTAACACCATGTGTGAGAAATTAAATTTGGTGTTTCTCTTGCTTTAGTGATAGCAGCTCCGGTACAGCACCATCTGTTTGGAGGTACTGGTTGGTATCTCTCTCTTCTACTCGGTATTCCTTTCTTTTCTCTTGCCCAGTTTCTTCCCTCCACTATTATCCTCTCTATCCAGCCTTCCCCCGTTTTCCCTGCCCACATGGTATGTAAGGACATGAGAGGAGGATTGGAGTACCAGCATGGTAGCTGTCTTTTATGAATGGTGCCTCATGCAGCTTGAGCACCCCAGCAGTTAACCCTAGTAACACCTGGAAAGCTAAGAAGTATGAATACCATTAGTAATGATATCAAGACTGTTGCTAACGTTTTGTATATATAATCTGCTTGGATTGCAACATGTTGCAATTTGTCAATGAACAAATGTTATAATTGTATGTAACAGTATATTTTTCTGTTTTAAATAATGTGTTAAAAGCTGATTGACATAGCTTTATTGACATAGCTTTATTTCCTGACATGCCTGTAAAAGTAAGTTCTATGCAGAGATAGTGTAAAATGAACTCTGGAGATGGGATGATTAACCACCATGAACCTTCTTCAAATCCATAACCTGCAATGGGATAATTTCATTTCCTTAAATGTTGTTTTCTAAACATAACATTTTTTTTCACAATTTAGCACTGAGATGGTCATAAGTACATAAGTAATGCCACACTGGGAAAAGACCAAGGGTCCATCGAGTCCAGCATCCTATCCACGACAGCGGCCAATCCAGGCCCAAGGGCACCTGGCAAGCTTCCCAAAAGTACAAACATTCTATACATGTTATTCCTGGAATTGTGGATTTTTCCCAATTCCATTTAGTAGCGGTTAACCCCTTTTTAAATTCTGCCAAGCTAACCGCCTTCACCACGTTTTCCTGCAACGAATTCCAGAGTTTAATTACGCGTTGGGTGAAGAAATATTTTCTCTGATTTGTTTTAAATTTACTACACTGTAGTTTCATCACATGCCCCCTAGTCCAAGTATTTTTGGAAAGCATGAACAGACGCTTCACATCTACCTATTCCATTCCACTCATTTTATATACCTCTATCATGTCTCCCCTCAGCCGTCTCTTCTCCAAGCTGAAAAGCCCTAGCCTCCTTAGTCTTTCTTCATAGGGAAGTCGTCCCATCCCCACTATCATTTTTGTCGCCCTTCGCTGCACCTTTTCCAGTTCTACTATATCTTTCTTGAGATGCAGCGACCAGAATTGAACACAATACTCAAGGTGCAGTCGCACCATGGAGCGATACAACAGCATTATAACATCCTCACGCCTGTTTTCCATACCTTTCTTAATAATACCCAACGTTCTTTTCGCTTTCCGAGCCACAGCAGCACACTGAGCATAAGGTTTCAGTGTATTACTACTACTACTACTTAACATTTCTAAAGCACTACTAGGGTTACGCAGCGCTGTACAATTTAACATAGAGGGACAGTCCCTGCTCAAAGAGCTTACAATCTAAAAGACAAGTGAACGGTCAGACCGATAGGGGCAGTCAGATTGGGGCCGTCTGGATTTACTGAACGGTAGGAGTTAGGTGCCGAATGCAGCATTGAAGAGGTGGGATTTAAGCAAAGACTTGAAGATGGGCAGGGAGGGGGCTTGGCGTATGGGCTCAGGAAGGTTGTTCCAAGCATAGGGTGAGGCGAGGCAGAATGAGCGGAGCCTGGAGTTGGCGGTGGTGAAGAAGGGTACTGAGAGGGGGGATTTGTCCTGTGAACGGAGGTTTTGGGCGGGAACGTAAGGGGAGATGAAGGTAGAAAGGTAGTGAGGGGCAGCAGACTGAGTGCATTTGTAGGTAAGAAGGAGAAGCTTGAATTGAATGCGGTATCTGATTGGAAGCCAGTGAAGTGACCTGAGGAGAGGGGTGATATGAGTATATCGGTTCTGGCAGAATATAAGACGTGCAGCAGAGTTCTGAACAGATTGAAGGTGGGATAGATGGCTAAGTGGGAGGCCGGTGAGGAGTAAGTTGCAATAGTCAAGGCGAGAGGTAATGAGAGCATGGACGAGAGTTCGGGTGGTGTGCTCAGAGAGGAAAGGGCCAATTTTCCTGATGTTAAAGAGGAAGAAGCGACAGGTCTTGGCTATCTGCTGGATATGCGCAGAGAAGGAGAGGGTGGAGTCAAAGATGACTCCGAGGTTGCGGGCAGATGAGACGAGGAGGATGAGGGTGTTATCGACTGAGATAGAAAGTGGAGGAAGAGGAGAAGTGGGTTTTGGTGGAAAGACGATGAGCTCGGTCTTGGACATGTTCAGTTTCAGGTGGCAGTTGGACAGCCAGGTAGCAATGTCGTGTAAGCAACGATGACACCCAGATCCCAGCAAATTTACTACTACTACTACTACTTGACATTTCTAAAGCACTACTAGGGTTACGCAGCGCTGTACAATTTAAGATAGAAGGACAGTCCCTGCTCAAGGAGATTACAATCTAAAGGACAAATGTACAGTCAGTCAAATAGGGACAGTCAAATTGGGGCAATCTAGATTTCCTGAAAGGTATAAAGGTTAGGTGCCGAAAGCAACATTGAAGAGGTGGGCTTTGAGCAAAGATTTGAAGATGGGTAGGGAGAGGGCTTGGCGTAAGGGCTCAGGAAGTTTATTCCAAGCATAGGGTGAGGCGAGGCAAAATGAGCGGAGCCTGGAGTTGGCGGTGGTGGAGAAGGGTACTGAGAGGAGGGATTTGTCCTGTGAGCGGAGGTTACGGGCGGGAACGTAAGGAGAAATGAGGGGCTGCAGACTGAGTGCATTTGTAGGTAAGAAGGAGAAGCTTGAACTGTATGCGGTGTCTGATTGGAAGCCAGTGAAGTGACCTGAGGAGAGGGGTGATATGAGTATATCGGTTCAGGCGGAATATAAGACGTGCAGCAGAGTTCTGAACGGATTGAAGGGGGGATAGATGGCTAAGTGGGAGGCCAGTGAGGAGTAGGTTGCAATAGTCAAGGCGAGAGGTAATGAGAGCGTGGACGAGAGTACGGGTGGTGTGCTCAGAGAGGAAAGGGCGAATTTTGCTGATGTCAAAGAGAAAGCCAAGACCTCTCGATTCTATCTGCTGGATATGGGCAGAAAAGGAGAGGGAGGAGTCGAATATGACTCCGAGGATGAGGGTTTCATCAACTGAGATAGAGAGCGGAGGAAGAGGAGAAGTGGGTTTTGGTGGAAAGACGATAAGCTCGGTCTTGGCCATGTTCAGTTTCAGGTGGCGGACATCTATGCAGCAATGTCGGATAAGCAGGCCGATACCTTGGCCTGGGTCTCTGTGGTGATGTCTGGTGTGGAGAGATACAGCTGGGTGTCATTAGCATAAAGATGATACTGGAAACCATGAGATGAGATCAGTGAGCCCAGTGAAGAGGTGTAGATTGAAAAAAGAAGGGGTCCAAGGACAGATCCCTGGGGAACTCCAACAGAGAGCGGGATGGGGGTGGAGGAAGATCCATGAGAGTGTACTCTGAAGGTTCAGTGGGAGAGATAGGAGGAGAACCAGGAGAGGACAGAACCCTGGAACCCAGTGTGGCAAGAAGTAAATCATGATTGACAGTGTCAAAAGCGGAGGATAGATCAAGGAGGATGAGGATGGAGTAGAGGCCTCTGGATTTGGCAAGGAACAGGTCATTACAGACTTTAGAGAGTGCTGTTTCTGTCGAGTGTAGAGGGCGAAAACCGGATTGAAGCGGATCGAGGATGGCATGAGAGGAGAGAAAATCAAGGCAGCGGCTGTGAACAGCACGCTCAAGTATTTTGGAGAGGGAAGGGTAGGAGGGAGATGGGGCGGTAGTTGGAGGGACAGGTAGGGTCAAGTGATGGATTTTTGAGGAGAGGTGTGACTACGGCGTGCTTGAAGGTGTCAGGGACAGTTGCAGTGGAGAGAGAGAGAGGTTGAGGATATGACAGATGGAGGGGGTGACAGTATGAGAGATGGTGTTAAGTAAGTTGGTGGGGATGGGATCAGAGGAACAAGTGGTGCATTTCAAGGAGGAAAGAAGGCGGGCGATTTCCTCCTCGATGATATCAGGAAAGGAGGAGAAAGAGGCCTGAGTTGGTTGGTTGAGGGAGAGGGTTGAAGGGTGAAGAGGAAGAGGTGGCTTGGTAGTGAACTCAAGGTTGATCTTTTGCACCTTGTCGCGGAAGTAGTCAGCCAGTGATTGAGGTGAGAGTGAGGGGTGGGTGGGAGCGGAGGGCACTTTGAGGAGGGTGGCGAAGAGACGACGAGGGTTGGCGCTGAGAGAATTGGTCAATTGGGTGTAATAGTCCTGTTTGGCAAGGAAAAGGGAGGACTGGAAGGAGGATAGCATGAATTTGTAATGAAGGAAATCTGAATGGGTACGAGATTTCCTCCACAGGCATTCAGCAGATCGGGCGCAGGAGTGAAGGTAACGGGTGCAAGGGGTCAGCCAGGGCTGGGGATTAGTATGCATTGTGGGACGGGAGATGGATGGCGCAAGGGTGTCCAGAGCAGAGGAGAGAATGGCATTGTAAGTGGAGACAGCCTTGTCGACAGACTCGGAGGACATGATGGAAGGGAGGAGATTAAAGATAATAGAGGATAAGGTGGGAGGGTCGACAGCCTGGAGATTTCTGGAAGTAGTGCTTAGTGTGGGCGGGATTGCGGGGGAGAGTGATGATGTGTGAAGGTGATCAGGTGATGGTCAGAGACAGGAACAGCTGAGGCGCAGAAATTGGAGGGTGAGCAGGTAGAGGAGAGGACGAGGTCAAGACAATGGCCAGATCGGTGAGTAGGGGTGGTGGAGCTCAGTTGGAGGTTGAAGGAGGAGGTTAGAGTGAGGAACTGAGAAGCGTACGAGTCGGATGGGTTATCAGTGTGTATGTTAAAGTCTCCAAGAATGAGGGATGGGGATGAGGGCTCAAGAACAACGGAGAGCCAGGCATCGAAGTCAGTAAGGAAGATAGGGACTTATCAGGGGGGCGGTAATTGACTGCAACTCTGAGTGGCAGCGGGTAGAATAGACGGATGGAGTGAACTTCATAGAATGAGAAGCAGTGAGACTGCGGTAGGAGGAGAGGTTGAAAACTGCAGGAGGGCAAAAGTAGTAGCCCGACGCCACCACCGCGGCCAACTGGACAGGGAGAATGGGAGAAAAGAGAGCCTCCATGGCATAGGGCCGCGACTGAGGCATAGTCGTCAGGGGTGAGCCAGGTTTCAGTTAGGGCGAGGAGTTGGAGAGAATGGGAGATCAAGAGGTCATGGGTAAAGGAGAATTTGTTGCAGACAGATCGGGAATTTCATAGGGCGCACAAGAAGGGGAGGGAAGAGGGCGCGAGGAGGGGAATGGAAATGAGGTTGGAGACATTCCAGAGTGGTCTGCATAGATATAACCTCGCTGGTTACTCCCATTTCTAAATCATTTATAAATATATTAAAAAGCAGCGGTCCTAGCACAGACCCCTGAGGAACCCCACTAACTACCCTTCTCCATTGTGAATACTGCCCATTTAACCCCATTATCTGTTTCCTATCCTTCAACCAGTTTTTAATCCACAATAGGACATTTCCTCCTATCCCATGACCCTCCAATTTCCTCTGTAGCCTTTCATGAGGTACCTTGTCAAAGGCCTTTTGAAAATCCAGATACACAATATCAACCGGCTCACCTTTGTCCACATGTTTGTTTACTCCTTCAAAGAGTTGAAGTAAATTGGTTAGGCAAGATTTCCCCACACAAAAGCCGTGCTGATTCGGTCTCAGTAATCCATGTCCTTGGATGTGCTCTGTAATTTTGTTTTTAATAATAGCCTCTACCATTTTCCCCGGCACAGACGTCAGACTCACCGGTTTATAATTTCTTGGATCTCCCCTGGAACCTTTTGTAAAAATGGGTGTTAGATTGGCCACCCTCCAATCTTCCGGTACCACGCTCGATTTTAAGGATAAATTGCATATCACTAGCAGTAGCTCCGCAAGCTCATTTTTCAGTTCTATCAGTACTCTAGGATGTATACCATCCAGTCCAGGAGATTTGCTACTCTTCAGTTTGCTGAACTGCCCCATTACATCCTCCAGGTTTACCGTGAAGTCAGTAAGTTTTTCCGACTCGTCCGCTTGAAATATCATTTCCTACACCGGTATCCCACCCAAATCTTCCTCGGTGAAGACCGAAGCAAAGAATTCATTCAATCTCTCCGCTACGTCTTTGTCTTCCTTGATCGCCCCTTTTACTCCTCGGTCATCCAGTGGCCCAACCGATTCTTTTGCCAGCTTCCTGCTTCTAATATACTGAAAAAAAATTTTACTATGTTTTTTTGCCGCTAATGCTATCTTTTTTTCGTAATCTCTCTTGGCCTTCTTTATCTGCGCCTTGCATTTGCTTTGACACTCCTTATGCTGCTGCTTGTTGTTTTCAGACGGTTCCTTTTTCCATTTTCTGAAGGCATTTCTTTTAGCTTTAATAGCTTCCTTCACCTCACTTTTCAACCAGGCCGGCTGTCTTTTGGAGTTCCGTCTTTCTTTTCTAATTAGTGGAATATGTTTGGCCTGGGCCTCCAGGATGGTATTTTTGAACAGCGTCCATGCCTGTTGTACAGTTTTTACCCTCTCAGTTGTCCCTCTAAGTTTTTCTTTTCCACCGTTCTTCTCATTTTTTCATAGTCTCCTTTTTTAAAGTTAAACGTTAACGTATTTGACTTCCTGTGTATAGTTACTTCAAGGTTGATATTAAAACTGATCATATTATGATTACTGTTATCAAGCGGCCCCAGTACCATAACGTCCCTCACCAGATCATGCGCTCCACTAAGGACCAAGTCTAGAATTTTTTCTTCTCTCGTTGGCTCCTGCACCAGCTGCTCCATAAAGCTGTCCTTGATTTCATCAAGGAATTGTACCTCTCTAGCGTGTCCCGATGTTACATTTACCCAGTCTATATTTGGATAATTGAAGTCACCCATTATTATCACATTGCCCATTTTGTTTGCGCCTCTGATTTCTTTTATTATTTCTGCGTCTACCTGCTCATCCTGGCGAGACGGACGGTAGTACACTCCTATCACCGTCCTTTTCCCTTTTATACATGGAATTTCAACCCACAATGATTCAAAGGTGTGATTTGTGTCCTGCTGAATTTGTAATCTATCTGAGTCAAGGCTCTCGTTAATATACAATGCTACCCCTCCACCAGTCCAGTCCACCCTATCACTACGATATACTTTGTACCCCGGTATGACAGGTCAGATTCAACAACACAGTGAGCCATATTTCATTATATGATGTGTGTCATGTGTCAACTCAGATGGCACTCGAGAACATTCTAGTAATTTGAAACAAAACCAAAAATGGTCTACATATAATTGAATAATATCTCTGTGCTCACAAGAAATGAGACAACACTGTTGGAAAGCTGGAATTCTTGGTTGTAAGATGGAATTTCTAGCTCCAGTTATAGCTTTATTTTAAAAAATATCAAAGAGTTGTACCCCAAATCATTCTATATTATCACAATAAAATCTTAAAGGCATTTCAGACTAGTTGAATCAAAAATGTTGACATGATCAAAATGTTTTCTGTGTGTGTAGTGCTGCAACATTTTAATTTATGACTTGGTTTAAAGGTTTTTTTTTTTGTTCCCCTTTATTACAGATTGTTCCAAAACCTATAGCTTTGGAGCCCTGTTTTGCCAACAAAGCAGCAGTCCTGTCAATATTTGTGAGGTTACCGCGAGGATTAGGGGGTATTCCTCCCCCGGGACAGTCTGGTAAGTAAAAAAATCTGCTATGATGTGGTACAGAGATTTGCTGTTTAATTTATTAAAGCAGAAACATGTAACCTCTGACATAATACTGGCTGTTTGTTTTGTAAACTAAAGCTTGTGAAAATAAAGCTTCTCTTGGCTAACATTTAGACATGAAAACATTTTTATATTAAAAATTGCCTGTTCTTCCAGAATTTTCCATTGCTTTTCTCGCCATTTATTATCTCCATACATATAATTTACATCTTGGTTATTGAGGTGTTGCACGGTCATTTATGGATAGGCGTTACTAGGCTCATGGAAATCATCATTAGCATTTTCCCTTTGATGTCTTCTATTTTCTGACACCTTTTTTGCCCCTCATTTTTCTGTTGCTTCATTTAGACTTCCAGGTCTTACCAAGCTACGTGTTGGACATGAAGAAGCTTAGCCTTCAATTACAACTATTTGGTTGTTTTGCCCTTACCTTTGACAGTATATTCCAGGGAGTTTCAACCCAATCCTTGGAGCACACCCAGCCAGTCAGGGTTTTCAGGCTATCCCCACTGAATTCAATGGGGATAGCCTGAAAACCCAGACTGGCTGGGTGTGTCCCGAGGACTGGGTTAAAAACCTCTGGTATATTCCCTTACCAATTCAATCCATCTGTAATAGCAACAGTTTTCAGCCAGGGAGCACAAACAGTATTCAATGTTATGGTCCATTTTAGCCAGGTTCTGAAGGAAATGTTAAGTGACATTTGAGAAGTTGATGAGACTCCTTTACCCAAGGGTTGTGAGCACTCTTTCCACAGCATCTCCAGTTTTGGCCAGTTCAGGAATTGATCCTAGATTTTCTGCATGGCAGTGTGCAACACTTGCCACAAGGGCAGACCTGATTTACAATTTGATGATATGGGACTAGTCAGCTGTTTGACCAAAAGATAATTTTTGTCTCCATGGACAATCGGGATAGAATGTTCTTGCAGATTGGTGACATCCATAAGTTTGGAACTATACAGAAGTTTTAAACCTGATTGTCAAGTTACCTACAGTGGTGGAAATAAGTATTTGATCCCTTGCTGATTTTGTAAGTTTGCCCACTGACAAAGACATGAGCAGCCCATAATTGAAGGGTAGGTTATTGGTAACAGTGAGAGATAGCACATCACAAATTAAATCCGGAAAATCACATTGTGGAAAGTATATGAATTTATTTGCATTCTGCAGAGGGAAATAAGTATTTGATCCCCCACCAACCAGTAAGAGATCTGGCCCCTACAGACCAGGTAGATGCTCCAAATCAACTCATTACCTGCATGACAGACAGCTGTCGGCAATGGTCACCTGTATGAAAGACACCTGTCCACAGATTCAGTGAATCAGTCAGACTCTAACCTCTACAAAATGGCCAAGAGCAAGGAGCTGTCTAAGGATGTCAGGGACAAGATCATACACCTGCACAAGGCTGGAATGGGCTACAAAACCATCAGTAAGACGCTGGGCGAGAAGGAGACAACTGTTGGTGCCATAGTAAGAAAATGGAAGAAGTACAAAATGACTGTCAATCGACAAAGATCTGGGGCTCCACGCAAAATCTCACCTCGTGGGGTATCCTTGATCATGAGGAAGGTTAGAAATCAGCCTACAACTACAAGGGGGGAACTTGTCAATGATCTCAAGGCAGCTGGGACCACTGTCACCACGAAAACCATTGGTAACACATTACGACATAACGGATTGCAATCCTGCAGTGCCCGCAAGGTCCCCCTGCTCCGGAAGGCACATGTGACGGCCCGTCTGAAGTTTGCCAGTGAACACCTGGATGATGCCGAGAGTGATTGGGAGAAGGTGCTGTGGTCAGATGAGACAAAAATTGAGCTCTTTGGCATGAACTCAACTCGCCGTGTTTGGAGGAAGAGAAATGCTGCCTATGACCCAAAGAACACCGTCCCCACTGTCAAGCATGGAGGTGGAAATGTTATGTTTTGGGGGTGTTTCTCTGCTAAGGGCACAGGACTACTTCACCGCATCAATGGGAGAATGGATGGGGCCATGTACCGTACAATTCTGAGTGACAACCTCCTTCCCTCCGCCAGGGCCTTAAAAATGGGTCGTGGCTGGGTCTTCCAGCACGACAATGACCCAAAACATACAGCCAAGGCAACAAAGGAGTGGCTCAGGAAGAAGCACATTAGGGTCATGGAGTGGCCTAGCCAGTCACCAGACCTTAATCCCATTGAAAACTTATGGAGGGAGCTGAAGCTGCGAGTTGCCAAGCGACAGCCCAGAACTCTTAATGATTTAGAGATGATCTGCAAAGAGGAGTGGACCAAAATTCCTCCTGACATGTGTGCAAACCTCATCATCAACTACAGAAGACGTCTGACCGCTGTGCTTGCCAACCAGGGTTTTGCCACCAAGTATTAGGTCTTGTTTGCCAGAGGGATTAAATACTTATTTCCCTCTGCAGAATGCAAATAAATTCATATACTTTCCACAATGTGATTTTCCGGATTTAATTTGTGATGTGCTATCTCTCACTGTTACCAATAACCTACCCTTCAATTATGGGCTGCTCATGTCTTTGTCAGTGGGCAAACTTACAAAATCAGCAAGGGATCAAATACTTATTTCCACCACTGTATATAAGAGAAACCTCAAAGCATTACTTTGACAGTCTGACAGAGTGTGAGGGTGGGGGTATGCATGGGGACATCAAAGCATTTCATTGATATTCTAACAGGATAGGTGTTGGTAGGTGAGAGGAGGGTAATAAACAGAGAAATACAACTTTATGGTTTATAATGGGTTAGAAAACCCAAGTCCTGTCTGTTGGGTGTTAAAATATTTAATCATTCTTATTTCAAAGGTCTTACGTTCCTGTATTGTTTTAAAATTACCTTTCAGTATTCTTACTGTGAAATCACTGGTGCAGTGTTCTGGTCTTGTAAAGTGTTGGCCCACAGGGATGGGGGCTTGAAAGGCTATTTTCATGTGATATCTGTGCAGATTGAATCTTGTCTTAAGCATCTGGCCTGTTTCTCTAATATAGCATCCTTCATTACCTTTTTTACACTGAATGATATATACCACATTGGAAGATGAGCATGTAAAATAGTCCTTTATGTTGAATATTTTTCCTTTGTGAATGACTGTGGGGTCTTGTGAAATGTTTTGGCATAGCTTGCAGCTGTATGTGTTACAGGGAAATGTGCCCTTTTCTTTTTCAGTCTGTGTTGGTGAGTTTACTTCTGATCAGCTTGTGTTTTAAGTTTGGTGGCTGTCGGAAGGCCAGCACTGGTGGGGATGGGAATATCTCTAAGTAATGCATCCTCCTGGAGTAAGGGCTGTAGGTCTCTTATGATTTTCCTCAGTTTCTCCAGCTCTGGGTTGTATGTCACTACAAGGGGAATTCTGTCTGTGGCTTTTTTTCTTTGTACTGTAGCAGATTTTCCCTGGGTGTTTTGAGGGAGGAGACAATATTCTTGGAGATTACCGTATTTTTCGGACCATAAGACGCACCTAGGTTTTAGAGGAGGGAAATTTTTCCTTTTTCCCTCCTCTAAAACCTAGGTGCTCCGGTGCGTCTTGTCCGAGTTCGGGATCGCCCTCCCCCGGCCCTGTCACCATTTCTCCCTACTCACGTCACGCAATCTTCCCTGGTGGTCTAGTGACGTTGGGGCAGGAAAGAGCCCCCTCTTTCCTGCCCAGCACGCTGCTCTCCATCCTCCTGTATGCTGCCTGACGGTCTCGGCGAGATTCAAAATGGCCGCCGAGATTTGAAGTCTCGGCGGCCATTTTGAAGTGGTGAGAGGGCCGGGGGGAGGGCGATCCCGAACTCGGGGGGAGGGCGGGAGGGCGATTCCGAACCCGGGGGGAGGGCGGGAGGGAGGGAAATCGCTACCTTCGGACTATGACGCACCCCCCATTTTCCTCCTAAATTTTGGGGGAAAAAAGTGCGTCTTATAGTCCGAGAAATACGGTATTTTGAGGTTGTAGCCTTTCTGTTTGAAGGATGCAGTCAGGGTTTCAAGGTGTCTGTCTCTAGCCTCTGGGTCCGAGCAGATTTGGTGATATCTTGTGGCTTGGTTGTAAATAATGGATCTTTTTGTATGTGAAGGGTGGAAGCTAGAGTTGTGGACGTAGCTGCATCTGTCTGTGGGTTTCTTGTATATAGATGTTTGTATACAGCCATCACTGATTGAGACTGTGGTGTCCAAAAAATTGACTTTTTCTGGGAGTAGTCAATTTTGAATCTGATTGTAGTCATTCATAAAAGAAAAATATTCAACATAAAGGACTATTTTACATGCTCATCTTCCAATGTGGTATATATCATTCAGTGTAAAAAATGTAACGAAGGATGCTATATTGGAGAAACAGGCCAGATGCTTAAGACAAGATTCAATCTGCACAGACATCACATGAAAATAGCCTTTCAAGCCCCCACCCCTGTGGGCCAACACTTTACAAGACCAGAACACTGCACCAGTGATTTCACAGTAAGAATACTGAAAGGTAATTTTAAAACAATACAGGAACGTAAGACCTTTGAAATAAGAATGATTGAATATTTTAACACTCAACAGACAGGACTTAACAAGGATCTGGGTTTTCTAACCCATTATAAACCATAACGTTGTATTTCTCCGTTTATTACCCTCCTCTCACCTACCAACACCTATCCTGTTAGAATATCAATGAAATGCTTTGATGTCCCCATGCATACCCCCACCCTCCCACTCTGTCAGACTGTCAAAGTAATGCTTTGAGGTTTCTCTTATATATACTATCTGCTACCACATTTGCTTATTTCCGATCTGATGAAGAAGGGCAACCTTCGAAAGCTAATCAAGAAATGTATTAAGTTATGTCCAATAAAAAAGGTATCATCTTATTTTCTTTTCCATGTTTTATTTTGTTTGATTTCTATTGATAACCTTTAAGAGTGGACTAACACGGCTACCACACCTTTTTACTGCCATGAAATTTAGAGAAGTAATTTTAATACCCTGAATTATATAAAATGTTCATAATCATATGCCACACAGCAGTACTGTATTACTAAACAGAAAAAATAATAAAGTAGAAGCTTCGAGTTGTCATCAGGGCTACTTATAATCAAATTATATATTTAATTTGTATGGCAAAGACAGTAAAAGATGGTGTTGCACCTTGAAAGAAGGTATATGTTTTGTGTCATGCTGCCTGAGCCTTCTGTCGTTGAAAAAGCATTGACATTATAGCATTGCATCTCTGTTTAAAGCTTGCAAGCTCTGTCCTTGCACTCGTTTGTTCAACTGGGTGGGACATTTCATTCTTTAACTTATATCATTTCCTATGTAATATACTTTTTTCAGCAATAAATTCCTAGTATCAAAGGATAAAAAGAATACTACATTAGTTTATGCCTAAATTTTGTTTCAATTTCTTCTAGGTCTTGCAGTAGCCAGTGCTTTGGTGGACATTTCACAACAAATGCCAGTAGCTTACAAAGAGAAATCGGGAGCACTACGAAATCGGAAGCACCAGCCCCCCTCACAACCAGGGACATGTATTTGACATTGGGATATCTGAACTGTCTGTAGATTTTTTTTCATCACAATTATGCCTAGAAGTGAAATAACGTGTTTGCAGTTCCTGATGGAGAGAGAAATTGGAAATCAGAAAAAATACACATCTTCCTTATGCCAGCAGTCCACCCTCTCTGCATTGGCTGAGTTAACGTATCTGGGACTCACTCTCATTTTATTTGTACAGCATTCTGAACAATGACATTATTTGCCCTCTCTTTGTAAGAATATCACTTTATGCAGATCTGCAATATCTTAACGTCATACCGAAGAACAGTATGAGTATAATTTGAGTCATAAGGCAAAATTAGTGATAACACAGCACTCAGATTTTATTTTGAAAGGTTTTCTGTATCTAATCAACCAGTTTGAGGAGAATTCATTTTATGTGCAACTATTCATACACATTCATATGCAATTTTTTTTTCAAGTATTTATCCAAATCCTCCCCACCCCTTTTTTTTAAAGAGTTGAAACTTAGTATTTTTAATATCTTTCTATTTTTAAGTCACTAAGGGCTCCTTTTACTAAGCTGCGCTAAAAAGTGGTTAACGCTACTTCTACCACGTGGGTTTTCTGCATACTGCAACCACTTTTAGCACAACTGAAAATGGCACTTTTCAATCTTTTTCATTAATGGCCATGCACTAATTTCCCAATTAGCACATGGCCATTACCGTGGGATCCCTTACACCTATTTAGTAGGCGTTAAGGGCTCCTGTGCTAATTGGTCAATGAGTGGCAATGTGTCTGTGCTATCCGATTAGCACAGGGCACACCCATTCTCTACTCATGCGCACACTGAAAAATATTTTCAGTGCAGGATTAGCGCACGCTGAGTGTTAAACTACCATGGGACACCTCAGCCCGTCCCGCAGCAGCGGTTTTTAGCAGTTACCACAGCTTAGTAAAAGGGCTCCTTAGAAAGAGAGAGAGAGAACCTTAAATATAAATACACAGCTTTCAGGCCTGTGTACATATACCTGCTTTAGGTCCCCCAACTCTTATTTGTTTAGTATAACTAGTATTTTTTTATTAGAATGAATGTCTAGTGCAAGAGCCTTATGATCAAAAGACTGGTGTGTGGTTTGATATCAATGAGAAATGGTGAACATCTGATGATGTCATCTGTGATGTAGATACGGGGGCCACAGGGGCCTGGGTCCCCCCGAAATGGATCCAGGAACCCTGGTTTGTCTTGTGGGGGTCCCAACCCCCCCCCCCCCCCCCCCCGCCAGCTGAAGCATTTCTCCAGCACTGCTCTCCTTACGTTGTCTGCCTGCCCTGCTTCCCTCTTGCCTTGTGCATGTTCAGTTTTAGTGAAACAGAGCATGTGTGACACTTTGCATATGCTCAGTTTCATTAAAATCAAGCATGCACAACATGAGGGGAAGCAGGGCAGGCTATATAAGGAGAGCATCACTGGAGAAACTCTTCAGCTGGCAGAGGTTGGGGACCCCCGCCAGCCAAGGTATGTGGCGTTGTGGTGGGGAGGCAGGCCAAAATGTGCCCCCTCACTTTAGGGTCTAGACCCCCCCACCATTTCATGGTCTGGCTACGCCCTTGGATGTCATAGATGAGAATTCAATTTGGCTATGCTAAGCTATTACTAATGCTTAGTATTAGGATTGCATTTGATTACAATTTTAATCACGCAATGAAAGGTATTCTTTCCCCCACCCACCCACACCACACCACACACCACACCACACACTGCAACTTCCTGTAACTCTGGGCAGGTCACTTAACCCGCCATTGCCCAGAGTCAAAAGGGAAAAAATATATATACCTTTAATCGCGCAATTAATAGTGATTACAAATTTTAATCAAAATGCAGCCCTAAATAAATTAAACAATAAAAAGTAATGAAAAGATAAGAAATATAAAATACAAATTGACAAATTAAAGAATCTAACATGCAGAATAACTATAAACAGCCTTCTTTAGAAATACAGCCCTACTTAGTATAATTGAGTTTAGAATGAAGAAACTACTAAGCATATTCATTGCCCACTTGCAGCCAAAATATACATTTTTAAAATTAATTTTATCTTTAAAGTGATACTTTGAAGATTCAGTATTCTCTCTTCCTCAGAAGAAATGCTCTTTATAAATAATGTTTTTCTAGTTGAGATTGTAACTTAATTATTTATGGTACATTTTTGTAATGCTTATAAATTAGAATATATAAAGAAATTTCATTGTAAATACAAGACCCCCTACTTAACATATGTAAATACAGCAGTCAGTGTAGTTTTACAAGTTTTTTGTGCTAGCTACACAGGTGCCAAGATTTAGGAAGTTAGGGCACAGTGTTTCTTTAACTAAATTACTTATTGTGTGAATTAATATCCTGGGCCCATTTTCATCACTTAGTAAGCTAAACCTACCTCTCCTCCCCCACCTTTCTCTATTTTGGTGGATGGCACTCTCATTCTCCCTGTCTCATTAGCTCGTAACCTTGGGGTCATCTTTGACTCCTCTCTCTCCTTCTCTGCTCACATTCAGCAGATTGCCAAAACCTGTCGTTTCTTTCTCTATAACATCAGCAAAATCCATCCCTTCATCTCTGAGCACTCTACCAAAACCCTTATTCACACTCTTATCACCTCTCATCTTGATTATTGTAACCTACTACTCACTGGCCTCCCTCTTAGCCATCTCTCTCTTCAATCAGTCCAAAACTCTGCTGCGTGACTCATTTTCCGCCAAAGTCACTATGCTCACATTAGCCCTCTCCTTAAGTCACTTCACTGGCTCCCTATCCATTTCCGTATTCAGTTCAAACTTCTCCTGTTGACCTATAAGTACATTCACTCTGCCGCTCCCCAGTACCTCTCCACTCTTGTCTCCCCCTACGTTCCCCCTCGAGTACTCCGTTCTGTAGATAAATCTCTCTTACCTGTCCCTTTCTCCTCTACTGCTAATTCAAGACTCCGTTCCTTTTGTCTCACTGCACCTCACGCCTGGAATAGACTTCCTGAGCCTGTACGTCTAGCCCCGTCTTTAGCTGTTTTCAAGTCCAGACTCAAAACCCACCTCTTTACCACTGCTTTTGACTCCTAACTCACTTACCCTGTCCTTTATCCTCACCTCTTTATTCCCTTACCCCCTTATTTGTTCTGTCTGTTTACCTGTCTTATCTAGATTTTAAGCTCTTTGAGCAGGGACTGTCTTCTGTGTATGGCGCTGCATATGCCTTGTAGCGCTATAGAAATGATAAGTAGATCATTTGTAGTCAGGAAACCTGATAGATTCTTAATCCACAGGAATTGTTCAGCCTTTTAGGGCCGTATGTTAGTATAGAAGCATGGCTGCCGAGAGGGGGGGCAGAGGGGCAAAATTCCCCAGGCCTGGCGCCAGGGTCTCTCTCCTGCTCCTGCCAGGACCCGAGGGATCACGTCCCGACATGACCAGGAGAGAGAGAACTCCGGCACCACAGCTGGGCCCCCATCAGAGGTTGGAGAGGACTTGGAGGAGCAACTCCAGTGCTGCTCTTTTGCCGAGCTGAGCGGCTGCTTTCTCTCTCAGGGCGCATGCTCAGTTTTGAAACCAAGCATGCCCTGAGAGAAAAAGCAGCAGCAGGGGCAGTCAATCGGCAGAAGAGCAGTGCTGGAAGACGTAATTTGCAGGCGGAGCCTTGGGATCCCCGCCAGCTAATAAGGTATTTTGCTGCAGTGATCTGGGGGGGGGGGGGGGGGGGGGGGGCCAGCGATCGGGTGCGACGGCGGTGGCCCTGCCCCAGGCCAGGTTCAGTCTCTCGGCAGCCCTGTATAGAAAAAGATTAGTCTACAGTGACAGCTGTTGAATGCACTTATTGCCATCTTTAGTGTCCAATGTTCCCATCAGTCTGTTCCCATATGGCTTTTTACGGGAATATTGGACACTTAAAGGGTTAAAGCAAGCAAAGAGCTATTTTGATGGAGCATAATTCAGAAGACACTAACTTTTAGGAAATTAAATGAAACAACATATCATGCCTTCTGCTCAACAGCGTTCCATATTGTGGGGTATATCTACTAAAGTGCACAAGTAAATGGGCTTAGCGTGTGCTAATGTGAGACTTTTCCATGTGCTAAGCCCATTTCTAGTGCACCCAGGAAATACAGCAATTTTCAGTGTTTCTCTTTCAGGGCATTTGCTAATATTCATATTAGCATGCGTAACCTGAAAGAAATTGACAGGAGAGCACTTACCGCCTCCTATTTAGGAGGAGCCAAGGGCTCCCATGTTATGGACGCGCTAATCAGTTAGCATGTGGTAATTGGAAAGCACTAGCGGGATAGGATGTCCACATCCATTGTCCACCCCTGATTTGACCCTTCCAGAAATTAAATACAAAAAAAATAAATACCACTTGCTTAGCATACAAAGAGGTTTCCTTTTGCAGAACACTTTTTAATGCACGTTGCAGTAAGCATTTTTGCTTGTGCTAAGTGCACATTAAGGCTTAACGCCCTTTAGTAGACATGCCCCTGTGTGTTGGCAACTCCCATTTCCTTTTCTTTCTATTAATTCCCAGTTCTGCCACTATGAAGAATTGATCACAACCTGAAGTAAGTACCACTCACTTGCCTTTACTTGCAGAGAGGTAAATTTGATTGTCTTTAAATAATCAATCATTTACCAAGGTGAATTATATTACTCATAGTTATACATAATGTTTTAGTCTTCCACAACATAAACATGATTTCTTAATTTGATGTTAAATTAAGAGTACTGATTGTCATGAATGGCCACTCGTTAGTGCATCTGTTGGGTATGAAGATGAACAAGTGGACAAAACAGAAAAAAACTATGAACCCTTGTACAAAGTATTTTCCCATAGACACAAAATAGGAGCACGTTATTTGTACATCTGGTTCACTTTATGATTTTGAGCTGGTTATTTAAAATGTGTATCAGAGAACAAATTGCTAGAGTGAATGCATCAAGCTTTTTAACTGAAACTAATAACAAGTAACTATAAACATCTCAGAAAAAATATATATTTTTTAAAATTCTTGAGTATGGATTACAATCATTCATGCAACATAAATTTAATAGTGACTATTCAGATAATTTTCAGGAAAATATAGTATTATTTTAAAGGACATGTCACTTAAAAAGCAGCCAGAATATTAACACTGTTGTGCAAGATTGAATATCCAATTGAGACATTTCTTTTGCCACTGTGCTGCTTCAAGGATATCTTTGTTGTTCAAAAATCAATTGTGAAAGAACTGAAAAACGTTTAATGAAGGAACATGACTTCTTTAAACACATTGAAAATGTTATATGTATTCATGGGTGTCACAGTTGTAGAACAATAGCACCTGTCAATCATTTATATGAACAAAACAAGACAATTAATGTTTTTATTTAAAAAGCGGTGTCAGGATGTAAAATGGCTAATCACGATAAACCTTTCCATCACATGATATTATGTATCTGCTATTACATTTAGACCAGATGGTTCCCCAGAATTCAGTTTATAAACATTTTGTTCTAAATGTGTCAAATTTATCACAGTCACCTCCTCTCTTTTTAGGAGCTGTGGCAATCAGAAAACATTTTAAAGAATTTAATCAATGAACATTTTTTTAAACAGTGCAAAACTGAAGGTTCTTTGTTTTTGAAACAATTGTGTTCCTCAATTCTCATTTTAAACTGTGTAGATTTTCCTACATGTATTTTATCACAGTCTGTCAACAATGGCATTAAAAGTCTTTGCAAATAGAATTCACGTTCAAAAAGACATTTGGTACAGCAGTGAAAGGTAGTTTTGCGCTCTTGATTGCAAATTTATGCTTGTCTTTTCATGAATATGATTGGATCCAGCATTCTCCCTTTTTGCCTTTATCTGGGAAGGTTTATTGTGATTGGTCATTAGTTACCCTGGCATTATCATTAAATGAAAATGCTAGTTGCAGGGTTTTGTTTTTGGTGTAAATTATGCATAGTAACTATGTTTTGCAATTGAAAGGCACTCCTGGGTGAATATAAAATTTACAATGTGTTTATAGAAGTCATTGCATTTTATGAAACATTTTTCAGCTCTTTCAGAATTGAATTTTTCTAATAAAGATGTCTCTGATGCAGTGCAAACACAAAATGAAAGCTTCCATTAAATTATTCATTTGGCACTATAGTGCTAATACTGGGCATTTTAAGATACGTCTTCTCAAACAATACTTTCTTTTTGTGAATGTTATTTAAATAGTCACTATTATAATGAGGAGGTATTTTATGATGTGTGAATGATGAGTTTTATTCGATATTTTGAGAAATGGTATATTTTCTGAAACTTTTTCTTCCTTTAAAAATAATCACTATTAGTTTTCTGTTAAAACTTTAATGAATTTATTTCAGCAGTTTGTTTTCCACTCTACATTTTGGTTGCGTTCCTATTTTTATCTGTTTAAAATACATCAAACGAGGCCACCTGCAATAATTTTTTTTTCTCCAAACTGAAGTGCCCTGCTCTCTTTAGTCTTTTTTCCTATGAGAGCTGTTCCATTCCTACTTGTCATTTTGTTGCTTTTAGTATCTTTTCTAATTCTGCTATATCTTCTTTGACATGCGATGACAAGAATGGCACATGATACAAAGCTATGATCATCTTGAGTAGTGATACAGAGGCATCATCATGTTCTTATTTCATATGGAATGTGAACTCAGTGTGTGTGTGGCAGCTTTTTATAAGTTGCTTTTAAACTTTTTAGTGTCTAAGGTTATCTACAAGTTACTCTCATTTTTTTTAAATGCACTGCGTCAAGCTGCTATCTTCTTTGACTCTGCTGCAAGCTATTAAGTAATTTTCAAGTATGGAAGTCTTAAGTCAAGATATGTGACTTGAATTATTTTCAGCTTGCTTCTTACTCAATTATTAGGCTAAACATAATTAAAATATAGAGGGATATCCTACTCCTTGGTATATGGGATTCTTTTTAATCCTGTGATATATAAAATCAAATTGCATGGCAGCAATGAATTTGTTTGTTGGCCCTAGAGCTTTAACCAGAATCATGAATACATGAATCTGACGTCTCCATTTATTCTGGCATGACATTTTGTATGTCACTTTCTTTGTTCTCAAAGAGGTAGTCAGATAGTTAGCTCCCATTAAAATAGAGGAATAGGTGGTACAATGAAAAATATTATTAGGTGAAGGGAAATGACAGTCTAGTTACTGTACCTTTTTGCTAAAAGGTTGTACAGCATATCATGCTTAGTTATGAAGGTTCAATGCTGTCTTAGTCCTGGGTGAAATCTGTGTATCGGGCACAATTCTTTTTAATAAGATATTGGAGTTTTAAAATTGTCCACTTCTGACTTAGATAAAAGAAAATGTAAGGAGGAGATGTCAATAAAGAAGAGTTGTGAGGGGTTTTTAGATATGTAGAACAGAGAGCCATTGTAATACAACAGAATAAACAAATCTAGTATCAGTCTTTATAAATCTTAATCTCCTCTATAGAGCAAGGAACAGTGTGAGTCCCTTCTATATCGCACTGCACCTTCTGTAAATGCTTTCACATTCTTTAGAAATAGTAATTACTTAGGGGTCATTTTATTAAGCTGTGGTAAGCATTAGTGTATGCATACAACAGCTTAAAATGGCTTACAGCAGAATGCACTCAAGCATCCTGTGGTAAGTTCCTAATTTGTATATACTATCCACGCACTCAAAATATTTAAATTTTGCAAGGAGGGGGCATGTCGGGGGCATAGAGCAGGCATTTCTGTGCTAATCAGCACAGCTACATTACTATGCTTTAACAAATTAGCACAGGATTATCACATGAGTCCTTAACGCCTACGGAATTGGTGTCGGTAAGTTCTAATATGGTAATCTTTTTTTTAATGGCCGTATGCTAATGGCGACATTAGTGCATGCTGAACAAACCAGAGTAGATTCTTTATTAGAATAGACCTGATGTGGCCACGTTTTGCCAAATAGGCTGCATCAGGGGTTTACCAAACACTGACAAGGGGTAAAGCAGAGCCTCCCCTAGCTAATAATTGTTTATCCAAAATTACATATTTAGGGTCACAAAGGGCACAACACCTAATAGTGTCTCCTTCTCAATAGAATACAGTGCATGTCCATTATTGCAGAAAAATGGAAAATTGGCTATTTTACTGCTGCTGTAAAAATGGCCTTACCATGTGGGGGAAACATGCATAAGGGTACGCTAAGACCATTTTATACTGCAGCTTTTTAAAAAGGCCCTTTAGAGACTAGGGTTTCATTACCAAAACTGGTATGAAAGGTATTGTATGTTCAAATAAATGTTTTTTTTCTATAGAAGTATCTGTAGATAATTTTGAGGTCTTTTACGCTAGCATTTTTAACTCCTGCTAAAAATCAGCTGGCGCTAAATGCTGAGATGCCCATTCTCCAAGGACAAGCAGGCTGCTTGTTCTCACATGTGGGTCGGCGGCCCCAGGCACGGAAAGATTTTCCAGTAAAATCCAGAAGCTTTGCGACAGCCCGTAGGTCGCGAGGTGGATTCACCGCGCATGCGCGGCCATCTTCCCGTGCGCGTCTGTTCCCGCCTTAGTTTTTTCTTTTCCGTGGCGGACAGTGGCTGCTTGCGGTCCCTCTTGCTCAGGTCCTCAGGGAAAAAACTTTGGTATTTTAGCGGTTCTTACTGCTTTTTTCATGGTTTCCGTCGCCTCTTTCCCCTTTTTTCTTTTCCAGTTATATATTTTTTTAAAAACCCTCATTTTCCTTAGTGTTTGCCTAGTTTTCTTTCATTTCCGTTGCAGCCGGCTTGGGCCGCCCGTCCGTGGTCCCCTTTTTTTCTCTTCATGCCCTTTACTTGGCACAATCGAGCCATTCGATTTCGCTGCTGCGATTTTTCCACTCATGTCATCGAAGCCTCCCAGCGGCTTCAAGAAGTGTGCTCGGTACCAGCAGTCGATCTCGGGCACTGATCCGCACTCCTGGTGCATCCAGTGCCTTGGGCCCGACCATCGCCCAGACGCTTGCAAGTTGTGTCTTAGCTTGAAAAAGAGGACACAGGCATCGAGAAGAGTTCTTAGGGACCGTCTTTTTGGAGCTCCAACTGATTCCTTGGTGTCGACATCGGCACCGGGGATGGCATCGACATCGGGAGCGCAGGTAATGGCTGTGCGAACTTCACCTTTAGCTGGGAGCAGTGAGCCGTCGAGTGGATTCCACGTCCTCATCGGTAGCGAGGAGTACCGGTGACGTGCTTCGGGCTAAAGCTAAGAAGCATCGGCACCGGTCTCCTTCGAGGCACGATACCGGGAGCTCTGGGGCGTCAAAAGATTCGGCACCCGGAAAGCGTCGACGCCGGGAGGAGCGCTCCCCCTCCATATAAGAGGCGTCGCTGCGTAGATCTCCGGACAGCCCGTTACCACCTCCCAGGCTCCGCAGATTCTGACATTGACTCCTGCACCGACCTCTCAGCCTTCCTCGACAGCGACTTTGGAGGAGAGCATCCAAACCATTCTTCCAGGCCTTCTGGAAGGGCTGCTGCAGCGCTCTGTTCCGGTGCCGGGGGCAGCTGGCTCAGGGTCTATTTTGAGGTCTCCGACACCAGTACCGCTTGCTGCATCGGCCTCAGCTGCCACCCAGGTCGACTCCCTGTTGACGTTGATGGAGGGAGCTTCGTCACCACCGGCATGGGAGTCGACCTCTCAACATCTCCATCGAGGACATCGTTCCTCAGCGTCGAGACGGGCCCGGTTTCGGACTGCAGTTCGTGAACTATTGTCTGATAACGAGGAGGATGCCTCCTGTGATGAAGGGGAATACCCCATATATTTCTCTTCTGAGTAGTCTTATGGTCTTCCTTCTGATCCCACTCCTTCACCTGAGAGGAAGCTTTCTCCACCGGAGAGTCTGTCCTTCTCTTCCTTTGTCCGGGAAATATCTGTGGGCATTCTCTTCCCGTGTGGAAACTGTGGATGAGCCCAGGACTCAGATGCTTGCGGTCCTGGACTATCCTTCACCACCTAAAGAGTCATCACTGCCCCTCTGCATAATGTCCTTAAGGAGATATTGTTGAGGAACTGGATGAAACCTTTATCTGATCCCACCATCCCCTAAAAAGCAGAGTCCCAATATCGGATCCATGGGAAACCTGAGTTGATGAGGTCGCAGTTACCTCACGACTCTGCGGTTGTGGCTTCCGCTCTCAAGAGAGCCCAGAGTACTAGGGATTTCGCCTCTGCGCCCCCGGGGCGGGAAGCTAGGACTTTGGACTCTTTGGGGAGGAAGGCCTACCAGTCCTCTATGCTCATCCAACTGACCAACTGTCTTGGCTCTAATCCTCGACTTCTCTTCACCACATTGAACTTGCTTCTCAAGGTGCCCCATCCCCCAACTCCCCCTTCATTATCTCCTCAGACCCTTGCTGAATTCTTTCACAACAAGGTTCAAAAGATAAACCTTGCTTTCTCTACCTCACCACCTCTCCCTCCACTAGTCCGTTCCCCTCTCTCTCCTTCCCCTTGTTCCCTTTCCTCCTTTCCTGAAGTTACTATTGAGGAAACTACACTTCTCCTTTCTTCCTCAAAATGTACCACCTGTTCCTCTGATCCCATTCCCACCCACCTTCTTAATGCCATCTCTCCTGCTCTTATTCCTTTTATCTGTCATATTCTCAACCTCTCACTTTCCACTGCGACTCTCCCTGCTGCCTTTAAACATGCTGTGGTCACACCTCTCCTTAAGAAGCCTTCACTCGACCCTACTTGTCCCTCTAATTACCGACCCATCTCCCTCCTTCCTTTTCTCTCCAAATTACTTGAGCGTGTTGTTCACCGCCGCTGCCTTGATTTTCTCTCCTCACATGCTATTCTTGACCCACTACAATCTGGTTTTCGCCCTCTCCACTCAACCGAAACTGCGCTTACTAAAGTCTCCAATGACCTATTACTGGCTAAATCCAGAGGTCAATATTCCATCCTCATTCTTCTTGATCTTTCCGCTGCTTTTGACACTGTCGATCACAGCATACTTCTCGATACCCTGTCCTCACTTGGATTCCAGGGCTCTGTCCTTTCCTGGTTCTCTTCCTACCTGTCCCTCCGCACCTTTAGTGTTCACTCTGGTGGATCCTCTTCTACTTCTATCCCTCTGCCTGTCGGCGTACCTCAGGGTTCTGTTCTTGGTCCCCTCCTCTTTTCTATCTACACTTCTTCCCTTGGTTCATTAATCTCATCCCATGGCTTTTCCTACCATCTCTATGCTGATGACTCCCAAATCTACCTTTCTACCCCTGATATCTCACCTTGCATCCAAACAAAAGTTTCAGCGTGCTTGCCTGACATTGCTGTCTGGATGTCTCAACGCCACCTGAAATTAAATATGACCAAAACCGAGCTTCTCATTTTTCCCCCCAAACCCACCTCCCCGCTCCCCCCGTTTTCTATTTCTGTTGATGGCTCTCTCATTCTCCCTGTCTCCTCAGCTCGAAACCTTGGGGTCATCTTTGACTCTTCTCTCTCCTTCTCTGCTCATATCCAGCAGATTGCCAAGACCTGTCGTTTCTTTCTTTACAACATCCGTAAAATCCGCCCCTTTCTTTCCGAGCACTCTACCAAAACCCTCATCCACACCCTTGTCACCTCTCGTTTAGACTACTGCAATCTGCTTCTTGCTGGCCTCCCACTTAGTCACCTCTCCCCTCTCCAGTCGGTTCAAAACTCCGCTGCCCGTCTCATCTTCCGCCAGGGTCGCTTTACTCATACTACCCCTCTCCTCAAGACCCTTCACTGGCTCCCTATCCATTTTCGCATCCTGTTCAAACTTCTTCTACTAACCTATAAATGTACTCACTCTGCTGCTCCCCAGTATCTCTCCACACTCGTCCTTCCCTACACCCCTTCTCGTGCACTCCGCTCCATGGATAAATCCTTCTTATCTGTTCCCTTCTCCACTACTGCCAACTCCAGACTTCGCGCCTTCTGTCTCGCTGCACCCTACGCCTGGAATAAACTTCCTGAGCCCCTACGTCTTGCCCCATCCTTGGCCACCTTTAAATCTAGATTGAAAGCCCACCTCTTTGACATTGCTTTTGACTCGTAACCACTCGCCTCCACCTACCCTCCTCTCCTCCTTCCTGTACACATTAATTGATTTGATTTGCTTACTTTATATTTTTTTGTCTATTAGATTGTAAGCTCTTTGAGCAGGGACTGTCTTTCTTCTATGTTTGTGCAGCGCTGCGTATGCCTTGTAGCACTATAGAAATGCTAAATAGTAGTAGTAGTACTCATGTCCAGAATTCAGTCCTACCAGCTCTACACAAGCAACCACATGTAGAACAATGTTAAGCAACTGGCGGACTTGGTGGATAAGCTCCCTCCGGAGCACGCCAGGCCTTTTCAGGAGGTGGTCAGGCAGCTGAAGGCGTGTCGCAAATTCCTGTCCAGGGGTGTTTACGACTCTTTTGATGTTGCATCCAGGTCCGCTGCTCAAGGTATAGTGATGCGCAGACTCTCATGGCTGCGTGCCTCTGACCTGGACAATCGGACCCAGCAGCGGCTTGCAGATGTTCCTTGCCGGGGGGATAACATTTTTGGCGAGAAGGTTGAGCAGGTGGCAGAGCAGCTTCACCAGCAGGAAACCACCCTCGACAAACTCTCCCACCGGGCGCCTTCAGCATATACCTCAACAGGTAGAAGATTTTTCAGGGAAAGGAGGAATGCTCCCTATGTTTACAATAAGCGTAGGTACAATCCACCTTCCCGACAGCCTTCTCAGGCTCAGACCCAGCGCGCTCGTTCACGTCAACAGCGTGCGCCCAGACAGGCCCTTGCAGCTCCCCAGCAAAATCAAGGGATGGGCTTTTGACTGGCTCCAGCTGAGCATAGCTGCAATAAATGTACCTGTGCCGGACGATCTACCGGTTGGAGGGAGGCTAAAATGTTTTCCACTAAAGGTGGCCTCTCCTCACCTCCAGTGTTCTGTGGCTGGCTGGTACTGGTTTCCCTTCCCTCATTGATCCGCCCTCTGACGTCATCACGTTCAGACGCGAGGGCGGACCAATGGGAATTGTGTTACGAACCCAGGCATCCAGACGTAGAACGTTGGAGGTGCAAATTATTATTTAGGATGGGTGTTTCAGCATGTAGCGTCTTCTAAAAACACTAGCACACCTTGGTAAAAGACCCCCTTTGTTTAAAAGGATTGCAAATTGGATTGGGCTCTTACATGCAACAGAAATGCTTAAGTTGAGTGTTGTTCAAAATTATATATAAAATAGAAAAAAATTATGTATTTTTGATTTGACACTTGTAGTTCTTATCCATTCATTTGATGTTTGGTAATCTTCCAAATTTAACATTTTGGGGGGAATTCATCAAATGGCGTTAGGGCCTTAACATGCATTAAAGAAATTAGCACATACTAAATGCTAAAAGCTTATTTTATACTTATGGGCTTTTAGCATTTAACACGTTTATTCCCTTAATGCACACTAAGGCCCCAACACTGCTTAATGAATTTCCCTTAATCCCTGGTACTCTGGCATTTTAGACAATACCTGTTTTAGCACTGAGTTGCCAGTTTACTTGTTCCAGATATGAGATTTTAGACAAGTCCTAGACTTCTTACAATCTTGATAATTTATAGAACCTGCAACACTGATTTTCATTACATGGAATTAGGGACCACTAAATTGTTTTGGGATGTAACTTCACAAGCAGAACTGGCCAAAAACTCCCTCCTAGAGTTGGTCATCTTTTTTTTATTTAAAGAAATGCAAAGCTCATAAGCAGCACAATTGACTAATAGATAATATTTTAAAGAACCCCCATATCCATGTGGTCATGGGAATAAAAACTCTAATAATAATGGGTCATATTGTACTGAGTGAGTCACTTAGAGACAGATCTTATTTGTAAGGTGTTTTCAGTATTTGAAATGTAATTTCTGTCTTCCTATAGTTTTGGGGGTTTGTTTTTTTTTAGAGAGAGGCAATTTGGTTTAAATAACTTGTCTGCATTTCTAAAGAGGGGGGGGTGGCTGAGCACTGCAGGTCAAGGTAATCAAAAATAAACATTCCAGAAACCCAAATTATACAGAATCTAACAGTACAGGGAACAAAAAAACAGTATAAAGTATTGCAAAAACAAACAAAAAAAAAAAATCTCTGAACCAGCAGGAATACTGACAGGTGAAGACAGCTTTAAAAAAACAAAACTCAATATTAGTATCAGGTGAAAGCCACAAACAGTAGCAGCTTCATAATACAAGAACCTCTAAGATCTAGCTTGAGACCAAATAAACCAAAATATATTTATCAATTATCAAAAATATTTTTAAAACAGGAAATCAAGAACCACCTTAAAGTCCAACAGAGAGTTTCAACAGCTGAAAATATAAGAATGCATTCCCAAACTGCTCCCACTGTTATAAGTGGCTCCAAAGAGTAAAAGCATCAGTCAGTATCAGAGGTACTGGCTGAAGACTGAGGCTTAAGATTTTAGAATAGGCAAGTAGTTAGCTTCTGAACCTGATTCCTCAAATAGGTTCACATCCCCAATAATGAGTGAAACTTGACCACAACAGAGAGAATTTCCTGAAGGAATTGCCGAACAAAAGCTTTGAATGTAGTAAGCATGCCTGGCTGTACCACTTAAATGCACAACATTTTAGAGGCAGCCCCCCTAATAGCTGTGAATGGAAAGCTTAGGTTTTTGAAATGTATTTGAAATTTCCATAGGAAGAAAAGTAACATAATCAGCAGTGGGATAGCCCTGTCCTGCCCTTTTATTTTGTCTTGTAATCATGCTGGCTACTTTTTTTTTTCCAAAATATGAAATTGTACTCTTTTTTTTTTTTTTTCTTCTATTGCTATTATCTGGTTCTTCATAGGTAATGCAGAGTCTAATATGATTCCTAGCATAGAAGCCTGCTGTAGCAGGGCATCATAATCATATATCACTTAGCTGTGAGCTCTGATTGAAAGAAGGTATGAAAATCCACCTGACTAGAACAATTCTGTTGTATCCAAATCCCTAATGAGAATTATCAAAAATACTTACATCTTAATCTGTTGATTCATCTCATTTACGCTCTCTCAGTGTGACAGTTTGAGAGTACCTTCAAAATGTGAAATGGATTGCCATCAGCATGCATGTACAAGATTGTATTTTTTGGGCAATTTACTGGAATTTGTGTATGTTCCTGTATCAGTTTTTTTAACAGTAGACACTATAGGAACAGACTTATAGCAGAGTTGCTATATGTTGAACCTATATCTTCAATTTAAGTTTGAGTGATTTGTGGGTTGATGTGCACTGCTCTCTTCTCAATATAAACAGGTTTAAATTTTGTAAAGAGCAAGAAAATACAAATTTCTGTTGGTGTCCCCACATAGTTCTGTACTACTTGCATTGTGGGAAAGTCAGTGTCTACATGTGGATGGCAATTCTATAGCAGGACACCTATAAATGGTGTGGTTATGTTGCCTGTTCTAAGCTGGTTCTATAAAGAGAAGTGGGATGCCTACTAGCATCGCCATAAAATTTATGGTGTGTACTCTTCCAGTAATTGGTATTCTCTGAGAAAAATTACATGCATACATGACTAAAATAACACTATTTATATGCCTTCCTGCCTTGTATGTTAGGGTAGTTCCTTATAGGATTGACCCCCTTAGTAACTAGATCACTATCTTGATACAATGCCAGTAATAGCCAGCCTTTTCTGTTTCAGTATAAAAATAGACCTTGTCATGCACTAATGAATTTTCCAACCAGATACTTTATTATTGTAGACAGTGCATCGACGGTTTGACCAACTTGAATGAAATCTGTGTGTTGCTCACAAAATTAGATCGGTAGTTACCACTTAATGTTTATGAACTCTGCCAAAAACACTTTTAGGCAAATTCATGTACTTGTGAGCTATAATGTTATCTTTTGAAGAGATATATTTCAGCCCTATTCCATATTCCCTCTGTACAAAAGAATCATGTGGACAATGGATATCTAAATTCATTTTAATATGTTGCAGAATTATGTGGGTTGGTGTGTTGTTGTTTTTTTTTCGTTTGTTTTTTAATTAAAACTGAAAACCTTGCTTTTCCTTCTTAAACTTGTGTTCATGTTAATAGAAAAAATTGTCTAATTTCATGTGGTAAGGAGAGGCTCTGTATTGTATTATTTTTTCGCAACAATGAACAACCTTTGTATGACTCCCAGCTTTGGTTATATATTTTCTAATGTATCTTCTTTTTTTCCTTTCTCATGTTTGTTACCCTAGCTAGAGAGAGAAGAAAAAATCAAAACTACAAACATTTCAAAAGTGATGTAAAATGTATTAGAAGTTATATGTTTCTCTGAATTTGTGCACAATTAGTTTTTTCCAATAGAAATTGTTTCCTTTAATTATAACTGTTTTATTGGGATAATTTTCCTTTGTTTTTAACATTGTCCCAATTAAAAGTTTTTGTCTTTCCGTTATATAAAATTTTGCGTTGACTGCACTCAATGTAAATATTGAATAAGTATTGTAAACTATTTCAGTGCTGGGAATTCACTAAGAGGTGAAAGGGTTCAGACCGTTTTTACTATAATTTTTTTTGTATTGTAAAATAATGGCTAATTTAAGAGAAAATTGAACATCTCATTTAAAAATAAAATGTGAACACTGTGTACAAAGAAAACAATTGATACAACTGTATTTCTTCTGAAATAAAAGGAGACCCGAATGTGTTAAGTGTGTGTTGTAATTTAATTCAAGTTTCTGTGTCATCTTTATACATTGTTTTTAACTTTGTGATAGGTCATATCTTTTATCAGATATACAGAACAATTGTAAAATGTTTATTGCATGATATTTTAAAATCAAAAAGTCATTCTGTTCAAAGATGTGAATCTACTTCAGTCTAACGTATTGTCATTTATGAAAAGGGACCAAAGAACAAAATTACAGAGCATATTCGGGGGAGGAAGTGATGTCAGCGATAGGAATGGCAGCTCGGGGCTGAAGCTCCAAGAGGGCTGCCGATGAATTAAGCTTTATCTCCTGAACCCACCCAAAGATCATTATACAGCATCCTAGAGACAACTCTTTCGAATGGTGGCCAAAAATAAGTCTGATTTGACAAAAATGGTACCACCACCAGTGTGAGAAACATATAAGGTAGGAGCTCGCGCAGGAGTGTATGCAGGATACAACATGGCGCACCTGGGAATGCTTGATTTGTGCAAAGCTCACCTTAAATTATATACATTTGTAGGGACAAGGTACTAATAGACACCTTTAATGTCAAAGGCTTAAATACCCCGAGGAAACGTCTTTTATTTAAGGAGTGTAAATGATTGGGACTAGGAATCGGCCTAATTCAAGAAACTCACACAAAGAGGGGAGCATTTAATTAACAGAGATTACCCACAAGTCTTCTGTAGTTCTACTGTGGGTGGGATGAAAAAGAGAGGGGTTGCTATATTAATACATCATGGTATAGTTTTTCAGGTTGATATTGAGATGATGAGGGCAGATTTTTATTTATTAATGGAACTTTACAAGGAGATGCAGTGATGTTAATAAATATATATGGGCCTAGTGATTCACCGGGAAAATTCTGGGGAAAAAAGGGGGGGGGGATATTTGAGCAGAGGCTACTGGTCATATTCTTATGGGTGGAGATTTCAATTTTGTACCCAATCCAGAATTGAACTGCCGTCCTACAAGGCATTGTCATATCCTACCAGAGCCTTTTCTAAATGTACTAAATAACTTCAATTGACTGACCTTTGGAGAGCCTGTAACCCTACATCCAGGGAATATACTTTCTATTCTGTAGTTCATGACAGTTGCTCAAGAATTGATCTTTTATGGGGAGATGGGTTTTGGATGACTAGAATACAGAGGGCTGTCAATGAACATTACTTGGTCAGATCGTGGGCCATGCTGGTGCTCATTACTCTATGGTTCTGGTGGTGGGGGGCCTAAAATTCTGGAGACTGAATGAGTCCTTGCTAACAGACCCTAGAGTGAAAGAGGATATCAAGGCAATACAACACTTTATGCAACACAATGACAATGGAGAAGTTCAAGAGATCACTCTATGGGATAGCCTGAAGGCAGTACTTAGAGGCCTGTTTATAAAATGGGAGGCCAGGAAGAAGAGAGAGCAACAAGTCAAGGAACAAAACCTGCATACAAGATTAAGCATCTCTAGAAGCCATTTATTTATCTAGACCGTCGACAACACTTAGGAAGGAGATTACTGCTGTCAGGGATCAACTAAATCATTTACAGCTTGAGCAGATAGAGTTCCAACTGACGACTACAACAATCTCACTATGACCACAGAAATAAGGCAGGAAAAATGTTAGCACATAGGCTCAAGAAACAACAATGATTTGAGTATTTTGAAAATAAGGGGAGTGATATGGGAGTTGACTGGGGGAAAGAAATTCAGACTCAGTTTGAGGAATCTTACAGCTGTATGCTACTGACTCGTCTATCACACCCCTTAAAATAGAAGAATATCTTAAGGATAATATTTGGATGCATATTCTTGTGGAGGACATTCAGGCACAATTAGATTCACCAATCACAGGGCAAGAGATAATTGATATATGAAGATACTCCCACAGGGAAAATCACCAGGATTAGATGGGTACACTAACACATTCTATAAAACCTTTAGGTACCAATTAGTGACCATCATGATGAAGGAATTTAATTCCTTAGCTGTGGCTGCTCACCTAACCCCCTCCCATGATGAACACAGCTGGTATCACTATAATATGCAAACTGGGGAGAGATCCCACTTGCTGTGGATCTTATCGACCCCTTCTCGTTAATCAGTGTGGACTTTAAAATACTAGTGAAGTTGTTGGCCAATCAATTAGCCCCCCAGATGCCTAAATTGATTCACCCAGACCAAGCTGGTTCAGGCAGGCAAACCCTAGACAACATTAAGAGGGTGATCCAACTTATATGGGTGGCAAAGAGGGAGCAAATTCCCACAATGCTGATTGCAGTAGACTCAGAAAAGGCCTTTGACTGGGTCCACTGGGGGTTTATGTTTGCAGTTGGGATGAGGCTTACAGTGGTGGAAATAAGTATTTGATCCCTTGCTGATTTTGTAAGTGTGCCCACTGACAAAGACATGAGCAGCCCATAATTGAAGGGTAGGTTATTGGTAACAGTGAGAGATAGCACATCACAAATTAAATCCGGAAAATCACATTGTGGAAAGTATATGAATTTATTTGCATTCTGCAGAGGGAAATAAGTATTTGATCCCCCACCAACCAGTAAGAGATCTGGCCCCTACAGACCAGGTAGATGCTCCAAATCAACTCGTTACCTGCATGACAGACAGCTGTCGGCAATGGTCACCTGTATGAAAGACACCTGTCCACAGACTCAGTGAATCAGTCAGACTCTAACCTCTACAAAATGGCCAAGAGCAAGGAGCTGTCTAAGGATGTCAGGGACAAGATCATACACCTGCACAAGGCTGGAATGGGCTACAAAACCATCAGTAAGACGCTGGGCGAGAAGGAGACAACTGTTGGTGCCATAGTAAGAAAATGGAAGAAGTACAAAATGACTGTCAATCGACAAAGATCTGGGGCTCCACGCAAAATCTCACCTCGTGGGGTATCCTTGATCATGAGGAAGGTTAGAAATTAGCCTACAACTACAAGGGGGGAACTTGTCAATGATCTCAAGGCAGCTGGGACCACTGTCACCACGAAAACCATTGGTAACACATTACGACATAACGGATTGCAATCCTGCAGTGCCCGCAAGGTCCCCCTGCTCCGGAAGGCACATGTGACGGCCCGTCTGAAGTTTGCCAGTGAACACCTGGATGATGCCGAGAGTGATTGGGAGAAGGTGCTGTGGTCAGATGAGACAAAAATTGAGCTCTTTGGCATGAACTCAACTCGCCGTGTTTGGAGGAAGAGAAATGCTGCCTATGACCCAAAGAACACCGTCCCCACTGTCAAGCATGGAGGTGGAAATGTTATGTTTTGGGGGTGTTTCTCTGCTAAGGGCACAGGACTACTTCACCGCATCAATGGGAGAATGGATGGGGCCATGTACCGTACAATTCTGAGTGACAACCTCCTTCCCTCCGCCAGGGCCTTAAAAATGGGTCGTGGCTGGGTCTTCCAGCACGACAATGACCCAAAACATACAGCCAAGGCAACAAAGGAGTGGCTCAGGAAGAAGCACATTAGGGTCATGGAGTGGCCTAGCCAGTCACCAGACCTTAATCCCATTGAAAACTTATGGAGGGAGCTGAAGCTGTGAGTTGCCAAGCGACAGCCCAGAACTCTTAATGATTTAGAGATGATCTGCAAAGAGGAGTGGACCAAAATTCCTCCTGACATGTGTGCAAACCTCATCATCAACTACAGAAGACGTCTGACCGCTGTGCTTGCCAACAAGGGTTTTGCCACCAAGTATTAGGTCTTGTTTGCCAGAGGGATTAAATACTTATTTCCCTCTGCAGAATGCAAATAAATTCATATACTTTCCACAATGTGATTTTCCGGATTTAATTTGTGATGTGCTATCTCTCACTGTTACCAATAACCTACCCTTCAATTATGGGCTGCTCATGTCTTTGTCAGTGGGCAAACTTACAAAATCAGCAAGGGATCAAATACTTATTTCCACCACTGTACATAGTTATGGCTGAGAACACTGTACTCTTTGCTGGCAGCACATACTAAAATAAATGGAAGTTACATGGATAGCTTTGCCCTGGGGAGAGGAACTAGGCAGGAATGCTCGCCGTCTCCTATACTATTTGTTCTGCTGATGGAACCCTTTGCACAGCTGGTTAGGGAGATGGAGGATATTGGAGGGGTCCTGGTAGGTCCTCGTGTGCATAAAATGTTGCTTTATGCTGATGATGATATACTGTCAGTTGCATGATATTTCTCTCCCAGTACTCCTACACAAAATGAAACAGTACAGGTTGGTCTCAAGATTTAAGGCCAATCTTGATAATACAGAGGCATTAAATATTACACTTGAGGTAGATGATTTGAAGAGAACTAGGGTCAAATTCCCTTTTAAATGGATTGCTGCATACTTGAAGTACCTGGGGGTTAAAATTTATAACTCCTTATCTCAGCTCTTTGCCCTAAATTACACTCCTTTGATTCAAAACATACAGGAGGATATGAGGAGATGGTCACAGGGTATGTTCTCCTTGGGGCGAGTGGATATAGTGAAAATTAATATCCTTCCTAGACTTTTGTATTTATTCCAGGCACTGCCAATCCTGGTCCCCAGGGCCACAATCAGAGGCTGACAGAATATGATATTGAGATTTATAGGAGGGGAACGGAGATTACACATAGCCAGGGGACTACTACTCACTCATAGATTATTTGGAGGCCTAGGAATCCCGGACCTTTTGGGGTATTATATAGCCTTACAGATGCGGCATGTGTGGGATTGGAGAGCAGAAGCACCCTTGAAACCATATGTACAGATTGAGCAATCTTATATCCAAAGGGGCTTCCTCTCTGAGTTCTTATGGTCTCAGGAAAAGAGAGGGGAAACCTTAGCTTTAACCCTTAAGTAAATCATATATTGGAAACATGGAATTACATGAAATGTTCTTAGCAACCCACTTCATTGTTCTCTACTCTTGCCCCACTAACGGTGTTTTTCCACAGATGCTGTCCCCGAACATGTGGCTGCACTCTCTAGGTGGAGGTCCCATGGTATTTCTCATATCTCCCAACTATTTCAAGGTATTCTTTGAGCATGTGAAGTCAAGCTATGGGATACAGGGGAAGGTTTTTTTTCTTCTACTTCCAGTGAAGACATAGCATTTGGAGTGGCCCCTTTAGAAATGCCCTGGAGCCACCTGGAGCAGGTTTGGGACCAACACATCTTGGCCAAAGGCCTTATATCGGTCCTGTATAAAATATTGAAAGGTCCTGAATTTGTGAAGTTGCCATATATGTGTAAATGGGGAAAAGGATATTGATTTTGACCTTACCCTGTCCGAGTGGGCTGAGGTAGTAAAGTGCGTATCACAGAGTCATTTCTTTAGCAATAAGGGAATGCAACTATAAACTCTTATTGTGCTGGTATATCACACAAGAGCAATTGCACAAGATGGGCAGCACGAAAGCTCAGTCATGCTGGCGTTGCTGTTCCAATCAGGGATCTTATATGCATATGTGGTGGCATTGTAAGAAGATTCAGGCATTCTGGGAGCAGATAATACAAGTGACAAATAAACTAGCTGGATCTACAGTGAAGCTCACACCTGGTCTTTGCCTCCTGTGCTTGGGAATAGAGGACATGGCCTGGTGACCAAAAAAGATAATCATGACGTGTGACAGCAGCCTAAGTGGTTGTGGCCAGGGATTGGAGATCAGTTGCCCAACCGGGACTTGGCATCTGGCACACAAAACTCAGATTCATCCTGTTGATGGAAAAACTTACATCATTGAGGAATAATATACATCACAAATTTTTGCAATGGAGTTTACAACTGCAAAGATACCTAGACTCGACAAGATTGTATAACTTCTTTGATATAAGTTTCTAACATAGCCCATATGTACTAGACATAGTTAACTCAGGGTTGCCACAGGGGGTAGGGAAGGGAGTTCTAATTGGAGTTTCAGCACACTGTATCCTCAGAACTTTTTATAAGGTCAATCTTGTATATGTTATATCTGTTTTACAATCAATAAAAATTTCAAGTTTCAAAATAAAAAAAATTACAGAGCATATTCATAAGCATGGATTAATGAGACAAAGCCAATATGGATTTACTGAAGGGAAATCTTGCCTCACCAATCTACTACATTTCTTTGAAGGGGTGACAAACGTGGATAAAGGGGAGCCGGTTGATATTGTGTATCTGGATTTTCAGAAGGCGTTTGACAAAGTACCTCATGAAAGACTCCAGAGGAAATTGGAGAGTCATTGGGATAGGAGGTAGTGTTCTACTGTGGATTAAAAACTGGTTAAAATATAGAAAACAGAGTAGGGTTAAATGGTCAGTATTCTTAATGGAGAAGGGCAGATAGTAGGGCTCCCTAGGGGTCTGTGCTGGGAACACTGCTTTTAAACATATTTATAAATGATCTAAAGATGGGAGTAACTAGTGAGGTAATTAAATTTGCTGACGACACAAAGTTATTCGAAGTTGCTAAATCGCAAGAGGATTATGAAAAATTACAAGAGGACCTTATGAGACTGGGCATCCAAATGGCAGATGACGTTTAATCTGAGCAATTGCATGTGGGAAAGATTAACTCAAACTATAGCTGTGTGATGCAAGGTTCCACATTAGGACTCACCAACTAGGAAAGGGATCTAGGTGTCATCGGTGATACTTTGAAACCCTCTGCTCAGTGTTCAGCAGCAGCTAAGAAAGCAAATAGAATATTGGATATTATTAGGAAAGGAATGGAAAACTAATATGAGGATGTTATAATGCCTTTGTATAGCTACGTGGTGTAACTGCATCTTGAATACTGTGTGCAATTCTGGTCCCCGCATCTCAAAAAAAAGATATAGTGGAATTAGAAAAGGTACAGAGAAGGGTGACGAAAACGATAAAGGGGATGCGACGACTTCCCTATGAGGAAAGGCTAAAGCGGCTAGGGCTCTTCAGCTTGGAGAAAAAAACTGCTGAGGGGAGATATGATAAGAGGTCTGTAAAATGATGAGTGGAGTGGAACGGGTAGATGTGAATTGCTTGTTTACTCTTTCCAAAAATACTATGACTAGGGGGCACGCAATGAAGCTACAAAGTAGTACATTTTAAAACAAATTGGAGAAAATATTTCTTCACTCAGTGTGTAATTAAACTCTGGAATTTGTTGCCAGAGAATGTGGTAAAAGAAGTTAGCTTAACAGGGTTTAAAAAGGTTTGGATAACTTCCTAAAAGAAAAGTCCATAAGCCATTATTAAGATGTACTTTAGGAAAAATCCAGTGCTTATTTCTAGGATAAGCAGTATAAAATGTACTGTTTTGGGATCTTGCCAGGTACTTGTAACCTGGATTGACCACTGTTGGAAACAGGATACTGGGCTTGATGGACCTTCGGTCTGTCCCAGTATGGCAATGCGTATATATTCTTGTTATCAAGAGACACCAAAGGTATTACCTGATTAGCCTTACCCTGATCCTATTATAAATGTATACTCATTTTCTTTCTTTATTTATTTAAAAAAAAAAGCAATTTGAGGGGTGGAAGGAAAGAGAGTACTTTCTTTCTCATCTTTTGATGTTTCAACTTGTAACTGGCCTCTACTGGGCTGTGGCACTGTGAGACTTCATTTGTAAGTATTCAGCATGTGTTTCCCCTATTTTTGTCTCCCTCCCACTTACCTAGCCCATACAGTGCAGCAATAGACTTTAGCTGGAAGTCGGCAGCAATACTTTGTTCAGAACCCTGCAACTGTGGCCTCCCCACAGTGTCTCTAGTTCCAGCTGTGCTGGAGAACAGATCTAGGATTCAAACCTAAATTTGTGAGATAGCATCATATAAACCTTGAGCCAACAGACTGACCTGTGATCTAGTAAATGTTGATAATTAGTGATCATGTCACTATTATGAAGGTAGCTTGAATAATTTTAGTTATTTCTGCTGTTTAGTAAATTTGAGTTCCTCATTGTCCCTCCAGATCAATCTAAACATTTGGGTTTTTGCACAACTCGGGCATTCGGCACACACTCAGACGTATCAACCCCCGCCCCCTTCAATACCACACTACAAGCCGTATCTTCGATAGAATTGGATTTATTTTGGCCGCAGCCAGGAACATCAAAATTGTTACAACTTAAACAAATTACATTACATCTTCTACTAATCATTATGCCAGCATGCATTTCTACCCGGGTACACAGCTTCTACACGTAGTTGCATATTCTGGGCCACAGGCCAAGCCGTACCAAGCCCCTGTGGCCCCCTGTGCTGTTTTCCAAGCACCCGACGTCACTTGGTGTCTCCCGTTGAAGGAGGCACCTACCACATTTACAAAATGACGTTCTAGGCCTCCCGGCCGCCCAAGCCAGGAGACAAGCTGTATACACGTTGTTTCCTGTTGAAGGAGGCACCTACCACATTTACAAAATGACGTTCTAGGCCTCCCGGCCGCCCAAGCCAGGAGACAAGCTGTATACACGTTGTTTCCTTATAACAAGGCTGCTCACATGCAAGCCTACCATTTGCATCAACTTGATAATTTTCCACACAACTCTTTCTGCAGCAGTAGTTACCCCAAACTTGTAACTGTTATGTGTCAAGCTGCTGTGTACCCATTGCTGGCTGTGCGTAAACATTGTAGTCTAACGCCTCGCTGCGACAAATCTTGCCTCTCAAGTGGGTGGGCGGGTGGGCGTTGCTCTTCTCCTGCTTCCAAATTCAAAAGGACTTCCTGTGCAGTTCAAATTCCTCTCTCCTCCTCCCTTGCTCCTCCCCTTCTTTCCTGCCCCCTCCCCTTGCTACCCCTTGTTTCCCTCCCACTACTACCTCTGCTCTCTAGCTAGGCCCTCCCTGTACCCTCCCCCACACTTCTGTCTTCGCTGGCCTTCAGCCCGGTTGTGGTCGGCCCCCCTTTAATGGGTGTGCCTGGTTCTCAACTCGGGCATTCGGCACACACTCAGACGTATCAACCCCCGCCCCCTTCAATACCACACTACAAGCCGTATCTTCGATAGAATTGGATTTATTTTGGCCGCAGCCAGGAACATCAAAATTGTTACAACTTAAACAAATTACATTACATCTTCTACTAATCATTATGCCAGCATGCATTTCTACCCGGGTACACAGCTTCTACACGTAGTTGCATATTCTGGGCCACAGGCCAAGCCGTACCAAGCCCCTGTGGCCCCCTGTGCTGTTTTCCAAGCACCCGACGTCACTTGGTGTCTCCCGTTGAAGGAGGCACCTACCACATTTACAAAATGACGTTCTAGGCCTCCCGGCCGCCCAAGCCAGGAGACAAGCTGTATACACGTTGTTTCCTGTTGAAGGAGGCACCTACCACATTTACAAAATGACGTTCTAGGCCTCCCGGCCGCCCAAGCCAGGAGACAAGCTGTATACACGTTGTTTCCTTATAACAAGGCTGCTCACATGCAAGCCTACCATTTGCATCAACTTGATAATTTTCCACACAACTCTTTCTGCAGCAGTAGTTACCCCAAACTTGTAACTGTTATGTGTCAAGCTGCTGTGTACCCATTGCTGGCTGTGCGTAAACATTGTAGTCTAACGCCACAGGCCACGGCAACGACACCTCGTTTGCCGTGGTCCCCCACCCCTCCTAGCTGCGGTCATGCCTTAACGCTATGGCTTGTATCTATTCGCAAGTCATGTGGGATCGTATGACTTTTAATGCACACATGAATGCCTGAAGCATCCCTCCCTTACCTATACCCTGTTTTGGCTACTCTATCGCCCTGGCTCCTCTATCACCCTGACAACCCAGGCTCTCACTGTTCGGTCTCACTGCTGCCCTTCTATGCGCCCACCGCCTTTCCCTGTGCCTAATGTACATACAAGTGATGAGTGACCGCATATCCAAATCCGCTGCAGCTCATTCTGGATATGGATACCTGTAATAGAATATAATGGGAAGCGACATGTTAGCACAGTGCAAGCAACCATTATCACTTTGCTGTGGATGCCTTAATGGGTCCAATGTACCGCTTGTATACACTAGATGGGTCTGATGTAGCGCTTGTATACATTAGGTCGCCATCGGCCCAGTCTTTTGATGGCCTCTATGGACACTCCTAGCGCTGCCACTGCCGTAGCTGCCCTAATCCTAAATGAGTGGGTACTGTACATAGTGTATGAATCAGCAGGCTGGTCTTTGGTCTTTGTTTTAAGTCGGCTTGAAGGTTCAGGACAGGGCATGTTCGTTCCGATCCATTTTGATTAGCGAATAAGTAGGTCAGTTGCCGCGGCTGTAATGGCCGCGTCACGTATTAAGAGGGACATGCCATGGTGGGCATGCTTGTACGTAGCCACCAACTCACTGACTCGCAGAGCACCATGCAAAGCTAATGAGAATGCACATTTGACTTGACGGCCCTCAAACTCAGTGTCACTTATCTCCTCTAATGATGCAAAGAGACAGCCCATTTCCCTGCCGGTACTGGGTTTTCTTTTACCTGGGTAGGGTACTCCCGGCCTGCCCCATCCTTTCATCAGTCTCGTGACAACAAATGACCTAGATGGATTTTGAACAGCCACCGCTTTGGCGAGAAAACTGATGGCTGCGAACATGATTGAGACCTGGTTTCTGCTAATTCCCTTCATACATGCCGGGGGCCGGGAATATATCAGTACCACCCTTCTCTTCTAAGTGTTGACTATATGTGCGGTTGTGTATCTTGTCCGCGAGGTATCTGTTAACTATCGCAGCATCGGGTCCCATTTCCGGGTCTGCGCTCTAAAAACGAGAAAGAGCATCCACTATAACCATTCTCCCTGCCTGGTATATGTTTAGCTGTAATCACTGTGGAACTATCTGTCTGCGCACATAACTTGTGGGAAGTGCATGGCGGACAACTACTGCCATATTGTCTGAGGGAATTACAATTGACTTGTGAGATATGCCAGGTCCCCCCAGGAAACATGATATCCTACGTGGTCCCTGCTGAAACCCGAGCTTGCTGCGCACCACGCTCCCTGGAAGTAAATCTGCCGCATCTGTAAAGAAAATGCAGGGCTTCCGTGAGAGTGGGTGAATCATGCCAAAATGAAATCCCATGGGCCAAGAACCTGCTAAATCTCGCTTGATGTCCTGTGTACGTCTGAGATGAAAATGCGCTTTGTTTGTTCCCGATGTTGCTAAAGCTATTGGGAATCACCCTTATTGCGAAGCCTACTGGACCCAGGAGTTCCTGTACCTGCTTCAGCCTTGCTTTTTTACAGTGCCACCTCGTATTCGCCGCTCTGGCAAGCTTATCAATTTTGTCAGCCGGCAGTCTGGAACATCTAGTTCCAATTCAATACCTATAACGTAAGGATTCGCCGTGGGCCTACTGTTTTTTCAACGGCTAATGAGATGTCCAATTTCTGTGCCAAGTGGATAAAGACCTATAACACATCCGTCCACTCTTGAGATTCCCGGCCTTTGAACAGGAAGTCCTTCAGATGAGGACCAGAGACCTAGCGGGGGCTAGTTGCTCCACTACCCCATGCACAAACATGCTAAGCTCTTTGAAGTATGCGCACTAGATGTGGCCACACATGGGGACACATTTATCGCAATAAAACCTCTCCTGGAACCTGACACCTAACAAGGGAAAGGGCTGCGGGTGTAAAGGCAAGGTGCGAAAAGCCGAATCTCCGTCCACCTTAGCCCAATGTGCCTAGTTGCCTTGCCGCCAAATTATTTGAATGGCATTGTCTACAGATGCATATTGTACTGTACAGCTGCTATGGTCAATGTAGTCATTTACTGATGTTCCTATGTGGCGGGACAAATTACGACTGGGCCTACCTTTCCCCAGCTCCTTCCTTGGTATTATGCCTAGCGGGGACACTGTTGTTGCCTTGAAGGGCGGGTCCTCAAACAGCCCCGCTATGCAGCCTAGCAATAGTTCTTTGGTAATCTTGCCTGCAGCTATCTGTCGATGCATGTGAATCGAGGATACATTGTTGGGGGAGTGTTGTCACTGTGGTGTTGTCCTCTAATATGGAATCATGCAACCTGATTGGAAACCTGTGGTGATGTACCCGTTCTGTCAGGGTAAAGGGCTAACCTTGAAGCTTGATGGCTTCCGGACCCTGTCCTGAGTTAATAGGTTGCTTTCTCCTGTCTCATAAGCTTGATGGGGGGAGCGCTAGCTCCCTCAGTACCCTGTCCCGTGTTACTAGATTGCTGTTCCCTGTCTCTGGGGAGCCTGCCTTGCCCTGCAGCATGCCTGCCCGCGCGGGCGTGTCGGGTGCTAGGTGCAATGTCCGCTGCCTCCGTCCTGCCTTTGTCCTGACGGCATTGCCTGACAGGACTACCACTGGTGCTGACCCGATATGAATGGATTGTCTGCACTGCTTTCTTGTAAATTTAATATCTTAGTTAAGCCATGCCTGTCCCCTAAATACCTCATGCGCTTTTAAAATTGTATTCCATATCCCACACCAAGTCCGGGCCCCTTTCCGTTTCCTTCACTATAGTGAGTGTCCTGAGTATGTGAACAGCTGAGTGTCCTAAGTATGTGAACAGCCTACGACCAGTCCATGAAGGACCCGAATATCTTGGGGTCTTATCTGTTACGCTATCCCTGCCTACGGTACCCTCCTCATGCAACTCCCACACAAGGAGGGAGAAGATATCAATCCACCTGTATTGTGAGAACGGTACCTAATGCATCGCTCCTGTGATTAAGTACTCCCACATCCTGACTGGTCCCCTGTGCACCGACCGGTGCCACAACCGCATTCTGTCCTGCCATATTGGGCTCCGTTACCCGTTCTTATCGTCCCGTACTGCATATCTAGTTATGTCATGCGTCTGCGCTGGAAGGAGTGTGGTGCTGTCATTAGACTTACCCCTTGCCAGTACTGGCGGTAGCCCCGCAACTATGGAGGTGGAGTCTGCGGTGCTGCTACCTCCCTTGCAGGCCCCCGCACCGTCTGTGCTTGTGGTGTAGGTCCACTGTGACGTCTAAGGTCTGGGGCCGCAGCACTCCGCGTCTTAGCTGGCGGAGTTTTGGTGGGCCGCTTGGCTGGCCTTGCTGGTGCATAGGTCTCCTTCGCACACTACAATGACATTACTGCAATGGAGAGACTAAAAGAATAGACAATTTAAAGCAAAATGACCTCATAATAACTGATTGTGGTGACGCCGGCTTCCCCAATCGCTGCGTGCATCCTATGGTGCCTGTGTAAACTGTACCCTCCTTGCTCACAGCTATATATCCGACTGCGTGCTGTCTGCGCAGTGCACCCTTCCTTAAATGGCCGGCCTAAAGCCCCACGGGCGATGGCTGTTACATTCAAATTTGGCCTGGTAGTCAAAACGGCTGCCGTATGCAAAATGGGTCGCTAAAATTAAAATGGCCGGGCCCCTGTAAATCTGTCAGATAAATCAGTAAGACCGGTGGTCCTTCTATCAAAATGGCCACCATTTTCAAATTAGCTGCTTTAGTCCACGTGGCCGCTCTAGTCAAAATGGCCGCAAAGTGCACATGGCCCTCTAGGACTAACACTGTTGTACCAACCCTTCCCCCCGTGGACCTGGTCCTAACGGCAGCTGAGAGTAGCAAACTGTAACCGATATGTTTGTCTGATGCCCTTAAGTACTGTGTCCCGCTATGCTGGCACCAAACGGTATGATATCAATTGTTCCAGCCTATGCCGTGTGTCAAAGACACATGCGTGCGGCATCCAAGGTGGCCGCTGGGGTTAAATTTGTATTTGGAATGTCCATTCTAGTGAATTTTTGTGCCATAAAACTGGCTGCCTTTTCCAAATTTTACTGCTAGTCGGAATGGGTGGTGTATTGAAAGTGGCCACCGTTTTTACAATCGGCACTCATGCAAATGGCCACCCTATCGAAATTCACCGCTGCCGTACGTGCCTCTGTAGGTTAATGGCCGACTGTATGGGCGGGCAATTACAACGCGTAGTGAAGCGCATGTCCCGCCAATTTGGGACTCCCCCTAAGTGGCCCGCAAGAGAAGACCCTGACTAGCGAGGATCGCAATGTGGACGTTTCTGCAAAAACCCGCATCTCAAATATCGCATGGCAGGCCAATCATACAGACATGGCGCCGGTAAGTAACGTTTAGGATGAAGCGTAGTCGACCGAGTAGAAAACATGGCATGGCCGTAGTGCTGCGTGACATGGGCAGCTTATACAACATGGGCGACTTATACCGCACTAAATTTTACCAAATTAGATAACACGGTGTGGCCGACCACAATGGGGCTTGTATAGCTCTGCGTGGCCTGGGCGGCTTATACAGCATGAGCGACTTATACTGCACTCATTTTTGCTGCATTACATCGAAAATCTGGTGTGGCCGGCCATAACAGGGCTTAACGTCCGTCGCCGTAATGGCATGGACGGCTTATTCCGCATTAATTTATCGAATTTGATAACACGGCGTGGCCAGCCACAACGGGGCTCAAAGGTCCGTTGCCGTATAGTACGTAACTGTCGGCCAAGTATTAGTGGCCGGCCATCACCGCATCTTAACGTGCGGTGTGCCGCTGAGGCAGGAGAAGAGCAAAAATGACGTACCATTAAAGGTGTTTTCGTCTCCCTGAGATCGTTTGCGCCTCGGTTCAGTACTGTGCACAGGGTCTTCCGAGTCGTGCCTCAGTGCCATGCTATGCACTGCGGATTGCGAGCACTGCATGGCCGGCCAAAAACGGCAACCGCGCTGTGGCAAACCCATCTGCCATGCGCCATGGGCAGCGTATGTGGGACTCTAGCCTAGTGCGCGTAATGCCGTGAGATAGGCAGCTAACCTGAGATGGCCGGCCATCCTGGAAAAGCTAAATGGGGGTCGGCAGGAGAAAGCTAAAATGCCTTGCAGCTGCACAAAGTTTTAAATGTCTACATACCGTAAAATTTGTTCTCAATTTGCTGGAATATCGTGCTCTGCTGTAAGAGCTTCTTTAGCTGTACTCTGCACAAGCTCTGCCCAGGGCAGACACAAAACATGTGCCTGTAAAAATTTCAGGAGCTGCTGCCCAGGGTTGCTCTTCTCCTGCTTCCAAATTCAAAAGGACTTCCTGTGCAGTTCAAATTCCTCTCTCCTCCTCCCTTGCTCCTCCCCTTCTTTCCTGCCCCCTCCCCTTGCTACCCCTTGTTTCCCTCCCACTACTACCTCTGCTCTCTAGCTAGGCCCTCCCTGTACCCTCCCCCACACTTCTGTCTTCGCTGGCCTTCAGCCCGGTTGTGGTCGGCCCCCCTTTAATGGGTGTGCCTGGTTCTTTCCTACCAGTAGGTGAAGACTGAGAATTGACTTGTGACATCACCTTATAAGTATGCTTTGCTGCCCTCTGCCAGCCATTCTTTCTCAGTCTCCAGCAAGTGGTAGGATGAACTATCCTGTGTGGCCTGGACTGTTCTGCTAAGCTGAGGGACTTTAGGTGTGCCAATTAGAGAGTTCCTCCACTTAGGAAAAACTTGGGAAGCAAGGAAAGAGGCTTGGTCTGCTTTAGCTGCCTCTTTGCTTAGAGGTGTCATATCTGGGTGTCCCAAGTCTGTCCCACCACCCCCTTCCATTTACTTGGGGGTTTGCTGCCTGTGCCTCAATCCTTCTCCCCTAGCTCTTGGAAGGGGGCCCTTGAGTGCTTGTTTTTGAGGAAAGCTGGCTTGACAGGCTATTAAAAAAAGACTAAGGAAATAGAAGTGGCATACTTCTACAGCCTTACAATTATCTGTCGCTGGTCAGTCTTGCAGTGGCTTTCAAAATTTGTGTAAGCTTGTTTCCTCTGTCCGGGGGCAGGGAGTGAGGTAATGAGGGATGTGCTAGAGAGGCCAACTCGATTTTGTCAGGCCAAAGTTCTGTTGGAGGAGAGTCTGATGCAGGCCACAACGTAGCAAGCAGCAAGGCTGCCAAAGGTATGGCAGGGCAAGCAGATAGGACACAGTGCTGCCTGCAGTGAGGGAGCTACCACAGTTGTAAAGTCATGTGTGTGGGGGCATTAATGGGACCGGAATCAGGTGAGGAGATGGTTCATGGTAAGCTGTCAGACTATAGAGTGGCAGAGAGGCAGAGCAAAGAATTAGTGATGGGCCTAATTTTGTTGTTAGGAACCACTGACACTGTTAGCTTTAGCACCAGCAGTGGCTCAGCAGGATCTTCCAACATTATTGCTTATAGAAGCTCAGGATCAGATGGCTGCAGATAGCTACTATAAGATCTATGTTGGCTATATTTCCTGAATTTGTATTGCTAATGCACTTAGCTTTCTGCATGATACAGGGCTGGTGTGCTGGTGGACAGGTAAAGGAGTTGGTGCAGTCCTCACTTCCATAAGGTCAGTAGCTAAGCATCCCAGACTCTCCTGGGAAGAGGATGCTGGTGACATGGTTTCAGCAGGCTCTTCAGGTTCCCCAGACCTGAGTAGGAGAGAACCAAATGGATCCAGAAGCAGAATTTCTGTTGGAAGAAAATGTGCCCTCAGAGGAAGAACACCTTGGTGATCCATCAAGTCTCAAGCTTATTAGTGGAAAACACTAGGTTCAGGTTCCAAGGCAGCACTACAAAATACCTTACAGGTCTTAATAGCCCCTCTCACCCCTCCCCCCCCCCCCAAAAAAAATCATATCACATTTAGATTCCATGCTAAGATTTTGTAAGCGGCCTATCAGTGGTACCAGCTAGACAGCTTTCAGGCTATACATAGAAGGTAAAAAGACAGGAACTGAGAAGGAGAAGGGGAGAACTACAATACCATGATAGGAAAGCAGGAGATATAGGGATAGACACTAGGGAGGGAACACATGCTCAGTACAGAACTGGACCTGCATCAGATGTCAGGGGAACGCCTCCCGAAAGAGGTAAATGTTCGGGTCTGTCTTGAATCGATCAAGGGAAAATTGGGTTTGCAGATGGTCAAGTAACCGGTTACAGAGCTTGGGACCCTGGACTGAAAAAATGCTATGCCTTATTTTATCATGTGGGAACAATCAGGCGTTTTTGAGTCTGTGAACGGAGAGAGCGAGCAGGGACATAAGGAATCGGCAGGCTTGCTAGGAAAGTTGGTTCACCTGCAGTCAAAATTTTAAAGACCAAATGCAAAATTTTGTATACAATGTGTTGAGGAAGCAGCAGCCAGTGTGATGGCTTCAGGAGGGAAGTTACATGGTCAAATTTCTGGGCACCATGTATGAATTTGATAGCCATGTTCTGCTGCAGGTGGTAGATATTCTTGGACGTGAAAGATTCATAAAGTGAATTATAGTAATCAAGTTGCAAACTAACTAAGGAGTAAACAAGGACATCGAATGCAGATGGCTGGGGAAGATAATGGATGGAATGAACTTGCTTTAACTTGTTCAAGGATCGGTGAATGACATGAAAGAGCTGCTGGAGAAAACTCAATTTATCATTAAGAATAAGTTCAGAAATGGAAAACAATAATTTTAACCTCTCTCACAGTATGCTAATATATCAACCTAAGCGTTTATTGTACTTCTGTGTTATGTGCTAGACTTTTACAAATCTAAATGTTGTAACCCCCTTTTTAGCAATATGTAAGCCACATTGAACCTGCCATACGGTGGGAGAATGTGGGATACAAATGCAATAAATAAATAAATCCAAGGATTTGTATGCTGGACACTTGTGGGATAGGAATGTCGCAAAGAAGTATGGGTGAGATGAGAGAGACATCTGTGTCTCTACTAAAGAGAAGAAGGTTTGATTTTTGGGGGTTGAGCGCCAACTTATTTCCATAAAGCCAGTCTGTGAGTTGAGTATGCTTAGAATTAAGAGCAGAGATGTCTGGAGAAACTAGAGGATCGAGGGTGTAAAGTAGCTGAATGTCATCCGCATAGATATATGCTGTAAATCCAAGGGAATGTGCTAATGTTAAAAAAGCTGCTAGAAAAACATTGAATAGCATAGGTGATAGAATGGATCCTTGTGGCATGCCAGATTCAAGGGAGAAAAGGGCCAAGTCCAAAGGTGATGTCTGTACTATGTAAGAACTGTGGGTAAGGTATGATGTGAACCAGGCACTGTTCCTCAAAGTCCTACCTGGTACAGGCGAGTGAGCAGTATGGAGTGGTCAACTAAGTCGAAAGCTGCTGTAGGGTCGAGTGAAATGAGAAGGATTAATTGAAACTTATCGAGGATGGAAAGGATTGTAGTCACCATTCCCAGTAAGATGGTTTCAGTACTATGATTTGGGAAGAAGCTGGTTTGGTGTGGATGTAACATCTGGTTGTTGGAGATGTTCTGTGATTTGCTGGTGAACTATTGTTTCAGTGAGCTTGGCTAGAAATGGGAGGTTGGCTAGGCAATAGTTAGCAGGGTCTCTTAAGGAATGTATTGGGTCCTTTAGGTTAGGACGGACATACACTGAGCTTCAGGCTTCTGGGACTACTCCCATGGAGAGACAAAAGGGTGACCACAGAATGAATGTAGGGAAGAAACACAGGCAGGAAACATTTAACAAAGTGGAAAGGAAGTGGGTCATGGGACGCTGTAGTAGGTCTTTGGGACTGAATAAGCTTTCTTAGTTCAAGTGGAGAAGGGAGAGCAAAAGATGATAACATTTTAGAATGAACAACAGCGAAGGAAGCCACGCCACTGTGAGAGATAGCTGAACAGGGAGACGTGGGTGCCAGCAGAGGCTGTGGGGAGATAGCAAAAGGAGCACACAATTGTGATATATTGGGTTCAAAATGCCTTGCCTGGGTGCGAGCACCCGGCACAAGGGTGGAAGTCCTGAGGTGTAGTGAAGGTGGTAAATGACTGAAGGATTTTGTAGAGCTTAGCTGATTTGGAGGTTCTCAAGATTTGCGCTGAGTAATATTCCTTTATCCATATATTTCACCCTGATGAATTGCCCTCACTGATTACACATGTGCTGGCAACGCTGAACATTTTCGATGAGCAGCTGGCAAACTGTTCTCCAAACAAGAAGACCCACTTTAAAGCCCTCAAGAACCTTTTATATGCACAGTGTGGTAAACAAAAAATAGCAGAAAGAGACACCCAGGATTCCAGTTTTAAGGAGGTCTTGTGCCTGCAGAAGATAGATGCTTTAGTGTTGGCATTGCTTACAGATTTTTGTCCACTACAAATCCTATTTGGAATGTGGGTGAAATATAAGTCATGGATAGAATAGAATGGACAAAGGTGGACCATTCTGGTTGAGGGGGCCAAAGCTCTTAAGGATCTGCAAGTTTGCTGGTTGGAGATGGTATTAAGCACTTGATGTTGCAGCCCTAGGCCTGCAGGTGGCACTTTGTGTTTTGTTTTTCATGGCTAGGTCAAACTTTCAAGGGGCAGAGCAGTTGATGGACAGGCCCCAGGAAGAATCAATGGGAGACCCAGTAGAAGTCTTAGAGGTGGAGGTAAAAGAGGACCGAATGAAATGATATTGCTAGTGGAGCCACTTTTTTTTTTTTGGGGGGGGGGGGGGGGGGGTTATGAGGGATTCCAGTCTATATGATGATAGCTGAGATTGCTTCTAGGAAAAAAAAAACCCATTATAGTTCGTCTCTGCATATCCGGGATAAAGTCTTTCTAATAAGGGTTCGTTCCCGTGTCTCTTTTGAACAAAAGTTGCCTGTCAGGGCTGCTCAGTGCATTGTATTGAGTCTTTTCCTTTTCTAAAATAAAAGTTGGTCCATACAGAAAGCAAGGAAGGGAGGTGCTGGGGGAGGATGTTGAACTATAGGAAGCAGACTCTGTCTACCAAGGATGTTGGACTGGAAAAAATAGATCCTCCTTTGTGAATAATTAACAGCTACTGCAGAATGGTTTGATCCCTTCAAACTTTCAATGAGGGCTTCTTCATTTTTTAGAAAGGAAAACCAGATGCTCAGTTAAGCACAGGGAGTCATCTGTTAATTTCGGGATAAAAAATGTTTATACAGATCTAATAGGGATGTGTACAGTGCAACGTTTTCAGTTAATCTGAGCTTTTTCCTAATTCTGACTATTGTGGTCTGTTTCAAACATATGTTTTTATAAAAATGTTTTACTGTGCATTAATTGATGTCATGTAAATTTGTAGCTCAATGCATGTTACATTGATTCAATGCACATTCAGTTTTGTAAGGTTCGCTAATGAATACATATTCCTAAGGTCTAATTATTTATGATGACTTCTGTTTTGCTCAAGCAAAAGAAATGCTGAGTACGCAACAAGAAGCCATTTGTTGTAAAGGATCTTAATCAACACAAGCCAATAATGTAGTTTCAAATGTGTCTGCTTTGAATTTTAATTAGATGCAAACAAGGTTACCAGCTGGCAGGAGATTTATTGAAGCTAAAGCAGACTGTGACCTGATGTGAATCAAATTGTCTTTGAATCTGGGTGACCTGGCTTGCAATATCTGAGTGACACTTTACCTTGTATGTTCAACGTTTTTTTTATTTTAAGATTTAGAGGCTGGCATTCAGTAGTCTAGGGAGTAAAAAGGTGAACGTCTGTTTAACTTTGGTTATATTGAGCAGCACTCACTAACACACCCACCTATTGTGCACTCACTCAGTAACTCACCTTTCCTCCACCAACCTCCCCATCCACTTCCATGCTGCTAAATATAACTTCATGATCCATTAGCAGTGGTAACTCATAACTTGAAACCCAGCATTAAGCACAATACCTACAGTTAGTTTTAGTTTTCCTTATGTTGTTCCTTTAGGAAGCCCAGTTCTCCAGTCTCACAAGGAGTGTTTTCCCTTTAAGAAGTGGAAATGTCTGGAATATTCCAACAGCTGAAAACCCAGGAAGAGTCAGCACTGGCTTATTTTTCCCATACCTGACCATGAAAAGCTGACAAAATATTTAAATATAATTTACCAAGTTGCCCTTTTACCAAGCTGTGGTAAAATGTGACCTGTGGTAGTGTGGGCATGTGTTTTGGGTGTGCGCTGGACCTTTTTTTTTTTTTTTTACCGTGGCTGGGAAATGGGCGTGTGCTGAAATTAAAACTAGCTTGCACCTATTTACAGCCTGAGCCCTTACTGCCACCCGTTGAGCTAGTGGTAAGGGCTCACACGCTACACACAGGGTAACCATGCAGCGCGCACCAACTGCTGATTACTGACGGGAACACCCGCCACAGTAGAATGACCCTACTTGGCGGTAGAAACGTATTTTCTACCATGGGATTCAGCACTCACCGTACTCAGAATTACTCTGGGCACATGCCTGCCCCCAGTGGTAGTACTGATTTGGCACACACTACCCACGCGTTAGCCCTCCCGCACCTTAGTAAAAGGGCCCCTTAGTTTTTCTCGTTATTGATGCATGAAAGAGTGGGATAAATAAAGTGTACATCTATTTGATTGGATTTCCTAAATCTCAGATTTTCATGGTCAGGTATGGGAAAAATAAATCAGCACCAACTCTTCCCGGGTTTTCAACCATTTTGAGTATTCCAGACCTTTCCATTAAAACTTCTTTAAGGGAAAATGCTCCTAGTGAGACTGCAAAATTGGGCATCCTTACAGAAGGTTAACTGGAGTATTTCAGACATTAGGAGAGATTATATAGAACAGGGGTGGTTAATGTCACTCCTCAAGGTCCACATGCAAATAGATCTCATACATATTCATTGAGGAAATCCTGACAACTGAACTGGGTTGCGGAGCATGAAAACTGACATTGAGCACCTCTGATATAGAATCAGGTACATACACACTCCCAGAGCCCTGACCAAGGCAGATGATGCCAAAACGAGGCCATGTCTCCTCACTGTGATTTGCCCTGATACCCTTTCTTTTGCAATATCAATGTATGTAACCAAAATAGTGGGGTCTAGAATACAGAAAAATGCACATTGTTCCCAAAAGATGGCTATTTCCGTAAGCTGATGTGGAAGCTCTGACTCAGCTCTCACATCCAGCTCAATCTTACTCCAAATAGATTGTGGAAGCAGCCATGGGAAAGGGTTCTTTTTTCTACCAAGGTGGCCTAAATGATGGACTAGCACAGTGTTTATTTACCCAGTCCTTGCTGCACAGCCAGATACTTGGGCTTTCAGGACATAGAAGGAGATGTATTAAACTCCCTGCAAAAAGCCCGTACCTTTCCGATTCTTGTTGCAGCTTACCAATTCAGAAAAAGGTGGTCATGCATAAAGGAAATCGCATGCAAACGAGCTGCTTGCAAAGACAGCGAGGAACTCATGGGGGGGGGGGGGAGCCAATCAGTCTGCTGAGCATGTGCAGAACAGCCAATCGCTAAGCGTAGCTGCTCTGCGAATGCTGCAGACGGTTTCATACACACATACAAGCTGCATGTATGAAAGCTGTTTGTAGCCTTTTTTTGTTTTCCTCAATCCACACTAAATAAACGATTCTGCAATCTCAAGATGACAATGGTCACGGACAGAAGTGCCTGCCTGCAGAGGAAGCAGTACATGCAATCAGAGAGAAGCTGGTGTCAGCTAAAGGTGATGTGATTGGCTGAGAGACCAGGCTGGACTGACTTAAGCAGGGAGGTCTGGGGGTGGGGGGTGTGGGGATTTATAGCTGCGTGTGACAAATCAACAGAGAGATCTGCACATTCAGAGAAGCTGGTATCAGCTAAATGTGCTGTGATTGGCTGAGAGACCAGGCTGGAATGGCTTAAGCAGGGAGTTCTGGGTGGGGGGAGGGGGGAAGATTTGTAGCTGCATAATGGCAAATCAACAGAGATCTTCTGACCACAGCATCCTCAACAACACTACTGATGTCCTATCAGATGCTGACAAATTTCCATGTGGCTTATATTGGGATAGTTCTGGCAGTGAACCAGTTCATCACTGTTCTATTTGACTGGAGGCCACTAACCAGTTCAAAAAACACAGGCAGCTCCACTGTTCTTATAGGTTATATTCACTGAGCAGCAAAATTTAATATGAGATGATCCACCGTTTGTGTGACAAGGTTTGCAATGGCAAAATCCTGTTCCCAGTTTTGCTGTTTCATTTGGTCTACTGAGGAATCGTTAATTACATCTCCCTTCTGATTTTACTTTTTACTTTTAACTGCAAGCAGGGCTTTTTTTGAGGGGGTACTTGAGGGTACTGAGTACCAGCACCTTTTCCATTGTCTGCTAAAATTGACCCATGGTCCGCAAATTTTAATGAAAGAGCTCAGGCTGTACACACCAATTCTGCCTTGCCATAGATTCTGTGACTGATTGCAGGGGGCCTGGCTATTGTGGGGTGGGTCCCTCAGTGATATCCCACCCCTGAAGGGTGGCCTGGCATTTGAGTACCGGCACCTTTTTCGCTATAAAAAACGCACTGACTGCAAGCATCAGATGTAACTGAGTAAAAGTGGTAAAAATTGGCATAATTATTACTTCAGTAAAAGTAGCAAATATTATCCTGTTCTTTACAAGTATTTTTTTGTAAAGTGTTTTTTTATTTTAAGATTTAGAGGCTAGCATTCAGTAGTCTAGGGAGTAAAAAGGTGAACCGGGTATCTTTGTTTAACTTTGGTTATATTGAGCAGCACTCACTAACACACCCACACTAACACACCCACCTATTGTGCACACACTCAGTAACTCACCTATCCTCCACCCACCTCCCCATCCACTTCCATGCTGCTAAATATAATTTCATGATCCATTAGCAGTGGTAACTCATAACTTGAAACCTAGCATTAAGCACAATACCTACAGTTAGTTTTAGTTTTCCTTATGTTGTTCCTTTAGGAAGCCCAGTTCTCCAGTCTCACAAGGAGGGTTTTCCCTTTAAGAAGTGGAAATGTCTGGAATATTCCAGCAGCTGAAAACCCAGGAAGAGTCAGCACCGGCTTAGCTTTCCCATACCTGACCATGAAAAGCTGACAAAATATTTAAATATAAATTACTTGATAATATTCTTTACAAATATTATCAAGTTCTTTACAATACTGGTAAAAACAATGACAATGAATAAAGGAATGATTAAAACAATTCCAACAAGTCCATCTCCATATTAAATCCCCAAGGGGTCACTGTCTGGAATTTAAAGATGAGTATTTGATCTGTTCTTGGTAGAATTTTGTCCACATTTCCTTCTCTCCATGATGTATGCAGGACAGCCAAAGCAAAAAACCTATTATCTTCAAACATATGTCCAGCTTGAATGGTGTGCTCCACAAGTGGCTTCTCCTTAATCAAATTCATTCTAACTCAGAATTATTTCCGTTTTAACAATGATATCTATCTGCAAATCATGGCCACTGCTATGGGCACCAGAATGGCACCCCAATATACTACCCTCTTCGTGGCAGAACTGGAAGAGATGTTTTTAAATACATATCAAACTAAACCCTTAAAATATACTGGTATATTGATGACATTTCATGATTTGGACTGAGGGAGAAGAGACTCTCAAACAAGTTTACAGTTCTTTCAATACATACCATCCTACAATAAAATTGAGAATTGACTACTCCCCAGAAAAAGTCAACTTTCTAGACACCACAGTTTTCATCAACAATGGCTACATACAAACATTGATATACAAGAAACCTACAGACATGCAACTATCTCCACAACTCCAGCTTCCACCCTTCACATACAAAAAAAAACATAATACACAGCCAAGCCACACGATACCACCATATCTGCTCTGACACAAGAGGCAGAGATAAACACATCAAAACTACAGCAAGAGTTATCAGGGTGGACACAAAACAGTTTGAAAAGCCTAACATCTCTACTATCAGAGCTAGGTAGAAAGGGAAAATGTTTTTTTTTTTTTAATTTTGGTCTTTTTTAGGGGGGTATAGGTTAAAAGACTGAGCCGTATACCACAATATAGATTCACAGCACAAATTAACTAAGCAACAAGCAATAAAGTCTAGAGAATAGATATATCTGGTAGCTAAAAATGTAGCCAGAAAGTTGAGAAATTAAGAATAAAATTTCAGAAAGCTCTTAGCAGTATTATGGTTCTGGTACAGCACATGGAATGTTTCAAAGCAGTCTGTGCTTCAGTCTTGCCAGATGATAAGTATATCATCAATATATCACTTCCAAAGGGTGATATTCTTTTTATACTGGTGTTCTTCCCAAAACTTTTTTCAAAGTTGTCCATGTATAGACTAGCTATTGAGGGTGCCATTGTGGCACCCATTCCTCTACCCTTGATTTGTTGTGATAAAAATCACCATCAAAAGCAAAGAAGTTTTTAAACAATTGTAGCAATTTCCACAGTGAACTCAGTTGGTATTTTCTGGCAAAATGACTAATAATGTCTCTAATAATCTGTATGGCATCAGACTGTGGGATATTGGTATACAGGGACTCCACATCTAATGTTGCTATTAGTATATCTCCTGTGCATTGCATTGAACCAAGAATATTAATAATATCAGTGGAGCCCCTAGTATACGAGGGGATTTTTAAAACAGTCTTAACAAAAGGATCAGTAAAAACAGATAAGGGTTCTAGTAGGGACTCAATTGTCAATATTATAGGTCTACCTAGGGGTGACTGCAAAGACTTTTGTATTTTATTTTGTTTTATTTTGTATTTTATTTTGTATTATAGCGCTATAGAAATGTTAAATAGTAGTAGTAGTATTTTGGGTAGTACATATATTGTAGGTTATCCGGGTGTTGTACATTAAGGAATTCAATTACTATTTCAAGAGAGCTGATTTCATCTTTGATAGCAGGAGTACGTTTTCTTTTGAAGTTTTTTGTAACAACTCTGAATACCTGTCTTTTGATATCAGAAATATGTGCATCTTTGACCATAACTACAACAGCTCTGCCTTTGTCAGCTGGTTTTATAATTATAGATGTGTCATTGCTAAGTGTACTGATAGCTTTCTCCTCTTTAGTAATATTTTAAAATGCTTTTTTATTTTGTTCAAGCTTTGAAATGTCTTTCAGTATAAGACTTTCATATGCCTGAATCAGAGGATTGGTAGCACCTGGGGGGGGGGGGGGGGGGGGGGTTGCCACCTACTACCATTCTTGACAATAGGAATGTCCACATTACTAGTCAAGTCCTCAAGACATGCCAAGTTAGTCTGGCTTTCAAGCTAGCCATGATGAATATGCATAAGATAAATTTGCATGCACTTACTCCACTGTATCCAAATCTCTCATGCATATTAGTTGCGGGTATCTTGTGTGTGTCCAGAGGACATTAGAGACAGAGCTGACACAGTTCTCAGGAAGCTACCTGTAATGCCTAGAAAGGAGTGAGTTGAATATAAGGGAAAGGGAAATGGGACTTGATATACCACCTTTCTGAGGTTTTTGCAACTACATTCAAAGCGGTTTACATATATTTAGGTACTTAGTTTGTACCAGGAGCAATGGAGGGTTAAGTGACTTTCCCAGAGTCACAAGGAGCTGCAGTGGGAATTGAACTCAGTTCCCCAGGATCAAAGCCCACTGTACTAACCACTAGGCTACTCCTCCAGCGAAGTCTTTGTTCCAGTGAGAAAAGTAGAGTAATGCTATTGTAAATATTTTTCTGTATCTCATGAAGAAATAATAATTACATTAACTGTTCATTTTGCTGCTATTTTTCATGGTTGATGTCTGTTCATGATGTTTGACCCTTTTGGTTTACTAATAAATTGGAGTTGCAGTTATCTGCCTTTTGGGCTCATTTTCGAAAGAGAAGGGCACCCATCTTTTGACACAAATCTCAAGATGGGTGTCCTTCTCCCAGGGTCACCCAAATCAGCATAATCAAAAGCCAATTTTGGGCGCCCTCAACTGCTTTCCGTCGTGGGGATGACCAACGTTCCCAGGGGAGTCAGAAGCATAGTGAAGGTGGGGACTGGGGCGTGCTTAACACAGGCATCCTTGGCCGATAATGGAAAAAAGAAGGGCGTCGTTGACGAGCACTTGGCCGACTTTACTTGGTCCATTTTTTCTTATGACCAAGCCTCAAAAAGGTGCCTGAACTGACCAGATGATCACCGGAGGAAATCGAGGATGACCTCCCCTTACTCCCCCAGTGGTCACTAACCCCCTCCCACCCTAAAAAAAACTTTTAAAATATTTTTTTCCAGCCTCAAATGTCATACCCAGCTCCCTGACAGCAGTATGCAGGTCCCTGGAGCAGTTTTAATGGGTGCAGTGCACTTCAGGCAGGCGGACCCAGGCCCATCCCCACCTACCTGTTACACTTGTAGTGGTAATTGTGAGCCTTTCAAAACCCACCACAAACCCACTGTACCCACGTCTAGGTTCCCCCTTCACCCCTTAGGGCTATGGTAGTGTTGTACAGTTGTGGGGAGTGAGTTTTGGGGGGCTCAGCACCCAAGGTAAGGGAGCTATGAACCTGGGAGCAATTTCTAAAGTCCACTGCAGTGCCCCCTAGGGTGCCCGGTTGGTGTCCTGGCATGTGAGGGGGACCAGTGCACTACGAATGCTGGCTCCTCCCATGACCAAATGGCTTGGATTTGGTCGTTTCTGAGATGGGCGTCCTCAGTTTCCATTATCGCCGAAAACCAGGGACGACCATCTCTAAAGTTGACCTAAATGTTGAGATTTGGGCGTCCCTGACCGTATTATTGAAACAAAAGATGGGACACCCATCTTGTTTCGATAATATGGGTTTTCCCGCCCTTTCACCGGGACATCCTGTGAGGACGTCCTCAGGAAAACTTGGGCACCCCGTTCGATTATGCCCCTCCACATGTAGAACAGACTTATTTATATCAACACCCCTTTCTCCTCAGCGTGGAAAATAGTGCGGTAACCAGAGGCCAGGAGTGCTGTAAACAGTAAGGGCCTTGGAGATAATTCTCAGCCCCACACCTCACAGAACCCATCATCTTATTGTTTATATAGCTCCAAAGATTGCCTTCCAACAGGTTTCTGGGGAAGTCCCTATCTAAAGTTATCCTCTATGGGGGCAATTTTACAAAGAGCTCCAAATGTTAGGTCCAAGATGCAGCGCCCTAAGCGCTAATTCTACAATGGCACCTGGGCCCCCAGATTCTGTTATAGAATACTAGCATGTCAGCATTTATGCAGGGTTTAGGCATGCCCACTTACACCATATCAATAGCAGGTGTATATGTAAGTTATGTGCATAACTGTGGGACCTGCCCATGCCCTGCTCAAACTCTTCCCCTTTGCACTAACCTGCTAAGCGTGTTGCATGCCAACATTTTAGGATACCATTGCACGGCTGGCACTTACATGCATAACTGTAGCAATCAGATGTGTAAGTACTAGCTTTCTATAATTTGTGTCCCACATTTCATAATATACCAGTTATAGCTGGTAGAGGTTGCTATAATCTTTCATATTCTTGTCAGATTCGGAGACCAAGTGGTGTCAGAACTTTGCTATTAAATGCACTGGTGTTCAATCTAGTTGTATAACTCCTATGCCTTGGTTATTAGTCAACACACAATCAGTCTGCATTAAGTTAGATATTCTGCACAACTTGATTTCTGAATCCGATGTAGGTATTGCTTTTTAAACTGAGACTTTAGATGCTAAAATTACAGAATGAGGAGGTTTATGTATAATCTTCCTGTTGGTTCAGTAAAGTACATCACATACTGACAAGACCACAGTTTTTCCCCAAGACCAGGATGACCAGTCGGACTCTGAACCTTTTTATTTATTTTTTCATTTTTTTATAGTCTAAAATGTTTCATCCTTTGTGCCCAGTGGAATGTTCAACAAAATTATATAGGATGTTGCAGCATGCATAATGCCAAGATTATGTTTTGCTGTTCATCTGAGTATAATTAACCCTTATGCATACAGAAGTCTTTTACTTTCTTTTTGCTAGAACAAATGGAATTTGTATAAATACAGTAATCAAGGGCTATCAAGTGACCTGGCATGAGGAGATCTGCTTTATATGGACAGGATACAGGAGACACACGTTTCATGTACGCCCTCCTACCATGCAAAACATGATAATACTAGAGATAGCACATCACATCAACCTTATTGCAACCCTTTGTGATGTACCACTGATAGTATTACAGAGTTTAAATATTTCAGAGTCCCTGCATATAAATAGAGGACCAATACTTGGCATATCAATTGGATATGATGGGATATAATCTAGGATTTATGAGAAAAGAATGGATGCCACCACGCTTACAGATTTTATGTAAACCCTTCAATTTTACCCATTTCTTCTTCAGAACATTCAACATCAGTTTTACACAGAAGGAAGTTCAGTTTTTTTTTTTTTTCTGGAATGGAGTCATAATATACCATATACATTAACGTTCTTTTTTTTTGTTTGTTTTGGAACGTAGAAAATAAAGTCTCAGATAATACAAACAGTCAACTTGGACCCAATAGTCAGAGAAGCATTTCATTTTCTTAGTCTACTGTATGATGTTTATAAGAAGATAGAATTGATGGATTTTAGTCCAAATGTTACACTTTTACTTGTCCCGTCAAAGCTTATTTCAATCCACGCAAGTTCATTTAAGAATGTTCTGGGAGTGGTCTTGTTTCACTTTCTGGAATGTGAATCCTGCAGGTTGTATCTAGGCTGTCTTTGGCACTTGTTTCCAAAGAATCGTGACAAGTCAGCTATGTCCCATGTCCAATCTCCCATTCAGTCAGGCAGTCACCACAAGGCTCAGTTTCAGGACATTCACAAAGTCATGTAGGAAGAAAAAGTCCAATTCTATTTATGTAAAACTTTTACAGACAGGAAAAAGGTGTTAAGGGGTTGAAAGGTTACACTAAACAAGCTTTTTCAAACAACTTAAAAACTGGATAAGAGACTGTATTCCCTTTATCTCACCCAAAAGAGCTGTCACTTAGGAAAAGTCCATAAAAGAGCAAATTAAAAAAAAAAGTTGATCCATTTCACTCAAGGACCAGACTTGATGCAAGGATGAGTAAAGAGCTCCAGGTTGTCGATGACCACTGGCTGCTGCACGAATTGGAGGCTTCTGATTCTAAAGAATTGGACCTTTCCATGAGCTTTTCCTCTTCAGCGACCTGAAAACAGACAGACATCTTTGTGAGAAAAAGCCTAGAGCTCATACATGAATTAAAATTGACTATTGCCCTTTGGTAAGTGTAAACAGTTTTACTCCTTGGCATGATTGCTTTGGATAGAGCTATAACTAGGAAAGGATGAGAAGTAACTAGCCAGAAGTGACAAAAGTCACTGAAATACAACCATGAGCTACCAAAAGCTGAAAAACCAGGACGCATGACACTTTCATCTTGAGTGATGGGGGAGGAGAAAGAATGGAACAAGGAAAGAGGACTGGGGATCAGAGTAGAGGGAGTGAGGGGCAGAGATCAGGATGCAGTTGGGGGGGGGGGGGGAGGGGGGCACAGAACCAATCATTTGCCCCAGGTGCTAAAAGGGATGGTTACTGCTTTGATTTTGGGCAATCTTTAGCATCAACGTTAGAAACACAGCCACCACCAACAAAAATCAGCTGGAAGAAAATATACCATGAAGAAAAGTCTAATGCTCCCAGGCCTATGTCCTAGAACCTCTTTCTTTCCTACCTGGTTGGCTAAAGAGCTTTGTTGGATCATATTCCATTCCATAGTCATCGATATATGGTTAGTGTGTAAAATCAATACAGCAATGTTCAGATAAAGTGAAGGTAAAACATGAAAAAACACTGTAATAATAATCTCTATATATAAAAGGCACCTCCAACGTTCTAAATTTGTAGTTGCAAGATCGCATGAGTGTCTGCCCTGCCCCACGTCACAACATGACGACGTTGAGGGCGGAGCAATGACACTCAACAAATCGGATTGTCATTGGGTAATCTCTGTTTCCACTCCCCAATGCAGCCGTCATTCCCATACACTCAAAACCAACCAAAATCGGCGCTGGACCCCGCCCCCCCGCCCATAGTCCCCCTCACCCACCCACCCTCCCTCAGCCGCTTGCTCACTGTTCCACCACCCTCCCTCTCCGACTCCGGCCATGGTGCACGGCGATTACTACACACGAGCAAGGAAGCCCATTGGTTAATCTCTGTTTCCACTCCCCAACACAGCCGTCATTCCCATACACTCAAAACCAAGCACACTGACGTTTTTTTTTTCTTCCGAGGAGACTCAGCAGCACCAGTGTTGCCAGGTGGGCGGTTTTACCGCCCAATTGGGCGGTTTTCCACGACCCGCCGCGGAAAATTTTTGCCCGCGGCGGGTTGCGGTTTTTTGGGCTTTTTTTTTTTGATTTTGGGCGGTTTTCCGGCGGGTTTTTCAGCCGCAGGGGGCGGGGTTAGTGATGTTTTGGGCGGGGTTACTGACATTCTGGGCGGGGCCGATGACGGGGGAGGCGGGGCCGATGATGAGAGAGGCGGGGCCGGTGACGGGGGAGGCGAGGCCGATGATGACGGGGCGGGGCCGATGACGAGAGAGGCGGGGTTGATGACGGCGGGGGCGGGGTGATGACGCGGGGGTGGGGGTGTCAGGGGCGGGGTTTGAGTTTGGGCGGGTTTTGGGCTGTTTTTAGGCTGGATTGGGTGGGAAAAAATTTTTCCATCTGGTAACCCTGAGCAGCACAATGAGTCACTTTCTGTGCAGCACAGAGAAAGGAGGAACGTCGCTGGAAGGACAAAACTATTTGGATGCCCATGTTCCTGCTCCCGGTATGTGCAGCCACCCTAAGAAACGACCACCCACACAAAACTAACCACTGACTCGACGTCTGCATCCCCTCGCCCCCCCCAACCCACCCAAAATCTAAACGCAGACTTCCACACAACCAGAAAACCAGACAATTACAAATGGAGATAAAAACAGCAAGCAGGCAGGTTCCCAAGTGCTTACAGGAGCTTCAAAAGACACACTCCCCCAACCACAAGCAAACACAGCTATCCAGAACACACATTAACGACTTCACAGGCAGGTATCCAAGTGCTTAAAGGAACTTCCCCCTCCCCACTCCCCCCCAAAGCACATCAAAACGCAGCCTTCCACAGAACAAGGTATGCTGACAAATACTCATGCAGTTCAAATTTGCAAACACAGCTCACCAGAACACAGGCATATTAACGACTTGGCAGGCAGGTTCCCAAGTGCTTACAAGAGCTACCCCCTCCCCCCCACACACACACAAACACACACAAAAAAGGAAAAACCAACCTTCCACACAAGCAACAAACACAAAAACCCCCACACACACTCACACATTCACTCTCTCTCTCTCTCACACACAGTCAATCTCACACATACTCACCCAAACATACACACTCCAAGGAACACCTTGCTACCGCCCGTTTCATTTGTATCAGAAACAGGCCTTTTTTTACTAGGGGTAAAGGACAAAAGGTTTTTGTTTTTGTTTTCTTAATGCACACCATTTTAATTTATTTGAAACCTTCCCATCTGTACATAGGAATATCATGAAATCTAAATTAAATATCACTAAAACAGCTTTAAAAATTATTCTACCTGGTAGAAACTGCAATTTTAAACTCTGTATTTTCAGATCATTTGTCAACAATACACAATTTATCCAGGTAAGTGCCTGTGGATGCGTCAGCCCCGCCGTTGCCTATCAATGTGTGTCACTGAAAGAGTATGAGGGAGCTCCAGCTGGCTGTGGGTCAGGACAGGACTTAGCTGGTGGACGCCAGAAGCAGTGTCTCCTTAGGTTGACAACAAATAGCAACCCACCCCCCCTAAGCACCTCAGAGGGAGGGAGGAAGGGAGAGGACAGGACCGTGGAACTGGTAGGGAGGGGGAGGGACCCTTGAACTGGTAGGGGGACCTTGGAACTGGGAGGGTGGGAGGAGGACTATGGAACTGGGCAGGAGGGAAGGTGACCCTGGAACTGGGAGGGTGGGGATCCTGAAACTCTGAGGGAGGGTGGGGGGACACTGAAACTGGAAGGGCACCTGGAACAGAGAGTGGGGTTAAATGGACAGTATTCACAATGGAGAAGGGTACTTAGTGGGGTTCCTCAGGGGTCTGTGCTGGGACCGCTGCTTTTTAATATATTTATAAATGATTTAGAGATGGGAGTAACTAGCGAGGTAATTAAATTTGCTGATGACACAAAGTTATTCAAAGTCGTGAACTCGCGACAAGATTGTGAACAATTACAGAAGGACCTTACGAGACTGGGAGACTGGCCGGCTAAATGGCAGATGACGTTTAATGTTAGCAACTGCAAGGTGATGCATGTGGGAAAAAAGAACCCGAATTATAGCTACATCATGCAAGGTTCCATGTTAGGAGTTACGGACCAAGAAAGGGATCTGGGTGTCGTCGTTGATAATACACTGAAACCTTCTGCTCAGTGTGCTGCTGCGGCTCGGAAAGCGAATAGAATGTTGGGTATTATTAGAAAAGGTATGGAAAACAGGTGTGAGGATGTTATAATGCCGTTATATCGCTCCATGGTGCAACTGCTCCTTGAGTATTGTGTTCAATTCTGGTCGCCGTATCTCAAGAAAGATATAATGGAATTGGAAAAGGTGCAGCGAAGGGCGACTAAAATGATAGCGGGGATGGGATGACTTCCCTATGAAGAAAGACTAAGGAGGCTAGGGCTTTTCAGCTTGGAGAAGAGACATGATAGAGGTATATAAAATGATGAGTGGAGTGGAACAGGTGGATGTGAAGCGTCTGTTCACGCTTTCCAAAAATACTAGGACTAGGGTGCATGTGATGAAACTACAGTGTAGTAAATTTAAAACAAATCGGAGAAACGTTTTCTTCACCCAACGCGTAATTAAACTCTGGAATTCGTTGCCGGAGAACGTGGTGAAGGCGGTTAGCTTGGCAGAGTTTAAAAAGGGGTTGGACAGTTTCCTAAAGGTCAAGTCCATAAACTGCTACTAAATGGACTTGGGAAAAATCCACAATTTCATTGTTAGAGGGGAAAATACCTCTCGATAACATAAAAGATTTGATTATAGGCATTGAATGAATAGGTCAGATGCTGATTTTAGTAGGTAGCTAGGACAGGAGTCAAGTGTACACTGAGAATCATATTTGTGTAAGTAATATTTGACCAAGTCTAATGATGGTTCCGTAACAGAGTACCATATTCTGTCTCTAGTAGACATGTGAATGATTTGTTGAGAAAACTGAGAAGGTCTGCTGTAGCAGGTTCAGATCCATTGAGATTGTTTGTGAGGTTGATAATTTTCTGCAAGATGTAATTCACCAGCTGGTCTGCAGATGGAGCCAATTTACTACAAATGGTTAGAGGTTGGCTATTTATCAGATTATTGGCTAAGGCATACAGTTTCCTTGTATTTAGTGAGAATTCTCCTATTTAGTTTGTATAATAGCAAATTTTGGCTTTCTTCATTTTGTATTTGTATTCTTTCAAAGATTTTCTCCAGTTAGCCTTATTTTCTGTGGTATTGGATTTTGACCACAGTCTTTCCAGACATCTACATTGTCTTTTTGCCTCGAGAATATCCTCCAAGAGCCAAGGAGATATTTTCTTAAGGGGCCTAAATTTTGTTTTTTTCTGGTGCTATCTCATTCAGTATTGTGTTACATAAGTTATCACATTTGTGGTTGAATTCACAACTAAATGGGAGTGGCCCTGAGTACCTGAAGAATAAGATGATCCTCCACACACCGCCAAGGACACTAAGGTCCTCCCAAGGTCTATCACTAACCACACCCTCTCCAAAAGACATTACAGGATGTTATACCCGCAAGCAAGCCTTCTCCTGAGTAGCCTCCACACTCTGGAATGCACTGCCTGAAAGGCTCCGCTTAAGCTGAGATAATATTCAATCATCGCTCTGACCTCATATGCAACTTTCTTTAAATCAGTCACCTTACTTTCTAACTCTTCTTTGCTTATACCCTTCACTGTCAATTAAAATGTTCTATTACGTATTCTGTGGACATTATAAGTAGTATACCATGCCATACTTTGTATTGTTATTTGAATATTTGCTTAACCAACAAAGTAGTAGCTGAGGCAAAGAAGCACTGGATGATCCCTTCCTTAAAAGCTGAAGGCGTCTTACGTCAAATGAGCACGCCCACCCGTGTGCACCACGTAGCCGCCCAACAGCACACCGAAATGACGCATCTAGACAGGATGGAGCTAAGTGTGTAGCATACATCATGCTTAGGTCAGAAGCGCCATGAGTGCGTGCGGCTGATTCCCCGCTTAAGACTTCAGCTTTGTGACACCTCCAACCACAGGGCGGTAAGTGCAAGTTAGCAGATAAAGTTTCATGAAAGCATCAGTCAGGTGTAACCCCTGTACAAGAATGCAATCTTTTGTATGCTACCTCTCTAAGTTTGGCAATGGAGGATGAACAGTTATAATAGTGGGACTTGAACTCACCACCCCTGAATGATAAGATAGCTGTTTTAACCCCTAGGCTATATCATAGTCTACAAAATCCAATGGCTCGGTCATCTGTATTGAATCTTTTGGAAGACTGGCTGTTCATGGATGAGTGTGAAATATCTATTGCCATATAGGTCCTTAACTAGGAATGAGATCACTGAAACTACCCCAGCAGTCTTTTCCCCATGATGTTACTCCCTTATGTAAAGCTCCAATGCAAATAGCAATGTGGCATTCGGAAACATCTGCCATATACCAGCCCCTCAACCTCCTTCTCCTTCTTACCCTTTGTCTCCATACATACAGAGGACCTGAGAAAAGGGGGCGCTATCTGCGCCAGAGGAAGGCAGACTACCTCTGGGTGGTGAGGTGCAAACTGCAGGCTGAGCTAGGTGAGTAATACTGCAGTGTCGCATGCACACACTATTGGCTCCCTCTCCACTTTGTGGTTATAATGGTCCAGATTGCAACTTTGGAGCCGTATGACTATAACCTATGTCTATGTTTCCTGCCTTGGTAGGTCATCAACCAGCCACATCACCCTCCAAAGTGGCTGCCGCAGGGCTAGCTCAGGCAGTTCCTGGGGAGAGGGAAGAAGGAGGCGGAGAGAAGGAGGAAGACGAAATAGGCAGTCAACTCTGGAACGCCATATCAAGACACATTAGAACAACCAACGAACTTCTACCCTTCCGAAAGTTGTTGAAAACATACCTCTTCAAACGAGCCTATTCGAATGAACCAACTTAATCTAAGTACCCAAACTACATCACTAATCCAAACCACTAACACTATCCACACCTTATCTTGCCCCCATATCCCTTCATCTTCTCATTCTCTTTACAACTTCTTATTTCTGTAATTTGCTGTATCCATACATTGTGTTATCTCTGTTACACATTGTTCCCATTTATTATAAGCCGCACTGAACCTGCTATTGAGCGGGAAAGAGCGGGGTATAAATGCTACAAATAAATAAATAAATAAATAAATAAATAAATAAATAAATAAATAAATAAATAAGACCAAGAAGAGCAATGGTGTTGTTCTGTGGAAAACATTTATCTATCTATCTATCTATCTATCTATCTATCTATCTATCTATCTATCTATCTATCTATCTATCTATCTATCTATCTATCGCTTATGGCTATGTTTTAACTCAGTAGGCAAAGGTTAAAGAACAACTCACTTTAAAAAGGTTCAACACTTTATTTTGGACATTAGATTTGAAGGCAATTACGATGCAATAGTTAGTGGTACAGAAATTAGGAATAAAGAGTAATAATGTGGTAAAAGCACATTATTAGTGGGGTTTAAAAAAAGGTTTAGATAACTTCCTAAAAGAAAAGTCCATAAGCCATTATTAAGATGGATTTGGGGAAACTCCACTGCTTATTTCTAGGATAAGCAGCATAAAATGTATTCTGCTATTTAGGGATCTTGTCAGGTACTTGTAACCTGGATTGGCCACTGTTGGAAACAGGATGCTGGGCATGATGGACCTTCGGTCTATCCTAGTATGGCAATGCTTATGTTCTTATGAGATAAAAAAAAGTCAGGTGAGTCTGAATTTGGTGCATAAATATTAAACAAAATTACTGGTGAATTGTCTATGGAGACTTTAGCAATAATCAATCTACCTTTAATCAAGGGCAATTAATTAAGTGAATGAGTCTCTTGGAGAAAAACAATATCTGATTTCAATTTTTTAAGTTATGTAACTGCTTTCTTCCTTTTAATGGGGTATCATAAACCATTAACATTCCAGGAAACCAAGGCCAAGGGAAGAACAGAGTTAGACTGTGTCATAACAAGAATAAGAGAAAAAACCGAAATTAAAACTGTTCCTTCAACACTGTGGATCATAATTCATGAACAATGCATCACATCTTTTGATCTAAGAAATGAACAATACCCCTTCCACATAATCCTATTACTTCAAACTGTACATTTTACCACTCCAGTTATAATTAATTAAGTGTACTGCTACCCTTATCCTACTCTGTATTGCTCACTAGAAGCTGTAGTCCCATCCCCGGACACTTATCAGCCTCATTGGGATTACTTCTCTCTACATGCTACTATATATTAGTCCCAGAGTTATATTCTCTTTTCCGGAACCTTATCAGCTTCCTTGCACCTACTGCTACTCTATTTTCCACTCTTTATATATTCCCGGAGTTGGTACTCTCCTCTCCGGAACCTGTAAGCCACATTGAGCCTACTGCTATGCGTGAAAATGTGGGATACAAATGTAATAAATAAATAAATGTTTACAAGACTGGAAGAAACAGGTATCAGTGGCACAGTATTTACTTCGTTCAAATCCTATCTGTCAGATAGACATCAATCAGTTCTGTTTAGCAACAGCACATCATTACCTTGGGCCCTAGACTGTGGGGTGCCACAGGGATCCATACTCAGTGGCGTACCAAGGGGGGGGCGGTCCGCCCCGGGTGTCGGCGGGTGGGGGGGTGCTCCGTCGTCTGCTGCCACCACCCTGCGTTTTTTTTTTTTAAATCCATGCAGCGACGCAGGTATCTGCCCTGCTGTGTGCTGTGAAATAAGAAAATCGCTTCGTTCGCTGGCGTCGGCCCTTCCTTCGCTATGTCCCGCCCTCTTTTGAGGTAACTTCCTATTTCCTCGAGGGCGGGACATAGCGAAGGAAGGGCCGACGCCAGCGAACAAAGCGATTTTCTTTTTTCACAGCATACAGCAGGGCAGATACCTGCGTCGCTGCATGGATTTAAAAAAAAAAAAAACGCAGGGTGGTGGCAGGAGAAGAGGGCTCTGTCGCTCTCCACGGAGGGGGGGGGGGCTCAGATTGGAGAAGGAGGTGGGGGAGCTCAGAGGGGAGAACGGAATGGGGGAGGGTGGGAGCTGAGAGGGGAGAAGGGAATTGGGGAGGGGTGGGGGGAGCTCAGAGGGGTTCTAAGAGGGGAGAAGGGAATTGGGGAGGGGTGAGGGGAGCTCAGAGGGGTTCTAAGAGGGGAGAAGGGAATTGGGGAGGGGTGGGGGGAGCTGAGAGGGGTGCTCACAGGGGAGAAGAGAATTGGGGAGGGGTGGGGGAGCTGAGAGGGGTGCTCACAGGGGAGAAGGGGATTGGGATTGGGGTGGGGTGGGGGTGCTCAGAGGGGAGAAGGGGTCTGAAGCTGGAACTGGGGTCTGACAAGGGGGCAGGAGGGAGAATGGGTCCATGCCTGGGGCAGGTGGGAGAATGGGTCTGGGGCTGAAAAGGGGGGATGCAAAGCATGTGGTGGATGAAGGGGGCTGAAAAGGAGGGTATTTGGGATAAGGGGGCTAGAGCTGGAACTGTGGGCTGAAACGGGGCAGGGGCTAAAACTGGGGGCTTTAAAGGGGACAGGGAGAACTGGCTGGGGCTGAGCTCAGGACTGGTGAGAGAAAAGGGCTGGGAGATGTGGGCTGGGGCTGGAAATAGGGGCAGGTGAAACTGGGGGCTGAAAAGAGGGGGCAGAGAGAGAGGGGACAGACCCTGGATGGAACTGGGGAGCGTGAGGCAGGGCAGACCCTGGATGGATGGGAGAGGGAGGGCAGACGGATTGAAGGGGCAGAGAGAAAGGGCAGATGGTGGGTGGAAAGGGGAGAGAGAAAGAGGGCAGACTGGGGCAAATGGTGGATGGAAGGGAGAGAGAGGGCAGACAGTGGATGGAAGGGACATTAGAAAGGGCAGACACTGGATGGCAGAGAGAGAGAGCAAAGACAGATCCTGGATGAAAGGAAGACAGTGAAAAGAAGATGAGGAAAGCAGAAACCAGAGAAAACAAACTGTAAATATATATTTTTATTATTTTGCTTTAGGATATAGTATTGTAGCTGTGTTGTTTATAAATAGAACATGTAAATAAGGTAATCTTTTTATTGGACTAATTTTAATACATTTTGACTTAACTTTCAGAGAACAAACCCCCCTTCCTCAGGTCAGGATAGGATACTGTAACAGCACTATACTGTACTGACCTGAGGAAGGAGATTTTGGCCTCTGGAAGCCAAATGTATTAGTCCAATAAAATGGTATTATTTTATTTTCTGCATTTGTTTTATTTCTATTTGTTAATTTGTAAAGTGGTGATTGGTATTTGTTAGTTTTTTCAAATTTACATCTGCTATCTTTATATTTTGCACAGTACTAGGGGACATTTTCTGTTTCTGTGGTGTTGCATTGTATGCAGAGTCTAGCATCGGGGGTTCAGTTTAATTTTAGTCTAACTAGAAAGTTTATGATTACTTATTCTATAGTGGATTAGGGTGTATCTGTGTTTGTGAAAAAGACATGGCTTTCGGTTGGCATTGACTGTGCAGGATCGCTGATCTGTACTAATCTGTCTGTTTTCGTTTTACAATAGGTGAATTGATGTTCTAGTGCTCACTGTAGTGTTTAAGATGCTTTCCTTTTCCTTGTGTGACTGGTAGAAATTACTGCTTATGATATGCTAGAATTGCTCTATAGGTCCTGAGTGTTTTGTATTCTCGGTATGCCTAGTACTGGATTTGTGTGTGGGGGGGGGGGGGGGGGTGTTAAAAAATGACCGGCCCCGGGTGTCAACTACCCTAGGTACGCCACTGTCCATACTGTCTCCTATTTTATTTAATATCTACCTCAAGCCTCTGGCTGAGCTGCTTCGGTCAACAGACACAAAATTCTACATCTATGCTGATGATGTTCATCTACTCATACCCACTGAACCAGATCTACCCACAGATCTGAGTAAACTGACTGCCTGCCTATCTGCAACTCAGGTATGGGCAAACAACAACAGAATTTGCCTGAACCCAAATAAAACAGAGATTCTTTGGGTACCAAGTACAAGTAGACAAATACCCGATTTCAAAATACCTTTTGGGAAGTATGAACTCCCCCTAAAATCACAGGTCAGGAATCTTGGGATACTGCTAGACTCATCACTCACTCTGATCCCACAAATTCAACCAACCTTCAAAAATTGTCTCTATCACCCACAACAGCTACGAAATCTCTCTCCATATATTGAAAAGATGAGTCTGACCACAGTGGCCCATGCCATGATAATATCACGACTAGACTACTTTAATGCCTTGTACACTGGCCAAATGAAAAAGAGCTTGTATTAGCTCCAACTAATTCAGAATACTGCAGCACGACTGATAGAAGGCTGCAAGTGGCATGACCACATCACACCCTTCCTGCAAAAGCTACACTGGCTACCAATACCTTACAGGGCTAAATTTAAAACTCTATGGGCCCTGTTTACTAAGGCATATTAGCGTTTTTAATGCACCTACAATTAGTGCACACACTAACTGTGTAGATGCCTATAGGGATATTGTAGGTGTATACACAGTTAAGGCACGCACATGGTTAACGCGCATTAAAAACACTAACGCACCTATAACGCTGCTTAGTAAACAGGGCCCTATGTTTGATTTTCAAGGTCCTCAGACAAAATGGGCCAGAGTACTTAAAGAATAAGTTAGTCCTTTACATACCTTTAAGACCTCTAAGGTCCTCTCAAGGATCATCACTATCTGTACCTTCATCAAAAAAATTATACGATGTGATACCCACCAGCAAGCCTTCTCAGGAGTAGCCCCCATGCTCTGGAATTTACTCCCAGAGGGGCTATGTATAACTCGAGACTACCTCTACTTCAGGAAGCACGTGAAAGCCTGGCTTTTCTCCCAAGCCTTTAATACATAGGGTGGTGACTGGCTATACACTCATTACGCACCTGGACTAGCTTGCTATACACACTTTAACTTAGATCAGTTCCTTATCTCTTGCTTAACTATACAACAAACTTGCCTTGGCTTTAGCTAACCATCAAATTATCCCAACTGACTCTGTACCACGCTTCTTGCTCCCATCATATATCTACTCTTAGTCCCTCAACTATATGATAAGCCATATTGTAGAAAATCTTTAGCATCATATCTATGTTAGTTGAATGTTCTAATGCATGCTTATTAGGTATATCATTAGTATTATGCTAACATTGTGTTATATCTCTGGTATTTGAATTCCAGTGCTGTTAAATGTGTATATTTTTATACTGTTTCATGATAGTTCTATTATTAGATTTCAATTTACTGTTTTCAAGTTTACCTCATGTATTGTATTTATGTTTAGTCTTGGTTATTTTACTATTGTTATGCTGTTAACAAAATTTTAAGTTGTATGTTAAACTGTATCTGCTGTACACCTCCTTGGGTGAATCTCTTCATAAAGGCAGTTAATAAACCCCAATAAATAAATAAGTAATATTTCTGAAAGCGCATCAATATCACCACCAATAATATTCATCGGTCCTTACATCATTTTTTTTCAAGAAATTTTTCAAAAGTTCCATAAAATGTAACTCCAAGATTCTTTCATATCCAATATTATAACTCTTCTTCAATTTCTTTCAAAGCAGTTCAATATCAATTTATCGAAAAAGAAACCACTTAAGTCAAGATTGAAAAATCTTCAGCCTGATATTCACTAGTTCCACAGTCTCCATTAGAACACGCTCCGACATAGCACTATGTTTTGCTATGATAGCTGCATCAGGGAATTGGGCTTTATATATCTTGAAAATACTCTTCAGGCAAAACATTCATATGGAGAATTTCTGATGGTCCAAATCTGAATTTGAATTTGGGAGTATCTCTTATATTATTGTTATGATCTATGGACATTGAGTTTCCCTAATATTTGTATTGCTCATATTTGGTTTTACATTTATCATCATCATTGTCACTATCATCTACATTAGAAGTAATGCTGCATAACTCATCACTTGCATCTTCATCTTCATTATCATTGTCATGCTGTCCAAATACAGAGAAGGCTTTCACAAAGTTGAAATCATTGTCAGTTGTTCTAACAACTTTTTGTCCGATAGTAAACTCTGTTTGAATATCTTCTAGAACTGATGCAAGAACATCAAATATGTGGGAACCTTTCAGTCTTAAGGCAAGACAAGTAGACTTCCTCTCAAGCCAGTGGACTTCCTATAAAGCCAATGGACAGTCATCCCAATGTAAAATTTTCCATGGGATGACCAGCAGTCTATTGTGGTAGAGACATATGTTTGTTCACCAAGAATTGCAACCAGCTTCAGCTTCATCTCTACTTCAAAGTGACCCAACTCATCACTGTTCAGTTTGGCTGGAGACCGGTAACCAATACTAAGCTGCATTATGAGCTAACATATACCTAATGGAGCAAAAAAAAAAAAAAAGGAGTACCATAGGACATGCACAGGCATCCTGCGGTAACTTGAAAATCTGCACGTGCTGAGCACTAACGTTTTTTTCAAAATTTTTTAGGGGGTGTGTCAGAATCAGAAAGTGGGCATTTCTGCACTAACCAGTTATTGCATCTACAATGCTGTATGCAAACTGTTTAGCGCATAGATACTGCATGAACCCTCAATACAAGAGCCTTTTTACTAAGCCGAGGTAGGGCTACCATGTGCCAAACCGACCTTACCGCTGGGGTAGTGTGGGCGCCCACCGGTACTTCCGAAGTTGGCGTGTGCAGTTTCCTGTGATAGGAAATAATTTTTTATTTTCTACTGTGGGGGCATTCCTGGTGGTAATTGGCATTGCAGCCACATTGCTGTGCACTCATAGGCGCCCAGTATAAGAGGCTTGGGGAGGCTAAGCCTCCCCAGCCCAACCGTGACCTTCCCCTGGCTGCCTCCTCCTCAAAGGCAGGATGGAACAAAATTGTATATCTTCCTCTCCTCTCTGCACCGGTGCCACCTCGCTTGCGCCCATCCCCCACTCGTGATGCGAGCTTCTCACTTCTTTTACCAGCTGGATGCCTACCTGACTCCCATTCCCGCTCCCCCTAAGGCTCTGCTCCACCTCCGAGACAGTCCTTCCCCAGCAGTTCCGGCTTCCTGTGACACACTTCCTGTTCCTGCAGTTCTGGCGTGATGGCAGAGCCTGGCTATAACTGACGCATGCCTGTGAATGTTGCAGGCTGTAGCACGTGGCTGGCCTGAGCGGCTCTTATAAGTCACCGAGCTAGGGAGGGAGGCAGGCAGCTGACTGAGCTGAGCGGATCGAGCAGCAAGCAGTGGGTAAGTGTTCTTAGCTGCAAATATTGAACTGTGCTTCAGGTTAAAGGTTTTATAAGTCAAAATAAAAATAAATATTTTATTTCATGCAGATCTATTTTGTTTAAACATAACTTAATGGGCTATAAGCCCCTAATGCAGTGCATTGGTGTTCTTATATTTTGTTCTTGTGATGACTTATACTGTGCCAAAATTGAAAACTCTTATCTCTATCTGGTCATTAATAAAAGGAGCTCATTGTGAATAGGTTGTTCTGTGGCTGTACATGAGGAATTATGATATTATGATCCCTTGTTTTTGTATTGTTGACGGTCTGTGTTTTCCATATTTATTTATTTGTTACATTTGTACCCCACATTTTCCCACCTATTTGCTGGCTCAATGTGGCTTACATAATACCGTAAAGGCGTTCGCCAGTCGGTTGTTAACAAATACAAGGTTATGTTGTGGTCGAATGAGGTAGTTGTGTGTCAGGCAACATGAGGGTCGGAGGGAGTAAAGATTGTGTATTGTCCAGTACAATTATTGGTTATGCTGTGTTGCTGGGTGTGGGGATTTACGTTGGATTGGTGGGGTAAGCCTTTTTGAAGAGGTTGGTTGTTAGTGTTGTCTTTCTTCTATGTTTGTGCAGCGCTGCGTACGCCTTGTAGCGCTATAGAAATGCTAAATAGTAGTAGTAGTAGTAGTGATTTCCTGAAGTTTAGATGGTCATGGATTATTTTCACAGCTTTTGGGAGACCAATCCATAGTTGTGCGCTTATGTAGGAGAAGCTGGATGCGTAAGTTGTTTTGTATTTAAGTCCTTTGCAATTTGGGTAATGTAAGTTTAGGTATGATCGTGATGATCCGATTCTGTTTCTGGTTGGTAGATCTATGAGGTCTGTCATGTATCCTGGGACTACGCCGTAGATGATTTTGTGAACCAAGGTGCAGATTTTGAAGATGATTCGTTCTTTAATTGGCAGCCAGTGCAGCTTTTCTCATAGGGGTTTAGCACTTTCGAAGAGCGTTTTACCAAAAGTCAGCCTGGAAGCTGTGTTTTGGGCGGTTTGGAGATTTTTGCGAGTTTTTCTTTACATCCCGCATAGATTCCGTTGCAGTAATCTGCATGGCTTAAGACCATTGATTGTACAAGGTTTCAAAAAATTTCCCTCGGGAAGAAAGGTTTTATTCGTTTAAGTTTCCACATTGAATAGAACATTTTCTTTATTACGGAGTTTACTTGGCTCTCAAGGATAAGGTTATGGTCAATTGTGATGCTGAGTATTTTTAGGCTGTCTGAGGTAGAGAGGGTGTGTTCTGGGGTGTTTATGGTTGTGGGTTTGTACTTGTTATGTTGAGATGAAAGGATGAGGCAGTGTGTTTTTTCAGTGGTATATTGGTGTATTAGGGTTTGCCCAGTGTAATATTTACAGTGCTGCCTTTTCATGCATAATGTTACTTCATTAATGTGACCATTTCATTTTGGGATTTTCCATGGATGGAAATAGCAGTGTTTAATAATTGATAACATTTTTGAATAGTATACACAGGTCAATATATGCTTTGAACAATCACTTTATTCTTTGACATATGATACCTATCTAATATCTAAATTTAATAAAAGGTATTAATTGTGACTATTTTACTTATTTTTTTTCTGCGTGTTGTCAGAAAATTATGGATATAAGCCCCACCCCTGGCACCACCCCTATCTCCGCCCCCTTTAGCCTCCCCAAACAGTTGGGCCACCGACTGCCTATGTGCACACTACCTGATTACCGCACGAGTAGCGCATGTGCTCTTACTGCCAAGTAAATAGGTGGCGGTAAAGGATCAGGCAGTAAATAGCCACATGCAAATTTTAATATTAGCACACAGCCATTTACTGCCCCAGTTTAAAAAAGACCTTTTCCCCACTATGGCAAAAAAATGGCCAAGTGCGCACCAATTTCACACGCCAAAACTAGCGCAGGCCACTTTTTAATGCGGCTTAGTAAAAGGGCCCCATAGGCAACGCTACTGTTCTCATAGGCTGTGCTCACTGAACAGCAAAACTTAAGATGAGATGATCCACTGTTTGCGTAGCGAGGTTTGCAATAGCAAAACCCTGTTCAGGTTTTGCTGTTTCATTTGGTTTACCAAGAATCATCATTTATGTCTTGCTTCCGCTTTTACTTTTCACTTTTAACTGCAAGCATTAGATGTAACTGAGTACAAGTAGTAAAAATTGGTAAAATTATTACTGTGGTAAAAGTAAGAAATGTTTCCTATACTTCTTTACAAGTAAAAGTGACAAAAGTTGTACTTACATATCGTAGCTAATTACATTTACTGTGGGCCTCTTTTACAAACTCGTGCTACTGATTCTCGGTGCAGCAAATAAGAGGAAACCCATTCAATTCCTATCGGCTTCCTCTTATTCGCTAGTGCGGCTTTGTAAAAGAAGCCCTGAGTTACTATACGATGCTGTCTGAGGGATATTCAAAGACTTCACAATTGTACCCTGATCTGTGGCAGATCCTCAATGCTCATAGTTGGGTCTTTGTTTTCAAATGATGAATTTATCTTGTCATCATATGAATTGGTAAAACATAACATAGGTTAGGGGGGTGGGATTCACTTGGGAGATGACAGATTAATTCTTTAAGGGGCCCTTTTACAAAGAGGGGGTAAGCCCAACGTGGGCTTACTGTACATTAACCCAGAACTATCACCAGCCCAACATGGCCACTGGTGGTAGTTCTACCATGTCTGGCATGCCGGAAAATATTTTAAATTTTATAGCGCGGCACTAACTCAGCGGTAATCGGGCATCACGCTGCCTGGTTACTGCCTGGTTAGCACGGGAACCCTTACCGCCCCCGCATGGCCACACGATAAGAGTAATCTTACTGCATGACCATTTTTTAGGGGCTTTTTACCCGCTGTGGTAAAAAGGGCCCTGGTGTGTGAGAAGAACAGCCCCCGTTGCTACCACAAAGCCCTTTTTCCTGCAGCTTAGTAAAAGGACACTTATGGGCACATAGATCCTCATTACATCAAAATAATTTCAGAACTTTAGTGCAGGTGATACTCTTAACCCAGTTAGACTATTCTAACTTTTTGTATAGTAATGTTTCGGTTGGGCTATGGAAGCGACTAAACTTGCTGCAAAATACTTCGGCAAGGTTGATTTTCGGTTTGGGTCAATTTGTTAGTGTTTCATTGGCTGTCATTTCAACAATGTATTGGACTTAAATAATTTGTCTATGGTTTATAAATCCATTTATGGTTCAAATTCAGATAGTGTAGGAGAACTGCTTGTAATATCTTCTCGGGGGCGAAATCTCTGTTTTTCCAGAACTCTGCAACTGGGTTATCCTATCTTAAAAAACATTCAATTAAAATCTCTTTATGAAGGCTCTTTTCCATTTCAAGAGGCAAGGCTTTGGAATATGCTACCTGTAAAAATGAAACATATATCCTCATATTTGCTTTTTCGAAAATCGTTAAAGACTTATCTGTTTGAAAATCAACTGGGTATTCAGGACTTCAGACTATGTAATTGATAAATGTATATTCATCTTTTGTCGAGAGCCTCTTGAACTGTAAACCACTGAGAATCCTTACTGGAATATTGTGCAGTATATAAAATTAAAAAGAAAAAAAGTATGTGCTTTTCAATGTGATTGGCTACATCAGAGATTGAACTAATAAGGAGTGATGCAGAAGTACAAGGGAAGTTGATATTTATCCAGATGAGCTATTCTGTGTTATTTTTTCTATTTCATTTTCAAAGGATTTCTGGAATTTATCTTTTCACTTTACAGTTTTGGGGCAGGATATGATACATAGAATAAACACTGTTGTAATGCATTTCACTTCTAGGCCATAAAGCAACAAAAAGTGGACATTCTGGACGGGGTATAACTTCCTACAGTTATGCTCACCTTTCTTCCTTTGGAAAGTAGGCTGAGAATAATTAGAATATGTGACCTGGTTTCTTTGCAGCATGGCATGAATCAATAGCAATTTCTTCTATAAAAGTTTGGCAAGCTGACCCAACTGCTTACAGAATAATGTACATTTACATGGTCTCCAAAATGTGTTTAAAATGCATTAAAATTTAGAGTATTCACATCACATAATTTCTCTTATTAGCTATGATGTGAGTCACACTCTAAACAAGTTGGTAATTAATCGAACGCACCAGTGACCTTTCATGCTAAGCTGCCACTGAAAATTCAATACATTGTAAATTGGCCATCACCCATTTTCTAATTAAGGCAATGAATTGGCAATATTTTATATTATTCTTATAATGCACTGGCTATTAACCACTCATTATGTGGAAATGTAAATGAAGAATTTAATGTTAAGGTCACAGGCCTCTAATCTGTGAAATTTCAAGATGTGGAAGAAATGAGAAACAGAATACATTTCTATGGCATGGAACTAAGTATCCTTTGTGCTATCCTTAACATCTAGACTCTATATGGCCATTTTCAGCTGAGAACATTTCTTAGACATGACTAAGGCTAGAAAAGAAGACAGCCACATACAAACTGCAACCTTCAGAAAACCCACTGCTCCTCACAGATACCTACATTAACCACCCCCCCCCCAAAAAAAAAAAAAATCATCCGTAATTAGAGAAATTTCCAGAGAATTAATCAGAATTTATTTTTTTAAATGAGGAAATGACTTAGGGGTCCTTTTACTAAGCAACAGTAAAACGTGGCCTGTGGTAGTGCAAGCGCATCTTTTGGGTGCAAGCTGGGCCATTTTTTACCACGTCTAGGAAAAGGGGCTTTTTTTAAGGGGCCAGAAGATGACCGTATGCTAAAATTGAAACCAGCAAACATCCATTTTCGGCCTGAGACCTTACTGCCACCTACTGACCTAGTGGTAAGGCCTCACGTGCTACCCATGTGGTAAGCATGTAGCACGTGCCAACTGCTGTTTACCGCTGGGTAAGCGGTCTATGGTAGAAAATAGAAAATTATTTTCTACCGTGGGATTTGATGTATGCCAAATTTGGAATTACCTGGCTCACGAGCTAGCTGGGCGGTAGTGCCGATTTGGCATGTGCTGTACTCACGTAGGTCCTCCCACGCCTTTGTAAAAGGTACCTTTAATTGTCTGAGTAAAAATCAGTGTTTATTTTGTGAACAGAAGCTAGGATAGTAAAACTAACTAATGTGGAATAAGTCGGCCTTGCTTATTCCTCATATTCTCTAGCCCTCATTCCTTACTCTCATTCCCTCTTTCAGATCCCACTCTTGCCCTGCCATGCTTTCCCAGGACCTGTGGTTCACTTTTCCCACAGCTCAGTGTCTACTGTACTCTCTTACCCCCATCCCTTTCCCAGTTCCTATTGCTCAGTCTCCCCTGTCAACCACACTCCCATTCCTTACAATATACTAATCTCTGACAGCTCTGATGACTCTTGGATGGTTTGTGTGACTCCCGGTCCCTTCAAGCTGAGCTGTGTCAGTACTTCCAAGCTTCTGGTGAATCCTCACAAAAACTGTGCGGGATTATAATTACTGCATGGCTCAAAATTCCTAAGAGACATGCAGAGCTGGAAGTAGTCAGCACACAATGCTGCCATGTGGCATTCTGTATTTCCTCCTTCATCCTCCCCACCTACAACTACCAGAACAGGTAAGAGAGTGAAGATACAATGAAAATTACAAGAATGATACATTAGATGGTCAACAATTAGAGAGACCTTTGCAAAAATCCTGGAATTTATGGGTGAAAATCAGTTGAAACTGATAATGTAGGACTCCATCTGTAATGTAGGTGAGGATATCCCATCCAGTCAAATCTGTTTCAAATGAAGGGTTGGGTACCTCACCACACTCTGCTATGTCTACATCCCAATGAGGTGCCACCATGATCAATGCCCAGTTCAAAATATTTCAACCCTTCTAATAACAAAGCTTCTGCTAATTGGCACTCAGTGATATGAAACAATAACAGTGAAGTGGCCTGGATGGAACAAAAGGTGGTTCCAACAACTTTGGAACTTCGTTATCACATTATGTATGCTGTAGGAAGCATAAGTCCATTGGACATTTTAATACTGACACTGTTGAATTTACATAGGAAGCTCTGTACTGCTGTGACAACCGATTATGACCCCTGAAGCAGGCACTTGCGAAACACGGGCTATGTCAGGCCCTCCAATAAAATCTGCTTCCTCTGATTTTTGACTCTGCCTTGTTGTTCCATCTGTGGTCCACTTCACTGTTATTGCTCAACATTTGGTTTATGTTGCTGGTTCCCTCTGGTCTGTTCTCTTCAGTGATGTGAAACCAATGATCACCTCCTACCACCTTTAGACCTATGTTTTGGGAACTTCTTACAATATGTTTTATGTTACAGTCACATTTGGACAAGGGACTATTGCACTCTTGATAGTTTGTGCACTAAAATCTCATTTTTTTATTGGTCTGATGTCAGATATTATGATCCACAGGGATTCTAGACAAAGACAACAGAACACATATTTCAGGCTCTCTTATTTTTCTGGCTATCACCAGAACATAACAACAGATGGATCATGATGTCAGTTCATTGGTTCATGGCATTGGACCCAGGCAGAACATTTGCTACAGCTTTGCACTTGCTTTTATTCTATTCAGATCATTTATTACCCATTTAATCCACTTGGATTTATGGCAGCTAACAAAAAAGAAGCCAACATAGAATGTTTAGAAATTAAAAAGTCCAATTTTAGGAACAATAGCAAGTAAGTACATCAGTATCTGTCTTAAAATATTTATGGAATAGGAATGTTTTCAAATACTTATGATACAATACCCAAGAGTATTGGACTCTGATCTGTAAAGGGAGCTCATTCCATATTTTACTGGCTTGACACATGAAAGAACTATCTAAAATTTGTTTAAAATGCTGTCTTATTGAAGGATATCTCACAGTAAGAAAAGTCGGGAAGCACAGAGAACCTTGTAGGTGGATACTCAAAAAGTTCACAGTCGTTTAGAACCCAGACCATTCAAGGTCTTGAAAACTATACATGCAATAAACTTGATACATGACTGAATGGGCAGCCAGTGTAATTGGAATAGCAACTTTTCATACATCTCCTATTTATAAAACAATGTGTACCCATCACCAGGCATCATGAAAGCTTAATTTAAAATGTTAACCCCCAGATTCTATAAAGGTTGCCCAAATTTGGGTGTGGATCCCAGATGCACATGCAAGTTAATTAGTTAGGGGCCCTTTTACTAAGACATGTAAGCACCTATGTGTGCCCAACACGCGCCAATTTGGAGTTACCGCCCGGCTACGCGTGGCCCTTGCTGTAATTTCATTTTTGATGCGCGTTTGCTAGACGTGTCTGAAAAATTTATTTTCTGATGCGCATAGTGGACGCACGTTAAGTGGCTTTCTATGCACATAGGTCATTACCTCCTGGTTAACGTGTGAGACCTTACCGCCAAGTCAATGGCTGGTGGTAAGGTCTCAGACCCAAAACGGACGCGTGGCAATTTTGATTTTGCCGCATGTCCATTTTTGGCAAAAATTTAAAAAAGGCAGTTTTTACAGGTGCGCTGAAAAATGAATCTGCGCTCCTAAAACCCATGCCTACACTAGTGCAGGCCATTTTTCAGCGCACCTTAGTAAAAGGACCCCTAAATGAGCTGTTAACGATCAATTATTGACCTTAACTGGCACTAATTAGAACTTAGGGGCAGATCTGCCTACATACTATTATACAACATTTCATGCCTACATAGTCTTGCGTGCAACTCAAAAGTGGCGAGGCATGGGCGGATCAGGGGCATTCCCAAAATTAGAGTGCAGTGTTATAGAATAGGATCACTTACTACATTACATTATCAAATTTTTCTATTCTGCCCACACCACAATTAGTTCGAAATGGATTACACAAGAACTAGAAACAGTCATTCTAGGAATTACAAAACCAAATTAAAACAAGTTAATTCAGAAAAATAAATGTTACATATCATATCAAAATAAAACTGGTCAGCTAAACAAGGCACAGTTTCAACTACTTGGATAGCCTAGAGGGGCATAATCGAACGGCACTGGCCATCTATATGGCCGGCCCCGTAAAGCGGTATCCCGGCTGTATTATCGAAATAAGATAGCCGGCTATCTTTTGTTTCAATAATACGGTCGGAGCCGGCCAAATCTCAGCATTTGGGCCAACTTTAGAGATGGCTGGCATTGGTTTCTGGCGATAATGGAAACTAATGCCAGCGATCTCAAACCTGGCCAAATCCAAGGTATTTGGTCGTGGGAGGAGCCAGCATTTGTAGTGCACTGGTCCCCCTCACTTGCCAGGACACCAACCGGGCACCCTAGGGGGCACTGCAGTGGACTTCAAAAATTGGTCCCAGGTGCATAGCTCCCTTACCTTAGGTGCTGAGCCCCCCAAATCCCCCCAAAACCCACTCTCCACAACTTTACACCACTACCATAGCCCTAAGGGGTGAAGGGGGCATCTACATGTGGGTACAGTAGGTTTTGGGGGCGGGTTGGAGGGCTCCCATTTACCACCACAAGTGTAACAGGTGGGGGCCTGGGTCCACCTGCCTGAAGTGCACTGCACCCACTAAAAACTGCTCCAGGGACCTGCATACTGCTGTCAGGGAGCTGGGTATTTATTTATCACAGATATTTCAGGCTGGCATAGAGGCTGGCAAAATTTTATTTTTATTTTTTGGGTGGGAGGGGGTTGGTAACCACTGGGGGAGTAAGGGGAGGTCATCCCTGATTCCCTCCGGTGATCATCTGGTCAATTGGGACACTTTTTTGAGGCTTGGTCCTAAAAATAAATGGACCAAGTGACGCCGGCCAAATGCTTGTCTGAGCCGGCTTTCTTTTTTCCATTATTGGCCGAAGCCGGCCATGACTTAACCACGCCCCTGTCCCGCCTTCCATACCCTGCCAACACGCCCCCTTGAACTTTCGCTGGCTCTGCGACGGAAAGCAGTTGGAGTCGGCCAAAATCGGCTTTCGATTATACCGATTTGGCTGGGTTTAGGAGATGGCTGGCCATCTCCCGATTTGTGTTGGAAGATGGCCAGCGATCTCCTTCGAAAATAAGCAGGCTAGTTAACCATCTCAGATACATATGAAGGTAGTATATTCCACCGCTTTGCTGCTTGTTAAGAAAAATTTATGGAGAAAGGTTTAGAAGATTTCATGCCCTTACACATGGGGAATGCCAATTTCAGTTTGTTCAATGTCCCATATCTAGAATATAAAGTTTTAATCAAACCTACCATGTAGGGTGGAGCAATTCCTTCAATTATTTTAAAGACCATGCAATACACTTTAAAGTGAATTCTAGCTTCCATAGACAGCCATGTAACTTATGTAACCCTATCAAATGTGTTGAGTGAGCACATCTACTACATCCCCCATGAAAAGCATCATCCCCAATCTTTTCTTCTCTTCTCTCACCTCCCTTTCATGCTGCCACAGTCCTGGGGCCTAAACAGAATGGCAGCACCCTTTCCTCCCGATGTCTTATGTTGGAGGGGGCAAGACTGGCCAACTATGAACCCACACACAGGCTCCAATGCCCAATGCTGCTCTTATGTTTCTGCTACCTTTCTGTCTCATGTTAGGGAGTGGGGGCTGTCCAAAAATCAAATCGACACACTGGAGTCTTGCAGATATTAATTCTACTTATGGACATGTTTAACATTTATTTCTATGAGAAGAGATATAGAGACAAATGAACAGGATGCTGGTGTTGTGTCAGGGTAGCTCTATCTAAAGTAATGGAAAGCAGCAAGATTGAAAGATCCCTGGCGCAGCAACAAGGGAGCCGTGAATCGCGTCAGAGTTATTGTGCTGGACTGCATAGGATGAAATGTGCTGCATGACTTTTGATATGGAACAGCGTAATGTTGAGAGATAAGTGGATGTTTTTTTGAGCCTGCTAGAGTTGAAAGTATATGTAGTAATGTAAACTGTGAAGGGTGTTGGAACTTATTTCTGTTTGTGAACAATTTTTGAAATTATATTTTTGATAGGACTTGCAAAATAAAAGGGAGGTTTTTTTAAGCTAAAGATTGAAAAGAAGGGAGCAAAGACGTTGTGGCTAAGCTACCCCAATTTTCTGAGGCTTTTTTCTACCCACAGAATTTTGCTGCGTTGAGCTGCTTGGAAGATTTAGAATGCAGGAAACTTCAACACCAGTCACCAGACTATGGTGTTATGCTTGTACAATTTGATTTGGTTGGAACCACTGTCCTCATTGTAATTTAAGATGCGAATCATTGGCCATCATACATGTGCTGTTTAATAAGCCAACAAATTGATGACATAACTCTGAGACTGTGTATATTTGTTTAAGCACACTCACAATCCTCTGTCTTAATGATGTCTGTTTGTGGAGGACTGTTTCCTGATGAAGCCCCTATGTCCATTCTTTCCAACATTCCATCGGGTTGGAAAAATAAGCATTTATGTAGAAAAAATAAAATCTGAGAATGATCTCTGTAAGGCAGCTGGTAAAGTCTGACAGGGTCACAAGAGACATGCTCAGTGAGCATCCTATGGAGATATGCACAGAAAACCAGTCGCTGCAAGCTACCTCTGCGTTACTCAGTGCCAGCTGGATAAAGCATCACTGACAGTGTGAACACATACAGGGATCAGTTCCAGTCTTGTCCTCCTCTCTGCACACTGCTGTTCCTATTAAGGGCCTTATCTTTTTTGGCCTGGGGTATGACACCATCAGCAGTTACATGGGCCTTCTCATGTGAGCTCCGATGCAAACCTTACAATGAATGATTTGTTGCCTGGTCACAAATTATGCTATTCATGGCCAAATAAAAGGAGCAGCAGCAAAGAAGGATCATGAATAAATATTCGTGGATGAATAAAACATACACATATGCTTTTGAAGTGAATTATATTCTCTCTTCATGCACAGAACTGAAAGTATGTAATCTCAGAGATTTTAACCCCGTGTGGTTGCCAAGTTGCTTTTTATCTGACATTGCTTCTGGAGCAACCTTACCTTTGTGGGCTGTAGTTGATCAAAGATACTCTCTTTGACTGTACCCACAGCGCTGTTGGACTTGCGTTTTTGCTTGTATGCTAGTGTGGTAGAGATTATTGATGGTTTCAGTGCTGAATTCCTATAGGTTCCATTGCCAAAGGCGAAAATTGCATTTTCTGAACAGACAGAAAAAAAGATGTCACATATTGATCAAATAAGGCTTGTTAGCATGAAATTAACCATTAACATGACATTGTTGTAAGCACTTGCTTCCAAAGTTGAAGCATTTCACCATTCCAAAAATATGCAACAGCTAGAAAAGGAAGGGAATAGTGAACTAATCTAACTAATGTTTTATATGTTAGTTTTTCTACTTCATTTTCTAAGGATTTCTGGAATATATATTTTTACCTTGCTGTTGTGGGGTAAGATGCGTGGATACATGCAGGGCTGCCAAGAGGGGGGGGGGGGGGGGGGGGCAGGAGAAGCAAAATTCCCTGGGCCCAGCCTCCAAGGTTGGGGGGGGGGGGGGGGGGCGGTGCTGGCAAGCTTCTTCCTGCCTGCCTACTTCCGGGTCTGGCTCTCCTGTGTGCCGATACCCGGATGATTGTATTAACACGTTAACCATCTAGGTCCTGGCACACACGAGCAGGAGACGACAGACTGAGGGAGGAGCAGTCAGACACAGGAAGGTATGGGGAAAAGCAGAGGCGGTGGCACAAATGTGGGGGGCAGGGGCAGCGGCCCGAATGTGGGGGGGGGGGGGGTCCCGAGTGGGGGGGCGCAGCAGGCCAGGTGGTGGTGGGGAGGGTCAGTTGGTGGGCCTGCCCCAGGCCCAGCTGTGCCTCTTGGCATCCTGGATACATGAAACAAACACTGTTTTAATGCATTTTGGGGTAAACTCAATAAAGGCTGCTAAAGGTTAGGTTCCAAAAATGTGGACACTATGTCAGTGTTCTAAAACGTCAGATTTGTGTGCCAAGTGTGTTACAGAATTACTACTGTGAATCAGCAGTTACATACCACAGTTTAGGTACAACCACTTACATCATGTATATGATAGGTGTAAACGGCACTGCCAAAGGGGTCCTTTTACCAAGCTATGGTAAAAAGTGCTCTGTAGTAGCAGCAGCGGGGGGCCATTTTTGCTGCGCACTGAGGCCCTTTTTTACCTCAGTGGGTAGAAAGGCCAAAAAAACCATGGCCGTGTAGTAAGATTGCTCTTACCGCATGGCCATGCAGGGGGAACACTTACCACCACCCACTGAGGTGGCAGTAAGGGCTCTTGCGCTATCCCGGAGGTAACTGGGTAGAGTGCAGTTCTGCCCGATTATTGCCGGGTAACTGCCGCACTTCGTAGTGTGGCAAATGACATGTGCTGGGGCTAGACCTACTGATAAAACCCGTGTTTGGCCATTGGTAGCATCAAGCGGGAAAAAAAGTAGAACAACAAAACCTCTCACAGATGGTGTCCAAAACAAGCTTTATTGAGGATTCTTCCAAAATAGTGATAACGACCTGACACGACTCGTGTTTCGGCCTTCTCGGCCTGCATCAGGGGTCTAGGGATTCATTATTCAATACATATTCCTAGACTAGTCATCAAAGGGTTAAACTTCCAATCGTGAAAGGATTCCCAAATGCGTACAGATACAGCGATTGTTGCTATATCCATGTTTGGGAATCCCTTCACGATTGGAAGTTTAACCTTTTGATGACTAGTCTAGGAATACGTATTGAATAACGAATCCCTAGACGTCTGATGCAGGCTGAGAAGGCCGAAACACGCGTCGTGTTGGGCCATTGATAGCTCCAGATTTGCATTCAGTAAGCCCACATTGGGCTTACCACAGCATAGTAAAAGGGCCACAAATGCTGAGTTAAGAAAGTAGCAATGCAGAGGGGCAGGTGTTTTGCGTCCATTTGCTATTCATGTACTTACGGACACAAACGTTATTAATGAAGAGATGAAGGAAGCTCTCACATTCCGCCTGTCTGTTGCCGCTAGCATTGCAAGTGCACCAGGGTGCTATGTTGGAGGTGGAATTATCCACATAATTAGGTGTGATGGGACTACCTGCAAAAGAAATATCGAAGGTTCACCATTGTACTTTTTGATCACAATGTAAGCATTCGCTAAAGGGATGATTTCTTAAACTTTTTTTCTCATAGACATGGAATGTGGGGGAAAAAAACTTTAGTAAATCAGATTTGTAATTGTACTTCATTTATAGAGGAATATACCACTTAGAATAAGGATTGCAAAACATTGTACATTGGAAAAGAACAAAATCATTTGCATCCAAGAAAAAAGCCTGGGAACACTCTTTGACATTTGACAGCAGCTATTGGTCAGCAGAATAAGTAGAAAACATGGCATCCATTGTTGTCTAGGAATGACAGCAGATAGTCGTTTGGAATACTGACTTCATGAGAACATTGGGGGAAAGGTCTAGCAAATGGGGTCCACCTCCCAAAAGCAAACATACTGTAAATAGCACGTAGATACGCTTATAAGGTGCAGAGCAGTGCCACTTGTGAATTCTTACACATATTAGCTAAAAACTGAAAAATAAATTGTACCTAAATGTGGCAATTTTGAAAGTCCACCAGGTGTCTGTAGTCCCTGTGTTCTCTGTTCTTTCAGGTCTTGCTGCTACTTGAGGGCTTTCCCTTTCAAAATGAAGGAGCCGACCAGGGCCAGCTCGAGGGGTTCTGGCACCCTGAATCGGCTTTTGCTTTTGTGTTCCCATCACAAGGTCAATCTTGTGGTATGAACTCTGCAGATATTGGGCACATATGTTGAAAGAGGCCCCACATCAGAAGGAAATTGCCATTGCTTATCCAACTTTTCTGGCCTGAAGTGTGACACTTGACCTCTCCCCATCTTTCTGAATTCAGTCTCACAGACCTAGTTTCCATTGTCCTCCAAATCCCCATTCTGTTTCTTAGTCCCTCCGTCTTCCATGTCTCTACTCTTCCATTCTCCCCTATCCCTGTCCTCGCTCACAACCCCACTCAAGTCTTGTTCCCACTTATACTCCCAATAACCAGCCAACCATAGAATCTGTCTTCTTCTTGTTTTCCACCCAATCTCAAAGTCTCCACCTATGTCTGAATCCCCATTCTCCATATCCCTAGTATCTGCTCTTCTGCCTCTTTCTTCAATTCCCCTGCATCTATTTGCCTAATTTCGACTCTGATATTCATTCACACTGCCTTTCCTCCTCTTTACCCCAGTAGACACACAAAACTCAAAGTCCTGGATTTCAAACATGATGACTTTAGTAAAATAAGGGAGTATCTGAGGAAATGGCTAGCAGGATGGGACAATATAAGAGAAGTGGAAAGTCAGTGGACCAAGCTGAAAGTAGCAATAAAAATAGCAAGGGATCTCTATGTAAGGAAAGTAAACAAAAGCAAGAGGAAAAGGAAACCGATATGGTTCACTAAACTAGTGTCTGAAGGAATAAAGGCAAAACAGGTGGCATTAATGAAGTACAGAAGAACACAGAAAAAAGAACATAGAAATGAATATCACATAAAACTCAAAGAGTTGAAGAGAGAAATATGACTGGCAAAAGGGCAGGCGGAAGAAAAAGTGTCTAGAGACATAAAGGTGCCGATGATCAAAAATAAACGTGGGCGCTAGAGGCCATTAGTGCCATACTAGCGCCTGCATTTACCAGCACAGAATGTTCAGAGGGGTCTAGCGCAGCAAACAATGAGTGTGTCAGGCCTTAACGCAGATAACATGCAAATGTAGTCAAGCTCATTTAAATGAGGCCATTTTGTATTCCTCCCCAATGATCAGAAAAGAGCACCTGAAACAAAGGTGCCTTACCACTGTAAAAATTAACGCTAGGTCTGAGCAGGCATTAGGGTGTTGGAAGAGAGGATTTCCCATGATTCTCATGCTTCTCTCACGATTCTTTCTGCAAAATCCTACCGTTTTTTGATTGCTTCTGGAAGCAGAAGGAAGCCTGTGCAAGCCCTTGAGTGCCAGTTGTGAGAAACAGCAGACCCGAACGTGATGCATACATTGGCGTTCTTGTCCTGCTTCTAAATTTAAAGTGGCCATGCTTTAAAAAAAACAAAGCACACGTTGGTGTCTGTTACTTGCATCTAAATATAGGCATCTAGAAAAAAAAATAATTAAAAACGCTTATATTTAGGCTGCAGAAAACAGACGCCAATGTGTGCTTCACGTTGGGTTTTACCAGGCGTATGTGCACAGGAGCTGGGCTTACCACTGAACTCTTTTGTGCATGCACCAATTACAATCCTCCCACTGAACCCCTTAATGCTCAAAGCTATAAGCGCGCCTATATTTGCATCTCATCTGCTTTGAGCATTAGGGGTGTTGTTCTTCTGCGCTGTTCCGGTGCTATTTTTATGACGCTATTCAGAATAGTGCCGGAGTTTTGATCATCTGCCCCAAAGAGAGGTGACAAGACTTTTTTCAGATATACTGGGGAAAGGAGGAAGGCTAGAAAAGGAATTGTGAGATCGAAAGCTGCTGAGAATCGATATGTGTAGAGTGATGAGGAATACTGAACAAATACTTCTATTCTGTGTTCATGGAAGAAAATCCTGGAGAAGGTCCTCTGTCAGCTGACAAAGACATACATGGGAGTGGAGTAGATATCACACTGTTCACAGAAGAAAGTGATTATGAAGAACTGGAAAACTGAAAATGGACAAAGCCATGGGACCGGATGAGATATATCCAAGGAGACTTAAGTAGCTCAAAGAGGTTCTGGTGGGTCCTCTTAAAGATTTGTATAATAGATCCTTGGAGACAGGGGAAATTCCACAGGATTGAAGAAAGGTTGATGTGGTCCATCTCCACAAAAGTAGTGACAGAGAAGAAGAAGAAGGAAACTACAGGTTGGGAAGCCTCACTTTGGTGCTAGGAAAAATTATGGAGGTGCTGCTGAAGAAAAGGATAGTACAATTCCTAGAATCCAATAGCTTACAAGATCCGAGGCAAAACGGTATTACCAAAGGAAAATTGTGTCAAACAAACCTGATTGATTTCTTTGACTGGACGACCAGAGAACTGGATGGAGGGCACATGCTAGATGTGGTCTATTTGGACTTCATCAAAGCCTTTGATATGGTTTCTTATAGAAGGATGAACAAATTGACTGGGCTGAAGTTAGGACTCATAGTGGTGAACTGGATTAGAAGCCAGTGGACTGACAGACGTCAATCACACCGACTGTGGCCAGAGTGCTGTCTCAAGGCATGAACAACCAATCAGTTAATTAGAGCACATTGGCATGAAGATGGTTTGTGCTCTGATTAACTGATTGGTTGTTCACGCTTTGAGACAGCTGATTATAGCGAAACTCTGGCCACAGTCAGTGTGATTGACTTTATATACACTTTTGAATCTTCAGCTAAGTTAAAAGCTAAGTGTTTGCTTTTTTCTTTTGTTTGCCACGTGTTTGAGTGGATCCTTTTAAATTGAACATTCTGTGGAGTTTTAACAATATTTTGTATGAAAGGGTATTATACCGAGGAAGAGATTTGAACCTGTTTAAGTCTTTTCTACCCAGTAAGTGTTTGACGGGTGGAGGTGAGGTTGCTGAGGCTTTTTCCCTTTTATACTTTTTTTGTACTCAACAGGAATATAGTGTTTAAATGGTACTTTGCATATTGCATGAGAGAAGTCTTTATTGTGAGATATATATACTCTTTCATCCTCTTTATTACCGAACAAGAGTTTTTGTATTTGTTTGATTGTTCTAATGTGGACCTATTGAGGTGTTTCATTTATATTGTACTGACGTGTTTGTCATACTTATGTTAGTTGAATGTTCTAATGTGTGTCAATTAAGGTGTATCATTTGCACTGCTGACATTGTATTGCATCTATGTTATATGGATATTCTTTCTATTCTGCCTATTATGGTATCACTCATATTATATCCTGTTGACGTTTATCATATTTCTATAATTTGATTGTTTAATTGTGCTATTCACTGTCTATATTTCTGATACTGTATCATGTTACTCATATTTCTAGGATTCAGTTTGCCATCTCTAAGTTTACCTCATTGATTGTATATTTGTTTATATTTATATTATTGTTATGCTGTTAAATTTGTAAGTTTTATGTTATGCTGTACCTGTAGTACAGCACCTTGGGTGAATCTCTTCATAAATGCAGTTAATAAATTCCAATAAATAAATAAAATACAAACAGACCCTCATCAGCTCTACCAAATAGGAACAAAAACATGCAAATACTGAACTGCAAAGCCTGAGAGGCCAGATTCTACATGGAGAAATAAAAACAGAAAGGCATTTCCTCTTGCACTGTGTAAAATATAAGATAAGATATGCCGTGCATTTGCATTCCCAAAGTTGACACTAAAACTTCTGATGATTTTTTTTTTCTATTGTATCTTTGTTGTCTGGACATTTTAGAGACTGACAAAATGCTCCATTCCCACAACCTACAAAGATTCCAGTTTTCTCCAGAGCCATTACAGCTACTGTAGTGATAGGACGGATCAAATTGGGGGAAGAGTAGCGCTGTATGTTAAACAAGACCTTGAATCAAATAGAATAAAAGTTCTGCATGAAAGAAAATACATCTTGAAACCCTTATGGATAGAAATTCCACGTGTAAAGGGGAAAAGGATAGTGATATGAGGATACTACCGTCTGCCTGGCCAGAATGAACAGGCAGATGTTGAAATGTTAGCAGAAATTAGGGAAGTTAACGAGCTAGGTAGCACAATAATACTGGGTGATTTCAATTGGAGTGGCCTAGTGGTTAGGGTGGTGGACTTTGGTCCTGGGGAACTGAGGAACTGAGTTCAATTCCCACTTCAGGCACAGGCAGCTCCTTGTGACTCTGGGCAAATCACTTAACCCTCCATTGCCCCATGTAAGCCACATTGAGCCTACCATGAGTGGGAAAGCGTGGGGTACAAATGTAACAAAAATAAATAAAAATAAATTGCCAAATATTGAAACATTCACAACTCAAATGTGAGTACTGATTTGGTCTTGGGGTAAAATTGCTAGCTCATTTAACAGGAATTACTGGCAAAATGAAAAAAGTGGAGAAAAAAAAAGACCTCAGTACCCACAAACTCATCAGACCACACATGTAAATACATCAAATATTGTGGGCAATTTCTGGTCTCTGCATCAAAGATATTGTGGAATTAGAAAAAGTACAGAGAAGGGTGACCAAAATGGTAAAGGTGATGGAACAACTCTCCCATGAGGAAAGGCTAAAGAGACTAGGTACTTCTGGATGTTTTCACATCTTTGTATTTCTTGCTCTGTTATTCTCATCTTCATCCTTTGTTTATTGTTCCTGACTTCTGATTCCACCTCAGTTTCTTTCCTCTTTTTTTCTTTATGCTTTCATTTATACTTCATATTTTCATTTTTTTAGTCACTTTCTAATTTTCTTTATTTTCTCTCTGCTCTGATTATTATTCCTTCATCTCTTACCTATTCTGTTATGTTAGACTTTCTTCCAAATGTTTTGCCTTGTGTCTTCTTGTTGAGCTCATTCTCATGCCCCATTTCTATTCTATCATTTCTTTTATTCTATTTTTCACTTTTGTTCCGTTATCTTAATAATTTACTATGATTCTTTCCCCGCCCCTCTTTCACACATATGGTCCTCTTCCATACACACCTTATTCCTTTCTTGCTAACATCCCTCTCTAAGTCTCATACATACACACTACTCATCTGTTCCTCTCTCACACAATACATGAATATCTCTACTTTCCTCACCTTTCATCTCCTGCATCCTTTATCTCTCTTCTCCATCCTTCTCTTATTTGCTTCCTCATATCTTCCTCATTCTACCCTTCTTTAATTTTTCCTCTTCTCTTCTATCTCTGTCTTCCTAGCTTCATCATCTCTCTCTTCTCCTCAACCCTTTCCTTCCTTGACTCTCTTCCACTCCTCTCTCCCCCACCCCTTTCTCGCCCTCCTTTTACCCCCTCTTTCCTTTCCTTCTCTGATGTTCAGCAGCAGTAGTGTGAAGCACTGGAATCTGTGACCATGTGCAGTGTTGCTTCTCTATTATCCTTGTAGCACTGCGGCCCAACTTCTTACCATAGTTTCAGTGCTTTCTGTTCAGAGGCAGATTGCAAGGTCTCTGACCATGTGAAGTATTGCCTCTCCCACAGCCTGAACAGGAAGAGCCAGGATCAGTGGAAGAGGCTGTTGTACCGTACATGGTCAAGGATTCAGTGGTCTGTGTTGTTCTCACTTCTCTGTGTCACCTTAAGCATGCAGAGCAGTGCTTACTTGGACAAGAATCAGCCTTATGTAGCCATGGTAACTCTGCCCCTGACATCACTTCCTGAGTGCCACCTGCCTGCAGGGAGTTGGGACTGATGGCAATGAGAGCCTGTAGCATGGAAAAGGTTGTGCATATCAACTGGCCCACTGTTATGTAGGCTCTGGGGCAGCTGCCTCTTTTGCCCAAAGATAAAAGCAGCTCTGCTCCTTCCTTCAGCAATGTTTTCAAAAAAAGCCCCCTAGTTTCCTCCCCTACATCATTATGCCATGTTAGCTTCATGATTCCCTCTCTTCCTCCTGTCTACTTTACCTTTTTTTGGGCAGGAAAAAAAGGAAGGGAGAATCCTCCAACTGGAATTATCCTTATTGGTGCACATGTGATAAAGAAAGAAAAGAAAGGAGATTGGGGGGCTTTTCTGCAAAGTTCTAGAACAAAAGAAAGAGGGATAATTCATCACCAGCTGACTTTTTTTCAAACTTATACAGAGCTCAGCTGAGAAAGGGGGAGCAGCAGCAGTGGAACTTTTTTTTTTTTTTTTTGTAAAACTGAGCCAGTAGGAGGGAGTGAACAAGAGAGCATCATTTCCCCATGGGGCTCTTCCATTTTTTAGAGATCAGGACAGAAGGCAGGGTCTGGAAGCACAAATGTTTCACTCACTTGAACATGCTAATTTTGAATAGGATACATTGATCTTACAGAGAATTTTAGTTTTCGTAACTTTGGGTAGGCAGAAGGAAAACACCAGACGAAGGTGGTACTTTAAGCAAATTCTATCTTTCTCTTGCGCGAGGTCAGTAAATGGTAAACAGGACGAGGCTTTCTGGCACTCTGCAGATCACTATGACTTCCAGTGGCTCTTTCACAGCTGCTAAACGCTTATATGGCCATCACCAGACACTGACTGCTTTTGAATATCGACCAGCTAGCTGGCGAATTTCTGCTTTGCTATTCATAGCTCTTGACTGATAATAATTGGAGATTTACTTGATATCCAAAATCCATTTATTTACACCATCTTCTCGCTGTTCTATGCAGTTTGTTCACTCTTGGATAGCTGATCCTCACAGATGACTGAGCCATACACAAAGGAAGCAAAGGACCTATGACACTAGAAAGCATGGACAAGTGAGAAGATGGTGATCCAGAAAAGCTGATAACTGAAAAGATTGAGTGTAGCTGCTAATTAGGTGTCAAAAACAACAACAAAAACAAAAAAACACCATTATATCTAATGTGGCTACTAGGTCAATGTGCAATGCAAAGGTGACCCTTTGCTCAAAAGGGTTTTGTGGCATCTTAATGTATCAAAGTTAATGAAGGGACATTTAACTGGAAAACAGTGAGAAAATGAACTCATTTAAAATCCTGGAAAATAAAAAATAAGCAGAGAGCCATGCGACAGGCAGGTTGTACATGAATGTCATTAAGGACAAGGGAGGGAGCTGCCTAGTTATAGATAGGTCTGTCTGCAGTGACACAGAAGCATAATCTGATAGCAGACAAGTATCATAAGGCTTCTCTTGTCTGCACAGTTTCAGCCCTGGTGCAATGCCACGGCTCCGTCACTCATTCACACTTAAGGAAGCTTATACCAATCTTTCCTGAATTCTGCTGCTTTGTCTCCAACAGCACCAGGAGGATAATCTACCCATCTAGCACCCTTTGGTTGGAGAAATATCTCCTGAAATTCCATCTGATTTTTACCCCGTTGGAGCCTCACACGGTGTTCTCTTGTTCTTTCCTTGGAAAACAAGTTGGTTTCTTGTGCATTACCTGTGCCTTTGATGTAGCTGAATATCCAAGGCTGGTTTAACCACATTTGGGCACTGATCCAAGATGCACGCGCAGCTTAACTGGATATTGAGTCATTAACGATCAATAACTGGAACCTAACAATTATTGACATTAAATGGCACCAATTAGGATTTTCACACACATCTAGCTGTGCACTACTCTATAACATTGGATGCCCAAATCCCATAGAGTGCCATCTCAAAGGGGGTGTGGCCATGGGAGAGGCATGGGCAGATTAGGGGAGTTCTAAAAAGTTGGGTGCAGAGTTATAGAATACGGGGGATCCACGCTCAACTTGTGTGCCAGGATTTATACCAGGTTTCAGCTGGCATAAGTCTGGTGGTCAGATTTGGGCACGGGAATCCGCTCTAAGCGCTATTCTATAAAGGGAACACACAGAATAGCGTTCAGTACTGATTTTGTTCTGCTACCAGATTTTAAGCACCATTTACAGAATTCCTCCCTAAGCCTGTACATACACATATATGTAGCTGCCTCACAGCAGGTACAAATTTGTGCAATAGCATTTATAATCCACTGGGGACAGTTCTGAGTGCATATTTTGTAAAGGTACATAGGCATCTGTGATGCCTTGATAAAGCAGAGCCTTTTTTTGAAAGTTTTATAAGTGCCGTTAGAAAAATTAGCCATATACGGGGTCTTTTACTAAGCCACGGTAGTGTTTTTTAGCTCGTCGTAGAAATCAGCTGGTGGTAAACGCTGAGACGCCAATAGGCATATAATGGGTGTCTCAGCATAAAAGAACCCCTTACTGTACATATGTTGTAACTACAGTAAAGCAGACATATCCTATAACACTGATACCATTCCAAATGACTTTGAAATGATTATAAAAAGAATGGGTCTGGAAGCATGAATTGTCCACTCATTTTAACACACTTATTTGGAGAGGGGATGCAAGGTTCTGCAAAAGTACTAGTGTGAACATAAATTGGTTGCAATATTGTGGTACCTATGATTCCTGTGTATGCTGTTAGGCAGGCAGCATAATTCTCTCCTGTGCACCCCGTAGCAGACAGTGATGAGGGCTGACAGTGTATCTGGAATGCTACAAATCGGGACCTGCAAAGAGAAAAGTATTTATATTGAAACCTCTTTGCTGTTCCACTTACCCTGTAGATTTTTTCAGCATACCTAACAATTGATAACAAATCTGGATTTCATCAAGAGTTCTTGTTTTGTGACTAGAATGTCTCGTTAGCTCTGTGCACCATCTCTAGAATTGGTAACATATTTTTATCTTGCAGTGCTGTCCTCCTGGGGCTGGCTTCACAGAACCCTGGCCCTGTTCTGCATGAAAAGTGACATAGGAGAGTGTTCCTCAAGTTTTTCCTGGAAATTCCCCTAGTCAGTCTGGTTTTCAGTATATACTCGTGGAACCATGCCCGTTTCCTCAACAATGAAATGGGCCTTAGGAAGGCTGTCATGCAAGCTTTTTGTTTCTCTCTCCCCTGCCCTCCCCTCCATGTCCATCAATTCTTCCCTCCCCTCCATGCCCAACGATTCTCCTCTTCCCTGCCCTCCCATCCGTGTCCCGCAATTCTCTCCTCTATTGTCCTCCCATCCCATCCATGTCCATCAATTCTCCTCTGCCCTGCCCTGTCCTCCCCTCCCCTTCCCTCCCCTCGAAGTCCCGTGATTCTCTCCTCCCCTTGGATTTGTACCTGAACATTCTCTGGCTGGCTGGCGCTGGCTTCTGTTCCGTTTGTAACATCCATCCGGACATCAGCTCGCCCCCAGCGTTCCCTTCCCTCTCACTGTTCCGCCCTCTAACGTCATTACGTCTTGACGCGAGGGCGGGACAGTGAGGGGGAATGGAACGTTGGAGGCTGGCTGAAGTCAGGAGATGTTACGAACCTAGGCAGCCAGACATGGAATGTTGGAGGTGCAAATTATTATATAGGATTTATATATATAAAATATTCAATAGATGAAACTGATTTGCATATATTGCCTCCACTGCTTACAAATATATCTCATGCATATTCCAAAACCAGGCTGGCTAGATAGGACTCCACTTGGGTGTATTCCAGGGATGAAAGTAAAAGAGAATATTGGACTTGGAAGGCTGCACACAAGACTGATTTTTCAGGATATTCACAAAGAATATATATTAGGAATCTTTGCACACACATTTTGGGTGGTCATTTACCAACAGGTAATTGCATGTTATGTATGACAGGGCCAAATGCATATAATTGGACCCTGCAACACATGATGCACAGTTAGCATACATTACTGTTAATAAATGATCTTCTTGATCTGAGACAAGTAGGAATCCAAAACACATGAAACCAACATGTCACTGCAATGTATATAATATCTATATGTTTTCTAATATGTTACTTTAATTTACCACAATACGTTTTGTTGGTTTATCTATTTTTATGATTGAGTCTTATAGGTTTTGTGAATGTTTTTATAAGTTTTTAATAGACACCTGATTCAGATGTACTGCTGAAAATGCCCAGGCTGGGTCTTTCAATAAACCTTAGATTCCAACCAACTCTCGGAGGCCATTTGTGTTTTTTTCATTTGATTCCTCTTGATCTGAGAGCCACACTCAGTAGCATAGTTTATTTACATGGTGAATAAGTACATAAGTACATAAGTAGTGCCATACTGGGAAAGACCAAAGGTCCATCTAGCCCAGCATCCTGTCACCGACAGTGGCCAATCCAGGTCAAGGGCACCTGGCACGCTCCCCAAACGTAAAAACATTCCAGACAAGTTATACCTAAAAATGAGGAATTTTTCCAGTCCATTTAATAGCGGTCTATGGACTTGTCCTTTAGGAATCTATCTAACCCCTTTTTAAACTCCGTCAAGCTAACCGCCCGTACCACGTTCTCCGGCAATGAATTCCAGAGTCTAATTACACGTTGGGTGAAGAAAAATTTTCTCCGATTCGTTTTAAATTTACCACACTGTAGCTTCAACTCATGCCCTCTAGTCCTAGTATTTTTGGATAGCGTGAACAGTCGCTTCACATCCACCCGATCCATTCCACTCATTATTTTATACACTTCTATCATATCTCCCCTCAGCCGTCTCTTCTCCAAGCTGAAAAGCCCTAGCCTTCTCAGCCTCTCTTCATAGGAAAGTCGTCCCATCCCCACTATCATTTTCGTCGCCCTTCGCTGTACCTTTTCCAATTCTACTATATCTTTTTTGAGATACGGAGACCAGTACTGAACACAATACTCCAGGTGCGGTCGCACCATGGAGCGATACAACGGCATTATAACATCCGCACACCTGGACTCCATACCCTTCCTAATAACACCCAACATTCTATTCGCTTTCCTAGCCGCAGCAGCACACTGAGCAGAAGGTTTCAGCGTATCATCGACGACGACACCCAGATCCCTTTCTTGATCCGTAACTCCTGAAGAACCAGGGCTGTTCACCTCTGTTTTATAGAAGGTGCCTCTTCTCATCAAGTTTCCCTGGTATATGGCACTTTTTGCAGTTAAATTATTTATTTAAAAGACTCATATCCTACAGTATCTTAAAATTCTAGATGGGTTCCAAATAAAAACATGCACAAGAAAATAAATTAGCCAACAAAAAGGAAACACAAAAATTCCAACAAAAATCTTTTCAAAGGATTACAATACTTGCAACATTTCTTTCCTACAGTATATCCCATGTACAGGATATATTATATACTAAAATACTTGCAGCAGTCCTTTCGTATAAGAAATTACTAAAGATCTTCCTGAAAATATGGGAAGGAGACATGGTTAGCCACCAATCTTAACTCAGTTGGTAGAGAGTTCCACAACACAGGACCAGCAACATAAGAAATTGAGGAACGATATTCCTTGAGCCGTATTTGTTTAACAGTGGGAGCTTCAAGTGGAATATTGTAAGTTTCCCATGTACCTTGCTATGTATAGATTCCCCCATTTATGCCAGATAAGTACATAAGTATTGCTACACTGGGACAGACCAAAGGTCCATTAAGCCCAGCATCCTGTTTCCAACATTGGCCAATCCAGGTCACAAATACCTGGCAAGATCCCAAAAAAGTTCAATACATTTTATGCTGCTTATCCTAGAAATAAGCGGTGGATTTTCCCCAAGTCATTTTAATAATGGTCTATGGACTTTTCCTTTAGGAAGCCGTCCAAACCTTTTTAAAACCCCGCTAAGCTAGCCGCCGTTACCACAATCTCTGGCAACGATTTCCAGATTTTAATTACATGTTGAGTGAAGAAAAATCATTGCATGTCCCCTAGTCCTAGTATTTTTGGAAAGTGTAAACAAATGATTCACGTCTACCCGTTCCACTCCACTCATTATTTTATAGACCTCTATCAAATCTCACCTCGGCCATCTTTTCTCCAAGCTGAAGAGCACTAGCCGCTTCAGCCCTTCCTCATAGAGAAGTCATCCCATCCCTTATATCATTTTCGTTGCCCTTCTCTGTACCTTTTCTAATTCCACCAAATCTTTTTTGAGATGTAGTGACCAGAATTGAACACAGTGTCAATACTGGGTTTACATAAAAAAAAAAAATTCTTATATGCCACCTACACACCCGAGAGCTATGAAAGTGGTGTACATTCAGATACGGTAGGTGTTTTTCTGTCTCTGGAGGGCTCACAACCTAAATTTGTACCTGAGGCAATGGAGGGTTAAGTGACTTGTTTGTGATCGCAAGAAACTGCAGTGAGATTTGAACCAGGCTCTCACCCTGCATAACCAGTGTGCCTAAATGGAAGAATCCTGTTGTACACTTGCCTCCAAAATGGGGAGCAGTTCCATTTTACATTAAAGCAACAGAAATGCTGGGACTATCAGGAAATGAGGAATTGGTTTGGGTTACCTTGCAGAGGGGAGGGATGGCATTTTCATCTGCACTGAAATGAATTATAGACAAGTTGCACACACAGAAGAGCTGGAAAGAAATCTGATTAAACTACTAGATGTTGAATGAGCCACACTACGTGTCAAATTGTTTAGCAGTATAGAGATCCTGCCTTGGTTTCAACTACAGTTGCTTGTTTTAACCACAGGGATCCTTTTACCAAGCTGCGGGGGGGGGGGGGGGGGGGGGGCTGTTTTTGCAGTATGCCAGGGCCTTTTTTTTACCATAGTGGGTAAAAAAGCCCATAAAAAAGACACAACCATGCGGTAAAATTATTCTTATTGTGTGGCCATGCAGCGGGAAGCACTTACCGTCACCCACTGAGGTGGCAGTAAGAGCTCTCGTGGTAACCCGGTGGTAACCAGGCAGCGCATGGCACTGCTCGATTACTGCCGTGTTAGCACCGCTCTAGAAATTATGTTGGTATTTTTCATAGCGCCAGAAATGGTGCACGCTCAAGGCGGAACTACATCCAGTGGTCGTGTTGGGAAAGCGATAGTTCCCGGTTACCGCACGGTAAGCCTTTAGTAAAAGGGCTCCACAGTGTCTGGCTTGCATCTTGCCCTACCTATGTGGAATTGCACCACAGCTTTCTGTTCCTCTTCACCTATCTAGTTTTTTTTTTTAAAGTGAAGCAAATTTAAAAGTGGCCTCCCGTTCCTCTTCTTCCTGCTTAGTCTTATGGTGGAAGCAGTAGCAATGAAGTTCTATTTTTCTTCGTCCAACTTGGTTTTTTTAAGGGGAACAGTTGCAGCCACTTTTTCAATTCCAGCTCTTTCTAAAGTATAAGGCTCATGACTGCACAGCTTCTGTATCAACATGTGCTCTGGTAGAGCTGGTACTTGCTGTAGATAGCTTTGAATGCACTGACCTTGTGGCTTTTGCTCTGTTCCTAGCTGGGGCATTGTGATAGAATTTTCTGTAATTACTCAACTTGACATTCTGCTCCTATTATAGAATTTCTCAACAAGCCATCAGGTTTCTGATCAATGGCTTCTGAAGGTCTCACTCCTGCAAGCTATCCTTTGCATTGATCCTTGTTAGAATAAAATAGCTTTTGGCAGGAGTTGATAGCATCAGTAGCTGGCCCTGGGTTTGCTTACTGTTTGTTGAAACAACCTCTCTGTCTTTGCAGTGCTTCTAATGTTAAACATATTAAGAACGATATTGAAAAGATTTGTCTGGCTAGACAATGTTTTGCATTTAAAAACCCCACCCCAATAACTGGTTTGTCCAGACGACTCATTAATAAGAAAATTAAGCTGTCAGAGTTTGGAGTGTTCCAGGGGTGCAGTCTGAGTTCAGTTGGACAGCACTGTCTGCCTCAACTTAATCGGACAACTCTCCTAAACTTAATTAGTTCTTGCATCCAGTACCACTGAATATCTGACCAACCATATAATGAAATTCAATTAATTTTAGCACATTACTGCATATGACCCTCATCGTGTTCACTCTTCTCTGACAAGTTCATATTTCAATAGGCCTTTTGAAATAAACTGAATCTCCCTTTAGTATTAATAGAGTTGATATTCAGCCCACGGTGGTAAAAGCTGCTTCCAGCCGTGGGCTGAACTGACCCCAGATACTCAATGCCAGAGCACGCATGGCTCTCATTAATATCCAAGTATGACAGCTGACCCCAAGTTAACCAGGCACTGGTCAATATTTATTTATTTATTGTATTTGTACCACACATTTTCCCACCTCTTTGCAGGCTCAATGTGGCTTACATAGTACCGTGAGCTGTTAGTCACCTCCGGTGATGAAACAAATACAGACTGATGTTGTTACAGAACGTTAGAGAATCAAGAGAAGAAGAGTAATATATTGTTCAATTGCAGGTTATGGCTTTGTTGTGTTGCTGAGTTCAGTTACTTAAGTTGGATCAGTAGGGTATGCCTTTTTGAACAGATCGGTCTTTAGTGATTTCCGGAAATTGAGGTGATCCTGCGTTGTCTTTATGGCTTTCGGTAATGCGTTCCATAGTTGCATGGTTATTTAGCTGGTTAGGGGACTGAAAATTGTCCCTGGACTTCCCAAAAGCATGTTGGTTTCACCACAGGTTTTTAAAGGGGATATTCAGCAGCACTATCCAGTTAGTGCCACTGGATATCCCCGAATAACCTTGCACAAATGATTTAAAGGCCAGGAGCCTCTCCTGGCCATTTAAATAACTTACATGGAATGAACACCAAAGTCTCACGAAGAAACTCACAGCAAAAAAAAGGGGAGTGGGAGGTGGATCACAGCACTTCAAACACAGACGAGGAAGCATTCTGTGATGGATAAAAACGTTTATTGAAGGCTCTTAATCGTGACTCGACATGGTCCCAATTTTTAGCACTCATGCCTGCCTCAGGAGTATCTCTTCTAAATATCCAAAAAAAAGGGAAGGTCTTCAATATTGGTTAATAAACATACATGGATGTGTGTTATGAATGTTAAAAAGTTAGAAAAGGTCTTGAAAAAGACCATTTTTTGAAAGAATAATAATCTCTTTAGCATGCGCTGGCAACACATACAGATTAGCAGCATGGTACCATGTTGAGTAAGAGTCTTAAATAAACGTTTTTATTCATCATTGAATACTCTCTCGTATTTCTTTGAAGTGCTGCGATCCACCTCCCACTCCCTTTTTTTGCATTTAAATCACTTTAAATATTGACCCCAATGTTTTCAATTTCTGCTCAAGTTCAACATCTATAGCCTTGGTCTTCACTCCCAGTCCTCAAGGGCTGTGAACAGGTCAGGTTTTCAGCATAACCCTAATGAATATGCATGGCAGAGGCATGCATGCTTTATTATTCCATTGTATGCAAATCTCTCTCATGCATATTCATTAGGGTTATCCTGAAAACCTGAACTACTGGTGATCCTTGAGGACTGGGATTGAAACAGAGTGGCTTTATCCATGTGATTAGTTTCTGCTATAACACAGTGCCTGTGGGCCTCTTAACACTGGTGAAAAATTCCTTCTTCCCTGCCAAAAAATAGACAAGAGGGAAGAGAGAAGAATTCCTGGCAAGTCATCTGACCGTTTTTGGACAGGAAGGAGGCAAGAGAGCCCAGGGAGGAATTTATTGTGTTGGCAGAGAGGGGGAGAAGGGCTTCAGGACACTTGTTCTCCTAATTAAGAGTTAGGAGGGAAGGACAGTATAAGGAAGGGCCAAGGACCATTTTTTCATAATTCAATCAAGAGACAGGGAGAAGTTATTCTCTGGCTGGGGGAGGGGGTGAAAGAAGGTACTTAAGAGGATTTAACTGGCTATTGCTGACTTTTAGTTCTAACCAACAACGTTTAGCTAGGAGACTCAAACTGTTCTAAATGTAGCTGGTAAAATTGTGACAGGCTAGATTTAGGAAATAGTCAGCTGAAAACCCAGCTGGTTAGGTTCAGCTAAACATTCACCTAAAAGGCCAGTTATCTTATTTTTAGAGTTGTTTAATTAAAGCTTCCTAAGGTACTAGGGATATTAGATTAATATAAAGAGCCTTAAGACTATATGGTATAATGTATAATTTATTTAGTGTTTGCTTCTCAGAAACTAATTGAATGTAATTAAAACTCTAATGAAAACTCTCCTCTCATTATCTTAATTAGAATAATTGACTATAAATATAGAGATGTGCTGGGGTGGGTAGGATCTGGGGGGTGGGGATGGGAATGAACTAGTCCCTGCTGTGCCTTTTAGAATAATGCTGTGGCAGAAAGTTTAAATTTTAAAAATAGGGGAACAGGGTGTGGAGACTAGTTAATAAACTTTGCTTTTTTAAAACATTCTATCAATAACCTACAATTTCTCTTTTAAATCCCAATCTTTAAGTTACCAAAGCACAGAGCAAAATAATGTTCACTTACCCAGAGAAATGTCCTCATCTCTCAAAACTTCTCAGAAAAGAAGTTAAGTGGGACCTATCCTCTCTATATTGTTTTGATTCTAAAGGGATTGCTTCAAACTGACCCTTTGAAGCTAACACAGTAATCAGAATGCCCTAGTAACCTTTGCAACTATTCAATTTCCTCACATCTTAATTAACACCTAATTCAGGTCAGTAGTAGTGCTACCTCTCCAGCAGCCAAAGAACAGAAAATAACTTTCTTTTAGCTCTTGGCTGTTAAGTTTCTATCTCTAGAGAAAGTTTTGATTTAAAACTATGGGAAAAAGGGTTGTACACAATGGAAACTAGTAAATAATAATTGATTCTCTTTTTTTTCCCTAAGACTGAACTAGGTCCTGCTGTGCATTCTAGAGGCTATCTGTTAATGCTGTGCCAGAAAGTTCGTTTTAAAACTATGGGGAAAAGGGTGTGGGGACTAGTTAATAAAGTTCCTCCTCATTATCACCCTTGAAAACCATTTCTGGTACACGTAGATCTCTTACATCTTCTTCCATAAAGACCATAGCAAAGAACTCATTCAATCTCTCCGCTATGGCCTTATCCTCCCTGAGGGCCACTTTTGCTCTTTCATGATCTAACAGTCCCACAGATTCCTTCACAGGCGTTCTGCTTCTGATGTAGCTGAAAAAGGCATTACTATGAGTTTTTGTCTCTGAGGCAAGTTTTTCTTCATAATCTCTGTTAGCCTTCTTTATCAATGCTTTGCATCTAGCTTGACAGTGTTTATGTTGCTTCTTATTTTCCTCATTTGGATCCTTTTTCCATTCTTTGAAGGATGTTCTTTTGGCTCTTTGCCAGCCTCAAATGTCATATTCAGGTCCATCGCAGCAGTATGCAGGTCCCTGGAACAGTTTTAGTGGGTGCAGTGCACTTCAGACAGGTGGACCCAGGCCCATCCCCCCTACCTGTTACACTTGTGGTGGTAAATGTGAGCCCTCCAAAATTCACCACAAACCCACTGTACCCACATCTAGGTGCCTCTTTTCACCCATAAGGGCTATGGTAGTGGTATACAGTTGTGGGGAGTGGGTTTTGGGTTTTTTTTTTTGGGTGGGGGGGGCTCAGCACACACGGTAAGGGAGCTATGCACCTGGGAGCAATTTCTAAAGTCCACTGCAGTGCCCCCTAGGATGCCCGGTTGGTGTCCTGGCATATCAAGGGGACGTGAACTACAAATTCTGGCTCCTCCCACGACCAAATGGCTTGGATTTGATTGTTTCTGAGATGGTCATCCTCGGTTTCCATTATCGCCGAAAATTGGGGACGACCATCTCTAAGGATGACCTAAATTTATTTATTTATTTTGGTACATTTATACCCCACATTATCCCACAAGAGCGGGCTCAATGTGGCTTACAGTACTACAAAAGGATACAATTCAGGGTGGGTACAGTTTCAAGAAATCAAAGGGAGGGGTAAGAACATGAGGATAGGACAAGGATGCATGATGAGGTTGGTACAAGGGTGCATGATGAGGTTGGTACAATCGGTGGTCAGGAGGGCAGGGGGGTTCTGAGGAAGGTTAGGACTTAGTATTGGCAGTGGGGTAAGCTTTCTGGAATAAAAAGGTCTTTAAGGATTTCTTGAAGAGCTGGTGGTCATCAGTTTCTTTCAGCTGCCGTGGTAGAACATTCCAGGATTTCGTGCTGACGTAGGAGAAGGTGGATGCAAAGACTAATTTATATTTAACATTCTTGCAACTTGGATAGTTTAAATTGAGGAAGGATCGAGCAGTCACTGAAGCGTTTCTGGATGGTAGATGAATCAAATCTAGTATACTAGCCGTTAAGCCCGTAAAAACGGGCGAGTATTGCAGCCCTCCTCTCTCCCCTGGCCTCACCCCGCCCACCGATCCTCCCCCCCATATCCAGTGACCCTCCTCTTTCCCTTGGCCTCCCCCCTCCCCCATGTCCAGCAACCCTCCTCTGTGCCCTGCTCTCACCCCAATCCAGCAACCATGGCCTCTCCCCCCATGTCCAGCTACCCTCCTTGCCGTCGATCCCTCCCCCCTCCATGCCGGGCCCCCTGCACCGATCTGACAGCGCCTCTCACCTCCGTGTGAAAGCGCTACAGGCAGCAGCAGATCACTCCGCTGCTGCCTGCAGCGCTTTCACACGGAGGTGAGAGGTGCTGTTAGGTCAGTGCAGGGGGCCTGATACGGAGGGGGGCGAGAGCGGCGGCGGGAATGGAGGTTGTTTCACGCGATGTTCCTTTCCAGGCGACAGCGGCGGCGTCCGACAATTCGACTCCGTTTCCCTCTCTGTTCCACCCTCTGACGTCATGACATCTTGATGCGAGGGCGGGACAGAGAGGGAAGTCTGTACTGCGCATTTGCAAGTGAGTACGGTCACTTGCCATTTATATGTTTGATAGTCAGGGGCTTCCCCAAATATTATCTTGTGTGTCAATGAACAGATTTTGAAGATAAGACGGTCTTTGATGGGAAGCCAGTGTAGAATATAGCGAAGAGGGTGAGCATGGTCAAAGTGTGATTTGCCCAATGTGAGCCGTGCTGCAGTATTTTGTGCGGTCTGGAGTTTTTAAAGGATGAAATCACGGCAACCAGCATAAATTTTGTGATTTGGGCATCCCCGACTGTATTATCGAAATGAAAGATAGGCGTCCATCTTGTTTCGATAATATGGGTTTCCCCGCCCTCAGGAAAACTTGGGCGTCCCTTTCGATTATGCCCTTCCAGGTTTCAGTTGGTATAAATCCTTGCACTCAAAATTGAGCATGGATCCCGGCGCTAAGCACTATTCTATAAATGAAGCCCAACTTTGATGTTTATAGAATAGTGCTTAGCACTTATATTTTTTTTTACTGGATCTAGTCCACATGCAAATGCCAAAATTCTGTCTAAGTGATATTCTGCACAGGGCCACTGAACCTATGGACCAGGTGAGGCACTGGCTCAGTGCACCGGTGATAAAGGGTGCCAAAATCCCAGTTTGGTTTACCGTCAGAGGTAGGGAGGCAGTGGAGGGAGTGATACCAGATTGTGAGGTTGGGGGGGGGGGGGGGGGTTACCAATGAAAATGTTGGCTCAAATTGCCACAGTTTCTTGAGCTAGCTCTGGTTCTGCAGCACTCAATTTACATAGTTAGTATTTGCAAAGGAGATTTACAGATGAGCGGAGCATGGGCGGGTCTCGCCCTTACCCATGTAACCTGTAGAATACTGCAAGTTACACATGTGCTCTGACCTATAGGTGCAAATGTTTACATCAGCTTTATTGTTGGCATAAATGCTAGCAACTAACATTTGAAGTGCATATAAACCAGGTTAAGCTATCATCCTATGCAGGAAAGTTGATGCCTACATTCCTTTATAGCACAGGCTCCTATCAGGTGCCCTGGTATAGAATTGTCCATTTAGAAGATAATTTCATAAAAAGTGTCTAGGCAAAGTGTCCCAAAAGTTGCAATTTTAAGTCTATTTGATCATGGCAACATAGATGCCTGTGTGCCTTTAGAAACTAGGTACCTAGAATCAAACTCGATAGCACACAAATGTCCATACATGAATTTACACCTGCTCTGAAAGCGGTGTAAGTTTCGGTATCTCTCCTATGTACGTACCTGTGTATTTTATAAAATATCCAGCTTAAAATTGAAAGAGAAAAATGCCTATCTTGCGACCCAAATCGGGAGATGGGCGTCTTTCTCCCGTGGGCGCCCAAATCGGTATAATCAAAAGCCGATTTTGGGCGTTTCCAACTGCAATCCGTTGCAGAAACGGGTAAAGTTGACGGGGGCGTATTGGAGGCATGGTGAAGGCGGAACTTGGGCGTGGTTATCGGCCGAGGAGAGATGGGCGTTTTTACCGCGATTTTGGGTCACTTTTTTGGACCCTTTTTTTCACTAACGGGTCCCAAAAAAGTGCCCCAACTGACCAGATGACCACTGGAGGGAATCGGGGATGACCTCCCTGGACTCCCCCAGTGGTCACTAACCCCCTCCCACCAAAAAAATCCACTTTACAAACTTTTTTTCCAGCCTCTATGCCAGCCTCAAATGCCGTACCCACCTCTATGACAGCAGAATGTGTTCTATCCCATGACAGCCTTTCCCTGGTTCTGATGTGGCTCTCGGGTGAGTGTGACACCTTTTCTGTTATGCGCACTGCAGAGTCACATCAGCAATGCATTGTGGTGGGTGTAGGGTATTGGGCTCTGTGATTCCACTAGCTTGTGGCAAATGCTCACGATGTTGGTAGTTGGTAGGCTCTACTCCCATGTTGCTTTTCCCCCTTTTTACTGGGTCAGAGTGTGCCCTGTTTTGTTTCCGGTAGTCCATGAGGTAGTGGCCATTTTTGTAAGCCAGTTTTAGATCCCTTTCACGTGTTAGCCACGTTACAGAACTTAGTTCTTCCCTTGAATGTGGCTGAAAGAGGGCATTGAACAGCATTCTGCCAGCTCTGACCTACTGCTCATCTCAGTACCAGGGAGACTCGTTGCCAGTGGGGCACAACCTCTGATCTGCAGTTAACTGTGAGTAAGCATGCTTATTCCAATAAAGGACGTTTCCGGAGAGATTAGTCTTCAGGTGTCAACTGGTGTGCCAATGTTATATAGCAGCAACAAGTCCTAGAGGCCTGCGTGTATGCAGGTCCCTGGAGCACTTTTAGTGGGTACCGCAGTGCACTTCAACCAGGCGGACCCAGGCCCATCACCCCTACCTGTAACACTTGTACTGGTAAATGGGAGGCCTCCAAAACCCACTGTACCCACATGTAGGTGCCCCCTTCACCCCTAAGAGCTATGGTAGTGTTGTACATTTGTGGGTAGTGGGTTTTGGGGGAGGGGGGTTGGGGGCTCAGCATCCGTGGTAAGGGAGCTATGCATGTGGGAGTGTTGTCTGAAGTCCACCGCACTGACCTCTAGGGTGCCCAGTTGGTGTCCTGGCATGTCAGGGGGCCGAGTGTACTATGAATCGTGGCCCCTCCCACGACCAAATGGCTTGGATTAGGACGCTTTTGAGCTGGACGTTTTTAGTTTCCATTATCGCTAAAAAAAACAAACGCCCAGCTGGAAAACGTCTATTTTTTCGAAAATACGGTCTGTCCCGCCTCTTCACGTACCCGTTTTCGGACATAGACGCCCATGGAGATAGGCGTTCGCGTTCGATTATGCCCCTTCACATATACTGTAACTCTGCTTCCACTCTAGGCATGATCATGTACTCACAATCTTTTGTCATATGTACTTTTTAATGCATCTATGTCTGCGCTATTTTATAAAATGACTTCTCCACAGGTTAAGCTTGCGTTATGTGCAGGAAAACCTTTATAAACTGACCCTTGCAAGGCTACAAGAGTTTCAGGAAACACTGACTAATGAAGTGGTGTGAAGCCTAATTTTATACAGGTCGTCTAGATCTGGAGAGGGATCTCCAAGTCAGGATGTTAAAAATCTGCACTGACATAATCAATCATTTTTTAACCAAACACTTACACTGATAATGTTAGATACATATTTCTTGACCCAAAATATATCAGGCTCCATCGTGACTTTTTCTTTTCTTTTCTCTAAATTGCTAAGACCCTTAGAAGGGAATTTTCGAAAGAACGTCCAAACCAGAATTGGGACGTGCCACTCATAACCTCAAAAACAAACAAAAAAAATCCATCTCACAGCCATTTTCAAACAGGAAAAAACATAAGGGTTTCTGTTCAAAAATACGTGAGAACGTCCAAAATGAACAGCCATTTTCCAAAATAAAAGATCCAAATTATGAACGCCAAAAAAACAGAAACAAGGACGTTTGTCTGGCAGCATTTTCCCTGCAGAGCAGATGCAGGGCCGTGCCAAGGGTCTCTGGCGCCCCCCTGCAAACTACCAGTTGGCGCCGCCCCCCCCCCACACCTGCCTGGCTCCAAGGCAGCGATTCCCCTCTCTCCCTGAGCCCTACCCTCCCACCCATCCATGCCCATCTGTCCCCTGCCCCGCCATTCATCCCGATCAAGCAATTCCCCTCTCTCCCTTCCATGAACCCTGCCCTCCCATCTATGCTCCTCCCTCCCCTGCCCTCCCGCTCCCATGTAGGAACTGCCCGCCCTCTTCTCCCCCCCAAGATCCCTTTCCTTTTTTTTTCTTTTAAATTTACCTTCCTCCGGCAGCGCAGCGTCAGTGAAGGAGGCGGCGCTCCCAGTCCCGACGTCTCTAGCCTTCCATTCGTTCGCTCAGTGTTCTGCCTTCTTCTGACATCAAGGATGACGTCAGAAGAAGGCGGGACACTGAGCGAACGAATGGAAGGCTAGAGACGTCGGGACTGGGAGCGCCGCCTCCTTCACTGACGCTGCGCTGCCGGAGGAAGGTAAATTTAAAAGAAAAAAAAAAGGAAAGGGATCTTGGGGGGGAGAAGAGGGCGGGCAGTTCCTACATGGGAGCGGGAGGGGCAAGGTAAGCATGCAGCGGCGGCGCCCCCCAGAGGATGGCACCCCCCTGCGGCGCTTACCCCGCTTACCGCATCGGCACGGCCCTGAGCAGATGGGCAGCCTAGTGATCAATGCTGTGGATTTAATCCAGGGCACCCAGGTTCATATTCCACTGCAACTCTTATTATTTTAAATGGTGAGTTCTCAGAGACAGAGAAATACCTATTGCACCTGAATATGCACTTCCTCAGGCTTGAAGGTGTCTTCAATATTTATGTACAGGAGGTATATCTCTGTTTCTAGAGGGCTCACAATTTAAAGATTAAAAAAACATAGTTGAAGTGAGATTTGAACCTGGGTCTCCTGCATTACTGTCCACTGCACTGGCCACTAGGCTATCCTTTAGATCTGCTTAATGCTATGTTCAGAATACCCACAATACCTGATGTTGTCAGGGATCCTAGTTTCCCTTTCTGATGTGAGGGAGGGGGACAGTAACCACTGGGAGATTCATGAGGGGTCATGCCTTAATCCCTCCAGTGTCAGCTACTCAGTCAGAGCATGTTTATACCCTGGACGTGATTGAAACAGTCTGGTGTAACTTAGGACGCCCTTCTTTTTTGAATTGAATGTTTCTTCCCATTTGATTATTCCTGTTGGATGTCCTAAATTTAGGCCCTCCCTAGTCCTTCCCTAAACATGCCCACAACAAACCCTCTTGCTATTTGGATGAACTGCAGTGTAGGACGCCCAAATTCTATCTTCAAAAATCGAGGTTTGGACGTTTTTGGCAGATGGATATTTTTGGGGCATTTTGAGACGTCCATCTGCTTTGAAAATGAGTGCCTCAATGTGATATCTTGGCACAAGTATTTGTTTATTGACTTCATGCTGCTTAAATTGCAATTTGTCTTGTCTAATTGAAATGTTTTTCTTTTTTTTTTTTCAAATATCCTCTATAGAATGGGCTCTTCTTTTCTAGATTGGGGACTTGATAGGGGATTCTCATTTAGACATTTTTTTTCACCGTACAGATTGTTACAATTTTTTTTATTTTATGAGAATTCTATTTTCCTGCAAGTGTAGTCAACTTGCATTAAAATGTGAAAATTCTGATAAAGAAGATGTAAAAAAAAAAGGATCTGCACTGTATTTCACAAACTGCTTGATGAATGAGGAGCCTTTGTGAAACATGTATAAGGGTGTGGAAAAAATACATGTATGTTGTTGTTTGGACAGTGGGAACAGCCATTTAAAAATGTAACATGCTCAAGAAAATATTAGCTTCATTGTGGGCTTTGTGTATATAAACACCACTTGTAAATGCAAGTGTTATAAAATTGCATGCATAAGGGTTCCTGAGCTCAAAGTTGGTATTTTGAGGTACTTTCTAACTCCTCTGGGTAGGAACAAATCCCTTCTCAAACCTTTCTCCCAAGCCCAGGCCCTGACAAAAAGGAAGCTCATATGCGACTCAAAGCAGATCTAATTACCGATTTGGAAATGTTTGAAATATAAATAGAAGAGGTAATTTCATAGGCCTTTATCATGTTTCATCATGGCTAAAAGCAAACACAATGTAAATAGGTGCATACTTTTAAGCAACTTTAGAGTAGATGAGTTCAGCAGAGGAGTTTGGCCAGAGTGTGGATCACTGTTCCCTCTAAGCTGAGTGGGTATTCACCAACTGCATTGCTACTAGAATATTGTGTTTTCAATCTCTAGGGACAGGCAGGTTCCCTGGAGTCCTGGAGAACTTGTCTATCCTTCACTATTGAAAACGTGACAGTGAAACAGCACCACCCACTGGCAGGACTGTAGACGGAGGACTCCCACTAAGTTTAGAAGGCACAGTGGCGTGGGCAGAGTCACAATTTAGGTGCAAATATTTTATAAAATTCACAGGTACTTTACATGCTAACATTTTCTCCTGCTTCTGAGCAGGCTTAAATGTTCACAGCTCCTGAACAAGAAACAATCGAAATGGAGACTCTGTTGAGCAGACACCTGTTTTTCTACCAATAAGATAAAGGTATATATTTTCACTGGTACGGCATCCCGATGAGGGAGTTTTTTGTTTGGAGTTGTTGTTTGAGATCAAATACAGGTTTTGTTTATAGACACTTTGTATTATTGAACTGCACATATTTGATTTGGAAGCACTTGGAGTGTTCAATGATGTAAGGAGAGCACTGTGAATAGCTCATCTTATTGATGGCATTTTGACATCAGTGGCTGTCAGACTCAGGGGAGTCCTTACTGAAGATCCTCCATATTCCATACCATTTCATTGTTGCCACCTATATTCTTCTTACACATTTACACAGGATGGGTTCCTTTATTTCATTATTGCATCTTTACCTCCCCTTGTTTTGGGGTATTTAATTATTCCATAAAAGTGGGTGGAGCATGGGTGGGCCATGGTCATGCCTTCAAGTGACATGCCTAACTCACACCTAAACTCAGCTGCAGCCATGTCGACTTATGCTAATATTATAGAATATCTTGGTACACAGATGCCATTAGAGAATTGGCACCCAGTGCTCAGCACTGGTATGCTTAGAACATAAAAGTAGCCATACTGGGTCAGACCAATGGTCCATCTAGCCAGTATCCTGTTTTCCAAACAGTGGCCAAGCCAGGTCACAATTACCTGGCAGAAACCCAAATGGAGGTGCCAAGTTATAGAACTGCATTCACAGTCCACGGGATTCTATGTATTGCGCCAAGATTTCAACGTGGAAATCGGGGCGTATTCCATAACAATGTACATAACCTAATTGGTTAAGGAACTAATCTGCGCTGATAATTGATATTAACAACCAATTATCAGCAAGAATTGACTTGAATTAGAATTTATATGCACTGCTTGCTAAGCGTATTCTGTAATGTGGTGTGTGTAAATTCTAAGTTGCATAGTTGAAAAGGGGAAAAGGCCATGGGTGAGGAACGGGCGGGTCATGGGTGTATCTAAAATCTATGCACGTTGTTATAGAATACACCTGTTCTGTGCCTTATTTAGGAGTCGGGTTTTACACCAGATTTTACTAGGCATAATTGGCCGTGACTAAATTTAATGGTGTGGATCAGCGCTCGTTGTATTCTATAAACCACATAGAAATTTAGGCTTATTTTATAAAGTTCTTAAAGGAAAGTAGGCACCTATATGTGTGTATGCTGTTAGCTGTGTGCACTTACATCAGCACACACCTAAATACTGGAGATACATGCATAACTTCAAGCAGGGGCGGACTGACCATTCAGGCAACTGGGCAGTGGCCAAGGGCCCACAGGCTCTGCCTGGTTGCCCGCCTCCACACATCAATGCCCCCCCCCCAGCCTCAGTGGACCCTCCCTGGTTTTATCTTGAAGGGCCCTGGTTTAGTGGCCTCTGTGTGGGCAGGAAAGAATCCCACTCTTTCCTGTCTGCTTCCGCTACTCTGCCTGGCGGCACTGGCATGTTTTAAAAATGGTTGCCAAGACTTCCTGCAGTAGTCTCGTGAGACTGCCGAGACCCTCAAGACTACTGTGGAATGCCTTGGCATCCATTTTGAAAACATGGCGGCGCCAGGCACAGTAGCGATTGAAGGCAGGAAAGAATGGGGTTCTTTCCTGCCCCTGAAGAAGCCAATAGACCACCATGACCCTTCAAGCTAGGACAGGGTAAGCTCACTTTGGCTCAGGAGTCTCTACAGTGTGGGACGGGGGCAGCAACTGCAGCGGTAGGGGGGCTATAGAGTGTGGGAGAGGGGCTGCAGTGCAGGAATGGGGCGGCAGGCAGTGGCCGGGGCCCCAATGACCTTTACTGTCTGGGGGACTCAACCACTGTCAGTCCACCCCGACTTCTAGTATTCTATAAGTTTCACTCGCAAGTGTGAAATGGCATATCGTGGGGCACGCTGAAGCATTCTGCAATAATTTCAGCGTATGCGCATGCTACCCATGTGCTAAAAAATGAAATTTATTTTTTGGCACGGGGCATGTCTAGAGGGCAGGGAGTGAGCATGTTCTGCGCTAATTGGTTAGTGCAGCTATGTTGCCACAAGCTAACTGATTAGCACATGCTTAGCGTGTGGGTCCTTACCGCCTACATGGGTGGCGGTAAGGGCTTACATGCTAATCTGTTTTAATGGCCATGTGCTAATGGCAACATGGTCATAAATACAAAAAAATAGGAAATTTGGCCATTTTACACCTGAGGTAAAAATGGCCTTAGTGCACAGGAATGACCCACATAAGGGCCACTTTTTACCGCTGTTTGGTAAACGGACCTCTATATAAGATAAGCATATATTTACAGAATAGCACTTAGGCAGAATTTTGACATTATTCTAATCATTTACGTGAGCAATAGGTGTGTAAATATTAGCACCTTTATAGAATCACCCCCAGAATTTCCAGGTCTGCCTCCTGACTTTGTCCACTTTCAAAATCTGTACGTGCCACGTTATACACATGTAAACAGCACCTGACATCTGATATATGCATACTGATGCAGAAGTGTAACCCTTCTAATACTGCCATGTAGAAACAAAGGTCAGCAAAAAATCTGTAGGTGAGCTTTCAAAAAAAATGAAGCCTCTTTCATTAGGTCAGTGTAAAATGACACCCGATAAAGGGAATATACCAGTGCTTACCAATCTATTTGTAGCTATGACCCCATGATCACAGCCCTCTTGGAGGTGCACAATAATGATGCACTTATGGAGAGCCCACCCAGCTCACGACACCAAATGCAGGTTTTGTGACCCCATTTGGGATCCTGACCCACAATTTGGGAAGCTCTGGAATATACACTACCTCTGAAAACTAGTCACAAATGTATTAAGTCAGTTCTATATAAAGACCATCACCTACAATTTGCTTACTAATCTTTACTTTTAGAAAACAAATTCAGCAAACTGAGGGGGTCCTTTTACTAAGGTGCGCTGAAAAATGGCCTGCGGTAGTGTAGGTGTGTGTTTTGGGCGAACGCAGATCCATTTTTCAGCATGCCTGCAAAAAAGGCCTTTTAAAAATTTTTGCTGAAAATGGACGTATGGCAAAATCAAAATTGGCACGCATCCATTTTGCGTCTGACCGCAGTAAAGTCTCACATTGTAACCGGGCAGTAATGACATATGTGCGTCAAATCCCACTTGGTGCGTGTCTGATATGCGCATCTGAAAATAAAAATTATTTTTCAGACGCGCGTATCGGACAAGTGCCAAAAATGAAAGTACCGCAAGTACTACACGGTAGCTGGGTGATAACTCCATTCTGGCACGTGTTGGGCGCACGTAGACGCTTACGCGGCTTAGTAAAAGGGCCCCTGAGAAATTCACAGAGCTGGGTTCCATTCTCCTTCAGATATGTGTTGCTGTAGAATGGAATTACCTGCACACAAAGTTCTTCATACAGGTGTCCAGAGAGGTTAGGCAGTTGGGCTTCTCCTTGGTCTCATATGAGCAGATTGGGACAATAGTTTGCCTCCGTCGCTCTGCGCATGCCATGTCATCACATGGACAGAAGAGCAGCTCATGGGTGTACTGCAGTGGCACACGGTCAAAGAACTTCCGCAGAGCCTTGTGGCACTTGGAGCGGTTACAGGTGTCCGTTCGAGCCAGGCGTCGGATGCAGAAGGAGACGTAGTCTGTGCGCAGCTTCTGGCAGGTGTCATCCACGTTGCAGGCCTTTGCTGCATCCAGGCAGCGGTTTACCTGGGTGACTTCATTCTCTGAACCTGCAGAGATATGAAACCACCAGAATATTACTTAACACCAGTGTTTAAGGTCAAATTTTGGGAAATCCCCTTTCCTTACAGATAAAAAATGTGCAAAGCAATAAATAGCAATTTGTCAACCGGGCCAAGAAGATGTCAATGGTCATTACTTAAAATATATTGCAGTCACCTAAGTAGCCAAGTAACTCTCAGGGGTCCTGAGATGGACTCTATGAACATTCTTTTCATAGGGATGACCAGAAGCTTCAAGATCCTACTGGTGGACACTGAAGAGTTATGCGCCTTCTTAAAGCAAATCCTAATAACCACCTGCCTGACCAATATTCTGTATATTACGATGTGTTACCCAATATCATTACTTTTCTGTCTTCGATTTTCACAGGAAATCTCAGTCAGAAGAGGGGAGGGTAATGATAGTCCTTCCCCTGCCACCGGTCATCCAAAAGCTCTCACAGTTGGAGATTTGGTTCACCGGAAGTACTACATCCTTATTTACGTAGGACCCTTCCAAATTAGTCAAATTGCGAGACCACACTTCCTGGGTCCATCTAAAAGACATCCGTATCTACAAGGCTCCTGATTCAGTCCCTTTCAAGTCATCCCCACCAGCTCAGCAGTTACCACTGGTTCTGCACCTTCGCCACCACTTCAAGTAGATGGACTAAAAGAACATTATCCAACATTCTTCACTCCCATGACCAAGCATCTGACAACTACAGACATTACCTTACAGGAAGAAAACACCTTACCTGAACAGAACATTGCACATCAAAGCGAGCCCACCACTGCACTTGCCATCCTTCCAGTGGAACCGTGTGACGCAAGTCCAACTACCCACAAGAGGACACTGTTCTCTGTACTCCAAAAACTGTGTTGGGACTTGTTGTACCTATATTATTTGTGACTAATCTACTATACATTTGAAAAGACTCACAGGTTTCTTCAGTGTATATAGTAATGATCACAGGAATCCACCCTAGGTACCCCAACAGTTGATTTACTCTGTTTTAATTGAAACACTGTATTTAATCATTACCTGCCTTTTTAATTCTATTTAATTCTACTATTCCTGATAATACGAATCATCATTTGTGTTGTTTTATTCATTACACCTGCCTGGCTATTAAATGGCTGGTGCTCACTCTAATGAGCTCCTGAACGGTGCCTGTCCCACTCACCCCCTAAATTGGGATCCAGGAATAGATGATGATCCTAAATGAGACCCTTTAACTAGATTTGATATCTTGTGTTATCCTTTATTTCATACATGGGCTACTGGATCTAATAGGTCCGTGTTGGATGACTTTGCAATTATCCAGGGATGTGGACAAATTAAAATTAAACAGACCACACATCCAATAATCAGACCCTCTAACAGAGAACCTGTATCTTTTTGGTATGTCACTTACAGCATTGGTCAAAGTGGGTGGCATCCTTGGTTCTTTGTCCAGAAAATTGGAAATAGATATGTTGAAATTTATAAACTTTACTCCATATACGGTTTAACAGGTGCCATACCTCTATTATTACTATAGATGCTAAAGGAGTGTCAAGAGGGGTACTTGATCAATTTAAAGCCAGAAATCATTGTTATATTTACATTCCCAATAATACTGACACTGATAGGTTCCATTATAAAGGCATTACAAGACCTTTTTGCCTTAGCCTACAAAATTAGCTACTAAATCAGGTGTTGATACTGTTGTCTGGTGCATTATTCCCTATGTTCAGAGGTTTGTCTTAAGCCTCCTTGTTACTACTCTCAGTACAAGACAAACTACATTTCCATCATATATTTTGTGTAGGACCACTGCTATTTATTTTACCTATTAATGTCTGCAACGCAAGTGTACCTCTTTTATTAAGGAAGATATTTATTCTGCTTATGCTGTTTAATTGAACTATCATTTGTTTCTAGTTTGTTACATTTTGCCAATTTGTATAGACAGGTTTAGATTGTTTTCTCTCCATTTTTAAACTGTTGTAACTTTCATCACTGGATCTCAAATAGTAACTAAGCAGACTGTTTTCTACTGTTGATGATTTCTTAATCATCAAGAAAAAATGAGGCAAATCAATTCATTTCTTTTACACATATTTGCTTAATTTTCTGTACAGAGGAAGAAGAAGATTATATTCCTATGTATTTTCCAAAAACACTATAGCTCAACAGTGCCTTCATATATGATCTAGATCTATTACACCCAGAAGTAAGATAATGGCAAAACTATTATCTTGCTCATAATTATAAGACTACTGCAGGTTAAGCAGCAGGCCCTTCATATATAATGTAGGCCTATGACACCCATAGCTTAGCCTTTGCAATACTTGTAATTATCATGAGTTTGCAGTAGTTATTCATTATTTGGCCAATATTAATCATTTTTTAAATGATATAATGAAATATTTGCTCCCTATTAACACCAGTTTCAGCTATATTTATACAATCAAAGCTGATCATTAGTCAAACTTTGATTGAAAATTTTCCCCCCGCCTTCCATCATCAGCTTTGTAATCATGATATATTAGTTAATTGCAATCATATACACTCAACCTTATTGATTCCATTGTATGGTACCTAGACTTAATTGTCTTCTCATGTTTCCAAGTCTAGCTCCGCCCTAGAGGGGTAGATGTAGGATAAATAGGCCCCTTGGGTTGGTTATGATAAAAGGGGAAACTTAACGTTGTATTTCATCCAGCATATAATTATATATCCACATACTGACTCTTGCTATGGCCTTGTCTCACTATGTCACAGCACCCCTGTCACCTCAGATATATATCCCCCCACAGGACTCCAAGAGCCTTCTGGAAAAGATGGCCACGCACACCCACTTATAGGTGTGCCGACCCCCCCCTGGGGGGGGGGGGGGGTTCGGCAAGAGGGGAATGAAGAGTGATGTTAGCCCTTGCTCTCAGTAAAATACAGGCCAATGGCCCAGGCTAAGAGCTAGGCTTCTTAAAATCAAAATCATCTCTGATACAAAAGAGAGCTAGCTTGTAAAAATCAGAGATCACCTTTGACACAGTTACATTTCACTGTAGCAAATGCTGAGCTGGCAAGGTAGGGGGCATTTGCTCTTGTCCACAATCCTGAGACTGGCACCTGCAAGACATCATGAGCAAGAGTTGCTATGGTTATGTAGAGATAGTACTGGGTCAGCTGCACCCCGGGTGAGAGCATCCAAAGCGGGGGCTAGGGAAAGGCTTTGGGAATATGCAAAGTCATCTCACAACTTATCTTGTTTATAGTTAGAGCTTGAGAATATGTGAAGTCATTTTGATCAACTGATAAGGTCCAAGAACCCTGGTGACAAAGCTGGGGTCCATTGGAATGAATGGGGTTGGAATAGTCAGAAGGGTATTAGAACACAAGTAAGGCTACAAGAGAAGGCGGGTGATAGACGTGTCCTGAACTGCTGCTCAACCATATGAATGACTGAACTGCTTGTACTACATTTGGTGAGATTGTAATAAACTATCTTATTTAGGGTTACCATATGGCTCCAGAAAAAGGAGGACGGATTGAGCCAGCTGGGTTTTACTTCCATTGCCTTCAATGGAAAGCAATTGCTTTCAATGGAAGTAATTGAGCCAGCCGGGTTTTACTTCCATGGAAGTAAAACCCGGCTGGCTCAATCCGTACTCCTTTTTCTGGAGCCATATGGTAACCCTAATCTTATTATATCTATTGGATAATGGGTTTCTTTCTAATTACAGACCTAGCTACAGCTTAGTCTATGCAGAACTGCCATGAGCAGATACCAGGTTGGGGTGATTAAGGATATAGAGGGGATTTGCAATTCTGTCCAGGATAGCAAAAAGCCCCTGGCTTCCGCTGCCCAAACGGGTGAGGCAGATCTAATTAATTTACAACACATTTAAGCTTATATTTAAAGATTGTTACGTGCCTCAGTTTAGGCTCCTAAGTTACAAATCACTTTTCAGCTGATTTGAGGCACCTGATTTTAACTTTATATGCTTAAAACTGAGGCACCTAAATTTATATTAGCTACTGATAAGTGCTGAGCTCCAAACTTCACTCCCAGGCCCTAGCTCCACCCATTTCATAGGATTCTAAATTTAGGGAATCGGTATGAGAAAAGTTTTGTTTTGGAAGATCTAAGAGCCTAACTTCTAAGGTTAGGTGCCTAGATCATCAGCCTAATTGTGCTTCAAAGCTCAATATGCAAATTAAGAGAGCAGCAAAGTTGTATGTTCCCAAGGAATGCTTTATTCTAAAATTAACTCAAGGACAATTAGTTGCACTACATACATGTAGACATTATCCACCTCATTCTATAACTTGGCACCTAAAGTTAGGAACCAATTGTGTGCGGTAAAGTATAGAAAACTAGCACTTGTGCACGTCAGAGGCACCAAACATTGGCAGTTATGAACGTAAGTGCTAGGCACTATTCTATAATATACACACCAAAATCACTTATATCCCGATACTCAAAACTATTTAACCGGCCAGGAACAGCTCCTGGCCAGTTAAATAGGGTTTAAGCACCTAACTGCAGATCTTCAGTGAGACATAACCGGTTATCTCCCACTGAATATCCCAGTTAGCGGCTAGCCTCATGCTATTGTCAGATTTCTCTGACAGTTTTGTTGAGACCTGTTTTGTTTGTGTGTTGAAGGCAGGCTGTCAGTGAAATGTATCTTTTTCTCTTCTCCATAGCAACCTGTGCCTGAGAGGAGGGGGAGGAGCTTTCCTGAGGACAGAGTAAATAGTGATTTTTCTGCTCAAGGGAAGAGTTCTGTGAAACCTGTCAGGAGTGTAAGTCACAGATAACAGATGATTGGAAAATCCTAAGAGAGTTAAGTTGACTGAAGTGTTTATTACAGTTATCCTGGAGAAAAGGGAGGGAAATTTTTCCCATTAAAACCCTTTTACCTCAAGTGCAGTGTTGCCAGGTGGGCGGTTTTACCGCCCAATTGGGCGGTTTTCCGCGACCCGCCGCGGGAAATTTTTGCCCGCGGCGGGTTGCGGTTTTTTGGGCTGCTTTTTGGGCTTCAGGGCGGTTTTTTGGGCGGCTTTTTGCCTTTTTCGGCCGCGGGGGGCGGGGTTAGTGACGTTTTTGGGCGGGGTTAGTGACGTTTTGGGCGGGCCAATGACGTGGGAGGCGGGGCCGATGGCGTGGGAGGCGGGGCCGATGATGGGGAGGCGGGGCCGATGATGTGGGAGGCGGGGCCGATGACGGGGAGGCGGGGCCTGTGACGGGGGAGGCGGGGCCGGTGACGGCGGGGGCGGGGCCGATGATGGCGGGGGCGGGGGTGATGACGCGGGGGTGGGGGTGTCAGGGGCGGGGTTTGTGTTTGGGCGGGTTTTGGGCTGTTTTTTGGGCTGGATTGGGCTAGAAAAAAATTTTCCACCTGGCAACCCTGCTCAAGTGGAGCTACTTGGCGACATACATAAGGGACAGAAGGAGCTGGCCCCTAGGGGCTCCTGCCAGGTCAGGCCCCAAACCCAGGGACAATCCTAAGGGGGTGGGGGGGCGTTACATATATAGTTCACCTAGTTCATAATTCACCTTTATTTGATGTGGAGGGGCATTTTAGAAAGGGTCATCCAAGTTTCGATTTGGACGTCCTTGCAAAACATCCCAATCCAGGGGCAGGGAAACCCGTATTTTTGAAACAAGATGGACATCCATCTTTTGTTTTGAAAATTCCGTCAGGGGTGTCCAAATTCTTAAATTTCACCGTCCCTAGATTTGGATGTCCTTAGACATAGATGTTTCTGATTTTTGGTGATTTTCAAAACCAAGTACGTCCAACTCAGAAACGACCGAATGCAAGCCATTTGGTTGTGGGAGGAGCCAGCATTTGTAGAGCATTGGTCCCCCTGACATGCCAGGACACCAACCGGGCACCCTAGGAGGCACTGCAGTGGACTTTATAAAATGCTCCCAGGAACATAGCTCCCTTACCTTGTGTGCTGAGCCCCCCAAAACCCACTACTCCCGAATGTACACCACTACTATAGCCCTTACGGGTGAAGGGGGCACCTAGATGTGGGTACAGTGGGTTTCTGGTGGGTTTGGGAGGGCTCGCTGTTTCCTCCACAAATGTAACAGGTGGGGGGGGGGGGGGGGGGGATGGTGCTGGGTCCGCTTGTCTGAAGTGCACTCACCCACTAAAACTGCTCCAGGGACCTGCATACTGCTGTCATGGACCTGAGTATGACATCTGAGGTTGGCATAGAGGCTGGCATGACATATTTTTAAAGATGTTTTTTGAGGGTGGGAGGGGGTTAGTGACCACTGGGGAAGTAAGGGGAGATCATCCCTGATTCTCTCCGGTGGTCATCTGGTCATTTTGGGCACCTTTTTGTGCCTTAGTCATAAGAAAAGCAGGTCCGGGTGAAAACGTCCAAGTGCTCGTCAGGGATGTCCTTCTTATTTTTGATTATGGGTCAAGGACATCCAAGTGTTAGGCACACCCAAGTTCCGCCTTCACTACGCCTGACACGCTCCCTTGAACTTTGGCCATCCCTGCGACAGAGTGCAGTTGGGGATGTCCAAAATCGGCTTTCGATTATACTGATTTGGATGTTTCTGTGAAAGGACGTCCATCTTCCGATTTATGTCAAAAGATGGGCGTCCTTCTCTTTCGAAAATGAGCCCAAACCACCGGTCAAGGGGGATAAGAAAAGGGATGATATAATAGGAGGCCTAGGTTACAATTTTGTATAAAATCAGTAAGTAAAAGCATCAACCTAATAAAATACCGTAAGATACAGAAAGAAGGATATAGGAAAGAGGAAGAACAAAAGAAGTACAACAGACAATCCAGGTGATCTTAAGGTAGAAATCTTACTCTTCATAAGCAGACAATTACCTAATCAGGAGGAAATGCCTTTGTAAAATAAAATGTTTTCATGGCCTGTTTGAGTTTTTTTGAAAGAAGTTTCTAATAGTATATAGCAGGGCATGTTTATCCACTCCTAGCCAAGATAATGTTCAAGCACCTTTGTGACCTCATTTGCATCTCTCTTTAACTAGTCCCTTATTTTCTTACTCCTGTTACTCTACCTTATCTATCTATATGTTCCATCTTTGTTTACACCCCATGCTGTCTATTAAAATGTTTTATTGTGTATTGTGTTGGCATTGTAATGTAGCATACTATCTTACTTGGTATTGTTGTTTGAATATTTTTACTGCTTTGTCTATTGCTTATGTTTGACTTATTCTTGCTGTACACCATCTTGAGTGAATTCCTTCAAAAAGACGGTAAATAAATCCTAATATATAAATAAATAAATAATCAGAAATTCAGGGGACATTGGTTCCAGAAAGTAGGGGCAACAACCTTAAAGCAAGATGAATGGACCATATCAAACTTAACTGTGAAACGAGAAGAGACAACTACAAAGTTATGGTGAGCCGAGCGCTGGGGTTGAATAGGGGTGAAGGGAATTAGTGCACTGCTGAGAAAAGAGGGAATACCAGTATTAAACAACCTGATGAGCTATGATCAGATTCTTCAACAGAATTCTGTATGAGATGGGAAGCCAGTGTTCTTTTTGAAATAAAGGGGTAACTTTATCAAATGTTTTCTTTCCAAACAGCAATTTTATAGCAGTATTTTGTATTAATTGTACACAGCGTGTTTCAGAAAATTTCAGGTCTGGGAGCAAATAATCAAATCTAGAGAGAACAGGCGAGTGAATCAGGAGTCTAAGTGTTGATGTATCTAGGAGTGGTCGAACTGGAATTGCCATCAAATAAAAAACGATTTCCTAGTAAGAGAGGAAATATGGTTAGTAAAGCTGAGGGTATTTTCTGTGGTAATATCCAACATGGCGAGGCATTTTTGATATGACATCTAAGTCGGACTTTGGACGTTTTGCACTAAATGTCCAAAATCTGAATAGGAAATATGGCCATTTTCGAAACCGCAAAATGTCTATCTTTTTTTTTCAAAAATACCATTTGTAAAAAGGTTTTATGCTCTGTGTGTTTATTTTTTTCAGGCCATTTTCAAAAAATGCACAAATGAAAAACAGAGAAAATCAAGCCATTGGGATGTAGGAGGGACCAGCATTTTTAGCAAACTGGTCCCCCAGACATCCCAGAAGAGCAATGGGGCACCCTAGGGGGCACTGCTGTGGACTTCATATAAATGCTCCCAGATACACATCTCATCGTTGCTCTCTTATCTTGACTGCTGAGCCCACCAAAACCCACTACCCCCAACCGTACACAACTACAATAGTCCTTATGGTTGAAGAGGGCACCTATATGTGGGCACAGGGGTTTCTGGTCAGTTTGGGAGGGCTCACAGTTTCCACCACAAGTGGGGGAGGTATGAGCCTGGGTCTACCTGTCTATAGTGCACTGCACCCATAACTATACTACTCCAGGAACATGCATGCTGCTCCAATGGACCTGGCTTTAACATCTGAGGCTGTCATAGAGGCTAGTGAGTACTATTTTTATTTACATTTTTTGGGGGTGGGAGGGGGTCAGTGTCCACTGGGGGAGTAAGGGGGGAGGTCATCTAGTCATTTAGGGCACCTTTTTGTGTCTTATTTGTTATAAAAACAATTCTATATCAAAACACTGAAGTTTTTCTCTTAGATGTTTTCGTTTTGTTCCATTATGGCTGTAAAATGTCCACTAGACTAATCCCGCCTTTGAAATGCCCCTGACACACCCCCTTGTGATTTGGATGCACTACAGATGAAATGCATAGATAAATGTCTGCAAAGTAGGGTTTGAAAATACCGATTTGGACATAATGATAAGAAATCTGTCCAAATTGTGCTTTATGACATTTTTGGACATTTTTCTCTTTTGAAAACGAGCCCCAGAGTCTCATAGAATAGTAACATGGTGAATAACTCGGAACGATGAGTGAGGTGATTAAATTTGCAGATGATACAAAACTATTTTGTTAAAACACGTGCGGAGAACAACAGCAAACTTCTTTAGATGTTTCTGCTTTATTGGATACCTCAGATTCAGATTTAGCCACTGCAGCGACTTTTGTTGCCTCAGTGGCATTATTATCTGACAAGCAATGGTTATTTCGAATGTTTTTTAAAAACAGAGAGAAATTGTTTCTAGGCTTTAAGATTCAATTATTTCCCAATGCATCAAGGGAAACTCAGCGTAGACGTAAATAGTTTTTATTATTGAAAATTGGAGTTCTGCAAATAGGTGGACCTTTTCTCTTTTTGATACCCGTGTAAATGTATTATTAGATATAATGCAGTTAAATACGTATTTACAGAGCCTTCTCACTTGTCAGCCTTTATAGCAACTAAAAGACCATTAGGAGATTAAGTAAGCTCTTTATATAGTTAATTGCTAGCCTATTTTCCTCAGGTATAATATTGCCTTAAAAGTTTTTCCTTTAATTTCCTCTTTTTCATTAATCTTGGATCCCAATAATGTGGACTTGAGTGTTTAAAATGTTTCTTTGTTTCTTTATTCTTTATGAGAAGTAGTAATTTTCTTCTATAACACTTTTCTGTACAAGTGTAAATCCTTGGTTAAAAGACGTAAAACTTATAAATAAATAAATAAAAAACCCCAACACGTGCGGACTGTGAAATATTGCAGGAAGACCTTAGGAAATTGGAAGACTGGGCATCCAAATGGCAGATTAAATTTAATGTGGACAAATGCAAAGTGATGCACATTGGAAAGAATAATCCGAATCATAGTTACCTGATGCTAGGGTCCACCTTGGGGGTCAGCACTCAAGAAAAAGATCTAGGTGTCATTGTAGATAATACGCTGAAATCTTCTGCTTAGTGTGTGGCAGCGGCCAATTAAGCAAACAGGATGCTAGGAATTATTAGGAAAGGGATGATGAATAAGACCGAAAATACTATAATGCCTTTGTATCACTCCATAGTGCATCTGCACCTTGAGTATTGCATTCAGTTCTGGTTACCGTATCTCAAAAAAGATATAGCAGAATTAGAAAAGGTTCAAAGAAGAGTGACCAAAATGATAAAGGGGATGGAACTCCTCTTGTATGAGGAAAGGATAAAAAGGTTATGGCTCTTCAGCTTGGAAAAGAGAAGGATAAGGGGAGATATGATTGAGGTCTACAAAATCCTGAGTGGTATAAAACAAGTAGAAGTAAATTGATTTTTTACTCATTCCAAAAGAACAAAGACTAGGGGACACTCAAGGAAGTTACATGGAAATACTTTTAAAACAAATAGGAGGAAATATTTTTTTCACTCAACAGATAGTTAAGTTCTGGAACTCTTTGTCGGAGAATGTGGTAACAGTGGTTAGTATATCTGGGTTTAAAAAAGGTTTGGACAAATTCCTGGAGGAAAAGTCCATAGTCTGCTTGCCCTGGAATTTGTAGTATGGAATGTTGCCACGATTTGGGTTTCTGCCAGATATTTGTGACCTGGCTTGGCCACTGTTTTGGAAACAGGATACTGGGCTATATGGACCATTGGTCTGACCCAGTATGACAACTGTTATGTTCTTATGAGTAGATATGGCAGGGCAGGAGACCAATTGGAAGAAAACAGTACAGTGGTGGTTTTTGTTGGATTTTTATATAATTTATATATCATCACTGGATACTTAATCGTAAAATGAAATATCTTTTACAGTTTGATGAGGGGAATCAATCCAATCAGCTATGAGCTGTGCATCTACATTAACAGTGGAATATAGGATTACAATTTCTAATCCCAGTCCTGGAGGGCATTTTCACTCAACATGCTCTAATTGCCTTTATGTGACTGACTCTTTGACTTCATTCAGCACTGATCTGAATTAAAAAAAAACACATGGATGAAATCTCTGATGTGCTCGTAGATCAATATGTGAATTCATTATGAACACCAATAGACAAGAACAGTAGACGGTTCTCAACATCTGGGAGTAAGATGGGGAATATCTCAAGCTTTGTATTTATTTATTACATTTATATCCCACATTTTCCCACCTATTAGTAGGCTCAATGTGGTTTACATGGTACCGGAGAGGCGTTACAGACTCCGGTGTAAACAAATACAAAGTGATGTTGTGGTAAGATAAAGTTCATGTGGCCCAGCCACACTAGGGAATCGTACAACGGAAGAGTTGTGTTATGTCCATTACGTTCTTTAATTTTGTTATGTTGCAGAGATCAGGCATTTATGTTGGATCGGTAGGGTATGCCTTTTTAAACAGGTTAGTTTTTAGTGTTATGATATAGCCACACGTATAGGATCACCTCAGGTCTCTCTATCAATTGCTATCTCTTAATGAATTTAGTTCTAACCCATGTGCTGGGATTCTAAGTTGCAAAACATATAGAATAGTGCTTAGTGCTGATTCCTGTGTCTACGTGTAGGCACCACAGTTACACTTGCTGAAAGCTGGTATGAATGCTGGTGCTCAAGTTAGGCACATTGAGGCCATATCCTACAATCACGCAGGTCATTTTCGGAACACCCTTGACACGCCCATGGCTGTGCCCTCTTTTGAATTATGCACTAGTAGAGTTAGAATAGCGCACACTCAGATGCGTGTGCAAATTCTAAGTGGTTCCAATTAACTTCAATAAATGGTTGTTAGCATAGTTAAGGGCTCATTACCCAATTAGCTTGCATGCGTATCTTGGGCATGCAAATCTGGTTGCCATATATAGAATCTGGGGGATGATGGGACCTATGGTTAAATAGCATGTTAACGGTGTTAGGGCTCACTAATGTGACAGCACACATTAATAACTCATCTGCACAGTAACATAGTAAATGACGGCAGATAAAGACCTGTACGGGCCATCCAGTCTGCCCAACAAGATAAACTCATTTTACATGGTATGTGATACTTTATATGTATACCCGAGTTTGATTTGTCCTTGCCTTTCTCAGGGCACAGACCGTAGAAGTCTGCCCAGTACTGTTCTTGTACTAAGTTCTGAAGCTAACATCAAAGCCCCTTAAATTTACACTCCAGACCATCCCTTATCTATTCAGTCACGATCAGGGCGTAGACCATAGAAGTCTGCCCAGCTCCAGTTTTGTTTCCAATTACCGGCATCACCACCCAATCTCCCCTAAGATTCCACAGAATCATTCCTTCTAAACAGCATGTCAGAATAATCAGGAAATATGCATAGCTTAGCTTGAAAAAAAGTTTTTTTTCAACGGTTTTGAGTACAAGGTACCTGCGGTGGTCAGGTCTTAATTTTTCTGTGTGACCCACTTGACACTAACTGAGCTAGCCATAGGGGATATTTTCCTTATGCTGACCATTCAGGGGTGGTGCAGCTACATAGATAAATAAGCTGGATTCTTTTGGGGGGCAACATGTCCAAATGAGTCAATTTTGTTCATACCATGACACTAATGAACCTTATGCCTAAGCAAGTGTATGTGGACTATGATCTCAGCTTCTTAAATTTCCTGCTATCGTTCACCACAGTACTTGCATTGTGTGAAGAGAGCTTTCTTATGGAGCTCATAGGTTGTAACATATAGGCATTTTTTAAAATCAAGCACATGGCATCCAATACAATGGGGATCATTTCTGTATCGTTCTGCCGCATTTTCTTGGTCTCTGCATTGCTTGGGACTTGAAGATCTTCTCTTTCTCCACTCAGTGCACAAAACAATCACTTGACACTGACACCTCTATCTTACGTTTTTCTCCTTTATCATGATATCCGGTTTTCTTGCATTGAGCTTGAAGGGGAAATCCTCTCCTCCTCTCAGCGGTGTACTGATGGTGGAGTGGTGGGGGCAATCCGCCCCGGGTGCATGCTACAGGAGGGGTGCAGGGAGCAGCCACATAGCTGTCAGCTCTGCCGGTTCCCTGCTCCCTCTGCTGTTACTTCCTGTTCTGGGACAGAGGGAGCAGGGAACCGGCGGAGCTGCGTAACAGCAGAGGGAGCAGGTAACCGGTGGAGCTGACAGCAGCGTGACTACTCTCAGCACCCCAGCAGGTAAGAAGAATGCACCCGGGGGGGCCTTGGAGGTGATGCGCCGAGGGAGGGGACGTTATACCCGGGGGGTGTCATGCTGCACCTGGGGGGGGGAGGATGACGCTGCTGCACCTTAGGGGGTGCACAGCGGTGGTCCACCCGGGTGGCAGCCGAGCAAGGAACACCAGTGCCTCCTCTATCCCCGCTTCCCCAACTGAAAAGCCTACATCTAGAGGCAAGAGTACATGTACTGAGTTAAGTGGAGAGTAGAGAAAATTAATATTTTTTTATATTTAAATCTCTTTATTAAAGACTTACATAACAGGAATAAAATGTTCTCGTAAGCGCCACGTGAAATGACATTCCTGAAACAATTGTTTTTCTTTTGGTTCCCACCACTAGTCTGAACTTGCTTTATATTGTACACCATTCTGGATGATAAGAAGAGTGGTATATCAAATATTATAGACTATTAAACTATCCCACCTGAAATTCTGAGTCAGAATGGAATACAGCCTGATAGTCAAAACCAGTGTGGCAACTATTTGATGAATGCAATTGGCAGATGGTGCCAAACTCAAAATTTCGCTTTACGAAAGAATGAAGAAAAATCAGATCCTTGATGTGTGAACTACCTAATGTCTCTAATTATAATGTACCACACTTTTTATGGGATGAGAACTATATCGATATTGAGGACTGTGATAAGACAGTTTCTTGAAAACAACAACAAAAACGATGGACTGTCCTGAGGAAACAGGAGCATCTGTTCTCTTAATATGTCATCCATCACACACATTCTCCTTCAGCCTACAGCCCTACATGCATTGTCTGAAAGGCTATGGAAACAGAGTATAAATCCAGGAAAAATGTGTCACAGAGTTACACATAAAGCAGTCCTTAACTTCTCTCAGTGTTAGAAGTCACAAAATATGAAACTGGCAATAAAACCTATATGTTACAGTGCTGGGCAGACCTCTACTGTCTGTGCCCTGAGAATGGCAAGGACAAATCAAACTCGGGTATAAAGTATCACATACCATGTAAAATGAGTTTATCTTATTGGGCAGTCTGGATGGACCATACAGGTCTGTCGTCATTTACTATGTTATGTTACTATGTATGTTATTCTTTATCTTTCAGAACTTCTGCAGCTACACCTGATATGTTGGGGTTTGTTGTTCTCTCTTAACTACAACATATCAAGTCACAATTTGTAGACACCAAGGGTAGCCCATCTGACAGGGTAAGATTGAAGGTCAAAGACTGAAAGTCGCTTATCCCCAGAATCTATATAGGTCACCCAAAGCTGGATACGAAGGGCAGATCAGGGACGTAACCAGACCTAAACATTTGGGGGGTCCGGAGACCAAAGTGGGGAGGCACAGTTTGTCCTGCCTCCCTGCAGCAACCCCCGCCATGCTGCAACCCCACATACCTTGGCTGGTGGCCCCAACCCATGCCAGCTGAAGTCTTTCTCCAGCACTGTTCTCTGCGCATTGCTTGCCCTGCTTCCTCTCACATTGTGTACATGCTTGGTTTTAGTGAAACTGAGCATGCTTGAAGATGCACACTGTTGGAAGCTGACCTCTAGCGGTAGTACAGCAAGATTTCCACTAGGGGGTGGCCATTTTAAATCAGAACCTGTGAGGGGCAGGAGAGAATGGGGTTTGTTGGGGGGGGGGGGGAATGGACTCTATCAGGGGATGGAAGGGGGAATCAGACTTTGTCAGGGGACGTGGGGAGGGGGGGGGGGGAATTGTGGACTTCTCTTAAATGATTCCTGGCCAATTATCAGCTGGGACCCATATAATTCCACAGCCAGCACATGTCAGGTGAGCCCGGACATGGCTCAGCATTGAATATCCAGGTCTAATTTAGCCAGCGGCAGTCAGTGCATAAGCAAACACTGACCACTGCCAGCTGAATACTGACTAACAGTCTTATAATGCAATGTTTCAGACTTAGATTTGATGTATTTTTAAATTATTCTACTTCAAAAATCACTTTCCAGATGAAAAAAGAACTAAAGTAGTAATTTGTATTTACAAACATAATAATATTAACACTTATTTAATTGTTTTTTGAACACTGCAACTGCAAAAATATATGTAAAATTGCTAATGAGCTAAAGAATCATGCTGATTAACTCAGTAGTAGTTTTGCAGTGTTAAATTTCTCATGGAAAATTGCATAAACTGTTTATTTGCTGCAGTAAAGAGGGTTGTTTATGTGTAAAACGTGTGCAGCTTTCACTTTACTTTACTTTATTTCTTATAAGTCGCCAATATTCCCATTACGAGTACATTTCTACTTACATCCAAAAGGGGGGAACGTATTAGAGAGGTTACAAGTTGAGGTTTACATTAAAGGGGGAGGGGTTTCGGATACATCTAATAAACTATGCATAGTCAACTGGTGGTTATTGGGCATTTTGTAGGACCTGCTTTTCGAATAGATAGGCTTTCAGTATTTTGTGGAATGTTCCAAGGTGAGAAATGGACCTTATCTGAGTCGGTAGTTATTCTAGTATTTTGCAGTTAAGTAGGGCAAAGTCAGTTCGTGTATTGATCTGAGTTTGATGCCCTTAGGAGAGGGATACAGCAGATCTAGTAGACTGCCAACTAGTTTCCTATTCTTGGGTTTGGGTAAGAGTATCCATTGGTTTGAGTATTCTGGCGAATTACCATACATTGCAAAGTATTTCATTACACAGAGTTTGAATGTCCCTCTTGCCTCCACTGAAAGCCAATGGAGCTCAGTGAGCAGCGGGGTGACTCTCTCAAATTTTGAATATCAGTTTTGCAGCTATATTTTGTACCGATTGCAGTCTTTTTCTAACTGATGTATTACAGCCGACATAGCATATTACAATAGTCAATTTGTGATAGAATGAGGGACTGTACCAGTAGCATAAAGATATCAGTGCTAAAACAGTGACGTGGAGGGGCATAATCAAAATGGATGTCCAAGTTTTGATGAGGAGCTCCTTGCAAAACATCCCCATCCAGGGGGGGGGGGGAACCCCATATTTTAAAAACAAGATGGACGTCCATCTTTAGTTTTCAATAATACGGCCAGGGACGCCAAAATCATTAAATTTGGTCGTCCTTAGAGATGGTCATCCCTAGATTTGGTCGTTTCTGATTTTCGGCAATAATGGAAACTAAGGATGTCCATATCAGAAATGACCAAATGCAAGCCATTTGGTTGTGGGAGGAGCCAACATTTGTAGTGCACTGATCCCCCTGACATGCCAGGACACCCTAGGGGGCACTGCAGTGGACTTCATAAATTGCTCCCAGGTACATAGCTCCCTTACCTTGTGTGCTGAGCCCCCCCAACCCCCCCAACCCACTACCCACAACTGTACACCATTACCATAGCCCTTACGGGTGAAGAGGGGCACCTAGATGTGCGTACAGTGGGTTTCTGGTGGGTTTTGGAGGGCTCGCTGTTTCCTCCACAAACGTAACGGCTAGGGGGGATGGACCTGGGTCCACCTGCCTGAAGTGCACTGCATCCAGTAAAATTGCTCCAGGTACCTGCATACTACTGTGATGGACCTGAGTATGATATCTGAGGCTGGCTTAGAGGCTGGCAATCAGTATTTTTAAAGATGGTTTTTGAGGGTGGGAGGGGATTAGTGACCACTGGGGGAGTAAGGGGAGGTCAAACCCGATTCTCTCTGGTGGTCATCTGGTCATTTCGGGCACCTTTTTGTGCCTTGGTCATAAGAAAAACATGACCAGGTAAAGTCGTCCAAGTGTTCGTCAAGGACGTCCTTGTTTCTTTCGATTATGGGTCGAGGACATCCAAGTGTTAGGCACGCCCAACTCCTGCCTTTGCTACGCCTCCGATATGCCCCCTTGAACTTTGTCCATCCCTGCGACGGAAAGCAGTTGGGGACGTCCAAAATTGCTTTCAATTATACCGATTTGGATGACCCTGTGAGAAGGATTTATGTCCTTCTCTTTCGAAAATAAGCCCAATATTCTTCTAAGTTTTCTAAGTACATTGAATGCTTTTTTGGTTACTGTTTCTCAATGAGTTTCTAAGTTCAGGTGTTTGTCTACCAGAATTCTTAATTTTTTAATTCTAGTCCTATTTTCAATGGGATTCTGTTTAGGTTTAGCCTGATATCTGAAATATCTATGTAAGGTGCTTAGACATGACAGTGTTGACATGTTTAAATGCCTTATGCATGTCAAAAACTATATTAAAAAGCCACTATTTGATGGTGTGCCTTCAAAGGCTGGAAATGTATGCATGTCTTTCTGATTTTGATACTGGCAGTACACATATACTGAAAAACCCAAGTGTCAGCTAATTGCTTGTTTGGCCAGGGATTTTCATGAATGATTGAAGGGGCAATTATGCTTACCTCTCTGCTGTTTAACTGCACCTCAATAATAATAATACAATGATTTAAATGGCCAGGAACCTCTCCTGGCTGTTTCAATTGCTTGTCCTGGGCTAACCAGACATTTTCAGCTGCATTTAATCAGATTGTGCCGCTGAAAATGCCCAATTAGCACCCAAGCTGAAACTGGCTATTTTTGCGGCATTCCAGGGGCGGAGTTGACACTTAGCCGGTTACAGTTAACCGCATGAATAAAACTGCGTACAAGACAGCCCTATCTTTTTGCAATTCTTCATAGCTGGTTAAGGGGGTCTTTTACTAAAGTGTGCTAGCGTTTTTAGCTAATAGTGCAATGATGATAATCGACTAATAGTGCAATCGATGATACTGTCACAACTAGACTATTGTAATGCAGCATATGTAGGGTGTAAAGAAAACACACCAAAATCATTACAAACCATCCAAAACACGGCAGCAAGACTAATATTTAAAACATCAAAATACGAAAGAGCAACTCCACTGCTTAAAATGTTACACTGACTGCCAATCAAGGCAAGACTATTGTTAAAAACTAGCACCCTCATTTTCAAAATACTATTTGGAATGTCTCCAGAATATATGCTAGATTTGATTGAACTATCCCCAAGAAATGCAAGCCCAGAAACCAGAGGCTACCTACTTCTTTATTTACCCAACTGAAGAACATAACTTACAAAACCATCCACATGGCTGGATTTAGTTATATGGGTCCAAATGGTGGAACTCAATACCCAAGGCCATAAGAACCATCAATAACTATCTTCAGTTCAGGAAAGAACTGAAGACCCACCTCTTCAAAACGTTTTATAATTAATTGCCTAAGATACCGATGTTCTACACCGCTTCCTAACTGTAAAACATTACTGTAATCTCGCCTAACTGTAAATTATAAGCCACATTGAACTGAATGTATAATTAAATAAATGAATTTAGGGCGCACTAAATGTTAGTGACATCCATATATTCCTATGGATATCGCTAACATTTAGTGCCCTAAAAATTAGCGTGCACTAAAAATGCTAGCATGCCTTAGTAAAAGAGGCCCTAAGTGCCTAATATCACACTTAACTGACTATGTTTTGGCAGGCTCTGCATACCTGGAAATTCAATGCTGGAGCCCGGACATGGCCCAACATTGAATTTCTGGGTATTATGCTGGCAGCAGTTAGCTGTAACATTAGCAAAACACTGATCACCGCCAGCTGACTATCAGAACCAATAATAACAACTGTCTTTAAAACTACTACTACTATTTAACATTTCTAGAGCGCTACCAGGGTTACGCAGTGCTGTACAATCTAACAAAGAAGGACAGTCCCTGCTCAAAGGAGCTTACAATCTAAAGGACAAAAAAAGTACAGTCAATCAAATTGGGGGCAGTCTAGATTTCCTGGATAGAGGTACAATGGTTAGGTGCCGAAAGCGACATTGAAGAGGTGGGCTTTGAGCAAGGATTTGAAGATGGGCAGGGAGGGGGCTTGGCGTATGGGCTCAGGGAGTTTATTCCAAGCATAGGGTGAGGCGAGGCAGAAAGGGTGGAGTCTGGAGTTGGCGGTGGTGGAGAAGGGTACTGAGAGGAGGGATTTGTCCTGTGAGAGGAGGTTACGGGTAGGAGCGTAAGGGGAGATGAGGGTAGAGAGGTAGTGAGGGGCTGCAGATTGAGTGCATTTATAGGTTAGTAGGAGAAGCTTGAACTGTATGCGGTGCCTGATCAGAAGCCAGTGAAGTAACTTGAGGAGAGGGGTGATATGAGCATATCGGTCTAGGCGGAAGATAAGACGGGCAGCAGAGTTCTGAACGGATTGAAGGGGGGATAGATGGTTAAGTATTTTCACCCGCTTCCTTAGTTGACTTTTCCTCAACAGCCAGTTTTGTATAATGTAGCACTGAAACGCAGTGTTGTAAAATCAGCAGGTTGTAAAGTTGGCACTCACACAGTGAAAGCTCTGAATGATGCCACTTTTTTTGAATGTGTTTCTTTCTAGATAGCTGTTCCTGCTGGATGTGTTAGCACTTACGCAAGTATTTTCCGGCATCCTTATACACATTTTACACAAGGCTCCATGTTCAACCCATTTCTTAGCTAGATGGCTATACAAAATCGGGTTACATGTTGACAGTTCTACACAAACTTTTCCATAAAATACATGCATGCAATTAGGCTGTGAAAAATAGTGCATGATAATAGTTCATTTTGTCATCTGAAATGTAGGATTGGCATATTGTCCTCAACGTGTAATGAAACTCCATTTATTGTACTTTTGAAGCATTTAACTTTGCCTTGCCAAACAAAACTCAGCGAAGATGACAATGAAACACTGTACAGTCAGTATTCGTGTTATGAAAACTTAAATTAGAAACAAGGCACGACTCAACACAGTTCTGTGTTTCGGCCACCTGGCCTGCTTCAGGAGTCCAATGCCACTGATGATACTAGACACAGGTTACTATAAAACTGTTGCTGGTCAGCAAACGATGATGAGAGAGCTGCATTCACTCAAGCTATTAGGATTAAAGAGTTCTGTTGGAGCTCGATTAGCGACTGTGAAAGTGTGAGTGCAGCAGGCCTATGTTGAGTTGTGCCTTGTTTTGAATTAAAGTTTTCATAACACCATTACTGACTGTATGCTGTTTCATTGTCATCTTTGCTGTTTTGTTTCCTATTTGCATTGTTTACAAAGACTGGTTCTTCTATTTTGCTGTCTAACTTTGCCTTTTTACAATGAGCAGAAAATTGTGTTTGCCATATTAGTATATTTTAGGGTTGCCAACTGGCTCCAGATTTGCCCTTCTGGTTTGATCCAGTTCACATTTTAAACCATTGCATGCAGAGACTTCAAGTTCTGATTTTCAAACAGATTCCCCTAGAAAAGCCAGGTTGCAAGTCCCTGCATGCAATGGGGTAAACCCAGGGTTGGATCAATCCTGCCAGGTGAATCTGGAGCCAGCTGGCAATCCTAGGTTGGATATGTGGAAATAAGGGTCAACAACTATGTTGTATAAGATACCTGTTTATTGGACTAAGTGAAGATACCTTTGTCAAGCTTTTAAGTATTATTCTCTCTTGAGCAGTGAACAGCTCTGATGAAGTGAGGATAACTCTTGAAAGCTTGTCAAAGATATCTTATTCCAATAAAAAAGGTATTGGTGGCATAGAATATGACAGCAGATAAGGGCCATTAGATACACCTACTGGCCCTTTTACTAAGCTGTGTAAGCATCTATGCACGCCCAATGTGAACCAAAATGGAGTTACCGCATGGCTACCATGTGGCTTTTATTTTCTTGCGCATGTCAGCTACGCGTGACAAGTGGCATTTGGTGTGCATAGGTCATTACCGCCTGGTTACTGCATGAGAATTTACCACTAGGTCAATGGCTGGTGGTAAGGTCTCAGACCCAAAATGGATGCGCGGCAATTTTGATTTTGTCGCACGACCATTTTTGGCAAAAACTTAAAAAGGCCTTTTTTTTACAGATGCGCTGAAAAATGGATTGATGCAGGTCCAAAACCCACGCCTACACTACCGCAAGCCATTTTTCTGAGCACCTTAGTAAAAGGACCCCCTAGTGTGCCCACCCTAATTTCTGATGCAGTGCCACAGACACCAGCCAATCCTTGCTTTCTCCTCACTTCTTTGTCACGTGGGATCTGCTGTGCTTATTCTACAGTAGCTCCTCTGTTGGTGGGGTGAAGCTGGGTCTAGATGGTACATAAAAATATCTGCAAAAATGTATTATAAAGGGAAGCAGTTACCCCAAGGCCCTGCTGTGTGAATCACTCTGGGAATAAAAACTCCACACAAAATGTCCAAAAAATATCATGTCCACACCAGGAGATACTTTTCCTTAAAAGCACCTATATTAGGTGCAATCTTCAGAAGTGAAGCATTTATAACTGAAGAGCAAGAATAATAAAAGCAACAGAGATCAAGTCCTTATAGTAAAACCTAATCATCATGGTAGGCTTCTCTCTTAAACCTCTGCCAACTCCTATTTCTTTCTCTCCACATTGGCACCCAGCAGGTCCCTTCTGGTCTCCTCAACCAATCTCTCTTCTAAGTAACTTGAATGGACTCCACTTTTGGTTCCAACTGACTTATGCAAACATTTGTGCAAATATGTTTATGCTTATTAGGGTATTTACTACACTGCCCTTCCGCAAAATCAGAGTGGTTGCTGAAAGAAATGAAAACAACAGTATGCAACCATCATAAACCAAAGTAGTATTGCATACAGTATTTAAACAGGCAAAAAGACAAAATCAGTATAAAGACCAACCAAGGTTCTGGTCCCATAACAAGTCTCTGTACATGGTTTATGGTTTATTAATCTTGTTATACTACATTTCCGGAAAACATAGAAATGTGGTGTAGAGACTAAAAAATTGTAATTAGAAAGGTGTAACAGGAAAGAGAGAAAAAGAAAAGAAGTCATTAACAATCATACGTTAGAAATCATAAGTGACATACAGCACTACAGGCAGTTGTTAATCAACCAGGCATCCAGACATTCAGGCAGGCAGGTAGGCAGGCAGGCTGAAGCCGACTCAGGGAGACCAGGTCACGTCCCAGCGACCACATCACGGTCTGCACATATGACAAAGGCCTTAGTAAACAGATACATTTTCAATGACGTTTCAAATTTGATAAAAGACAGTTCCAGCGGAAGACTGGCTGGATGTGCATTTCAAAGGGATGGTGCTATCGATCCCTAAGGATTTTCCTAATTGGGGATGCTGTAAAAAGAAAGACGGAGCCCAACAAGCCATTATAATGCAATAGCTTTATTCACTATTGTGTACAATGATATTGCTGAGGCAAGGAAGAGAATCAGAATACAGAGAGTCAGAGTTCATCTCTCATTCTGATGCTCTTCCATTTTACAGTCTGCAAAACCAGCTTTTTATAGGAAAAATGCAGAACTAATAAGCAGAACCAATATCAAAGTGCAGAAGTCAGGATATAGATGTCCATCTTACATAATAATGTTACAACAGGTAGAAATCTTCTGCACCTCTGCCATTCACTTTCACAACCCGAACAACACTCCCAGCTACTTCTTTCTGGGGGAAAATCTTGTTTTTGTGGTCTTTTTTTTACAGCTATTTCTGGAAACAAACTGCTTTTCTATCCTGGTACTGGACTTGCTGAACTGATTATAGGCTAACTGCTAGCTCTACTGTTTTGTCTAAAAAATGGCCTTTCACAAGCCTTGTGGTTTTAGCTACTGAGTTACTTTTCTGTCTAAAACTAAGGGTTTAAAGCATAGTTTTATTCCTAAGGCCCAATGCCCTCTTAAAGCACATAATCAATAATTTTTAAAAAATCACTTCCACAGTACTCTATAAGGAAAGATGCACTATCTCATGGAGTCAAGTCTTGCAGTATAGATTGATGGAATATGTAAACAATAATCAGAGAGAGACCGCAGCTGTCTGGGAGTGACATGGGGACTACAGCAAAGGACATTAGGAGGAGGGTCCCTGAATGGAGAATTTTGTCAGTAAGATAAAGAATTTTAAATTGTATACGATAAGAAATGGCTAACCAGTCGTGCTGAATAAAAAGTGGGGGAACATGGTCAAATTTCCTACCTTGCAAACAGATTGTTAAGGCTGTATTTTGTACTGATTATAAATGATGAAGCAGTACCTGGATAAGGCCAGAGTAAGCAGTGTTACAGTAGTCCAAGTGGGAAATTAATGGTCCATAAAGCAAAATCATTTTGGGAGCACTTGTGCAGACAAGAGCGCATTGTATGAAACTGCCTTAGGACAAAGAAATATGACTTTGCCAGTGCAGCAAAGTGAGGTGCAAAAGATATTTCTTGGTCCAAAAATATTCCAATGTATATGAACTGCATAACCATTGTGATTAGAGAGCAATGGATCTTTGGCACCTGGGAGGGAGAGGTCTTGCTCCCAGTGATCCAGCATGTGACAGTCTTGGATAGGTTAAGGATTAATTGGTTATTCGTAAACCAGAGAGAGATCTGATCAAGGCTTGCTTGAAGTGGAGCGAGATCGGGGAAGATGCAGTCAGGATGTTGTCTGCATAACAGTAAGCCCACATTCTCCACAATCTGCTTCTGCCCTATTTCTTCTTTCTTCATGGGTTCCAAGCTGGCATCCTAAATATTTAAATACATAAGAATTGCCATACTGGGACAGACCGAAGGTCCCTCAAGCCCAGAATCCTGTTTTCAACAATGGCCAATCCAGGTCACAAGTACCAGGCAAGATCCCAAAACAGTACAATACATTTTATGCTGCTCATACTAGAAATAAGCAGTGCATTTTCCTCAAGTCCATTTTAATAATGGTCTATGGACTTTTCCTTTAGGAAGTCATCCAAACCTTTTTAAAACCCCACTAAGCTAACTGCTTTTACTACATTCTCTGGCAACAAATTCCAGAGTTTAAATATTTTCTCCGATTCATTTTAAATTTACTGTTTTCTAGCTTCATTGCGTACCCCCTAGTCCTAGTATTTTTGGAAGAGTAAGCAAGCGATTCACGTCTACTCGTTCCACTATACTCATTATTTTATAGACTTCTGTCATATGTCCCCTCAGTCGTCTTTTCTCCAAGCTGAAGAGACCTAGCCACTTTAGCATTTCCTCATAGGAAAGTCGTCCCATCCCCGTTATCATTTTTGTTGCCCTTCTCTGTACTTTTTCTAATTCCACTATACCTTTTTTGAGATGCGGTGACTAGAATTGCACACAGTATCCGAGGTGCTGTCGCACCATGGAGCGATACAAAGGCATTACAATGTCCTCAGTTTTGTTTTCCATTCCTTTCCTAATAATACCTAACATTCTATTTGCTTTCTTAGCGGACGCTGCACACTAAGCAGAGGATTTCAACATATCATCAACAATGACGCCTAGATCCCTTTCCTGGTCGGTGACTCCTAATGTGGAAAATTGCATCACATAACTATAATTCGGGTTCCTCTTTCCCACATGCATCACATTGCATTTGCTCACATCAAACGTCATCTGCCATTCAGATGCCCAGTCTCCCTGTCTCGTAAGGTCCTCTTGTAATTTTCACAATCTTCTTGCGATTTAGCCACTTTGAATAACTTTGTGTCGTCAGCAAATTTAATCACCTCACTAGTTACTCCCATCTCTAGATCATTTATAAATATGTTAAAAAGCAGCGGTCCCAGCACAGACCCCTGGGGAATCCCACTATCTACTCTTCTCCATTGAGAATGCTGACCATCTAACCCTACTCTCTGTTTTCTATCCACAATAGGACACCACATCCTATCCCATGACTTTCCAATCTCCTTTGGAGTCTTTCATGAGGTACTTTGTCAAATGCCTTTTGAAAATCCAGAAACACAATATCGACCGGCTCACCTTTATCCACATGCTTGTTCTAGGAGTAAGTAACAGAACCTCTCCTCTGATAGCAGTCAAAACACCTCTGATATGCATTGGCATAGCTGTAGCTGGGCCCAGGTGGGCAGGTGCCCACCCATTTTGGTATAGGCCCACTTTGCAGCTGCGTACCCTTGCTGTAGCTGGCAGGGATCCTCAAGGTCTGCCAGCTGAAAATCTCCTCTGAAGGTGCCCAGAACTCCCTGCTGCCAAGCTTGACGGCCAACAACATTCCTGAGTTGTTGACACTAGCACACTGCACATACTCAGTTGTCACACTTGCGCGAGAACTGAGCATGATTAAGGTGCCAGCATCGGCACCTCAGGAATACTGCTGCTGACTGCCAAGCTTGGCAGATAGGAATTCCGGGTGCCTTTGGAGGAGGTCTTCAGCTGGTGGGGCTTAAGGATCCCTTCCTGCTCAGGTTTTTATATTTTAAATCGAGCTATGTGGGGTGAGGAGAGGCAGAGCGTGAAGGGTAGGGGCAGGGGACAGACATTTTTCGGCTGATATTCAGCATGAGTTAACTGGCTGGGAATGGCCGCTGACTGGTTAACTCATCTCATCTCTATTTCTCTACTCTCCTCCTCTTCTCTGCCCTTCTCTTGCGCCCTATGGAATGCCCGTTCTATCTGTAACAAACTCGCCTATATCCAGGACCTCTTTATCGCGCGTCACCTCCATCTGCTCGCCATAACAGAAACCTGGCTCTGCCCTGATGACTCTGCTTCAGTCACAGCCCTGTGCCATGGCGGTTATCTATTTTCACATACTCCTCGCCCTGCTGGTCGCGGGGGCGGTGTTGGACTACTTCTCTCTCCCTCCTCCAGATTTCAACCCCTTCTTCCACCTCAATCTCACTGTTTTTCCTCCTTTGAAGTCCACTCTATCCGCCTTTTCTCTCCTCTGCCTCTTCAAATAGCGGTCATTTATCGTCCCCCTGATAAGTCCCTTTCATCCTTTCTCAGTGACTTTGACGCCTGGCTTGCCTTCTTCCATGATCCTTCCTCCCCCTCTCTCATCCTTGGTGACTTTAATATTCCTGCTAATGATCCTTCCAACTCTTATATTTCCAAGTTACTCGATTTAACGTCCTCCTTTAATCTCCAACTATGCTCCACCTCCCCCACTCATCAAAATGGTCACTGTCTTGATCTCATCTTCTCCTCCAACTGTTCACCCTCTAGTTTCCTTGCCTCTGATCTTCCCTCCTCTGATTACCATCTTACAACTTTCACACTTAAATCTCCTCCCTACCAGTCCCGTCTTATCTTATCTAATTTATCCAGGAATCTTCACGATATTGACCCTTCATCTCTATCCTCCCATGTTTCAAACCTCCTCTCTACTGTGGCACCATCCACGTCTGTCAACGAGGCTGTTTCTTCTTAGAACAATACTCTATCCTCTGCCTTAGACACTCTTGCACCTTTGATGACCCGCCCTGTAAGGCGTACAAAACCCCAACCTTGGCTGACTTCTAATATCCGCTACCTACGTTCCTGTACCCGCTCCGCCGAATGCCTCTGGCGGAAATCTCGGGCCCTTGCTGATTTCTTACACTTTAAGTTCATGCTGACCTCCTTCCAAGCTGCTCTTTTACGTGCCAAACAGGATTATTATATCCAACTGACCAACTTTCTTGGCTCTAATCCTCGACTTCTCTTCACCACATTAAACTCTCTCTTCAAGGTGCCCCCTCCCCCAACTCCCCCTTCATTATCTCCTCAGACCCTTGCTGAATTCTTTCACAACAAGGTTCAAAAGATGAACCTTGCTTTCTCTACCTCATCACCTCTCCCTCCACTAGTCCGTTCCCCTCTCTCTCCTTCCCCTCATTCCCTTTCCTCCTTTCCTGAAGTTACTATTGAGGAAACTACACTTCTCCTTTCTTCCTCAAAATGTACCACCTGTTCCTCTGATCCCATTCCCACCCACCTTCTTAATGCCATCTCTCCTGCTCTTATTCCTTTTATCTGTCACATTCTCAACCTCTCACTTTCCACTGCGACTGTCCCTGCTGCCTTTAAACATGCTGTGGTCACACCTCTCCTTAAGAAGCCTTCACTCGACCCTACTTGTCCCTCTAATTACCGACCCATCTCCCTCCTTCCTTTTCTCTCCAAATTACTTGAGCGTGCTGTTCACCACCGCTGCCTTGATTTTCTCTCCTCACATGCTATTCTTGACCCACTACAATCTGGTTTTCGCCCTCTCCACTCAACCGAAACTGCGCTTACTAAAGTCTCCAATGACCTATTACTGGCTAAATCCAGAGGTCAATATTCCATCCTCATTCTTCTTGATCTTTCCGCTGCTTTTGACACTGTCGATCACAGCATACTTCTCGATACCCTGTCCTCACTTGGATTCCAGGGCTCTGTCCTTTCCTGGTTCTCTTCCTACCTCTCCCTCCGCACCTTTAGTGTTCACTCTGGTGGATCCTCTTCTACTTCTATCCCTCTGCCTGTCGGCGTACCTCAGGGTTCTGTTCTTGGTCCCCTCCTCTTTTCTATCTACACTTCTTCCCTTGGTTCATTAATCTCATCCCAAGGCTTTTCCTACCATCTCTATGTTGATGACTCCCAAATCTACCTTTCTACCCCTGATATCTCACCTTGCATCCAAACCAAAGTTTCAGCGTGCTTGTCTGACATTGCTGTCTGGATGTCTCAACGCCACCTGAAATTAAATATGACCAAAACCGAGCTTCTCATTTTCCCCCCCAAACCCACCTCCCCGCTCCCCCCATTTTCTATTTCTATTGATGGCTCTCTCATTCTCCCTGTCACCTCAGCTCGAAACCTTGGGGTCATCTTTGACTCTTCTCTCTCCTTCTCTGCTCATCCAGCAGATTGCCAAGACCTGTCGTTTCTTTCTTTACAACATCCGTAAAATCCGCCCCTTTCTTTCCGAGCACTCTACCAAAACCCTCATCCACACCCTTGTCACCTCTTGTTTAGACTACTGCAATCTGCTTCTTGCTGGCCTCCCACTTAGTCACCTCTCCCCCCTCCAGTCGGTTCAAAACTCTGCTGCCTGTCTTGTCTTCCGCCAGGGTCGCTTTACTCATACTACCCCTCTCCTCAAGACCCTTCACTGGCTCCCTATCCGTTTTCACATCCTGTTCAAACTTCTTCTACTAACCTATAAATGTACTCACTCTGCTGCTCCCCAGTATCTCTCCACACTCGTCCTTCCCTACACCCCTTCCCGTGCACTCCGCTCCATGGATAAATCCTTCTTATCTGTTCCCTTCTCCACTACTGCCAACTCCAGACTTCGCGCCTTCTGTCTATTAGATTGTAAGCTCTTTGAGCAGGGACTGTCTTTCTTCTATGTTTGTGCAGCGCTGCGTACGCCTTGTAGCACTATAGAAATGCTAAATAGTAGTAGTAGTAGTAGTAGTAATAACCGGTCATTTTCAGTGGCATTTAACCAGTTAGAGCTGAAAATAAAGCTGGCAATATTGGGAGCATTCTGGGGGCATGACCGGTTATTTCCTGATATTTGAAACTTAACTGGCCAGACTTAACGGGTAAATAAGACCACATTAATAGCAGTCCTATCTTTGCCCATTAAGCTATAGCCGGTTAAGTCTGAATATTGACTTAACTGGTCATGCACTAGCCAACATTGCAAGAACCAGATATTCAGCGCTGGTTGCCGGAAATGGCTTGCCATTGAATATCCAGGTTAAAGGCCAGTGGCGGGCAGTCAAAGCACTGCCCGCTGCCAGCTGAATATCGGGGGGGTTTGTGCTCACCCTTTTTGCCTGTAGGCCCATCCAAAATTTGCCATCTACCTATGCCATTGGATAGCAGTCAAACAAGGCAAGTCAACTAAAGTCAGTGACCTTCCATCTGTAAAGACTGCAGAGGCACTGACTGGTTTTTTTTTGTTTTGTTTGTTTTTTTTCTGTTCTTAAAAGTAACCAATCTTTTGCCTGCTTGGCAGAGACAGTAACTGAGAGGAACAGTAACTGAAAAGGAAGCAATTGCTAGAAATCACTGTACTTTTCAGGCAGGGACAAGGTCAGTGATATATCCCCAGACAGTAAACTATGTAAGCCAGTGTCCGCAGAGTGGAGCTGAATTGCCTGTGTTCTCAGATAGGAGTTTGCGATATGGTCAGCCAGAGACATTCTACCTGTCATCATCAAACTATCAACAAAGCATAGAACTACTAGTCACTTGTGAAAGACCTGCGTCCATACAGACAGAGTCTGTGTCTGGTATTTTTCTACTTTAACAAATATAACTCAGTGCAGAGTAGAAGAACCATTAGTGGAACACACTGCACTGTTATAGTGAGAAAACTCTGAATCTGGTATATTTGATTTTGCTTAAATATGGTCAAATGCACTAACCTGTTTTCCTTTCTGTGATTACTCAACTGAGTTATTGTTCCTGGACATAGTTTGTACGTGATACCTGCAGTATTTTTTTTTTAAGAGTGTGTCACTTGCCATTTTTCATATGCATTGAGCTCCGAATAGGGTCAGCCCTTCCACACAGCACACTGAAGAAAAGTTGAGTCCTGGGTTGGGGAATCTGGACACTAAATAGGGAGCAATTCTATAAGGGACACCAAAGGATAGGTGCCAAGAAGGAACATGCCAAGTGCTAATTTTATAATGATGCCCGGATTCCATTACAGAATACTAGCATAAGTTGGAATTTACACGCCAACATTTAGGAGTGCCCATAACGTTATTCAAATAGCATAATGTGACACCTAAACGTGGCACCTTAATATGTAACTTACAATATTCTGTTCTCTGTGTACCAAATTCTATAAATAGCGTTGAAAAATCAGCGCTGAAAAAATAACACACTGACCGCTATTCTATAAACAATGCTGAAAGTTAGACACTGTTTATAGAATATGCTTACTTTGGGATTCTATATATCGCGCTGAGATTTACTACTTAGCATTCTATAGCGCTACTAGATGTATGCAGCGCTGTACACTTGAACGTGAAGAGAGTCCCTGCTCGACAGAGTTTACAATCTAATTAGGACAGACAAACAGGACAAATAAGAGATAAGGGAATGTATGCGCACTATTTGGTAAGCATATTCTGTAACATGGTGCATGTAAATTCTAAGTCACATAGTTGAAAAGTGGGCGTGGTTATGGGATAGGAGAGGTGAGTCATGGGCGTTTCTGAAATCTATGTGCGTTGTTATAGAATACACCCGCTCCGCCCCTAATTTAAGCGTCGGGATTTACACCAGATTTTAGTTCGCGAAATTGACCACGACTACATTTATTCACATGGAGCAGCACTTGGCGTATTGTATAACGTATCGTATAAAGTGTACTTTATAGAATATGCTTTGATTTCCATATGGAAATCGAGGCATGATATATAGAATCTAGCCCTTAGCACCTAACTTTAGGTGTGAGGATTTATATCAAGTAAACCCTAGAATAAATCCTCTTGTCTAAATTAAACATGGATCCCCTTTATTCTATGGCAGTGTGCATAAATTCTAGGAATGCCACTGATGGCCGCGCCCCTTTTTTGGAACCATGCGTAAAATTTATGTGCAGATCCATGCAACTTGAAATGCACATGAAAGTTTCAGTTAAGGCCAATTAATGCTGATAATTGATTATTCCAAAACTTCCAATATCTCCCAAGCACACATCAAACTTCTTACTAGATATTAAGTGTTGTGAAGGATCTTCAGACTTTATGCATCCTGGCTGTTAAACTTACAGTTTTTCAAACAGTCAGGTGCAACTCCTCGTTGATCCTTTGGTGTATCTATTTTTTAATATATTTTTTTAGTTTATATTCTCATAGAACCACTTTTTTACTTTTGTGCTCAATTCTTCAGCACTCATGTGTCACTTCAAAACTCATTTCTTGTTTACCACAAATTAATATTAAGCATTATTCAACTACTTAACTGGCAGCAAGGTGCACAACAACAGGAACCTCAACCGACTTGGCTAGGTTTTGCGACTTCGTCAGGGCGGAGGTCCTTTTTCACTCTCCTGGCTGCCATTTTGTTAAACAAGAAGATGGAAACAGGACTGGTGTGTAAATTTTAAGGGGCTTTGATGTTAGCTTCAGAACTTAGTACAAGAACAGAGCTGGGCAGACTTCTACGGTCTGTGCCCTAAGAAAGGCAGGGACAAATCAAATTTTGGTATACATATAAAGTATCACATACCATGTAAATGAGTTTATCTTGTTGGGCAGACTGGATGGACCATACAGGTCTTTATCTGTTGTCATTTACTATGTTGCTATGTGTTGATATTGTAAGTGGTATACAATGCCATACTTTGTATTGTTATTTGAATATTTTTACTGCTGTAATTGCCTATTGCTCATGTTTGATCTGTTCTTACTGAATTCCTTCAAAAATAAATAAATCCTAATAAAAAAATAAATACATAAATAAATAAATAAGCTGATATTCAGCACTAGCCAGTTAAGTTTGAACCGGCCAAAGATATTCCACCTATTGATGCGGCCATATTTGGCTGCCAAACATAGCTTGCCAGACACTGAATATCGGCGCTGACCGGCTATTGGGCTCATTTTCAAAAGAGAAGGACGCCCATCTTTCGACATAAATCGGAAGATGGACGACCTTCTCACAGGGTCGTCCAAATCGGCATAATCGAAAGCCGATTTTGGACGTCCCCAACTGCGTTCGGTCGCAGGGATGGCCAAAGTTCAAGGGGGAGTATCGGAGGCTTAGCGAAGGCGGGACATGGGCGTGCCTAACACTAGGATGTCCTTGACTCATAATCCAAAGAAACAAGGATGTCCCTGACAAACACTTGGACGACTTTACCTGGTCGTGTTTTTCTTACGACCAAGGCACAAAAAGGTGCCCAAAATGACCAGATGACCACTAGAGAGAATCGGGGAGAAAAGGGAGAATCCCCTTACTCCTCCAGTGGCCACTAATCCCCTCCCACCCTCAAAAAACATCTTTAAAAATATTGATTGCCAGCCTCTATGCCAGCCTCAGATATCATACTCAGCTCCATCACAGCAGTATGCAGGTCCCTGGAGCAGTTTTACTGGGTGCAGTGCACTTCAGGCAGGTGGACCCAGGCCCACCCCCCCCCCACCTGTTACGTTTGTGGAGGAAACAGCGAGACCTCCAAAACTCACCAGAAACTCACTGTACCCACACCTAGGTGCCCCTCTTCACCCGTAAGGGCTATGGTAGTGGTGTACAGTTGTGGGTAGTGGGTTTTGGGGGGCTCAGCACACAAGGATGTTTTGGAAGGACGTCCAAATCGAAACGAGGGCGTCCCTTTCGATTATGTCCCTCTATGTCATCCAACATAACCGTCATCCGGATAGCTGCTAAGCGCTAATATTCAGCCGAGATAGCCAGCTATCTCGCGCTGAATATTAGTGCTTAGGTGGCTAAGCACCATTTAACCAGCCAGGCGCCGTTCCTGGCCAGTTAAATTGTTTTGAATATCGAGGGAGGGGTCTGCTATAGAATTATCCTCCAACTGACTTTTACAGATGAGAATCCTTTCTTTTATCCAGTCCTCATCTAGGCTAGTGTGCTGGGGGTGGTGGTGAATAAGGCGTTTCTTCTGCCAGCTACCTCCTCTGTTGGTGTTGAATATTCTATTTTCCTGAGGAGGCCTCTACATATGCTTTGTAAAACTCTGTTATTTTTGTCTCATTACCTCCACTGGAAATCAATTGAGACATATTCCTGTTCTCCAGTATAGGGACCCCAAGTGAGAATGAAATCTTACAGAATCAAATTTAAGGTTCTAATTCTCACTACAAGGCTCTCCATACTGGAGAACCAGAATGACTCTACTACTACTACTACTACTACTAATCATTTGTATAGCACTACTAGATATATGCAGCACTGAACACCTTATATGCAGGTACTTTCTCTGTCCCTAGAGGGCTCACAATCTATGTTTTTCTACCTGGGACAATGGAGGGTTAAGTGACTTGCCAGAGTCACAAGGAGCTGCAGTGGGAATCGAACCCAGTTCCCCAGGCCACTGCATTAACTACTAGACTACCATTTACTGCCTTATAACCCCTCCCGTATCCTTCATTCACAGAGCAAAAGCTTACTCTGTGTTCCTTTTCCTCTAACTATAAACTTTGAAGCTGTATGTGTGATACCACATTTTCTCTTCAGGCTCTAGTTTTGCAGAATTTCATTCCTCAGTATCTGAAAGCATTGGACTCCCTCCAAAAATGTTAACAAAGGCTCAAAACCTATTTCTTTGAACTAGCGTATGGATTGTCTGTATGAGGTCTCTAGGGACAGTCATCTTCTACTGTATTTTTGTTCTTGTTTTTTTCCTTCCTTATTTTATTGAAAACTGCTTTAGTCATTGTTGTTAAAAGTGATCAAGGAAACTAAACTAAACTAAACTGTTCCATGCAGCCATCATTATTTCTGTAGAGACATCTTTTCTGATGCTACTCCTGAGTATACCTCCTGGAAAAGATAGTCTTTGATTTTAACGACTGCATCCTCCGTAATACAGCTTTGATTTGACTTTATTTTTTTTTCAGAGCTCCTTGGCAAAAGCCAGCATTAAACTAACGAATTTCAGTTTCCCAGTCTTATGTTTATTTATTTGTTACATTTGTATCCCACATTTCCCCACCTATTTGCAGGCTCAATGTGGCTAACTTAGTACCGGAGATGCATTCGCAGACTCCGGTGTGAACAAATTCAAAGTGGTGTTGTGGTAATAAAAGTTTGTGTGGAATAGTCAATGGAAGAATTGTGTTAAGTCCATTACGTACTTTACTTTTGTTGTGTTGCGGAGATCGGGCTATTAAGTTGGGTCGGTAGGGTATGCCTTTTCAAACAGGTTGGTCTTTTCCTCCAGGAACTCAGGTGCACTGTGGGAAGAACATCCTTTATCTAGGGGACCAATGAGTACTGCCTCTCCAAACTGTGGAAGTGCTGTTGACCCCTCGCATTCTCCTCTGTCTCATGCAAATAAAGCGGAGGTGATGAATGGGAAGGTTTTACTTCATTGGTGACCTAATCAGTTACCTTTAACATAATGCCCAAGTAACTGAGGGGCAATTAAAAAAAACAGAAGAAACTCCAAAATAAATCCTTTTCTATCATTAGAAGGTCTGAGAATACACTTTGAACTGTATGCACAAGATATAGTTTAGTAGACACAGCTACAACTTACCAGCGCTGATTGAGGCTAGTCGAACGTAATCAAATCCTCTGATAAATGGCTCATAAGGTGAACTCTCCAAAACATTCATACCTACAAAAAATTCCCACAAATTTACTGTAAATGTAATACATACATATCACAAAGATACATCATTATAAGAGAGAGGTCAATAATGCAAGATCTCCATAATCTGACATACACTGGCTGATATTCAGTGAGTTAACTGGCTGGGAATGGATGCCAACCGGCTAACTTGCGACTCGGCGGATAACTAGTCATTTTCAGTGGGATTCAACTGGTTATTGCAGCTGAAAATGCCTGGTCAGCACCAAAAATAAAGTTGGAGATGTTGGGGGTGTTCCAGGGGCATGATCAGGTAAGTCCTGATGTTCGGAACTTAACCGACCAAGCTTAGTGCATAAAAAGCAGGCCTATTTTTGCCCTCTAAGCCATGGCCGGTTAAGTCTGAATATTGACTTAACCAGTCATGCATTAGCCAATGTCAAAAAACCCAGATATTCAGTGCTGGTTGCCAGAAATAGCCTGACATTGAATATCCGAGTTGAACGCTGGCAGCGGGCAGTCAAAGCACTGCCCACAGGTGGCTGAATAACAGGCAGAAATTGTCCATAGTCATGTGCTACCACTGTCAGTACTCATGTCCTTGATCCATCTGGATATTACTTCCATAACAATTTTAAAACTATAATCAGCTACAGTATGACTGTATAGGGATGCACATTTGGGGGTCCTTTTGCTAAGCTGTGGTAAAAAATGGCCTTAATGCGTCCTTATGCAGATCGTTCCCATGCACTAAGCCCATTTTTATCATGGCTGTGAAAAAGGGCTATTTTCTATTTCTTTCATTAATGGCTGTGCACTAAAGTTAGCATTAGCATGTGGCCATTTTGAAAAAATGATCGCGTGAACACTTACCATCTCCTATTTAGGAAGCGCTAAAGGCTTCTGTGTTATGGACGCACTAAACAGTGCACCAGTGATGTCAGTGTGCTAGCTGGTTAGTGCATTCTCTGCCCATGATACACCCTTTAAAATGTTTTTCCCAAAAATGATTTATTGCGCAGTTAGCACACGCAGATGCAAAAACCAATGTGAAACGCTTTAGCATGTCCCAGGTTAGACTTTTTTTTTTCCACTGCATTAAGTGTGTATTAGCACTTAACATGGCTTAGTAAAAGGGACCCTTGGTTTGTTAATGTGCCTTAAAATTTTTACTCCCCTGTTTACTAAGCTGCACTAGAGGCTGCAGTGCGGCAATGCCGACACAGTCCATTCAAAGTGAATGAGCTGTGTCGGCATAAGTGCACCACCAGCCCTAGCACAGCTTAGTAAACAGGGGGCATTAGTCTGTGCATAATTGATTTAATGTATTTTAAGTTGATTTTCATGTGCTAAAGTGTTTTAAACACACACTAGACTATTTTTATCAAAATGGATGTGTGAAACAAGCTGAAAAAAGGTCAAAAAATTGGGAAGTAAAAGGCCAAACAAACCTGAAACAAACTGGAAAATGTTATTATCTAATGGTTTACTGCTGTAGCCAAAAAGCCACACAAAATACTGTAAAGTCCTCTTCTAAGTTTCCCCCAGTTGAACTTTCCCATTTTTAAAATGGCACCAGTTCGACTGAGCTCACTGATGTCAGTAGAACCCTCACCATTTTCACAGATGTTGTGCAGTAGGAACAGACAGAGGAGGTGAAGGAGGAGCAAGAGGAGGCTGCTTTCCTGGTTAAAGGTAAACATTGGAGGACCAACAGGGGAGGAAGGGCCCCTATAGTGTGGATAGGTAGGTAGATGACAGGAGATGAGGGTCTCCAGTCCAAGGACACTCGTGTTCGATGGTTCTTGGACCAGAGATCCTTTGAACTTAAAAAGGAAGTAAAGTTTACTTCAGAAATGTACTTTATTTCCAAGTAATGAAATTTATTTACTTGATTGATTTTTGCATATCTTTAGTTTATTCCATGAGAAATAAAGGGGTCCTTTTACCAAGCTGCAGTAAAAAGTGCCCTGCGGTAACAGCAGGGACCATTTTCCCTATGCGACAGGGCCTTTTTCCCACAGCGGGTAAAGCCTCCCCAAGAACAAATGGCCATGCAGTAAGATTACTCTTACCACGTGGCCATGCGGCGAGGAGCACTTACCACCATCCACTGAGGTCACACATGCAGAGCAGAGATAGCCCCTCTTTAAATACAGGCAAAAATTAACTTGAGATCCCAAGCATCCAGATTCTGCATGCAGCACAATACCAGGAAAACAGTTTCCTCCTGTACAGTGCAATATAAAGTCAGAAGATGTATATTCTCAAATTGGACATATTCCAAACACTAAAATGAAAATAAAATTATTTTTCTACCTTTGTTGTCTGCTAATTTTGTTTTTCTGATCATGCAAGTCCCAGTCTCTGGTTCTGATTTTATCTGTGCTTTTAACTCAGTTTTCAGGACCTCCTGTCCATTTTTTATTTTTTTTCTCTCCTCCTTTCTTCTTAACTTCCTGCTGTTTGTCCATCTTTATTGGCACTTCTCTCTCACATTCAGCTTTCTTCCATTTTTCTGTTTGTTTCTCAATTCTGATTTTCCATCTTTTCTCTTCACTCCATCCATGTGCAGCAAATCCTCCCCTTCCCTTCTTATCCATCCATGTGTGGCATATTCTCCCTCTATCTTTCTTTCCCTTTCCCTCCATCCATCAGGACTGGTTAAAAGCCAGATCCTCCAGATCTGCTCTATGCCTTCTACAATGGGATCTGCGGAAGGTCCAGCTGTTACTTATGTGCTGCCCCAGATCCTCTGCTACCTTGGACATGGGGCTCCAACTTGCCCTGTTCATTCTAGATCCTCTGCTGCCTTGGTCTGACCTGGATCCTGTGCTGCCTCAACCGAATCTTGTGGTTGCCCTGGATTTTCTGCGGCCTTAGTCTTCCCCGGATCCAGTGGCTACTGTGGCCACTTCTCCACCCTGCCCTGCTCTGCTTCTGCAGGGCTTACCTTGCCCAGGAGCTTCAGGGTTTTTTTTAAAACATCAAAGTAGGTTCTGGAGGTCTTCTTCTTCTGGATCCGACTTTAATATTAAGAAAAAAAATCACAAAGGTAAAGACACATCTAGGGCAGATGGAGGCATGGAATCTTAGGCAAAGCAGGGCAAGTTGGAGCCCCATGTCCAAGGCAACAGAAGATCCAGGGCAGTGAATAAGTAAAAGCTGGATCCTCTGCAAACTTGATTGGAGGAGGAGTGGATCCAGCGGTTCTGGAAGATCAAGCTTTTGCCTATTTTCTCCGTCCATTAGCAGTTTTCCCCTTCTCTTCCCTTCCCCTACTCTCAATCCATGTGCATATGCTCCTTCTCTTTCTTTTCATTCGTGTGCATCTCCTTGTCCTTCCTTTCCTCTTTATCAATGTGCATCTCCTCCCTTTCTTTTCTTCTGTTTCCCTCCATCCATGTGAATCTCGTTCCTCTCCATTCATTTGCATTTTCTCCTTCTCTTTTTCCTTCCCCTCTATCCATGTCCGGTATTTCTCCTCTCGCAACCTCCTCTACACTCTTCCCTCCTTCCTACCCATCCATCCAACACCAGCCACTTTCTCTATCTCCCCACCTCCCTCGGTCCAACATTGCCCACTCTCTCTCTCTCTTCCCTCCTTCACTAAGTCCAGAATTTCTCTTCAAATCTCCCTCCCTCCTGCCACCACCTGGACTGCCATGCTGGACCCTGGCAACAAGGAGAAATACCAGGCCTGGCACCAGCGCTAACTTAAGTGCTGAGGAACCTTCCAGCTGACATGCTCGTAAAGGTCAGGTTAGTCCCGCCTTCTCTGACACACATGCATCAGAGGGGCGGTACCAACAGGGCTTCTACGAGCGGATAGGCTGGAAGTGCCCTTGTTGCTGAAGTTAATGCTGGTATTTTCTACTTGCTGCCAGGGGCCTGAATTCAGAGACACGACAGTAGGAGGGAAAGGGGATCAGTGCAAACTAGGGTGGCAAGCTGTTTTTTTTTGGGGTGGCACTTGGCACCCCATGCCACCCTGTAATGATGCCTATGGGGACAATAAAGAACATAAATTACTAACATCTTATGCCCTAGCACTAAAAATTTCCCCTAATTCAGATATCTCTGCACAAATCATCCTAAAATCAAGGTTGCCCCTAAAGAAAACCATTACCCTTCCACCTCTCGAGACCTACAGTCCCACTCCCATTTATAGCATAGCAGACAGCATTGCCTTACCACCACCAAATCAGATTGAAGCAACCAAGATTCTGTTATACACAAAATATCATACCCATCTCCAACTAATAAATCATAAATCACTGGTATCTTATTCCAAATAAATCTTGCATTCACTAATCCAACCTTCAATAAATCCCACAAAGTCTGAAATCATCATATATTACCACTTGCCTCAAATTATCAGTCACCCTCCGCCATATACGTTTACAGCCTACCACCCCTCCCAGCTGCCCATACCACCCCAGCCCCATTACTACTTGCATCCCTGCCATAGAGGCCCTTCACAACCACCTCCCCTAACTCTCACCTTAAGAATCCTCTCATGTCCCCCCAAATCCCTCCAAAGTTCCCCCAAAGCAGCGCCCTAAGGAACTTCTTAGTTGTGCTCCTTTGTCAGTGAGACAGAGGAGGCATTCACTTCTCCGGCATGTTGCGCCTTCAGCGCTGGTCTGGCTCTCTTCACTCTGCATCCAAGAGTGACATCACTCAAGGTGCTAGTCCCAAGCCAGAACCAGCAGGTCTTATACCATATGAAGTGGTCCCAGATGCTGACCTGGGGACACAGCAGGGCTCTACAAAGCAGCAGCAGCAACAACACCAAAGCAGTGACATATGTGTCTGCAAAGAGCTACATGCATGTATACGTGCAAAGAGCTACATGCATACATAAATAAATACATACATGCAAAAGATACTAGGTTTTATTATGGTGCTGTTGGTATAGGTTCTTTTGAGAGATCCTCTTGTGATTTTAGAAGTTATTTATTTATTTATTTTTGTAAAGGACTAGAATCTCTTTACTAGATATTAAGGTTTTTATTTTCATTTATAGTGTCTTACTGCCCCTCATGCAGCCATTTGTACTGGCGAAACAGGGCCATGTCGGGCACTTTATGTTGAAATTCTGGGAGCTTTTAACCTATCAATAAAGACTGTGGGTTTCTTTTACTAAAGCTTAGCTTGAGTTATCTGCAGCAGGGCCCATTTTATTCCTATGGGCCCTGCTGCAGATAACTCAAGCTAAGTGTTAGTAAAAGACCCCCCTGTGTTTCTTACAAGGTCTGCCTTGTTGTCTTACCGGTTGTCTTACCTTTCTTAAACTGGGACAAATTGCAACAGCCCAACTACAGACCTCAGCACTATGGGGCACCTCATATATTATCAGGCATTACTTTCATGATTCCTAAGCCCATGGGCAGGACTCAAATCATGAAGAAGAAATCAACCAACACTTGATGGTAATCAATAGAAATAAAACAAAGTACAACATAGAAAAGAAAATAAGATGATACCTATTTTATTGGACTAACAATACATTTTTTGATTAGCTTTCTTCATCAGATCAGAAACAAGCAAATGTTGATAAATAACAGTACATATAAGTGAAACACCAAAGCATTCCAGTGACAGTCTCACAGGATGAGAGTGGGGTGGGTTAGGTAAGAAACAGGGAGAGCCGGGTGGATGAGGGACAGGGAGATATGCATGGTGATAAGAGGGTGACAAAGCAGTAGAATTTTATGGTTTATTATGGGCTAGAAAACCCAGATCTTTGTTAAGTCCTGTCTGGTGGGTGTCAAAATATTTAATCATTCTGACTTCAAAGGTCTTACGTTCCTGTATTGTTTTAAAGTTACATTTTAGTATTCTCACCATAAAATCATTGGTACAATATTCTGGTTGTATAAAGTGCTGCCCCATAGAGGTGACATCCTGGTTGGCACTGGCATTTTTCATATGATGTCTATGTAAATTAAATCTCTTCTTCAGCATCTGACTTGTTTCTCCAAATATAGCACCCTTCGTCACACTTTTTACATTGAATGATATATACCACATCTCTCTACTCAAGATTCTTTGAGAAAGCAACCACTGAAAGTAAACCACTTTCTGAACATGTATGTTACAGTTCTTCGCTTATCTGCTATGATATGATACTATGTCCAGAACTTGTTTTAAATGATGATTATGATAAACAGTGTGTTTTGGTGTCTACAAATGAAAGGATATGTATCAGATAATTGTTTGCTATGAAATGTTTCCGTTCTATTGTAAACCTTTCTGAGTGGCTGTATATGGACAGGATAGAAATCTTGTTAAGACACAGGTTCCAGGTTCCAAAATGTATAGATACAGATTTAATTTCAGGTAAAAAGAAAACCACAAAAAGTCTGCAAGTTTTTGATTCTAAAGTTTTGAAACAACATCTTTTGCCCAAAGATCTTTCTTAACTTTCTGGAAATAAATAATATTACAAATGAAATATTATTATCTTCTTGGCCCTGCTGTTGTATGAAACTTAAATCTCTTAGTCCTACATTCTGATACATTTCTTGAGCTATGCAAGTGACAGAATACCTGGAGGGTTTTGACCTACAACATTTGTTTTCTCATGAGCCAGTCCTGCAAAGTTCTGATACGGTTTTAAAAAGACAGCATAAGGAATACCGCAGATCTGAGCCATCTTGTGTAAGTATGTTCAGTTTGTAAGTCCCACCCCTGCTCCTAGCCAAAGGCCTACATTTTCGGTCATGTTCACTGCCTTTTCTTTTTTAGTCTTTTATATATAAATGCCCAGGAAACATTATGCACACCTGAGAAAGGATCATAGGTGGCCTACTCTACAAGTTCCTGCTGTTGATTACACCATGGTGTAAGGGTATAAAGTCAAAATCAGCTGCAGATCTTTGAAATGAATAGAAATAATAATATGCAAAGAAGGAAAGAGTCGTTCTATAAAATACTGAGGGACCCTTTTACTAAACAGTTGGCGCACAGCAACAGGCTTGCTGCGCGCCAATCTGGAACTACCGCAGGAGCCCAGCTGTAGTTCCCACCCCCAGTGCACATCATTTCCAGTGCTATAAAAATAGTTTCTATTTTTGTAGCGCCAGTGCTTACTCAGTGGTAATCGGGCAGCGCCGAAAATTGCCTGGTTACTGCTGCGTTAGTGCTGGAGCCCTTGCCACCACCTCAATGAATGGCAGTAAGTGCTCCCCCCCCGAAATGGCCATGCAACAAGTGGTTCACTTATTACATGGCCATTTCTTTTCCCAGAAGTAAATACAGCCATTTACCCGCTGAGGTAAAAGGGGGCCTCAGCGTGCATCAAAAACACTCGCTGATGCTAGCACAGGCCCCCTTTACCGCAGTTATAGTAAAAGGATCCATGAGTGCATGCAAGATAAGCGAAGATCTGTAACATACTTTTCTCAGACATGTTGCTTTCTCACAGAATCTTGATGTCGATGCCATTCACTATATAGACATGCGGGTGGAGGTGAATCAATTTTTCACTCATTCAAAAAGTACAAAGACCAGGGGACACTCAATGAACTTGCAAGGCAATACTTTAAAAACAAATAGGAAGAAATATTTTTTCACTCAAAGAATAGTTAAGCTCTGAAATTCGTTGTCGGAGGATGTGGTAACTGCGTTTAGCGTATCTGGGTTTAAAAAAGGTTTGGACAAGTTCCTGGAGGGAACGTCTGTGTGGTCTGTTATTGAGTTGGACATGGGGAAAGCCACTGCTTGCCCTGGGAGTGGTAGAATGAAATGGTGCTACTAATTGGGTTTCTGCCAGGTACTTGTGATCTGGATTTGTCACTGCTGGAAGCAGGATACCGGACTAGATGGACCATTGGTCTGACCCAGTATGGCTATTCTTATTTTCTTATATTCTTATGCTACTATTATTATTATTATTATTCAAAATTCACACAAATAGTGTGTCACAGCCAGTGTTGGTTGGTTTCTTCTCCAAGATTTGAGTTCTGCCCAAGGGCTTGGGAATCATGAAGGTACTGCATGATAATGTATAAGGTGCCCCACTGTAACTGAGGTCTTTAATTGGACTTCTGTAATTTGTCCAAATTTTAGACAGTCCAAATTTTTTCTGAGTCCCTGTAGTACTGCACCCAATGTTTTTGTTATTATTATTATTATTTGATCATATTTGTATAGTACTACCTTGCATATATAGCTCTTTGCGCAGACACATATGTCACCATTTTTCACCTAGGTAGCTGGGGTGGGTGACTTTTTATAAAATATACAATTTTGTAGAGAGGTCAGGAGCAGGACGAACTTCAATGGCAGACCATTGACACATCAAATCTACTCACTCCACACTCCTCTACCAGTCCAGGCCAAAGTGTTTGTTCTGAACCAAAAAGGGTTTTCTGGAACTTGGATCTTCAAGTAAACAGAAAGTACTACTTACAGGTAGAATTAGACCCCTAATAGTTTTTATACACTTACAATCTCCAATTAGGTTTGTTGGTCTCTCTGAGTCTCTACTTAAAGTGACTTTGAGGCATATTTTCAAAGCACTTTGGGAGGCTAAGTGCCATAGATTTCTATGGAACTTTGGGAGGCTAAGTGCTTTGAAAATAAGCCTCTTTGTCTGGTGGATTCTTTTCCCCGGGAAGGTACTCTATGGCAAGTTTCTTTATTCTTGTAGATTTCCAGGGTCTACCCTCTGGTCCCTCCTGATCCTCAGGTCTGTATCTTATAGTATTTCTCCCTTTGTTCTTCTCTGAAGGGTGTGGTGGAAGGCTAGTTCTTTACGCCATCAGAGATCCTTTTCCCTTTGCAGCAAGGTGCAATGGTCAGGGGAGCAGAAACCAAAGCCAAAGAAACTCAAACTGGGCTGGGTATTTGTACCAGCACAATTTTCATCCAAGAGGTGTCTCTTCCTACTATTGTCAGATATGGTTTAGAAGAATCATCCCTTTGACTTTTCTCATATTCCCTCAGCTTCTGGGACAAAGACTACTACTCTAGTGGAGCCACTAGAGGTCTCTGCAGTCCTCAAGGGAGCTGAACCCTCAGGGTCTCTGTATATAGAGGGACCCTTTTACTAAGCCGCGTAAGCATCTATGCGTGCCCAACATGAGCCAAAATGGAGTTACTGCCCGACTACCACATGGCTCTTGTGGTAATTTCATTTTTGGCGCCCGCTCGATATGTGCATCTGAAAATATTTTTTACATTCAGGCGCGAGTAATGGACGAGTGCCAAGTGGCATTTTACGTGCATAGGTCATTACCACCCGGATTCTTTACCGCTAGGTCAATGGCTGGTGGTAAGGTCTCAGGCCCAAAATGGACATGTGGCAATTTTGATTTTGCCACACGTCCATTTCGGCAAAAAAGGCCTTTTTTACAGGTGTGCCAAAAATAGATCGGTGTGGGCCCAAAACCCTACCATTTTTCAGCGCGCCCTTGTAAAAGGACCCCATAATTAATAGCCCTAGCTCTTTGGAGCTTATAGTCTAGTCAAGACAGATAGACAAGATGCATAAGAGAAAACAAATAAGAGATTTTGCATTAAGATTAAGATAACAAAGAAGCTGCTCTTCTGATAGGAATTACTTAAAGCAGTGGTTCTCAACACAGTCCTTGAGGCACACCCAGTCAGTCAGTATTTAGGATATTCATAATAAATATGCATGAGATAGATTTGCATACAGGAGGCAGTGCATGCAAATCAATCTCATTCATTTTCATTGTGGATATCCTTGAAACCAGACTGGCTAGGTGATTTCTTGAGGACTGGGTTGCGAACCACTGATTTTTAAAATATTTGGTTGAAGCTCCCATAGATCATTAAAAAAAATTGAGTTAGGTAGGGAGGGATGGCACATAAGCCACCCTGAGCAGAAGTCTCTGTATTCCTTTTTGCTGCTATAAAGACTTCACAAAAGTCTTTTTGATTATTATGCAAATGCAACACAGCTTATTTAGACTCTGATGTTCTAGCTGCTTTCTTCATTTCTAAAGTTGACAATTTTCAAACAGCATTCCTACCATTATCTGGTTCATCAGGTGATATTCCTTTATCAAATCTATCCACTTCTTGGCATTCCTTTGATCCTCTATCTATGACATCTTTTCAAAAGCTTATGTCAAATTTGAGTACTACGTGCTGTCCTTTGGACCCCATCCTCAAGCTATGAATTCTTCATCTAGCTATGGAATCAATAACTCAGAGACATTAAAGCCAGTTGTAGCAGGATATCCTTCATGTGTCTTCCCATGGCATAAAGTGAGGAACATTCTGCATCACTGCTCCAAAAGAGTCTCTCCTTAAGAGGATGCCATAGGATGTGTTGCTCATGTATCAATCTGATCAAGAATGGGAGTTCCCTGTAGTGTGGGAGGGAATTAAGAAAGTGACAGGGAAGGGCAAGAGGTTCTTTGTCCACAAGGGCTCAAAGATATAAGAGGTGTAAAGAGAGGGTTCCCAGTTGGAGGGCCCTAGAAGAAGTGAGGAGAAGAAGATACTTGGCCTCCCTTCACAGAAGTCAGTAAAGGAGGAAGAAACCTCTACAAGAAACTAGAGGTTTGGGTATTGGGAAGCAAATGAGTAGACCAAAAAGAGAAACACTGCCAAAAAAAGAGGTCTATTTGAGGGAAACCCGTACAAGTGAAAAATGCTGTATAGAGTTTGTTGGTTCAGAGGTGAATTGTGGGGTTGAAGAGCTCTGCTGAGCTGTCAGCTATCTGATTCTGGATGCTGGGGAGATAAGTGACCCGGTTTTGTATGAGATTGGCAATGACAAAATCCTAAATCCTTACTGCTTCATGGCACAGGTAGAGGGATCCTGTCCCTTCCTACTTATTGATATAAAACATGGTAATTTGAACCATATCCCTTGAGTAAGAAGGGAATCCAAGTGGGCTCCTAACCACGTATTGAAGGCATCTGTTTTTAGGACAAATGACATTCCAGTAACACAAATGCACCATTACCTCCCGCACCAGATCATGTGCTCCATTAAGGACTAGGTCTAGAATTTTTCCTTCTCTTGTTGGCTCCTGTACCAGCTGCTCCATAAAGCAGTCCTTGATTTCATCAAGGAATTTTACCTCCCTAGCGTGCCCCGATGTTACATTTACCCAGTCAATATCGGGGTAATTGAAATCACCCATTATTATTATGTTTGCGTCCCTAATTTCCTTTAAAATTTCTGCATCCGTCTGTTCATCCTGGCCAGGTGGACGGTAGCATACTCCTATCACTGACCTTTTCCCCTTTACAAGTGGAATTTCAATCCATAGGGGTTCCAAGAAGTGTTTTGTTTCCTGCAGAATTTTCAATCTATTTGATTCAAGGCTGTCCTTAATATACAATGCTACTCCTCCACCAATTCAATCCACCCTATCACTACAATATAATTTGTACCCCGGTATGACAGTGTCCCACTGGTTATCCTCCTTCCACCAGGTCTCAGAGATGCCTATTATTTCTAATTTTTCATTTAGTGCAATATATTCTAACTCTCCCATCTTATTTCTTAGGCTCCTGACATTTGCATATAGACATTTCAAACTATGTTTGGGGTTCCTATTTACATCACTGCTCAGTACTTGACAGTATTAATTTGCAATCTTTTGTCTGATTTTTATTTTTATTTAAGGACACCTGATCTACTACGGTCTCTTTTGCCACCTCATATCAGGATACCCTATCATCCCAGTTTTGGTGATATCTTTGAAAGATACCTTATCCCGAACCATGCACTTTTGAGTGAATGTCGGTCTCCCCCCCCCCCCCCCCACCATTTCTAGTTTAAAAGCTGTTCTATCTCCTTTTTAAATGCTGATGCCAGCAGCCTGGTCCCACTCTGGTTAAGGTGGAGCCCATCCTTTCGGAATAGGCTCCCCCTTCCCCAGAATGTTGCCCAGTCCCTAACAAATCTAAAACTCTCCTCCCTGCACCATCATCTCATCTACGCATTGAGACTCCGGAGCTCTGCCTGTCTCTTGGGCCCTGCGCGTGGAACGGGTAGCATTTCAGAAAATGCAACCCTAGAGGTCCTGGATTTGAGCTTTCTACCTAAGAGCTTAAATTTGGCTTCCAGAACCTCTCTTGCACATTTTCCTATGTGATTGGTACCCACATGTACCAAGACAGCTGACTCATCCCCAGCACTATCTAAAATCATATCTAGGTAACACTTGAGGTCCGCCACCTTCGCACCAGGCAGACAAGTCACCAGGTGATCCTGACGTCCACCAGCCACCCAGCTATCTATATGCCTAATGATCGAATCACCAACTACAACAGCTGTCCTAACCCTTCCCTCCCGGGCAGCACTTGGAGACATATCCTCGGTGCAAGAGGATAGTACATCCCCTGGTGGGCAGGTCCTGGCTACAGGAGTACTTCCTACTTCACCAGGGTGATGCTCTCCTTCTAGGAGACCTCCCTCCTCCAAGGTAGCACAGGGGCTACCAGACTGGAGGTGGGATTTCTCTACAACATCCCTGTAGGTCTCCTCTATGTACCTCTCTGCCTCCCTCAGCTCCACCAAGTCTTCTACTCTAGCCTCAAGAGAAAGGACACGTTCTCTGAGAGCTAGGAGCTCTTTGCATCTTTGCGTTCTATAAATAAATAAAGAAATTTTCCTGTAAAGCACTACCTTGACCCTCTAGAATGATTGAAAATGTACTTCAAGCATATTTTTCACCTCTTCCATTTTGATTTGATGGGAGTTGTTAATCCTATTGACCTAGCTAGAGGTAGTAAGGTAGTTAGTGATGGGGCACCCTTAATTCTATTGCATCCCCTGATATTTTTGGATTTATCTAAATGTTTGGAGTCAACTCAGGATTTGATAACTAAAAGGGCTCCATTGTTGGTTTCTTTCCAGACAGAACAGAAACAGATTGTTTTTAAAGCATATTTCCCTAAAAAAGAACTAATGTTTTGTGGACAGGCTGTCCAAATGTTTCCTGATGTGGCTCAGGCCACTTAATTTTCTGCAGCTGAAACCAAAAGTTTTAGCTGGAGAAGCATCCTTTTATTTACAATTTCCATGTAAGTGCCTGGTCACATATAAGGAAAATAAATACACTTTTTTGGATCCTATTTTTCTAGAATCTTTTCTCAAGGATAAAGTGACTTGATTTGATTTTGCTTAAACATTTTCCCCAGGCAAGGTTAGTATGGAAGGTTCAAATTTTTACTTTGGCTATGTATCATTCATTTTTCAGGTTTATTTCAATCTTTTGAAAAATTTCCTGCACTTGTTAATGTTGTAAGGGCTTTCTCATGATGTGGGCATTTTGCAAATATGTTTTCTTTAAGGGTTGTATTTCCTATCCTTTTCTAATTTTCCGCATTTCTTGTGCTCCTCTTTGAGTTGTATTCAGTGATTTTAAATACACATAAACATAAATATAATTATAAATAAAATTGGATGCATATCCCCTGTATTCTATAACATCATGTGTAAATGCTAGGAATGCCCCCATTCTGTCCATGATCCTCCCATTTCTGTGCCCCTTTTTTGTTTACTTGTGTGCCTAAATCTTCATGTGTAAGTTCCTATTAAATCTAATTAGTGCCAATAATTGCCTGTTAAAACTTATTGGCACTAATTGGCTTGTTCAATTAAATTACAAGTGCAAACTGAGCACATGATCAAATTTGCATGTGCAATTTTTGGTGACTTTTGTAGAATTAGGGGGTTGGTGCCTGTCTTTAGCACCATTTTATAGATGGTCACTTGCACATTTTAGCCGTTGAGTGCATGTTATCCATCTGGTTTTAACAATGTAATTTAATACTGGTGTTTTTATTCTGCTTGACCTATAAAAGGCTCTGGGTGGATTACAACATATTCCTGTAGCAATCTGTAGTAGCTATCACCAATACTTAAAAGTTTACAATCCAAGAAATAGAATTATAAAACACAACTTAATTGGCAATGGGCAAATAGCATAAGAATCCATTTACCCCCCCACCCCTGGCCGGTTAAATGGCACATAACCGCCTATCCCCTAATGTTCAGCAGGACATGGCTGGCTATGCCCTGCTAAATAGTCACAGTTAGCAGCTAGCAGATAGCTGGTTATATTGCGTGATATAAACGGTTATCCACCGATTTTCAGCCTAGGTTTGGTGGCCATATTTGGCCGTATGAATACATGGTATATTTTTAGCCAGTTTGAATTTAGCCAGCCAGTGCTGAATATTGGCTTGGCCGGTGGCCAGTTAAAGTCAAACTAGCCAAAAATAAACCGGATATTCAATGCCGGTCACCGGAAACGTCCTGGCATTGAATATCTAGGTTCAGCACTGATCGTGGGAGTTAGCTGGGCTAACTCCCGTAGTCTGAATATTGGGCTTCTAGAGGCCCTTTTACTAAATCGCGTAAGCGTCTTTGTGCATGCACGCCAAAATGGAGTTACCGCCCGGATACAGCGTGGCTCTTGTGGTAATTATTTTGGCGAGTGTCCGATACATGTGCATGAAAAATAATTTTTATTTTCAGACAAGCGTATCGGATGTGTGCCAAGTGGCATTTGACTCATGTAGGTCATTACTGCATGGTTACCGCTTGAGACTTTACCGCTAGGTCAATGGCTGGCGGTAAGGTCTCAGACCCAAAATGGACATGTGACAATTTTCATTTTGTCGCACGTCCATTTTCAGCAAAAATATTAAAAAAGGCCTTTTTTTAAAGGCACGCTGAAAAAATGGACCTGAGCATGCCCAAAACCCATGCCTACAATACCACAGGCTGTTTTTTTAGTGCACCTTAGTAAAAGGACCCCTTAGAGTTATACATGAGAGTTTAGAGTTATATGGTAACCCCACCACTGAAAGTTTACCTCACTGTATATATATATATATATATATATATATATATATATATATATATATCGCTACATATTCTTGACTGTATACTGCCTTGAGTGAATTCCATCAAAAAGGTGGTAAATAATCCTAATAAATAAATATATGCACATATCTATCTATATACACGCCAGCTGATAGTCAGCTCGCGGGAGGCAAGCCGGCTAAGTCCTGTAATCGGCACTGAGACAATGATGGGCTGTTTCTGGTGACTGGCATTGAATATACATTTTTTTCCTGGTTGGTTTAAACTTAACTGGCCAAGTTAATATTCAGTGCTGGTCAGTTAAGTTTAAGCCGCCAAAAATAGGACTGCTAATTAGGTGGTCCTATCTGGCCACTAAACCTAGCCGGTGATGCATTGAATATTTGCAGTTAGCTGGTTATATTGCGTCATATAGCCAGTTAGCCGCATTGTGCTAAGCAGTAATATTCAACAGAGATAACCGACTATCTCACATTGAATATTAGCGATTTGCTGATTAAGTGCTATTTCTTCGGCCAGGAGCTGTTCCTGGCCAGTTAAATAGCGCCGAATATTGGTTGGCTAGATACTGACATCTACCACAATTTCCTTCAGTTATACAGATCTGGAATCATGCCATATGTGATCTTATACATCATTAAGGCATTACTTGTAATGGGATGGGACAGCAAATTTTAAATTTCCCTTTTAAAGGAAGAAAATCAAATATTCTTTCTGCATTTTCTGTTGGAATTGAGATTTTTCTATAGTTCATTAGTTGCATTATTGATGTGATTATATAATTTGAAACATGTTAAAAAATATAAAAGTTATAAAATAAATAAAATCAGATATGAAAAAAAATGTTTCTAATACTGGCATACCAAATAATTTGAGATGCTGAGTTCTATGGAATTTTGTTCAAATTCAAATGTTGCCAATAGTTGCAAAAACTGTTATCTAGAAAAAAAAATTGTTTGCTCCATGCATTTCCAGTTACCTTAATGTTACTTCAAAAAAACAGTCTTAGAAGGAGACTACTTATTCTGACCGACCTTCCATCAATGTGTGATGTATGCTCCAGTAAATGCTAAGGCAGTGCTTCTCTTTCTTCATGCCGCGTTTACACTTGCAGCCATACAATTGGCTGGATAGGAGAGCGGTCACTGTGTTCCTGCATTGGCTTTTCGCATCGGGCCCCAGTTTGTTGGCGCCATTGCCTGCAATGCATTGTCTGAGGGTTCGGAATTTGGAGCTGCAGCTGGGGTCGCTGGTGCATGACTCTCCTGCCTGAAGACAGTCTCTGCCTGATCCTACAGCTGTAACCATACCTTCTGAAAGAGAAAACACAGGGAGGATTTTATAGTAAAGTGCAGAAAATGGATTGTGGAATTAATATTCAGGTAAATTTTCAAAGACACTTTTAAATTCAGTGGTAATTCTGTAAGGAGGCACTTAGATTTAGGCACTAGGAAAGTGACTATTTGAAGCCCAGTCTATAAAGAAAAGTAAGTGCCTACTTTTCTTTATGGAATATTAGTATATGGCAACTTACGTGCATCTACTTTGTAGACCATAGAGTTAATGTAAATGGTTGTGCCTAGATTGCAAAAGAATGCTTGCAAGTTATGAAATTATGGGGCTCATTTTCAAAACAGAAAAACATTCAAAAAGTGGCACAAAGTGGCAGATGGACTTTTTTTTCCCCAAAATGTCCAAATTGCTATTTTTAAAACCATAGGCGTAGTTTGACTGTTTCATTGGGGGGGGAGGGGGGGCAAAGGATGGGGCAGAGCATATTAACATATTCATTTGCATATATACATATGCAAATGAATATGCTAATATGGAGGAAAGAATTGAAATTTACAGGCAAAATATCACAGATGCACATTTCAAAAAGCTGACATATTTCAATTAATAAATTCTGAATAAAATACTTTTTTCTACCTTTGTTGTCTGATCATTTTGTTTTTCTATTTACTTTGGTCCTAGTGTCTTCTGTTTTATGCAGTGTCTTCTTTCCAGTAGGCTTCCCTCTGCTCCCCACCCTCTCAGTCCCATCCATCTCCTGCTCCTTCCCTCTGCTCCCCACCCCTCCCAGTCCCATCCATCTCCTGCTCCTTCCCTCTGCTCCCCACCCCTCCCAGTCACATCCGTCTCCTGCTCTTTCCCTCTGCTCACCTCCTCTCCCAGTCCCATCCATCTCCTGCTCCTTCCCTCTGCTCCCCACCCCTCCCAGTCCCATCCATCTCCTGCTCCTTCCCTCTGCTCCCCACCCCTCCCAGTCCCATCCATCTCCTGCTCCTTCCCTCTGCTTCCCACCCTCCCAGTCCCATCCATCTCCTGCTCCTTCCCTCTGCTCCCCACCCCTCCCAGTCCCATCCATCTTCCCTCTGCTGCCCCCCCCACGAGGTCCAGGATCGTGACTCCGTTTATCCCCTCTCTTCCTCCCTCCCTCCGGCGCAGGCAGCAGTCTTCTTCAACTTTTCTGTGCTCCTGGTAGCGGTAGCGATGTATACACGCTGCCTTCGGTCTGCCCCGGAAGCTCTCTCTTCAAGTTCCCGTTCCCACCTATGCTACTGGCTTTTGAACGTTTTCCGCAAAACGTCCAAAATTGGATTTAGACGTCATATCAAAAAGGCCCCTCCACATACACTGCATTTGTAAATATGCACCCTGTCCACACTCCACCCAAACTCTACACGTTAGTGCCCACCTGCCAAGCAGTGGCGTAGCTATGTGGGGCCTGGGGGGCCTGGGCCCCGTAGATTTGGTCCTGGACCCCCTGCTGATGACCCTCTTGACCCTCCCTCCCGCCGCCAACCCGCCGTCGCCTGCCTTTGCTGGCGGGGGACCCCAACCCCCACCAGCCGAGGTCCTCTTCTTCCCGCAAAAGGCTTCCTTCTGTATCTGATGTCCAGCATGTACAACGTGCAGGACGTCAGAAACAGAAGGAAGCCTTTTGCGGGAAGAAGAAGACCTCGGCTGGCAGGGGTTGGGGTCCCCCGCCAGCAAAGGTAGGTGACGATGGGTTGGCGGTGGAGGGGGGTCGAGAGGGTCGTCGGCAGGGGGGGAAAGTTGTTGGTGGTGGTGGTGGCGGGGGTGTGGATGTCGGCAATGGCAGGGGGGGGGGGTGTCAGTGGTGCCGGGGGGGGGGGCTAAAATGTGCCCTCTCACCTCGGGCTCTGGACCCCCCTCCCGCCGAAGTCTGTCTACGCCCCTGCTGCCAAGTATTGTATCTTGGTACATACTTACAGAATACTATGTAGCCAGAAAAGGCCTGTAAGGTTTTCTCATTTTTAGATCCTGACCCAAAGTCTCAGGCCTTGAACCAAAGCTCATAGCTGCAATAATAATAGACAGTAAACACAGGCGTAAGTCTGAATATTGACTTAGCCGGTTATCTTTAAATATTGGGCCCATTATTCTAGTCATTCTTACATGTAGACATGCGCTTAAATGATCTTTAACTGTAATTTGAACCCTAGAAGTTCCAATAAAGCACCATGCAGCAAAATAAGGAAGGGCTAGGGTGCAAAAACCTCATAAACAGGATGGTGCTGTTTACCAACAGGGTAGAGTCAGTTATTTCCAGGAAGAGATGGTCAAAAATGTAGAACTGAGTGGTCTTGCAAGAAGATGACCAGACTTTCTGAGCAATGCTAAAAAAAAGCCAAGCACGTATGGTAAATGGTACCATATATAGTCACTAAGGTGGTGACTACAATATATTATATCCAATAAGGTGTGAATATGTCAGATTACTTGTATCCTAAATAGACATATAAAAGGATTGTACTTCCTGCTTTAAGGGTGTGAGACAGTCACAGCCAACACCTTTGTGCAAGCAGGGCTGCCCTCTCACATGAGAAACCAATCAATTGTATCTGCATTGGCAAGTAATCCTATTGCTTTCTCATAAATAGTCTTGAATCTTTTATACATAAATTTGGAGAATAATAAATAAAAGCATTTCACTGCTTGTATATTCTTTGGAGTTTCAGATATAGAAGTAATTCGTGTGTAGCAATGTTCTGTACTCCCAGTGAGATATCACTGATCTGCTAATTATACAAATACATGATAAGGTATCTAATAAAGAGCAAACTGCTGCAGCCTTGGGTGATTTATTTCTTAACTCGAAGAAACAACAAAGGTTGCAGTATCGACTAGAGTCAAAAGGCTCGTAGTATGATACAAAATATACAATGACTCTAGGAAGCAGAACTTCAAAGAAAGTGCATAAGAGTGGAGAAAAACCCTCAGAAACCTGGGACAAACTGTCGCAGGTTTAGAGCGAGGTTACTGATAGCAGAAGTAACACACGCCCAGATTCTATCACTGGGTATAAGAAACTCCATCTGGGCGTGTGTTACTTCTGCTATCAGTAACCTCGCTCTAAACCTGCGACAGTTTGTCCCAGGTTTCTGAGGGTTTTTCTCCACTCTTATGCACTTTCTTTGAAGTTCTGCTTCCTAGAGTCATTGTATATTTTGTGATTTATTTCTTCCTAAGTAGCGATAAATTGACCCTAAAAATTCATTACAAAGGCGAGCTATAGGCATGTTAGCATTTTTAATGCACGTTAAACGCTAACATGTGTCAAACGCTAATGCACCTATAGGAATGTATTGGTGCGTTAGCGTTTAATGCACCTTAACTGTATAGATGCATTAAATACACTAATGTGCCTTAGTAAACGTACCCCTTAGCCGGTTATCTTTAAACCGGCCAAAGATATTCCACATTTTCAAGCGGCCAAATATGATCGCTAAACCGACTTAAAAAATCGGCAGCCGGTTATATCAGGCAATATAACCAGCTATCTGCTAGCAGCTAATCGGGGATATTCAGCGGGTGATAGCCGGTTATCCCCCGCTGAATATCGGCGGATAACCAGTGAAGTGCTATTTAACTGTTCTGCAGCCATTCTAGCAGGTTAAATAGCGCTGAATATTGGGGAGTATATTATACAATTGCCCCAATTATGCAAAGTGGGCGATCTTGACACAAGTAAATAGCTTCTGTTATTTTTAATTGTTTTTAGTAATTTGTACTTGTTCTAAGGAAATTGTGGAACATTTTGCTAGTAGAAGTAGCCCACAATATTAAGGGTCTGATCCACCAACTCAGTGCTTGTCAATCTTTTTGTGGCTGTGACCCCAAGATCACGACCAAATAAAATTTTGACCCCCCCCCCCCCCACCGGAGGTGCGGAAAATGATGCACCTATGGGGAACCCACCCAGGTTCTACTACTACTACTACTACTACTACTACTACTACTACTACTATTTAGCATTTCTATAGCGCTACAAGGCGTACGCAGCGCTGCACAAACATAGAAGAAAGACAGTCCCTGTTCAAAGAGGTTTTGTGGCCCTCATTAGGGTGGGGGGGGGGGGGGCGACCCACAGCATGGGAAGCTCTGCACTAACTGGTCCCTTTTAAACAAAGTTTACCAAGCTAGTTTTAGAAGGCAGCCAGGTACATCTCTTATTTCTCACTGGTCTGTTAAATTTGTATCTGAGGAGAAAAAAAATGGTAAATCAGAGCCTAAATCAATTTAAGAGGAAATCTGGCACATTTGTAGAGGAAAGAAATATTGCTGGGTATATAGCTAAAGTTAAAGGAAAATGAATAATTGAGTGATTATGGGGCGATCACCAGGATCCTTCGGATCAGGAAAATTTTTTTTTTTTTTTTTATTGGTGAGGTACTAGCTACAGATGTGCAGAGAATTTTCAAGTTTTTCTGGATCACCATATAGCGAGAAGAAAAGAGAGATTTTAGGAATTCAGAGGAAGAAGGTTGGATTTAACAGACTCTGGGCTTCTTTAACCTAATTAGCTATATAACTAGTACTCTCAAATACTCCATCTGTTCATATTTGAGACAGACATCTTCTATCCCCCAGGCTAAATAATCCAGCCAATTATTTCACTCCCATTTGACTTACAATTAGATAGAAAAATCTTTTACACTACAAAATTAAGTGGTTCTAATCTAATATGGAAAGAAGTGCACATCAGGTCTTCCAAGTCAGTTATCACGTTTATGTTTATTAAAATGCTTGATATCCCACTATTGCTGAAGACAGGTGGTAGCAGCTTACATAAATTTAGTTAAAATAAGAAAGATGAAAGGAACGCTAATAAAATATGGTAAAGGTGCAGACCAATCATATGGAGAAGCAGGTAAACACAGCTGTTCAGGGGAAAATTGAAGATCCACAGTTCGATCTTCACATTTCTAACTGTTGTTGCAATGCAGAAGCACCAGGACTCAAGGGGAGCTGACGGTAGAACTGAAGGCAAGTTCAAAAAAGAGGGTCTCCAGAAGGGTCTTACATTTGGGAAAGGACAGTTCGGATCGAATGAAAGGTGGTAAGTTATTCCAGAGAGAAGGTGATATGAAGAAAAAAAGCAGAGGAGCGAGTGGACTCATAGTGGGCTAATCTTGGGGAAGAAAGCACTAATCGGTGAGCTCCCCTGTTGGCACTGCCTGTACTAAGAAGCAGGTTTACTAATCCAGGTCAAAAAATCACAGAGGAATATTCATTCAAAAAAAACTGATCAAGTTATTTGGTAACTACAAAAAACCTTATTGAATGAAAAATGTGCTATAGAATGTTATAATAAAATTTGTGAAAAAGGAGGGAAAAAAACCTCATAAATAGTCTGCGGATTTATATCTGCAATGAGGAATTATGGTCTCAACAGCCTTTCATATAATCATCAGTCAAAAAACCTCCATGCCCTACCCAAAGAAACTTTATTCAATTGTATATTTTTTTCTATGTATTTTTTCTAAAATCTTGATAGAGCATACCCAATATTCAGCACCCAATCGCACTTGTCTGAATCAATTGTTTCAAACACTTATCTGAATCCCAGTGACCATAATTCCTCATTGCAGATATAAGTCCACAGACTATACCGTTGTGTCTAGTACATTTTTCATTCAATAAGGTTTTTTGTAGTCACTAATCCCGGTTCCAAACCTCTCCATCCTTTTGGTAAACCTGTTGTGGAAAAAACACCTCTGCAAGGGCCTCGGTACAAACACACTTCCAGAAAATGCTCATAGAGCAGCAGGTGGTGTTCGAAACAGCAATGTAAATTATTGTAGAAAGCTGACACAGTTCAAAAACTGTTCACTCCACTTCTTCAGTAACACAGTCTATAATCATCTTTACCCCCCTCCCCATGATCCTGTACAAACACATACTTGAACATCATACTCTTAAATATTAAACTTTAAGGGGTCGATATTCAAAGGTATTTAAGTGAACATCAACCGGACAAACTGAAACAGCGCATGAGAGGGGAGTTACTAGGGTGGAGTTGAGTAGTTGTGGGTGCTGGCGATATTCAGAACTGGTACTTGTAAAGCTAACCAGGAAGATAGGCATAAAAAGCAGGCCTATTTTTGCCTAATTAACTATCCACACACTAGACTGAATATCAGCTGGTGCCCGTATAATTCTGGGTAGCGGATTGAGGAAGTTCTGTTGCCCTCTCCCTCCCTCCCTGCCCCCAAAGACCAGAAGAGCCACTGACCAGAATCCCCACCTTCCACCCTCTGTAAGCTCCTCCAAACTTACCTTTGATTAGCACTGGTGGTCCCAGGGTTCGTAAGGGCAGGAGTGATGCCCACTCACTCCTGCCTGTCACAGCTCTGGCCTCAAAATGGTATCTCTAGTGGTAGTCATGGCAAGTAGCATGACGTTTGTGGTTGGTGTTTTCATTTTAAGGCCAGAGATGTAATAGGCAGGTGCAAATGGCCATTTCATCTGCCTGTAGGACCTCCCTAGACTACCAGGGCAATCAAAGGTAGGCCTGAAAGCTGAAGGCCTGGTTGAGGGCAAGGGCATCTGCTTCCCCTTATGTGGTTAACAGTTCATATTCAGTCAGGGCCCACTTAAGTGTCTTATGTGTGTTCCGGCTGAATATTGGCTATAGCCCGCTTAAGATCTGGTGACACTATTCCCTCTAAGCTGAGTGGGAGTCCTCCCAACTGCATTGCTGCCAGTTGGGAGTGGTGCTTCAATATTGTGTTTTCAGTCATGAGGGACAGGCAGGTTCTATGGAATCCTGCAGAGTTTGCATATCCCTCACTAGTGAAAATGTGATAGTGAAACAGCACCTCCCACTGGCAGGACTTTAGGTGGAGGACTCCTGCTCAGCTTGGAGGGAACCATGGCAACCAGCTCAATCTGGCATAGCCCTGGATATTTATTTATTTATTTATTGCATTTGTATCCCACATTTTCCCACCTATTTGCGGGTTCAGTGTGGCTTGTCAATGAATATCAAAGCCTAATTTTGCATGCAGTGATCAGTATTTTTAAAAAATGCTGACTGCCACCAGCTGAATATTGACCAGTAAATTAATATTTTAATTTTTGTATGACTCCAGTAGCAGCAATGCAACTTCCCTCTCATACCAACTGCCTGATTCGTTATAAAGTAATAAAAAAACCTTGCGAAAAGACCATGCTGAGTCTATAGCAAACTTGCCATGCCACAACAGTACCACCTCCTGCTCCTACCTATGAAAAGGAAGTACTCTGAATATTATACCAGATGCTAGGACACCAATACATTCCCCTATTGGGAAAACAGAACTGCTACAGATCTCCACACAGAAACTACACTTTAGCAGATTCCCTCACTTCAAGCATATATCATAAATCGCTTTCAAAAGTATTTATGTCACAATCATACAAGTTTAAACCATTTTCCATGTTCTTCAGAACATCAAAACATGTTAGAATAATTTTTTCCTTCAAAACTCTTCACAGCCACACCAGATTATTAGCCAAACCCCTTAGCAGTACTCTCCAGATATCCAATGGAGAAGGGTAGTTAGTGGGGTTCCTCAGGGGTCAGTGCTAGGACCGCTGCTTTTTAATATATTTATAAATGATTTAGAGATGGGAGTAACCAGCGAGGTAATTAAATTTGCTGATGACACAAAGTTATTCAAAGTCGTTAACTCGCGAGAGGATTGTGAAAAATTACAGAAGGACCTTACGAGACTGGGAGACTGGGCGGCTAAATGGCAGATGACGTTTAATGTGAGCAAGTGCAAGGTGATGCATGTGGGAAAAAAGAACCTGAATTGATAATACACTGAAACCTTCTGCTCAGTGTGCTGCTGCGGCTAGGAAAGCGAATAGAATGTTGGGTATTATTAGGAAAGGCATGGAGAACAGGTGTGAGGATGTTATAATGCCGTTGTATCGCTCCATGGTGCGACCACACCTTGAGTATTGTGTTCAATTCCGGTCGCCGCATCTCAAGAAAGATATAGTAGAACTGGAAAAGGTGCAGCGAAGGGCGACTAAAATGATAGCAGGGATGGGATGACTTCTTTATGAAGAAAGATTAAGGAGGCTAGGGCTTTTCAGCTTGGAGAAGAGACGAATGAGGGGAGACACGATAGAGGTATATAAAATAATGAGTGGAGTGGAACAGGTGGATGTGAAGCATCTGTTTACACTTTCCAAAAATACCAGGACTAGGGGGCATGCGATGAAACTACAGTGTAGTAAATTTAAAACAAATAGGAGAAAATGTTTCTTCACACAGAGTAAGTATTAGTGGGTGGTCCACTTTATTGGGAGGGGTAAATACACCTAAGTAAAAACAATTCCTAATTCATCTCTCCACCTTTACCCTCTCCCTAACCCTTTAACCTACCACCTATGATTTCTTCTGTAGCTTATGTACTTATGTAATACAAAGTATTGCCATAATGAGTGGAATGGATCGGGTGGATGTGAAGCGACTGTTCACGCTATCCAAAAATACTAGGACTAGAGGGCATGAGTTGAAGCTACAGTGTGGTAAATTTAAAACGAATCGGAGAAAATTTTTCTTCACCCAACGTGTAATTAGACTCTGGAATTCATTGCCGGAGAACGTGGTACGGGCGGTTAGCTTGACGGAGTTTAAAAAGGGGTTAGATAGATTCCTAAAGGACAAGTCCATAGACCGCTATTAAATGGACTGGAAAAATTCCTCATTTTTAGGTATAACTTGTCTGGAATGTTTTTACGTTTGGGGAGCGTGCCAGGTGCCCTTGACCTGGATTGGCCACTGTCGGTGACAGGATGCTGGGCTAGATGGACCTTTGGTCTTTCCCAGTATGGCACTACTTATGTACTTATGGGAAAGACCAAAGGTCCATCAAGCCCAGCATCCTGTTTCCAACAGTGGCCAATCCAGGTCACAAATACCTAGCAAGATCCCAAAAAAGTACAAAACATTTTATACTGCTTATCCCAGAAATAGTGGATTTTTCCCAAGTCCATTTAATAATGTTCTACAGACTTTTCCTTTAGGAAGCCATCCAAACCTTTTTAAAACTCCGCTAAGCTAACCGCCTTTACCACATTCTCTGGCAAAAAATTCCAGAGTTTATTTACACGTTGAGTGAAGAAAAACTTTCTACGATTTGTTTTAAATTTACTACATTGTAGCTTCATCACATGCCCCCTAGTCCTAGTATTTTTGGAAAGCGTAAACAGACGCTTCACATCTACCTGTTCAACTCCACTCAGTATTTTATAGACCTCTATCATATCTCCTCTCAGCTGCCTTTTCTCCAAGCTGAAAAGTCCTAGCTGCTTTAGCCTTTCCTCATAAGGAAGTCGATCCATCCCCTTTATCATTTTCGTCACCCTTCTCTGTACCTTTTCTAATTCTTCTAAATCTTTTTTGAGATGCGGCAACCAGAATTGAACACATTATTCGAGGTGCGGTCGCACCATGGAGCGATACAAAGGCATTATAACATCCTCATTTTTGTTTTCCATTCCTTTCCTAATAATACCTAACATTCTATTTGCTTTCTTAGCCGCAGCAGGCCTCATTTACTTTCCTCTGTCCTCACCAGTTCCAGACCTTACGTGTTAGTTGACCCCCCACTCCTGGTATCTTTATTCTGTTTCTTATCTCCACTCAGTATTTGATTAACTTCTTTCACCAACTCCATAGCTTTATTTTCATCCTTTTCTCACTCATCTCCTTGCCACCCCCCTCCATGGCTTTATGACCAATATCTTCTCTGTCTCTCATCTCACCTCAATCCATCTAGTGTCTCCTCTTTTTCTCTTCTTACCACCCTCCCCACCCCAATCCATTCAGCATCTCTCCTTTCTGTGCTCCTGTTGCTGATATCACATTCCCTGACCCCAGTTCAGACACTGAAAACAAAAGAAAGCATGGGGCCTTTAAGCCCATGCACAAGCTCAAGTCCTGATGTGTTCTTGCCCTCTCTGACACAGACTTCCTGTTTCTGAGGAGCAGGGACATGGCAGGGCGAGCATGTGCATGGGCTCAAAGGCCCCTAATTGCTTTTGCTTTTTAACCTCCCAGATGTTCTTCCAGTGCCCCCCTGAGTCTGGTCATCATGGCTCCCTCCCAACCCTTTCAGTACACCAATGGATATGAGGGTTCAGTTCTGAGCTCATCAGGCAATGAATTTCACAGAAAGGAGGCTAGTATGAAAAGGAAGCACAACATGTAATTTCTAGCCAGATTTGATGGGTGACCCCACACATTTGCAGACGCTATTGAAAACAATAGCAAACTTGTAAGGTTTATGACTGCCTTTGTGTGGTTTTTTTAAAATTTGAAATCTTCCCATACATAACCGGATATTTTTTTTAAATCTCTGGGGTTCAAGGGTGTGAGCTGCGGTCTGCGGGTGAGGGAACTCCGGAGCAGCATACTTCTTTTTGGAGCTGTTGGGGGGTGGGGGGGGGGGGGGGGGGGGTGGGGTCAGAAGGCCTTATAGAAGGATTTTAAAGTTATGTAGGTACTAGCTGATATTCACTGCCAGCACCCACACAGCTTTTGAACTGTCCTAAATTTGCCAGCTTAACTATGTGGGTGCTGACACTGAATATGACTGACACCCACAAAACTGCTGACTCCTCCACAATACTGTCCCCTGTACCATCCCTGACTTGCCCAATATCGGCACTGCCCAGTTTAATGCTGCTGAATATCGATGGTTGGGCGGCTCTGAGTGACTGAAGTGGGCAGGAACCTCTACTCCTGCTTAAAATGCTTTGAATACTGGGCAGAACGTAACCAGAATGAAGTCAAGGGTATTGGCCCCTGTACTTTCTGATTGTACGGTGGCCAGTCCCTATTTAGCACATAGCCCTGAACAGGGATTGGCTCCTTTATTGAGTGAAATGAATAAATGAATTCTAAGTGCCAGAGGTGTCAAAGCTTTCACTACTTAGTATGCAGCTGAGGAGGTAAGCGCATGTTCTTCCGACTCTACTTTGGCTGCCTATGGGTGGGGGAGGCATTGGGACCAGTTAAAGCATAATACCAGAACAAACTGCAAAACGCATGAGTAATTTTAATAAGTACACATTTATTAATTTGAAGATAAATTTGCAACTCAGAGTATGCTTTTCTTTTGATAGTCTATGAAATCGATTAATAAAACATAAATGTATGACAGCTTTGGTGGCTTGAGAATATTTTAGAACTTGCTGTAGGCTGTTCACTTGAAAAAAAAAAAAAGTAATTGCAAGTATTTTCTAAGTTGCTTAGGGATTCTTGTGTTCCAAAGAATTTTTTTAAAGAAGTTTCTATGAAGTTCACTGTTCTTTTACATAAATCCAGGCCTATAATAGCTACACTGCTTTCACCCCACTTGTTTTGTACACCAATCTAAATCATCTTTATACCCAGCAGTGAACAGTGTCAAACAAACATAACCTTGAACACACTGTAAACCACATATCCACTTTCATTCGTAAGGTATATTTCAAACTGCAATCAATAAAACATAGGAGACAAAATACAGATACATGTTAGATACTACCAACTCCATCCCATAATCAGCAGCCCTTATCCTACAACTCATTCACCTCTTTAATCCGCTGACCCATAGCCCACTCTTGTCAAATTCTCCTGTTATTTACTTGTTATTCTTATTCAAATGCCTGTTGAAATAACCAAGTTTTCACCAATAAATGCAAGTTCAGATATGCTGTCTCCAATCTAATTTCCTCAGATAAGTGCACTATAGCAAGCTGCAAACTGTGTCAGGGCATATCACAGGACCCCACAGTTACCCACATAGGAAAAACATTCAAGAAAAGGGGTTCATACTCATGCTTCTTATCATTAAAACAAATGTACTACACCTGCATCAAACAGGATTTTGGCAATCCCACAGCACAGAAACAGCCCTACTAGGAATTACTACCTACATTCGCACTCGTCTTGATCACTCTCAGAGTGTCCTCCTTCTATCTTTAGATCTTACAGCCGCTTTTGACCTTATTGATCACACCGTTATTAGAATGTTTACGGGATATTGGCATTAAAGAAACAGTCTACAACTAGTTTCAATAGTATTTTGTGGATAGGCAATACATTGTTCACAGCAGTAGTACAATCTCTACTCCAATTGACCCAGAATAAGGGGTGCCCCAAGCTTCTATCTTGTCTCCAACATTGTTCAATGTCTTCCTAGCTCCATTACTCACACTAGCACAATCCCTTGGTCTAACTATGTATGTTTATGCAGATGACATTCAGCTTCTCTTCACACTCAACCACCTAGACCATCAGGAGAGTTCCACTGCTAACAAAAAACGACAACAAATAACAGACTGGCTCCAAGATAATCGCCTTTCCCTAAACCCTGCTAAATCTAAAGTGCTCCTTTTTACAAACCATACTGTCAGTAACATCTCAGTCAGCCATCCCATTTATTTATACAATAGTCCCGTTCCACAGGCTAATACTAGTATTCCTGGAGTCTTATAAGTGACAGATCTGACTCTTCTCCACAAAATTGAGCAACTGAGTTGTTGTTCCTTTTATAAGCTCCACCTCATTAGATCAATTCAATCCCTATTACAGCCATCAACATTAGCCGAGATTGGGTGGCAGAGCTGGTGGTGGGAGGCGGGGCTGGTGGTTGGGAGGCGGGGATAGTGATAACCCAATTAGACTATTGCAACTCATTGTACAAAGGTGTCCGGAGCAAAGATGTTTGAAGACTTCAATTAGTACAGAATACAGCGATCCGCACAATTAACAAAGTGGATAAGTTTAGTCACATTACACCACTCCTAGAGTCAGCCTGCGGTCACTGTTGAGCTCGCATTGAATATATGTTTTATTTTTGGCTGGCTCAAATGTAACCAGCCAAGCTGATATTCAGCATTGGCTGGTTAATTTTGAACCGGCTAAAGATAGACCTGGAATTCATGTGGCTAAATGTGGCTGCAAACTTGGCCATCAAACTTAGCCAGTGATGCGCTGAAATCAGCGGATAGCTGGTTATATCGTGCGATATAACTAGCTATCTGCTAACTGCAAATTTTCAGCGGGTCATAGCCATGTCCCGCTGAAAATTCACGGATAGCCAGTTATGGGGCATTGAACAGGTCAGGTGCTGATCCTGGCCAGTTAAATGCTTTTGAACATCGGGAGGCTAGTGTATAAAACATTATCTTCTGGAGAACTCATTTACCTTTTTCGACATTTAATTCAATATTCTCCCTCCTGTACTCTTAGCTCTCTTAATCAGAATTGATTAATCACACCCACTTATAAAGAAATAATGCATGAACACATCAGAGAATCTATATTCTCTGTTCCAGGGCCATACTTATGGAATTCTTTACCTTTACAACTCCAGCTACAAGTATCCCTTGCTCAGATCAAAACTGACCTAAGAACATTCCATTGTAATGATGAATTCTGTTAACTCCTATATCTGCTTGGAGGACCATTTGAGGCTTTCAGGGAAGATATCAGAGCTTACCTTTTGTTTGACCCCTCTTTCCTGGAGTTCTACCCCCTTCCCTAATACTATTTCTCGGATGTTGATTCATGTTCTCTAACCCAATATCTATTAGATTGTAAGCCACCTAGATGGTACGTTCGTAAGGCGGGGTAGTAAATGTTAGTAAACTTGAAACTTTCCAGTTGTTTCTTTCCTCTGATGTAAGAGTACCACTATATTTGGAATTACCAAAAAAAACAAAACAAAACTGAGGAGACACATGTGCTGGAAGTGGAGGCCTTCCAGCCTAACTGCAGCTTTAGGCCTTCCTACCAGAGAAACCACATGTTGTGCTAGAACTGAAAAAGAAAAAAAGGCAATTTCAAAATCTTTTAAATTAGACTGGGGGAAGGGGAAGCTGACAGTCATTCAAGAGTGCATTGTTCAGGGTGAGGCATCCTTGAAAGCAGGGGCATAGCTATGTGGGGCCACGGGAGCATGGGCCCCCGTAGATTTGGCTCTGGCCCCCCCCGCCGCCAACCCCTTCGACCCCCCTCCCGCCGCCAACCCTCCCCCGCCACCGCTGCCGTCGAGTACCTTTGCTGGCGGGGGTCCACAACCCCCGCCAGCCGAAGTCCTCTTCTCCGGCGTGGCTGCGTTGCTGATCTGCAAGGCTTCTGTTTCTGTGAGTTCTGATGCAGACTCACAGAAACAGAAGCCTTGCAAATCAGCAACGTGGCCGCGCTGGAGAAGAGGACTTCGGCTGGCAGGGGTTGGGGACCCCCGCCAGCAAAGGTACCTGACGGCGGTGGGGGGAAGGGGGGGTTGAAAGGGTTGGTGCTGGGGGGGGGAGTCAAAGGTGGTAGTGGCAGCGGTGGAGGGGGTCAAAATGGCGGGGTGGGGTCAAAAATGGCGGCGGGGGGGGGGGGGGGTTGGCGGCACCGGGAGGGGGGCTAAAATGTGCCCCTCACCTCAGGCTTGGGAACCCCCTCCCACCGAAGTCTGGCTACATCCCTGCTTGAAAGATACTATCAGAACAGCACATTTAAGGAATACTGATAGATTTCAACAAAGGTGAAGGAAAGCAAGGAATGTTTTAGGGGACAGCAGAGAAAAGTTGCAAATTATCCCTGTTAATTTCTAAGCAGCTGGTAGATGCAAAGAGTCAAAATGATGAAATATTTTGACACAACCAGACAGGACTCAACAAAGATCTGGGTTTCCTAGCCTATTATTAACCATAAAATTCTACTGCTTTGTCACCCTCTTATCAACCATCCATCTCTCCCTGACTCTCATCCACCCAGCTCTCCCTGCTTCTCTAACCTTCCTCTCCCTTTTCCTATGAGACTTTCATTGGAATGCAGTTGTGCTTTTGTTTGACTTATATATTCTGATATTTGTCAACATTTGCTTATTTCCGATCTGAAAAAGAAGCGTTACCTTCGAAAGCTAATCAAAAGATGTATTAAGTTAGTCCAATAAAAAAGGTATCCTCTTATTTTCTTTGACATGTCTGTATACAAATGCTAGAAGCCTAAAAAAAGGTGGGAGAGTTAGAGTATGTAGCATTAAATGATGAGTTAGATATAATAGGCAACTCAGGCACCCGGAGGAAAGAGGACATAAGTACATAAGTAATGCCATACTGGGAAAAGACCAAGGGTCCATCGAGCCCAGCATCCTGTCCACGACAGCGGCCAATCCAGGCCAAGGGCACCTGGCAAGCTTCCCAAACGTACAAACATTCTATACATGTTATTCCTGGAATTTTGGAGTTTTCCAAGTCCGTTTAGTAGCGGTTTATGGACTTGTCCTTTAGGAAACCGTCCAACCCCTTTTTAAACTCTGCTAAGCTAACCGCCTTCACCACTTTCTCCGGCAATGAATTCCAGAGTTTAATTACACGTTGGGTGAAGAAAAATTTTCTCCGATTTGTTTTAAATTTACTACACTGTAGTTTCATCGCATGCCCCCTAGTCCTAGTATTTTTGGAAAGCGTGAACAGACGCTTCACATCCACCTGTTCCACTCCACTCATTATTTTATATACCTCTATCATGTCTCCCCTTAGCCGTCTCTTCTCCAAGCTGTATAGCCCTAGCCTCCTTAGTCTTTCTTCATAGGGAAGTCGTCCCATCCCCGCTATCATTTTAGTCGCCCTTCGCTGCACCTTTTCCAATTCTACTATATCTTTCTTGAGATGCGGCGACCAGAATTGAACACAATACTCAAGGTGCGGTCGCACCATGGAGCGATACAACGGCATTATAACATCCTCACACCTGTTTTCCATACCTTTCCTGATAATATCCAGCATTCTATTCGCTTTCTTAGCCGCAGCAGCACACTGAGCAGAAGGTTTCAGTGTGTTATCGACGACGACAACCAGATCCCTTTCTTGGTCCGTAACTCCTAACGTGGAACCTTGCATGACGTAGCTATAATTTGGGTTCTTTTTTCCCACATGCATCACCTTGCACTTGCTCACATTAAACATCATCTGCCATTTAGCCGCCCAGTCTCCCAGTCTCGTAAGGTCCTCTTGTAATTTTTCACAATCCTGTCGCGATTTAACGACAACCAATGAGACACTGTGTTACCAGGGTATACATTATATTGCAATGATTGGGTGAATGAAATTGGAGTGGAGGAGGGGGAGTTGTACTATGTGTTAAACAAAATAAAAATTCTGCAGGAAAAATAGCAGTGTAGAATCCTTATTGGTAGAAATTCCATGTGTGAAGGGAAAGAGTAGGGGTATACTAATCTCTGAGGGTGGTCATTTCTCTCAGTGGAGGAGGGTGAATAGTGGAGTGCCACAGGGATCTGTGCGTATGCCTTGTAGCGCTATAGAAATGCTAAATAGTAGTAGTAGTAATCTGTGCTGGGACTGGTGCTATTTAACATATTTATAAATGACCTAGTTGTTAAGATGCGTATAGACTGTGAAAAATTGCAGGAAGACCTTACAAAACTGGAAGACTGGGCATTCAAATGGCAGATGATATTTAATGTGGACAAATGCAAAGTGATGCACATTGGGAAAAATAATCCAAATCTTACTTACTTGATGTTAGGTTCCACCATGGGAATCAGCACAAGAAAAAGATTGTGGTGTCATTATGGACAATACACTGAAATCTTCTGTCTAGTGTGCAGCGGCACCAAAAAAAGCAAACAGAATTCTTGGAAGTATTAGGAAAGGGATAGAAAATAAGAGAAAGAACATTATATTGCCTCTAAATTGTTCCATGGTGCAACCTCACCTTCAGTATTGTGTGTAATTCTGGTCACCGTATCTCAAAAACCATACAGTAGAATTAGAAAAGGTTCAAAGAAGAGTGAACAAAATGATATAGGGGATGGAACTCCTCTCATATTATTAAAGGCTTAAGAGTTTAGGGCTCTTCAACTTGGAAAAAAGATGGCTGAAGAGGATATGATGGAGGTGTACAAAATAGTGATGTAGAATGGGTAAACATGAATTGATTGTTTATTCTTTCAAGAAGTACTAAGACTAGAGGACACTCAATGAAATCAGATGGTAATACTTTAAAAACAAATAAGTGCAAATATTTTTTCACTCAACTAACACTTAAGCTTTGGAACTTGTTACCAGAGGATGTGGTAACAGCGGTTAGCATATCTGGGTTTAAGAAAGATTTGGACGAGTTTCTGAAGGAAAAGTCCATAGTCTACCATTGAGATAGAAATGAGGAAAGCCATTGCTGTCTTTGGGATTGGTAGCATGGAATTTTGCTGCATAGAATGTTGCTACTATTTGGGATTCTGGCAGGTACTCTTGACCTGGATAGGCCACTGCTGGAAGAAGGATATTGGGCTAGATGGACCACTGGCCTGACTTACATAACTACATAAATATTGCCATACTGGGAAAGACCAAAGGTCCATCAAGCCCAGCATCCTGTTTCCAACAGTGGCCAATGCAGGTCACAAATACCTGGCAAGATCCCACAAAAGTACAAAACATTTTATACTGCTTATCTCAGAAATAGTGGATTTTTCCCAGGTCCATTTAATAATGGTCTATGGACTTTTCCTTCAGGAAGCCGTCCAAACATTTTTTAAACTCCGCTAAGCTAACCGCCTTTACCACATTCTCTGGCAACGAATTCCAGAGTTTAATTACACGTTGAGTGAAGAAAGATTTTCTCTGATTTGTTTTAAATTTACTACATTGTAGCTTCATTTCATACCCCCTAGTCCTAGTATTTTTGGAAAGCGTAAACAGATGCTTCACATCTACCTGGTCAACTCCACTGAGTATTTTATAGACCTCTATCATATCTCCCCTCGGCCGCCTTTTCTCCAAGTTGAAGAGCCCCAGTCGCTTTAGTCTTTCCTCATAGGGAAGTCGTCCCATCCCCTTTATCATTTTCGTTGCCCTTCTCTGCACCTTTTCTAATTCCACCATATCTTTTTTGAGATGTGGCGACCAGAATTGAACACAATATTCGAGGTGCGGTTGCACCATGGAGTGATACAAAGGCATTATAACATCATCATTTTTGTTTTCCATTCCTTTCCTAATAATACCTAACATTCTATTTGCTTTCTTAGCCACAGCAGCACACTGAGCAGAGGGTTTCAACGTATCATCAACGATGACACCTAGATCCCTTTCTTGGTCCGTGACTCCTAACGTGGAACCTTGCATGACGTAGCTATAATTCGGGTTCCTCTTTCCCACATGCATCACTTTGCACTTGCTCACATTAAACGTCATCTGCCATTTAGACACCCAGTCTCGTAAGGTCCTCTTGTAATTTTTCACAATCCTCCCGCGATTTAACGACTTTGAATAACTTTGTGTGTCATCAGCAAATTTAATTACCTCACTAGTTACTCCCATCTCTAGGTCATTTATAAATATGTTAAAAAAGCAGCGGTCCCAGCACAGACCCTGGGGAACCCCACTAACTATCCTTCTCCATTGAGAATACTGACCATTTAACCCTACTCTCTGTTTTATATATTTTAACCAGTTTTTAATCCACAATAGAACACTACCTCCTATCCCCTGACTTTCCAATTTCATCTGGAGTCTTTCATGAGGTACTTTGTCAAATGCCTTCTGAAAATCCAGATACACAATATCAACCGGCTCACCTTTATCCACGTTTGTTCACCCCTTCAAAGAAATGTAGTAGATTGGTGAGGCAAGATTTCCCTTCACTAGATCCATGTTGACTTTGTCTTATTAATCCATGCTTTTGAATATGCTCTGTAATTTTGTTCTTAATAATAGTCTCTACCATTTTGCCCGGCACTGACATCAGACTCACCGGTCTATAATTTCCTGGATCTCCTCTGGAACCTTTTAAAAAAAAAATCGGTGTTACGTTGGCCACCCTCCAATCTTCCGGTACCACGCTCGATTTTAAGGATAAATTACATATTACTAACAATAGCTCTGCAAGCTCATTTTTCAGTTCTATCAGTACTCTGGGATGAATACCATCCGGTCCAGGAGATTTGCTACTCTTCAGTTTGTAGAACTGCCCCATTACATCCTCCAGGATTACAGAGAATTCATGAAGTTTCTCTGACTCGTCAGCTTCAAATACCACTTCCAGTACCGGTATCCCACCCAAATCTTCCTCGGTGAAGACCGAAGCAAAGAATTCATTTAATCTTTCCGCTATGGCTTTGTCTTCCCTGATCACCCCTTTTACTCCTTGGTCATCTAACGGTCCAACCGATTCTTTTGCCGGCTTCCTGCTTTTAATATACCTAAAAAAAAATTTTTCAATGTGTTTTTGCCTCCAACGCAATCTTTTTTTTTTGAAGTCCCTCTTAGCCTTCCTTATCAGTGCTTTGCATTTGACTTGACATTCCTTTTGCTGTTTCTTATTATTTTCAGTTGGTTCCTTCTTCCATTTTCTGAAGGATTTTATTTTAGCTCTAATAGCTTCCTTCACCTCACTTTTTAACCACGCCAGCTGTCGTGTGGTCTTCCATCCTCCTTTTTTAATTCGTGGAATATATTTGGCCTAGGCTTCCAGGATGGTGTTTTTGAACAGCATCCACGTCTGATTTAAATTTTTGACCCTCGCAGTCGCTCCTGTAAGTTTTTTTTTCACCTCATTTTATCATAGTCTCCTTTTTTAAAGTTAAACGCTAATGTATTTGATGTCCTATGTATACTTACTTCAAAGCTAATATCAAATTCGATCATATTATGATCACTGTTATCAAGCGGCCCCAGCACCATTACCTCCCGCACCAGATCATGCGCTCCACTAAGGACTAGGTCTAGAATTTTTCCTTCTCTCGTCGGCTCCTGTACCAGCTGCTCCATAAAGCTGTCCTTGATTTCATCAAGGAATTTTACCTCCCTAGCATGCCCCGATGTTACATTTACCCAGTCAATATTTGGGTAATTGAAATCACCCATTATTATTGTGTTGCCCAGTTTGTTTGTGTCCCTAATTTCCTTTAACATTTCTGCATCCGTCTAGTCCAACATAGATCTTTACCGCCTGGTTACCACGTGAGTCTTTACTGTTAGGTCACTGGCTGGCGGTAAGGTCTCAAACCCAAAATGGACGCCACACGCCCATTTTCAGCAAAAATTTTTAAAAAGGCCTTTTTTACAGGCGAGCTAAAACATGGATTGGCACGTGCCCAAAACCCGTGCCTACAGTACCGCAAGACATTTTTCAGTGCACCTTTGTAAAAGGACTCCTAAGTTTTTTAGATTCAGCCAGGATGTAATTGTAGGAAATCTCAGGCACATCAGTGCATACAGTTTGATGTGCCATGTGATAGGAGAACTGCAGAACCTGAATAGGCCACAAAAATTCTATAAAATTCAAAATGTCATCTTGAGAGGCCATCTTGCGTCACTAAAGGTAAAGATACAATGAATGGGCTGCATAGCTGAACTGAAGCATAGGCATAATTGGGGGGGGGGGGGGAGGGAGGATTAAGGTTTTAGGTTTATGGTTGTGCACTTTCAGAATTGCGCTGTTCCAATGTTAATCTTACTATGGAAGAAATATAAAAATAAAGTTTAAAAAAATTGTATATTCGTAAAAAATGAAGATTGAGACTTTATTAAGTGGAAAAATATGACTATGCAACATTTTTAAACAGCTGGCAATCGATGGAAATGTTGTGGGCTGCCAATGCAATCCACACTGGCACAATTAAAATCAATGCAGCTGAGTGTAAAGTGCCACAAAGTGCCAACAATTTATAGCTGTAGTCACTACAAAATCGTCCTCATTTACTTTTCCCTCAAATTGCTTTCAAACATATTTTAACTGAGTTTTTAATCTCGTTATTTCTCAAAATTTGATAACTCACCTTTCCTCTAGTTTGAGGAGTACATTAAGGCATATGTTTACTAAACTGCGATTAAAGTGTCATACTTATTTTTATTTTATTTAGATCATTTATACCCCGCTTTTTGCCATGGAACGCAGCCCCAAAGCGTCTTACAATGAACTAAAGAAAAGAATTACAATGAAAGTTAAAGGCAAAAGGAAGGGAGAATAGGTGCAAAATGAAGCAGATAAGCAGCAGGTAGGGAAAAGAACAGAAAGAGAGAAGAAAGGAAAGGGAAATAGGACAAAATCAGATCTTGACTCGTCGAATCACAGAAGATATCGATGATGATATTCCCATCAGGGCCAGGGACCACACTCCAGGTTGTCCAGCAGGCAAAACAGGCGGAGGCAGGGCAGTGCAGAAGGCAGTCTTTAGACAAGAGCATCCGAGAAGCTTGTCAGGAGGAAAGAGCTCATCAGCTGTTAGCCCCTACCGTTGTAAAGGAGGCGTTACTGGACGAGGGCCATAATGAAGAGGGCTCAAACCAGTCCAGGAAGCAGACTGTGATTCAGTTGCAAAAATTAATGCACTGTACATGCAAAAGCAGTGTGCTAACTGTCAGTGGCGTTCCTGGCCTGGATGGCACCCGGGGCGGAGCGCCGATGCGCCCCCCCGGGTGCAGCACGCCGCCCTGCTAGATGACACCTCTTCCCCTCCGGCGAAATGACACCCCATACCCCCCCTCCGGCGAAATGACACCACCCCGGGTGCACGCCGCTGGGGGGGGGAGATGCCGCGGCGTGTGCCTGCTCCTCCGAGTTTGCTAAACTTCGTTCGTTCGCTGCAGCTCCCTCTGCCCCGGAACAGGAAGTAACCTGTTCCGGGGCAGAGGGAGCTGCAGCGAACAAGCGAAGTTTAGCGAACTCGGAGGAGCAGGCGCACGCCGCGGCATCTCCCCCCCCAGCGGCGTGCACCCGGGGCGGACCGCCCCCACCCCCCCTTGGTACGCCACTGCTAACTGTTGTGGACATTTCCAGTGTAGCTGAATGTAACTTGCCTTGAGCTACTACTGAAAAAGCTATATCCACATAAAATAAATAATAAAATCTTTACCACGTGTTAAAAGGCAGATTTTACAAAGCACATACAAACTGCAATTGTCAGGTCATATCAATGACAGCTAGTATTTTAGAAAAGGATCTGCTAACAAGAGCCTTTTCTTTATTATTTGATTTATTTATTAGGATTTATTTACTGATTTTATGAACAAAACATTTGTCCAAGGTACAGCAAGAATAAGCTGGACATAGGCAACAGACAATTACAGTAGTAAAAATAATCAAATAACAGTACACATTATGGCACAGTATAATAATGTCAACACAATTCACATTTAAATATCCCTCAAGGGTCAGCCCAGCCTAGGAATAAGTGAAAGAAATGCAATCTGCCAGCCAAGTGGAAATGATGTGTTTCCCCGATGGTGACTCCCATCTTATTGGGATCAAAAGAAATGAAAAGCTGGGTGGACTGTCTAAAGGGCCTAAGGGTCTGCTCCAACTAAAAGACCAATGCTCACTTGCAGTCGAAGGTGTGCAGTGCGCTTTCGCCAGGATTGGGGGCAAAATGTTGGCAAGGCAATCGATGGTGCAGATAGAACTCTGACACAACCTTATTTAGGAACTTAGTGTGTGTGCAAAGGACTACTCTTATTATCAACGCTCGCTTAAATTAGAGCACTTATCTGAAGAAATTCAGTTTGAAAGATTGAATTTCTTCAGCAGATAAAGTGCTCAAATTATTATCGCGATGGGCGTAGTATTGAATTGCTCTAATTTAAGTGATAAAACACATCTTCATGCCACTTTGCTACATGAGTAGAGGATTTTTTTTTCTTCAGAAAGTCCTATGATGTTTTTTTATGGCATATGGTTGGTTTCAAACTATGTCTAACTGAGGTCTTTCTTTTTTTCATCCACATTTTGGAGTGGCTGTAGTGTATTTTCTCACTCATAGACGTTTAGTATATGTTATTAGACTTGGCATTGACATTTTTCTGGTTTCTTTAGTCTTTCGGTGGGGTAAACCCAAGATTGGATCAACCCTGTCGAGCGAATCTGGATCCAGCTGGCAACCCTAATATAGGCAAAGTCTGGGTGGGACATAGGCAGGGCACACATTTACACATGTAACCTATAGAATACTAGGTATATCTTGCTACTTTTTGAGATCCTGCCAAATACCATGACCTGGATTGGCCACTGCTGGAATCAGGGTGCTGAACTAGTTGGACCTTTGGTCTTGGAAAAGAAAAGATGGGGAGGTAGGTGAAGTAACTGGATGTCATCTGCTTATATTAAGAAAATAAAACCAGAGACTGAATAAAAAGAGCTAAGGGGGCATGAACAAGGATGGGCCCGGAGCCTAAGTAAGACAGAACCACAAAGCAGTTGCAGACCATGAAAAAATAACATTTGTTAAAGCTGTAGGTCAGGGCCCTGTTCAATTCACAAGTAGGAGAAAAACAACAACATAAAACTAGTCTGTAATGCGACCAGTTCCTCATGTGTCTGGCTTCTGCAGGGTCACCGTGTACCTTACTGTCTCTCAGCACAGTAGCACACTCCACTTGTCCGTGGCCTGGTTCCTCAAGTACTCATGTCAAAATACAAAAACTGCAAGGTTCCAAGAGAAGCTTGACCTAGCTGACTATAGCAGTGGCAATTCACACATACTTTGTGGATGCATATGTCGCTGCTTTCTTCAGGACTCTTTTAACCTGGCTGTGCCCCTAGCTTTTATACTTCCTAGTTCCTACTCCACCCCTCCCATGTCACTTTCCCCTTGGACGAGACTATGGATCTTAAGGTGGTCCTGACACTGTGAGGGAGTATCCTTATGGGGAAGAGCAGCATTCTATAGACTCCCTCACAGGGGCAAGGCAGATTTTAAAAAGGATAGGACCAAGGATGAATCCCAGGTGACCTCCACTGTGTGAGGGGAACAGAAAAGAAACAGAATCTTGCCAATGAATCCTAAAGGATCTATCTGTCAGGTAAGACCAGAACCTGCCATGAGATCTGCAAGATAATGGAGGATTAAGTTGAATGCTGCAGATGAGTCAGTGAAGGAAGAACATCCTAGCCAACAAGGAGAATAGATTCAGTATTGTAATGTGCATCAAATTCAGTTTGGTCTTATGGACTGGATGGTATACACCCCAGAGTACGGAAAGAACCCAAACATGAAATTGATGATCTGCTGTTTTTGATCTGTACTCTGTCATTAAAGTCATCCATAGTACCTGAAGATTGGAGGGTGGCCAATGTGACGCAAATGTTTTAAAAGGGTTCCAGGTGTAATCTGGGAAATTACAGACCGGTGAGCCTAACAACAGCGCCGGGCAAAATACTGGAAACTATTATTATGGAACACATATGCAAACATGATTTCATGGGACAGAGTCAGCATGGGCTCAGCCATGGGCAGTCTTTCCTCACCAATCTGCTTCATTTCTTTGAAAGAGTGAATAAACATGTGGATAACGGTGAGCCAGCTGATGTAGTGTATCTAGATTTTCAGAAAGCTTTTGACAAAGTTCCTCATGAGATACTCCTGAGAAAATTAAAAACTCAGTGGCCTCCTTAATGGCCACTCATTTTTTCCTGCTTGGGCAGTTCGGGCAACAGATCTTGTCTGCTGGTGGGGATTGGGCATCCCCACTGGCCATGCAATATCTACTCCAGTTGTGGAGAGGGCCTGAGCAGGTTATAAATGGTTTAAATAAATAAATAAATAAATAAATAAATAAAGTATATGTGTGTAGGGGGGGGGGGGGTGAGACCCCAAGGTCTCTCTGTGTCTATGCCACTGATTACTGATACTGCTATCCCTTGCTGCTGTAGCATTAACATGAAATGAACAAGCCAGCCTGGGACCTTTGAGCTCAAAGCCACACCATGAAAAATGAATTTACAGGACTATTGTTAATAATATGTAATTTATCTTTAAAATCAAGCATGGTACCGGAAGATTGGAAGGTGCCAATGTAACGCAGATTTTTAAAAAAGGTTCTAGAGGAGATCTGGGAAATTATAGACCGGTGAGCCTCATGTCGGTGCCGAGCAAAATGATAGAGACCATTATAAAGAACAAAATTACAGAGCATATTCAAAAGCATGGGTTAATGAGACAAAGTCAACATGGATTTAGTGAAGGGAAATCTTGCCTCACCAATCTACTACATATCTTTGAAGGGGTGAATAGACATGTGGATAAAGGTGAGCCGGATGATATTGTGTATCTGGATTTTCAGAAGGTGTTTTACAAGGTACCTCATGAAAGACTCCAGAGGAAATTGGGGAGTCATGGGATAGGAGGTAGTGTTCTATTGTGGATTAAAAACTGGTTAAAAGATAGAAAACAGAGAGTAGGGTTAAATGGTCAGTATTCTCAATACAGAAGGGTAGATAGTGGTGTTCCCCAGGGATCTGTGCTAGGACCGCTGCTTTTTAACATATTTCTAAATGATCTAGAGAGGGGAGTAACTAGTGAGGTAATTAAATTTGCTAATGACACAAAGTTATTCAAAGTTGTTAAATCGCGGGAGGGTTGTGAAAAATTATAAGAGGACCTTATGCGACTGGGAGACTGGGCGTCTAAATGGCAGATGACGTTTAATGTGAGCAAGTGCAAAGTGATGCATGTGGGAAAGAGAATCTGAATTATAACTACGTAATCCAAGGTTCCACATTAGGAGTCACCAACCAGGAAAGGGATCTAGGTGTCGTCGTTGATGATATGTTGAAACCCTCTGCTCAGTGTGCGGCGGTGGCTAAGAAAGCAAACAGAATGTTTGGTATTATTAGGAAAGGAATGGAAAACAAACATGATGATTTTATAATGCCTTTGTATTGCTCCATGGTGTGACGGCACCTTGAATATTGTGTGCAATTCTGGTCACCGCATCTCAAAAAAGATATAGTGAAATTAGAAAAGGTACAGAGAAGGGCGAAGAAAATGATAAAGGGGATGGGATGACTTCCCTATAAGGAAAGGCTAATGTGGCTAGGGCTCTTCAGCTTGGAGAAAAGATGGCTGAGGGGAGATATGATAGAGGTCTATAAAATACTCAGTGGAGTGGAACGGGTAGACGTGAATCGTTTGTTTACTCTTTCTGAAAATACTAGGACTAGTCATCACGCAATGAAGCTACAATGTTGTAAATTTAAAACGAATCGAAGAAAATATTTCTTCACCAATGTGTAATTAAACTCTGGAATTTGTTGCCAAAGAATGTAGTAAAAGCGCTTAGCTTAGCAGGATTTAAAAAAGGTTTGGATGGCTTCCTAAAGGAAAAATCTATAGACCATTATTAAAGTGGACTTGGGGAACATCCTCTGCTTATTTTTGGGATAAGCAGCATAAAATGTATTGTACGGTTTTGAGATCTTGCCGGGTACTTGTGACCTGGATTGGCCACTGTTGGAAACAGGATGCTGGGCTTGATGGATCTTCAGTCTGTCCCAGTATGGCAATACTTATGCCCCCCTCCCTCTCTGACACAGGATTCCTATTTCCAAGTGGCAGGGCATTTAAGGTTGGTCCTATACATAAGTGGGTGTGTTTTTCACTTATGGCCTTGATTTTTAGCACTTACAGACTTATACCACTATTTATTCTAACGAGGCTCCACAATGAAACTCTATGCATGGCTCTATATCCCCACAGGCTGCCCTGAGGCATGCTGGGCCTTGAGCATATACATAGGCTCAAAGTGCCTGTACTTGCTTTTCTATTTAAAATCACTTCTGATTGTCCAGTACACTCTCCTTCCCCTCAGACTGGTATATGGGGCCATAGCCCTACCCCCCTGCTATGCCCCAGGTCCAGAAAGAAGGCTATTTCCAACTGAACTGGAATTACAAAAAAGCAAAAACAAACTACCAGGCCAATCTTTCCTCTAAAACAAGTATACAAACTATTCCTTATTACCTACTGGCAGGCAGCTACCCTTGGAATGCTACTGTACTGCAGCTTAATTCAAGCCTAAAGCTTGGGTCTTTTGAGTTAAAGCAGCCTCCTATTGTGTAATCATGTCCAGCAGCTCATCTGTAAAAGCTCTTGACACATTTATTTATGATGTGCCATTTGAAGGCAATGGGGCTCATCTTATCATACTCTGCTGTCCATTGAAAACTGGCAGGAAAACTGAAGTAGGAAGACAAAAGTTTAAGAGTAATTTCAGTAGGTTCAAATCTGTCACTTTTTAAAGAGGTGATAAGAAAGCAGCCATAGTCATTCACGAGCTAAGAGGCTCAGAACACGTAAGGCCTTTTACAATAAAGGAGTTTTCTATAGATGTAGAATACGGAATGGTCATTAAAAAAAAATAAGGCCCATAATTTTATATTTGAGAATTCTAATAGAAAATCTCAGGTCCTATAAGTTGGCAGCAACCTACAGCTTCCTTTTCATTCCTGCTACACGTTTCAAAAATGTGATCATCCTTGGCCCATAGTATATTATGAATGGTATTTGTATTGTATCGTTTTAAGAAATAACATGCCAATTAAAGTCCACAAGATGGCAGCAACTACAACATTTATTGGCAGCATAATGTAGCTTGAGCAAACCAACATAAGTTCCTCAGTGTTTTGCAAACAATATTTTGCTTGAATTATTATTAGTAGTATAGCACAACCAGGTATGTGCAGTGCTTTATATAAACTTATAGAAACAGAGAAAAATGTAGGCAGATAAAGACCATGTGACCTATCCAGTCTGCCCATCCATGCCACTTACTCTCCCTATCACTCCCTTAGAGATCCTATGTACTTGACCCAAGCTCTCTTGAATTCAGATACTGTTTTCTTCTCCACCACTTCCACTGGGATGCTGTTCCATGAATTCACTACCTCTTTGTGAAGAAGTATTTCCTCGGTTACTTCTGAGGAAATTCTTCGAGGCCAGATTGTCCCTGCTTCTTGGAGCTGATATTCTGGCCAAGATAGATAAGTCATACAAGAAAAACAACTTGAGTTAAAAGGGAAGACTGTTATAGGGGAGATCTAAAGTAAGGATTACAGCTGTTATTAATTTCAGAAAGGGCGGCTTTTTATTGAGTAAAGCTTTAAGCATTGAGGGATCTTAGGACTTAATTAAAAAAACAAACAAGCAGTGGAGTAGGTAAGGGATTTTTGGTATAATATGGAGTCAGATATACATCAGAAAAGCTGCTTCCAGTCCCCCAGCTGGTTATCCTTTCATGACTTTCCCCTGTGGCATTTTTCCTTTCCAGAAGTGGCAGGCAATTAAATAATTAGGCAAACAATGGGCTATTTCAAAATTCTGCAAGGAAACTGACTTGCAGGGTTTTTTTTTTTTAAACCTTTTGTCCAAAATTTAAATCTAGCTGTAAATCCTAATCACTGTGTGCTGAGCTGAGGGAGAAGGAGGGAGCTCAGACTCAGATAATAGAAATGTTGATTTATGTAGGAATGTTGATTTATGTTTTATAGACATTACTGATATAATTTTAATTTTAGAATGATATGTTCTCTTTAATTTTAATGCACTGCTTGACTTTACTTTCCTATCATTTTATGGATTTCCTTTAGGTGTTATGTTTCATATATGATACTTATGGGCTCATTTTCAAAAGAGAAAAACGTCCAATAAAGTGGCATACGGCTGCATTTGGACGTTTTTCTCACAAAAACATCCAAATCAGTATTTTTGAAACCTATTTTTAGACGTTTTTCTCTGAAGTCTGTCAGAAGTGCATCCAAATCTCAAGGGGGCATATCAGAGGCGTGTTCAGGGCGGGACTTGGGCGTTCCTCTTACTTAGACGTTTTTCAGCCATAATGGAACAAAACAAAACCGTCCAGGACTTAAACTTAGATGTTTTGAGCTAGACCCGTTTTTATAACAAATAAGGCACAAAAAGGTGCCCTAAATAACCAGATGACCATTGGAGAGAATCAGGAATGTCCGCTTCTTATTTCCCCAGTGGTCACTAACCCCCTCCCACCCCCTAAAATGTGATGAAAAACATTACTTGCCAGTCTCAGTGTCACCCTCAGATGTTATACTTGGGTCCATCAGAATAGCATGCAGGTCCCTGGAGTAGTCTAGTAGTGGGTGCAGTGCACTGCAGACAGGTGGATCCAGGCTCCTACCTCCCCCTACCTGTTACACTTGTGGAGGAAACTGCAAGCCCTCCAAAACTCACTAGAAACCCACTGTACCCACATATAGGTGCCCCCTTCACCTGTAAGGGCTATGGTAGTGGTGTACAGTTGGGGGTAGTGGGCTCTGGGTGGGTTTTGGGAGGCTCAGCAGACAAGGTAAGGGAGCAATGGTGAGATGTGTACCTGGGAGCATTTTATGAAGTCCACTGCAGTGCCCCCTAGGGTGCCCTATTGCTTTACTAGGATGTCAGGGGGACCAGTCTACTAAAAATGCTGGCTCCTTCTACATCCCAATGGCTTGATTTTGTGCGTTTTGCATTTGGATGTGTTTTTTTTTCCGAAAATGGACCAAAAAACAAAACATCCAAATCACAAAACCTTCTATTTTTGAAAACAAAAGATAGACGTTTTTCTTTTTTGAAAATGACCTTCTTTGCTATTTGGATTTTGGATGTTTTTTGAAAAACATCCAAAGAAGTCATATCGAAAATGCCCCTTTTAGTCATTGTAAACCATTCTGGTTTGCCTTGCAAGAGAGGTGGTATAGTAAAACTAATAAATAATAAACTATCCTTGACTCCAAATAGGCACATTTTTGAAGTAATCTACAATTGTCACTTAAATCAGGAGATTCTGGCTAAATACAGCTAAACTTTGATTACCAGTTTAGATCTAATTTGTGAGTCAGATCAAAGGGTGTGAGGGAGGATTAGGGGGGGCTGGAGATCCACTGGATGTCCAGCATCCTGTGCCCTTGTGTTGGGGTGTGTTGGGAGGACTGGACCTCCAGCCCCCATGTTGCTGTTGGGAGGGGGGCTTGGGGATGCACTAGGCCAAAGGGATGGCGGAGGTCCGGGGGTCCCACGGACTTCCATCTCCTGCATTTGACAGGCCCGGGCTTTTGACAGCCAGGACCTCTCAAACTAGTGCAGGAGAATGGCTCAGCCACAATCCTCCCGACTTTACCTATAATCAGAGCTAATAGCATGTAATTAGTTCTGATCATAGGGGTGTTATAGCCCCAGGCTGGTCAAGCACTACTTTTAGAGCACTGTTTGGAACAGTGTGGTCTTCAGATCATCAGCACATAAGGGCACACATAAGTGGCATACTATGCAACTGCAAGGGGGCGTTAACATAGGTGGAGCATGGGAGGGGCATCAGCGGGGCTGCCACTTATGTGCACTACTTACAGAATACAGTAAGTTAAGCATGCCCTTGCTGCATTTGGGCACCCATAGTTTATGGCTGGTATAAATGTAGGCACCTAAATGGAAGGCACACCCATACCGACCCATGGAGATTTCTGCCTTAATTTGTTATTTATTTTTCTTTCTTTCTGATATACAGGCTATTTTCTGCTTTACTATAGTTCGCTATTTGTTTCTTTGTATGATTGAGTCTACTCTTTTCTATCCGATATTGTAGTTCCTCTTTCAATCTTTGTTTTTGTTGTAATTTTTGATGGTACACCGCCTTGGTCTGCCAGTCAACAAAGGTGGTTTAGAAATGAAATGAAATGAATACTGGGTTATGCTAGCATTCTGCAACAGAATGTGGGCACCCAGTTGCTATTACAGAATAGGATCTCACTGTGAGGCATCAGGGCACCTAAATGGAGGCGCCCCTTCTGCATGCAAACATTATGCTGACTGACTGTGAATTTGATCTCTTTGATCCTAGAGTGAGTTACTTCTCCTTGCTTGGAATATCCATTGGAACTGCAGCATATTTTCTCACCTTAGCAGTGTTCAATGGTTTGCCCCCTTTCCCAAGTGTAGAACCTAAAAAACAGTTACATATATAAATATATAAAACATTATTGCTGTTATAGTGGCATGCAAAAATATTTTCCATCTCCTAGATAGATACATATGGCTGAAGTTTTCTAGGTGATGGAAAACATTTCCTCTGTTTAAGTTTCATGTTGGTGTTCATTCAACACCACCCAACTGCCTTTGAATATTATAGAAAGCAAGCAATAAAAATATAGCCCAAATTCCCAACATTCAGCGCATGTCTGAGGGTAGCATAACATATATAAATACAGAAGAGGCATAAACTTAAACAGAAACCAACTTCTCCTAGGCAGAAGGGTGTCGACCTACATGTGGTCAGTCAACACCTGATCTGACTTAAACCCATCTCCTACCTCCTGATGTAGTTTAATGTGAATATTTAGAGAGCGTAGATTAAAGGGGGGGGGGGGCAATACTTCCCTCATTAGGTTAAGACAAGTTCTAAAATGATCCGCTCCATGGATAAATCCTTCTTATCTGTTCCCTTCTCCACTACTGCCAACTCCAGACTTCGCGCCTTCTGTCTCGCTGCACCCTACGTCTGGAATAAACTTCCTGAGCCCCTACGTCTTGCCCCATCCTTGGTCACCTTTAAATCTAGACTGAAAGCCCACCTCTTTAACATTGCTTTTGACTCGTAACCACTTGTAACCACTCGCCTCCACCTACCCTCCTCTCTTCCCGTTCACATTAATTGATTTGATTTGCTTACTTTATTTATTTTTTGTCTATTAGATTGTAAGCTCTTTGAGCAGGGACTGTCTTTCTTCTATGTTTGTGCAGCGCTGCGTAAGCCTTGTAGCGCTATAGAAATGCTAAATAGTAGTAGTAGTAGTAGAAACCTGAAGCCCAAAATTTATTTGGCCACTCCCTCAGCTCACAGGTCATTTTCTCCATACTGGATATCTCCCAAATTTTGCATAGTTATTCCTACTTGAATGAGGAAGTAGGTCTCTACTAATGTCTTACAAAGGTACTCTCTACACCAGGGGTGTAGCCAGACCTCAGCGGGAGGGGGGGTCCAGAGCCCGAGGTGGGGGGCACAGTTTAGCCCGCCTCCACCAGCCACTGACCCCCCGCCACTTTGGACCCCCTCCCGTCGCTGACCCCCCCTTGCCGCTGCTGACCCTCCCTCATCACCGCTGCCAGGTACCTTTGATAGCGGGGGTCCCCAACCCCCACCAGCTGAAGTCTTCAGCGCCGGTCAACACCAGCGCCTTCGCTGATGATCTGTTTCTGACTCCCGATGTCCTGCATGCACGTCCTGTATGTAGCCCCGTGCAGGACGTGCATGCAGGATATCAGGAGTCAGAATCAGATCATTAGCGAAGGCGCCGGAGTCGACCGACACTGAATAAGACTTCTGCTGACGGGGATTGGGGATCCCTGCAAGCAAAGGTACCTGGTGGCGGCGGCGGTGACGGGGGAGGGTCGGCAGCAGTGGGGAGGGGGTTGGCGGCGGGAGGGGGTC